>NC_136433.1:91250778-92450778 GCF_052849685.1 Lactuca virosa | reverse complement strand
ATAAGTCTAATAACTATTATTGCAAGTACGACTCCAAAATCCCGACTAGCAATCGTCGCTCTTAAAAGCCGTTGTCGAACTCTGACCTAGTCAATGACGCGTCCATTAGATAAGGGATCATATATTTCTCCATTCTAGATATCATATGGACATGAGACATGTATTATAATCATTCTCTTTGTCCATATGTTGTTTCCCGATTTCCGATTTATGACGAGCGACCAATTGAACAAATCAAATCAGTCCAGGCTTGGCCAAGCGCTTCGGGTGTCATCACTAAATCATCGAGGGGCCCACAGATATCGCTTTTATCCCTCCAAGGGAAAAAGGAATGGATAAACTTCGACATAAATTCTCGCTTGTACTTACTCATCAAATTACACACAACGATATGTTTTATAACAACCAAGTTACTAGTGCATTTACATAAGTCAATGTGCAACCGACTTGTAAACTACAACTCACATGTATTGGTTTCAAGAATATAAGATATTATTGTCTCACAATCACTCGTGATAAAATCCATGAAGTAATTCAGGTGAGCGTGGGTTTAATCCAATACTCAAATCTTATTCCAGAAGTACTCATGAACACTGCAGCAACCTTGTGCTATGTCTAAACACCTAGACAATCTACAGTCAGATTCATGACAGTCTTGCCTCAATACCTACTTCCAAAGTATGATCGACTGTGGATGGTTTGAATAAACTAGTTATTCGGGAAGTCAAAACATGCAAAGTGAAACACAAGAATAACTGTATCTAGTATGGTCTCAGAACTTATGAATATAAATAAAACACTTTTTATTTAATCACCATCTTGATTACACATTATTCATTTTATAATGTTTCGATTAATCAACTTAATACTTGAATTAAAACAATAGTTGTGCCATGCTCCAAGCATGCACACTATGTTTGCCTATGGTCCTTTCTTTGTGAAATATATCAATTGAAAGCATTTCAATGACACTCATTTCACAATTCCAAATTCTTATCGTAAATGTAAGAATACTAAATTCTTGCCATTCGCTATAATCTGTTAGATTTTAAACTTATATGCAATGATCCTCTTGTAATGACTATGCACAAAAGTCACAGAGACTTGGCAACAGAGATTACAAAGTATTCCAATGGAGAGAAATTCCATGGAAACGAAGTCTCATATTCAAAGTACATTCCTTTGAACATCCTTCTTGCATTAAGTTTTCTAATCTTACACAGATTTAAAGGGTAACTTCCACTTCTGGAAACATTTCCATATTCCCATTTTGACTATCACTTCTGAACAAGTGTTACCTCTTCTCAGAGTATGTCAACATGGTCCTTTCCAAAATTTACAATATACTTCCAACTGTCCATAAGCAATCAATCTTTGGTAAACCTCAGATTTGATGGGTTTTGAGCATTCTAACACTCCTATGGTGTACATGCAACCCTAAATACCTTGGATCTACGTTTTCTCTATTATACATGCAAACTTGAACTTTCCAAGGTATTACCCTAACTAGCATACAATCATTGATAATTGGGTAATATAAACAAGTTAGAAGACATACCTTTTCATGTAGCTTGATTCCATGGAGCTTAAGAGCCTAGTGCCTCAAGTGTGACACCTCAAATGGATCACACAACATCACCAACATCTTGACATAACTTGAGAGAAAAGGTTCATATGCTCAAATCGGCTAGCCCTCATGTGTACACACACTAGTGCCAATTTCTTGAGCCATGGGGTCCTTATATATTGTGGCTATTAGGGTTACACCATGTAACTCATGTCTTTCCATATTCTTCATGCTCCATGGGTTAAAACCTCCATGGAGTATCCATGGGTTACTCCATGGGTTTAGCCCAACATGAAGAACTATGGATCATAAGCCCACATATATAAGAATGAATGATTTACACAATCAATCCCCATATATTTAATTAGTCTTCTTTTGATCACAAAATTAATTCCAAATTAATTCTTGATCAATACTAATTAAATAATATGATTTCATATTAATATATTAGAACTTATAATATATTAACAAATAATAAATATCCTTTTCTCACAAAAGTCTATCCAAATTGTTCTGATGCCATGCAACCCAAATGGACCATGCCAATCGGGTCAAGTACATACCAATTATAGTTATGGACTTAGACACTAATCCAACAGTCTCCCACTTGGATAAGTCTAAAACTATTATTACGTATGACTTCAAAACCCGACTAGCAATCGTAGCTCTAAAAAGTTGATGTCGAACTCTGAACAAATCAATGACGCGTCCTCTAGATAAGGGATCATATATTCCTCCATTCTAGATATCATATGGACTGAGACATGGATTATAATCATTCTCTCTGTCCATTTGTTGTTTCCCGATTTCCGATTTATGACGACCGACTAATTGAACAAATCAAATCAGTCCGGGCTTGGCCAAGCACTTAGGGGTGTCATCACTAAATCATCGAGGGGCCCACAAATATCGCTTTTATCCCTTTAAGGGTAAAAGGAATGGATAAAATTCGACTCATATGCTTGTTCTACTACTTGTTGAATCATACACAAAGGCACGTTTTATAACATCAAGTTACCAATGCGTTTTCGTACAATCAATGTATAACCAACTCGGCAACAACTCATATCTCTAGGTTTGAAGAATATAAGATATTATCGCCTCATGATCACTCGTGATAAAATCCATGAAGTGAGTCAAATGAGCGTGGGTTTAATCCAATACTCAGAACTTATGAGCACTCATGAATGCTGTAGGTCGATCTTCCTGAATGACTAAGTTATTCAAACCATCCACAGTCGATAATACGTTGGAAGTAATTCCAATGATTCTCATTTCACAATCCCAAATCCTTACCGCAAATGCAAGAATTCCAAATTCCTGCCATTTACCTAAATCTGTTAGATTCTAAACTTATATGCATTGATCCTCTCGTAATGACTATGCACAAAGTCACAAAGACTTGTCAACAGACATTACAGAGTATTCCAATGGAGATCATTCCATGGAAACGAAGTCTCAAATTCAAAGTACAATGCTTTGAACATCCTTCTTGCATTAAGTTTCCTAATCTTACACAGATCTAATGAATAACTTCCACCTATGGGAACATTTCCACATTCCCATTTTGACTATCACTTCTGAACAAGAGTTGCCTTTTTTCAGAATATGTCAATATGGTCCTCTCCAAAAATTTACACCATACTTCCAACTGTCCCTGAGCAACCAATCTTTGGTAAACCTTAGATTGTCCTCGACAATTGCTTAATCACTTTAGTCATATCCAGTTCTAGTACTTTTTCCCTAGTAAAGCTCTAGGCATTTGAAAATTTTAGAACAGATGAATATTATAGCCCATGTAATCGACCCTATATCCGAAGCATATGGGACACGATTCATGATGTCACACATAAAGACATGATACTAGACCAGTCTTTTTGCTATAATATTTCTATTTCTATTTTCCAAGTTCTCATAATTCAGATTATGAAAAGGGATGCCGTAATCATAATCGAATTTTAGAACGCAAATAATGGACCCATATATAGAATTTCCTTATGTTGAGCCATTCCAACATAAATATCATATATATATATATATATATATATATATATATATATATATACATATATATATATATATATATATATATATATATATATATATATATATATCCTTGACTAAAGCTGATTAAAATCTCACGATCTAAGCTTTTAGATTTAAAATGAAGTACAATTTCCTCTCCCTTAATTATAGCAAAACAACTTTTTCCCAATTGAAACTTTTGTTTTCTATAATTAACATTTCTAACTTGCAACACTTATTATAATTATCATACTCCCACTTGCATGATGATTATTAGCATAACACTTTTGCTCCCACTAGCTTTGACATGTACTCAGAAATCAGCTGGACTTCTAGAAATCAATACTTTATTGACTTTTTTACCAAAGTTCAGATTTCTGATACGTGATGCTTTGATAAAATTTTATCAAAATCATACACCTTTCCTTAGATAGCACACATGTGTGTCTAAACAATTTCAGAACTATGAAAAGGGATGTCGTAATCGTAGTCTCAATTGTTTAGACCTTTGCCATTCCTAACAAGTCCATGTTAGTATGCCGGTTAACCACACACGCTCCACTAACGACTTTGAGGATGCAAATATCACAATTGTTATCTACCTAAAATCTACTTAGTGAAAGCGTTTCCTCACCATCATTTTCATGAATCGGATAGAAACCTTATGACACTTAGATTTTATGGTGTATGTGTTCCTATCCATGTGAACTTGACAAAACCATAATCTCAAGACAAGGTTAGTGACAGATCTAAACTCATATGGACAGAACTTGTACAGTCTTAACTTCTTGCCACCTGGCAGCACAAGGGCCTGCCATCGCTTCCAAGTTGGTATGCAACCAATTGAGAACTCTCATAACTCATATGCAAAGCCAACTTTAACTAGAATGAGCATAGAAATGGAATATGTCAACATGATAGGTTATAAACCTCAAGTCGTGTGCTATTGATAACCTACAGGTTTTATTCTTGATTAGATCTTAAAATTTTTCCAAGATCTTTAAAACTTCCACTGTCCTCTTGACATATAGGACTCACTTGCCAAATATTCAAGAGATAGTGCAGATTCTTTATCAAGACAAACACTTCACACAATTGGCCTTAGTTGGTCTTTGTTTTATCCAAAACATCACAACTTACCAATTTCAAATGTACAAGAGTAGGACACACTTTACTCTTACATTTGACTAGTGTTAATAAACCTTTCTCTAAGATGTGTCACTCTAATTACTGATGGGTTTTCGACAAAAGAACAATCCTATGTGCTCATACAAACCCTAATGCTTGGATCTAGGTTTCTCTATTGTACATGCAATGAATCCAAGACTTACAAACCCTAATCTAGCATACATAATTTCGAAATTAACATATAACATCAGATCTAGATGTTTACCTCTTTAATGGAAGCTTGAATCTTCTTTCTTGGAGCTTAGAGTCACAATTGTAACTCCTCTAATGGCTTACAAACACCACAAGAAAGAAGGCAATTATGAGAGAGGAGGGAGGATGCTTAATTTCGGCCTAAGGTTTCTCTTGGGAAGCAAGTGGCCGAAAATTGAAGCCTATGGGTCTTATTTATACTGTAGGCTGCTAGGGTTTCAGTCTAAACCCTAATGGACAGCTTAGTCACCAAGCAGCCCAAGGAACCTTCTGGAACAAGGCCTTGGACGAAAATATGATGATCCTTCATCATAATTTTGTTCCCCCTTAGTCCATTAGGTTTCCCAGCCCAAAACTCAACTATCACACATTTGACAGTTTATGCCCCTTTGTTTAATTAATCTCTTTTAGTCATCAAAATAATTCCTAATTAATTTATGACTAATACTAATTAAATAAATATGATTTCTCCTTTAATATATTATTCTTATAATATATTAATAAACCATAATATCCTCTCTCTTTCCTTAAATTACCTTGTCAAGTTGCTTTGGTGAAGGCAACCCAAAAGGACCATGCATAACCGGGTCAAATACATACCAAATATAGTTACGGGCTTAGACACTAATCCAACAGTCTCCCACTTGGATAAGTCTAGTAACTATATCTCACATACGACTTCAGGATCCGGTTGGCAATCGTAGCTCTTATACGCTTCTGTCAACTCTGATCAAAAATTTTGTCCTTCAGATAAGGGATCGTATAATCCTCTGTTCTAGATATCATGCCGACAATACTTATTGTCCAGCATTTTGTTTCTCGATCTCTGATTTGTTCGACATAGAATTTAGTTGAACACATCAACTTCATCCTGACCGGGCCCAGCACATAAGTCAAACCAAATCATCAAGTGGCCAAGATATCGCTTTTATTCTCTTAGGATAAAAGGAACAGATAAACTTCGACTTATATGCTTTTATTATCCACTAGCTAAGTTACACACAATAATATGTTTTATAACATCAAGTTACTGATGCGTTTTCGTATTATCAATGTATAATCAACTAGCAAACAATAACCATATCTCTAGGTTTAAAGATTATATGATATTATCATCTTGCGATAACTTATGATAACTTTCATGAAGTGATACTAGCAAGTGCGAGTTTATTCCAATGCTCAAAACATATTTCATAAGCACTCATAAACTTTATAGCAAACCTTTGCTATGTCTAAAACATTTTAGACAATCTACAAACAAATTTATGACAATCTTCTTTCATATCTACTTCCAACATATGAGCGATTGTGAACTGTTCGAACAATCTTATTATTCAGGAAGTCAAAACATGCAAAATTGAAACAATAGATAAATAATCAACATAAGATAATAACCTTTCTTATAAATAACACACCTTTATTTAATCATCAAATGTTGAATACAAAATTATCTATTACAAGTTTCCTACCTATCTAATCTAAACTAATATCGTCCTTTAGCCCAACACTCCTAGCGTGCTTCAAATGCTTGACCCTACTCAGTCCCTTCGTAAGGGGATCTGCTGGGTTATCTTCCGATGATACCCTCTTCACAACGAGGAGTCCTTCTTCTACCCGATGTCTAATAAAATGGTATTTCCTATCGATATGTCGAGATCTGCCATGATCCCTTGGTTCCTTGGTTAAGGCAACTGCTCCTTCATTATCACAGAAAATTTCCATGGGCTCCTTTATGGATGGCACAACTCCAAGGTCTCCAATGAAGTTCTTCAACCATATAGCCTCCTTTGACGCCTCGCTTGCCGCAATGTACTCTGATTCGCACGTTGAATCAGCTACGGTCTCTTGCTTGGAACTTTTCCAAGTTACTACTCCTCCATTCAGGGTAAAGACCCAGCCCGACTGTGATCGGTAATTATCCCGATCCGTATGAAAACTAGCGTCACTGTACCCTCGCACCCTTAAGTCATCACTCCCACCGAGGACTAGAAACCATTCCTTGGTCCTTCGTAGGTACTTAAGAATATTCTTTACAGCAATCCAATGTGCTCTACCAGGGTTCCCTTGATATCTGCTGACCATGCTCAAAGAGAAGGCCACATCAGGGCGAGTACAGGTCATAGCGTACATAATCGAGCCAACTGTGGAAGCGTAAGGTACTCGGCTCATATCAGCTATCTCTGCCTCTGTACTCGGGCTCTGAGTCTTACTCAGTTTGGTATTGCACTGAATTGGCAACTCCCCTTTCTTGGAATTTTCCATACTAAAACGCTTTAGTACCTTTTCCAAGTATGTATCCTGACTGAGTCCTATCAGTCTCTTACTTCTGTCTCTCACTATCCTTATTCCCAGAATATACGTAGCTTCTCCAAGGTCCTTCATAGCGAAACACTTCCCAAGCCAGGACTTGACCTCCTGCAAGGTTGGGATGTCGTTTCCTATGAGTAGTATGTCATCGACATACAATACGAGGAAGCTCACTATACGCCCACTGGCCTTGACATACACACATGACTCATCTTCGTTTCGCAGAAAACCAAACTCTTTGACCTTCTCGTCAAAACAAAGATTCCATCTGCGAGATGCTTGCTTTAATCCATAAATGGATTTCTCAAGCTTGCACACTCTATTGGGATGCTTCGCATCGACAAAACCCTCTGGCTGATTCATGTAAACATCCTCAGCCAACTTCCCATTAAGGAAAGCAGTTTTAACGTCCATCTGCCATATTTCATAGTCATGAAACGCAGCTATTGCGAGCATTACCCTAATAGACTTTATCTTGGCAACTGGCGAGAAGGTCTCATCATAGTCAACTCCAGGAGTTTGAGTAAAGCCCTTCGCGACCAATCGCGCTTTATAAGTGTGCACTTTCCCATCCATGTCTATCTTTTTCTTGAAGATCCACTTGCACCCGACTGTCTTACGACCTGGTACATTATCAACCAAATTCCAAACTTGGTTGTCATACATGGACTGAATCTCGTTGTCCATTGCCTCTTTCCATTTAGCAGACTCTGGGCCTGCCATGGCTTCCTTATAGCTATTAGGTTCGTCCAGATTTATTAGTGTACTATCACTAATAAACGTATCCCCGTCAGTAGTAATATGGAAACCATAAAACTGGGGTGGAACACTAACTCTATTCGAACGTCTAAGAGGTAAGGACTGGTCAATTGGTTCAACAGGAGTTTCCTCCTCAGGTTGAGCGCCAGTGTCAGAGGTTCCTTCATCTCCTGACTCTTGAAGCTCTTCAAGGTCAATCTGACTCCCACTGTCTCCTTGACTTATGAGTTCTCTCTCTCTGAAAACCCTTCTCCTAGCAACAAAGACAACATTGTCACTTGGTCTATAGAAGAGATAGCCAAAAGACTTCTGTGGATAGCCGATGAAATAACACTTCTCACTACGAGGTTCTAGCTTGTCGTGAGTCTCTCGTCTTACGAAAGCTTCACAACCCCAAACCTTGATATGTGCTAACGAGGGAGCTTTCCATGTCCACATCTCGTGAGGTGTTTTGGCAACCTTCTTGGTGGGAACTAAGTTAAGTATATGGGCGACAGTCTCTAAGGCATACCCCCAGAATGAGATTGATAACGAAGCACGACTCATCATAGAACAAACCATGTCCAACAAGGTTCGATTACGTCTCTCAGCCACACCATTCAATTGTGGCGTTCTAGGAGGCGTCAATTGCGAAACTATTCCACATTCTCTTAGATAGTCGTGAAACTCAAGACTTAGGTACTCTCCCCCTCGATCAGATCGAAGCATCTTGATTTTCCTGCCCAACTGATTCTCTACTTCATTCTTAAACTCTTTGAACTTTTCAAAGGTTTCTGACTTTTGCTTGATCAAGTAGATATATCCATATCTGCTATAATCATCTGTAAAAGTCACGTAGAAGCGACAAGCGTCCCTCGTGGTGGATCTAAAGGGTCCACATACATCAGTATGTATGAGATCCAATACACCCTCACCCCTTTCACATGTACCAGTAAAGGGTGACTTGGTCATCTTCCCAAGTAAACAAGATTCACACACGTCATCGTCCCTAAGATCGAATGACTCCAAGACTCCATCCTTTTGGAGTTGGGCTATGCGTTTCTTGTTAACATGGCCAAGGCAACAATGCCACAAGCATGCTTTGTCCAAACTATTGGACGAATCAATATTCAAGACATCATTTCCTAGATTACCTACAATCAACACAGATTCATAAATCCCATTACAAGGTAATGCATTGAAATAAAAAACACCATTCAAATAAACATTAATAGAACCATTGCTATTATCAAATGAATATCTGAAACCTTGTCTATATAATCCATGAAAAGAAATGATGTTCCTTGCCATATCTGGCGAATAGCAACAATTATTTAAATCTAGTCCTAACCCATTACTCAACACTAAAGAATAAACTCTGATCTTGGTTACTGGTGACGACTTCTTATTTCCCATGACCAAGTTTATTCTCCCATGCTCCACTTCCCTACTTTTTCTTAGCCCCTGCAAATCAGAATAAATGTGGAAACCACATCCAGTATCAAGGACCCATGAAGTAGCAAGTGATGAGTTATTAGATTTAATTGAATACATACCTGCAAAGGTGGGCTTTATCTTCCCATCCTTAATATCTTGTAGATATTTAGGGCAACTTCGTTTCTAGTGGCCCTTCTGGTGGCAGTAGAAGCACTCTGCTTCCTTGGGGTCAGAAGAGGGCTTAACAGAACCTGCTTTGGTCCCACTAGAAGAGGAACCATCTTGGCTCTTACCCTTTTGGTGGCTCTTAGAAGGAGCCTTCCTCTTTTTACCCTTTCCTTGGCCAATTGCCAACACAGGAGCAGCTACAGTAGAGGATGATGCAATAGATTTGTCCTTGAGGTTGCTCTCAGCAGTCCTCAGGAGCCCTTGAAGTTTACTCAGGGTGACCTCTTCCTTGTTCATATGGTAGGTCATTTTGAACTGGTTGTAGCAGGAAGGCATGGAGTGGATGATGATGTCGATAGCCAAATCCTCATCAAACTTAACATTAAGTTTGAGAAGACGATCAACATACATTTGCATCCTTTGCAAATGGGTGGTTAGAGATTCTCCACTCCCCATCCTAGCGGTGATCATGTTGGTAATGATCTCATAGCGCTCTTGCCTCGCACTTTGGTGGTACCTGTCCAGCAAATCTTGATGCATCTCATATGGATACATGTCCTCATAGGACTTTTGGAGTTCGAGGTTCATGGTGGCCAGCATGATGCAATGAACTTTCGTAGCATCACGCTCGTGGGCCTCAAAGGCGGCCATTTCTTCAAGAGTAGCAACTTTTGGGTTGATCTTTTCCAGTTTCTCATCGAGGACATATTCTTTTTCCTCGTAGCGAGTTATCATGCGAATGTATCTCATCCACTCGTTGAAATTTGACCCATCAAATGTCACCTTTTGACATAGGTTCATCAGCAAGAATGACCCAGAAGCGTTGTTGTTTGTGTTTGTGTTAGACATCTGAAATAGAAAGGAACAAAGTTTGATTAGAAATGAATCCCCAATTAAACACCCAAATGAGAAACTAGGGCTAGGATCCAACAACATTATTTACAACTTAGAAAAGGGATGTCGTAATCTAAAAGTAAATAATTTGAAGGTAAGTGAATGACGATTCACTAATTTTCACCATGAAAAACGAAAAGAGATTAAGTTTTAAATGTATTTGAAAATTCCTAGATTTCTTTTGAGATTCATTGAACATTTCAATGGCATGTTTAAATCTCGATATGCACTTCAAATTTGCGACTGGGATGCCGAGGATCGCAAACAAGTTGTGAATAACCATGCGAATCAACATGGTGCACTCAATGTCTCTCTCACCTAATCAATGTGCTGGTTAGCCACGCACGCTCCATTGATCTATGATAAACATCGAGCCACCCTTCGCCACCAATGTCAATCCCAAATTAGTGTGCCGGTTAGCCACGCACGCTCCACTAACGTTTGACAAGGGTACAAAGTGTAATTCCATGGAATAGCATCAATTTTCACATTTTACCCTAAAGTAACTAAGATTGGGAATTTGAAAAACATTGTAGTTACTTTGCAATATTCATTATACTTATAATGAGGAATTAAGTGTCCTATCCTATCCATTCGGCTAACGACCCCCCACCAGTCAAGCAAGCGGTGGGTGTGAGTGTACACCCATTAAGCGCTATTTTATAGGCAGCAACCTTATACCCACCTTATAGACTGACTTCGTGAATGAGGCCTATTAGCGATAAGACTAGCTTATTCTTATACATATATATATATATATATATATATATATATATATATATATATATATATATATATATTAATCTTGTAATAGATAAAGTATAAGATTGAATTTTAAACTTGTAAAATTCTATGGGTTGAAATTTAAAGTTTTTCAAAATTAAACTTTTAATCAAAAAATTAAATTTCAAAACTTGAGGGCAAGTTTTGAACTTTTCAAAACACAAGGGATCAAATAACAAATAATATAAATCAAACAATTAATTTAGTGATTATCTATATTTGACCTAATTCAATTTCTTGCAAGATAAGTTACCCAATTAATTCAAATAATCAATTTTAATCATATAAGGAATTTATTATCTAATCAATTGGTAAATATCTTTTGTTTTTGGCAAGGATAGTCTCACAAAATCATTAAAATTCGAATTTTATCAGTAAGAACAGATTAGGTAACTATTCCATAGCAAAAACAGCAAGAAATCCCGATATTGCCTCTGTCTGACGATCCGACTCGCCGAGTTGGGCTGACTCGCCGAGTCCATGAAGTGACTCGCCGAGTCCAGTCGAACAGAAGCCAGAAAAACGATTTTCAGCATGTTAAACACACAAAGCATCCATACAACAGAAACCAATCAAGGCTCTTATACCACTGATGGGTTTTCGACATAAGAACAATCCTATGTGCTCATACAAACCCTAATGCTTGGATCTAGGTTTCTTTATTGTACATGCAATGAATCCAAAACTTACAAACCCTAATCTAGCATACATAATTTCGAAATTAACATATAACATCAGATCTAGATGTTTACCTCTTCAATGGAAGCTTGAATCTTCTTTCTTGGAGCTTAGAGTCACAATTGTAACTCCTCTAATAGCTTACAAACACCACAAGCAAGAAGGAAATTATGAGAGAGGAGGGAGGATGATTAATTTCGGCCTAAGGTTTCTCTTGGGAAGCAAGTGGCCGAAAATTGAAGCCTATGGGTCTTATTTATATTGTAGGCTGCTAGGGTTTCAGTCTAAACCCTAATGGACAGCTTAGTCACCAAGCAACCCAAGGAACCTTCTGGAACAAGGCCTTGGACGAAAATATGATGATCCTTCATCATAATTTCGTTCCCCCTTAGTCCATTAGGTTTCCCAGCCCAAAACTCAATTATCACACATTTGACAGTTTATGCCCCTTTGTTTAATTAATCTCTTTTAGTCATCAAATTAATTCCTAATTAATTTATGACTAATACTAATTAAATAAATATGATTTCTCCTTTAATATAGTATTCTTATAATATATTAATAAACCATAATATCCTCTCTCTTTCCTTAAATTTCCTTAAATTACCGGGTCAAGTACATACCAAATATAGTTACGGGCTTAGACACTAATCCAAGTCTTGGAGTATGACTTTAAGACTTGTTTTGGAACGAAGTATGACTCATCTTCTTGATTTAACCATTTCAACAATTCATTATTCCTCTTCTTAGCCATAGGAATGCACTAAGATGTCCTTAGAGGACCAATTGTGATATGGTTTCTTAATCATTAAGATGATCACAAAACATGATACTAAAGTACTCTCCCATCTTTTCAGATTGGAGAAACTTTTATCTTTCTGCCTAATTTGATTCTTCTCATTCGTTCTGCCATACACTGAAACTTTTCCAATGCTTCAGAATTATACTTAAACTTGTAAGTATAACCATATTTACTAAACTTTAGTAAATCACGACGAATAGTCTTATCGATCTTTGTGGTGGACTTGACCAGTGCACAAGAATGTGTACTCGATCCCTTAGTCCTTCACTTGACTCACATATACATGTGAACAAGGAATTAGTCTTAATTTTCCAAAGATGAAAATTTTCATTCATCATACTATACAACTTGCATGATTCCAAGTTTTTATCCAACTGAAACTTAGTTGATGAGAATCTTTCCTTATTTGGTAAATTATGACACTACCACAAACGAAAGAATCAAATCCATTTTCCAATGTTGCTATCAATGGAATCATATAAACAACAACTTTTCACAAATGCCATTGTAAGGATACTTAAAATAAATAAAATCAAAAAATTTCTTTTATTTTAAAACTTGCGGAAAAACTTATCCTTACAATACAAATGCATATGAAAAACTATGTTGTTATCTATTCCTAAGCAATCTATCACAACTCTTAAGCAACAGCTCAAAATTCTGATCACCGAACCATGCGATCGAAATCCATCTTCGTGATCAGAATCAGCTTACTCTTCTTTAAGCTTCCTCTCTTTTCTTTGATTCTTAATACTTCAACATGTGACTCAGTCACATCATGTAATAAGAATCCCCAAATAGGAACTTAATAGAGTTAAATAGTGGACTTACCTGAAGTAGAGTCAAACGTTTTGACTTGACCAACCTTATGATCTTTCAGGTAAATAGGGCAGCTTTGCAACCAATGCCCCTTCCTTTGGAAATATAAGCATATGGACTCTTTGGGAATGGTACACGAGACCTTCTCAGACTTAGCCTTTCTCTTTACCATTTGGTCAACCGAGTTGACTATGGCCAATCCCTTTCCATTGGGAAGAGAAAGCTTTTCTGGATTTTCAATGTTACCATTGTCAATGTCCATGGAAGTTTGGGAAGTTGATCTTCTAATCAAATTTGCTTTACCAGTGCTCCAAATCATTGCTGATTCAGCACCACCTAGCAAATAGATAAGATCATTAAGGGTCATGTCATAGTCTATTACATAGTAGTCCTAAAGGAACTCACTATGTGGCTTAGAAAGTGATTGAACAACCAACTTTCTCAAGACTTTGACACCCAACTCTCTCGTCTTGTCAATATGTGACTTCATCTCCAAGATGTGAGCACACATAGACCTTGCTTAACAATAGGGCTTGAGTGACATTAAATTATTCAAGAACTTGTGGGTTAGAGAGAATAATTGGAGGAGGTGGAGAGAGTGAAGAATGGTTTCCGGGACATCATCTTCATTAGGAAAGCTTGTTCCAAGAGTTTTGGGAAGATCATAAATGTCTGAACCAGACATCTTTTGGGAGATATTCAAGATAGTTGATTTAAAGTCCTTAATATAACACCCAATATGAAATATTAAGGCTAGGACCCAACACAATATTTTATAACTTGGAAGAGGGATGTCGTAATCCAAGCTATAAAATATTTGAAGGTAGGCGAATGACGATTCACCAATTTCCACCATGAAAAATGAAATAATTTATTAGGTTTTAATTGGATTTGAAACTCCTAGATCTTTTGAGATTCATTGAACTTTTCAATGGCATGTTTCAATATCGATTGTGCCCTCTCAAGTTTTGTGGCTGGGATGCCGAAGATCACAAAACAAGGTGTGAATAACCATGCAAATATACTTGGTACCCTTAATATTTACCACTCAATCGATGTGTCGGTTAACCACACACGCTCCACCGATACTATGATAAACATTAAGTTACCCTTTGCCTACCTTGTTAAATCCAGGTTAGTGTGCCGGTTAACCACACACGCTCCACTAACGACTTAAACAAAGTGCAAAGTGTAATTTCATGGGTTAGCACCAAATTCACATTTTCCTAAGTAACTAAGATTGGGAATTTATAAGTGTTTAGTTACTTAGTATTTATCATTAATAATTTTAATGAAGGGAGAATTATAGTCCTTGTCCTACCCGTTCGGCTAACGACCCTCCACCAGTCAAGGAAGCGGTGGGTGAGAGTGGACACCCATTAAGTTGTCATTTTATAGGCAACAACCTTATACCCCCCCCTTATAGACCGGCTTCGTGAATGAGGCCTACTAACGGTAAGATTGACTTTTCAAATTCTAAGGGCTTAACTTGGAATTAAAGTATTCATGAAGGGAAACTTTACAAATTCCAAAACTTGAGGGCAAGTATTGAACTATTCAAAAACTTTTCAATTCCATAACTTATGTGTTTAAAGTAGTTTTAATGAAAAACTCTTCAAGTTCCATAACTTGAGGACAAGTTATGGAAGACTTTAAAACATTTAAAAATGAGACTCTCCATTTTTCATAACTTATGGAAATCTTATGAGTTTTAATAATCATAAATGTGATTTTTCATATAACTTGAGGACAAGTTACAAAAACACATATTATGAACATCTTTTAGATTAATTTGGATTGAAAACATATTATCACATAACTTTTCTATTAATCTAAATCAACTCATAAGAACAAGATAATTCAAATCAAACACTTTTCATGTAATTAGCCTAACCATTAAACTAATACAAAACATGAATCTATTGACAATTATCTATGAAATTGGATTAGCATGAACATTACCACATCAAAAAACAGGTTTACAAGTTCAAAAACAGCTTAGGGTAATGTTCCTAGTTCAATTACAGCCAAAAACTCGAAAATCTGCCAACTGGAAGCCAAACTCGTCGAGTTCCTTACAAAACTCGTCGATTTCATGCCATAACACATGAACTCGTCGAGTTTATAGCCAGAACTCGTCGAGTTTTCAGTCTGGACAGATTCTCAGCTTCGAAAAACAAGTTTGCATCAAGTATAAATGAAAACAAGTCTAGGCTCTGATACCACTGATGGGTTTTGAGCATTCTAACACTCCTATGGTGTATATGCAACCCTAAATACCTTGGATCTATTTTTTCTCTATTATACATGCAAACTTGAACTTTCCAGGTATTACCCTAACTAGCATACAATCATTGATACTTGGGTAATATAAACAAGTTAGAACACATACCTTTTCATGTAGCTTGATTCCATGGAGCTTAAGAGCCTAGTGCCTCAAGTGTGACACCTCAAAAGGTTCACACAACATCACCAACATCTTGGAATAACTTGAGAGAAAAGGTTCCTATGCTCAAATCGGCTAGCCCTCATGTGTACATACACTAGTGCCAATTTCTTGAGCTATGGGGTCCTTATATATTGTGGCTATTAGGGTTACACCATGTACCTCATGTATTTCCATATTCTTCATGCTCCATGGGTTAAAACCTCCATGGAGTATCCATGGGTTACTCCATGGGTTTAGCCCAACATGAAGAACTATGGATCATAAGCCCACATATATAAGAATGAATGATTTACACAATCAATCCCCATATATTTAATTAGTCTCCTTTTGATCACAAAATTAATTCCAAATTAATTCTTGATCAATACTAATTAAATAATATGATTTCATATTAATATATTAGAACTTATAATATATTAACAAATCATAAATATCCTTTTCTCACAAAAGTCTATCCAAATTGTTCCGATGCCATGCAACCCAAATGGACCATGCCAATCGGGTCAAGTACATACCAATTATAGTTATGGACTTAGACACTAATCCAACAAGATTGTCCTCGACAGTTGCTTAACCATTTTAGTCATATCCCGATCTAGTCCCTTTTCCCTCTTAATGCCCTAGGAATTTGGAAAATTAGAACATATTAATGTTATAGCATATGTAATCGATCCTATACTCGAAGCATATGGGATACGATAAAGACATGATACTCTACCAGTATTTCGCTATAATATTTCCACATATAGAATTTCCTTATGTTGAATCATTTCAACATAACATTCATATATGTCCATGACTAAATTCGATTAAAATCTCAATCTAAGCTTTTAGATTTGAAATGAAGTATGAATTCCTCTCCCTTAATTATAGCAAAACGACTTTTCAAACCCTGCAACTTTACGAATTGAAACTATTGTTTTCTATAATTAACATTGCTAACTTACAACACTTACCATAATAATTATACTCCCACTAGCATACTAATTACATTCTTATTAGCATAACACTTATGCTCCCACTAGCTTTGACATGTACCCAAAAATCAGCTGGACTTCTAGAAATCAATACTTGTTGACTTTCTTACCAAAGTTCAAATTTCTGATACAAGATGCTTTGATAAGACTTTATCTAGGCTACTCAAACTCATACACCTTTCCTTAGATAGCTCACATGTATGTATAAACAATTTTAGAACTTACAGCCATAAGTCTGAAATGTTTAGACCTTTTGCCATTTCTCACAATTCGAACTATGAAGAGGGATGTCGTAATCATAATCGAATTTGAGAATGCAAATATCACAATTGCTATCTCCTTAAAATATACTTAGTGAAAACGTTTCCTCACAATCATTTTCATGAATTGGAGAGAAACCTTATGACACTTAGATTTTATGGTGTATGTGTTCATATCCATGTGAATTTGTCATAACCATAATCACAAGACATGGTTAATGACAAATCAAAACTCATATGGACTGAACTTGTTCAATCTTACTTTCTTGCCTTTGAAATGGTCACAGAAACAAGAATATGTCAACACGATAGGTTACAAACCTCAAGTCGTGTGCTAGTGATTAACAATAGGTTTACTCTTGATTAGTTCTTGAAGCTATTCAAGATCCTTAAGACTCCCACTGACCTCTTAACATATAAGATTCACTTTGTCAAGGAACATTACTTGACAAACAAATATTCAAGAGTTAGTGCGGTTTCTTATCAAGAGAAAACACTTCACACAATTGGTCTTAGTTGGTATTTGTCTTATCCAATACATCACAACTTACCAATTTCAAATGTACAAGAGTAAGAAACATTTTACTCTACATTTGATGAGTGTTATAAACCTTTCTTAAGACCATGTCACTCAAGTTACAATCTTGGAGTATGACTCTAACACCTGATTTTGGAACGAAGTATGATTTATCTTCTTGATTTAACCATTTCAACAATTCACGATTCCTCTTCTTATCCATACAAATGCACTAAGATGTCCTTAGAGGATCAATTGTGATATGGTTTCATAATCACTAAGATAATCATAAAACACGATACTCAAGTACTCTCCCATGTTCTTAGAGAGGAGAAAGTTTTATCTTTCTGCCTAATTTGATTCTTCTTATTTGTTCTGCTATACATTGAAACTTTTCCAATGGTTCAGAATTACACTTAATCTTGTAAGAATAACCATATTTACTAAACTTTTAGTAAACCATAACGAATAGTCTTATCGTTCTTTGTGGTGGACCTGACCAGCGCACAACCAAGTGTACCCGATCCCCTAGTCCTTCACTTGACTCACATATACATGTGAACAAGGAATTAATCTTAATTTCCCAAAGACGAAGGTTCTCATTCATCACACAATACAAGTTGCATGATTCCAAGCTTATATCCAACTAAAACTTGGGTGATGAGAATGTTTCCTTATTTGGTAAATCTTGACACTACCACAAACGAAAGATTCAAATCCATTTTCCAATATTGCTATCAATGGAAACACATAAACAACAATTTTCATAAATTCCATTGTAAAATAAAATAAAATCAAAATTTATTTATTAAAATTGCGGAAAACTTTTCCTTACAATGCAAATACATATGAAAACTATGTTGTTATCTATTCCTAAGCAATCTATCATAACTCTTAAGTAGCAGCTCAAAATTCTGATCATCGAACCATGCGATCGAAATCCATCTCTTAAAGATCATAATCAGCTTACTCTTCCTTTAAGTTTCCTTACTTTTCTTCGATCCTACAAAACATCAAAATGTAATTACATTACATCATGTATTAAGAATCTCCAAATAGGAATGATGATGAGCCCCTCAGAGCGGGCCAGAAACAAGCGAACCCCTCGGCAAGGAGTTCCCAGCGAAGCCCGGGCTGGCGACTCGGCCGCTCTGGCAACCTCGGTCCCCCGCGAGGCGACCGCGTGGGAAGTCCACCCTCACCAAGGGTTGTCCTCAGCTATAGTCCAAAGATAACGGCTCCAGGCGACAAAGAGCATGGCCAGAGCATTATCACCTGGACCAATAGTTGGACCGGACACGAACGTGGAGCATGGCCCTCCAATAAGGACGGCGGATCCTTTCCGGGCCGTAGTCCTTGTCCCTCGTACGAATCGAGGAAGATCCTCAGTATAAAAGGCCACTCACTCTGCCTTGAGAGGTAAGCTATTCTCTTCCCCGATCATTCACCTCCACACTTCAGATTCATCCCACTAACTTGACCATCGGAGCGTCTTTCCGGGACCTCCTCCCGAAGAGTGGCTAACGTTTCTTCTTCCTTTGTGACCTCTCAGGTTCTATTCCGACGACCATCTCTCAGCAGCCAAGGTGGTTTTGAGCCAGGTCGCATCATTTGGCGCCATCCGTTTGTGTGACAATAGATACGTAAACCCCTTTTTCTTTTTTTTTTCTCTTTCAACCTAACCACGCATGACGAAGAAGACGACGGGTGAGCCATTGGAACCACCGCATAGCCCGATACACCCGATGGCGTCGTTCGAAGCAACCAACACTCCAGCAGCCACCCTCCGGCGGCCCACCACCATCTCTTGAAGCAGCACCACCCTTCGGCGGCCCGCCACCATCTCTTGAAGCAGGGCCATCATCCGATGGCCTGCAATTGTCTTTTGAGCCAGCACCATCATCCGGTGGCCTGCCACCACCTCTTGTGCCAGCGCCGTCATCCAGAGGTCTGCCACTGTACCCCACGATGGCACCGTCACCAAATGACCCATAACCCTCTGTTACAGCAATCATGCAATCGGTCTTAACCCAGACTCAAACGCCGCCATCCGCCCTGACTCACGTCACACCCCCACCATTCCGAAATAGCGGTGTGCCTAACCAATACATTGTACCCCCTTTGCTGCCATTTTTCCCTAACACCACCGATCCTAGCAACCCTCAAACAACACCCATAACGCCTTTCGTGAACAGCTTACATGCGAACAACACTATAACTAGCCCAAATGTTACACCACAACCGCAGAACCACCCGTCATTGATGGCGGGCACCGCGTCAACATCACCACTCGCGCTTTACCAGCAAATACCCATGGCCCACCAGCAGATACCCATGGCCCAACAGCAGATACCCATGGCCCAACAGCAAATACCCATGGCCCAACAGCAAATACCCATGGCCCAACAACAAATATCTATGGCCCAACAACAAATACCCATGACTCACACCTTCCCTACTCCATTTCATCCGTCAAACTTCTACGGCTCAGTAACGCCAGACCTTACAACCTATAACAACATGTTAGTACAGCCCTTTTTGGCAATACAACAGCCAGGGTATCACTTCACCAGCGAACCCCAAACCAAGATTTCCTATCACGAAGTGTCACATCGTCGTTCGTCAAAGAGCTCCTGGAATACGAAATCCCTAACACCGCCAAACTGCCCCACCTTAAGACATATGATGGCACTACCGACCCAAATAGCCACATTGATACATATGAATGGACCATGACGTTCCTCAAGCTAGACGAACGGTTCTGGTGCACATACTTCCCCACTACCTTAGACGACAACGTAGGGACATGGTTTAAGACACTGCGCCCAGGCAACATCAGCAACTTTAGCCAGCTGAAGTACCTTTTCCTAACCAACTTCATGCAACTCCTGAAGTACAAGGGTGATTGCCACTCGATCATTGGGTGCAAACAACGGGAGGGGGAGACAGTCAAGGACTATTTTGCCAAGTTCACTAAAGCAACGCTTCCAGGGCACGATGAGGGTTTGATCGCGGGAGCATTCACCTGGGGATTGTTGCCAGGATCGTTGTCCCAGAAACTCATGGGAAAACAACCCCAAACGAGGGCAGAACTAAATGAGCGAGTGGAGCGATTCCTACGCCAAGAGGAGGGCGAAGCATCAAAGCAGGCATACCTCAATGCCATGACATCCTCCGCTGGAAGGCGAAGCCACCACCCTACTCCCCATCCCGATCCTCGGGGGGGAGGCAGGTTCATGGGGCGAGATAGACGGTTGCCAGGGCGTTTCAGACCTTTCGTTAAAGATGAGAGGCAGGTAAGACGATCGGAAGTCTACACGGTCGATGAGAAACCGGCGGCAAAAGGCACTAAGACGCGGTATTGTGAATACCAAAAGAGCATGACACACGACACGATCAACTGTTCAGTCCTAAAAAGGGAAATTGAGGAAAAGAAACTAAAGGGAAACGTGATAGAAATTGCCAAGAGCCTACGAGCCAAGTTTGATGCAGAAAACCCCAAAGATGCCACTGGAAGGGCATAACATAGGTTGGAAATCCTTGCTATCCACCACAAAAAGGGATGAGCGGAACGCACAGTGGACACACGAAGCATCACAGAAGCAATGCAGGGGCTAACGTTCTCCATAAACGACCCAAGCCCGCCCGGCTGGAGCGGGAACAACACCCTCGTCATCCAAGGATCCATTCGAGATGTCATCGTTCATCGAGTATACGTCGACACAGGAAGTTCTGCGGACATCATCTACGAACATTGTTTCTGACTACTGCCGAACGAATGGAAGGAAGGTCTGAGGCCAGCTGCAGGCCAAATCACAGGATTCACAGGACACAACTTGTGGCCTTTAGGTACGATTCACTTACCGTTTACGTTGACCAATCAAGAAAAAACCAAGCGACGGACCGCCCTGGTGGATTTTGTGGTCATACGACACCCGTCAGAACACAATATCATATTGGGACGGACGGCCCTACTAAAGTTCGGAGGAATCTCATCAACAATCCATGGGATAGTCAAATTCAGCACAAGCCAGGGACCGGGAACAATCCTAGCCACTCCCCCAAGGGAGCTCAAATGTTATGAGATCATGCAATCAAGAGACATCTCAGCCGAAGCCAAGAGACCAAGGCCGGACCCGTCGAGCGGGGGAGAGGTAATTAACAGGGAATACCCAGACCAGCGGGTGAACATGGGGATGGCCCTCCCTGCGAAAACGAGACAAGCGTTGGTTCAGCTATTGCAGAAGTATAAACATTTGCTCGCTTGGACGCCCACGGACATGGTAGGGGTCGACTGAGGAATCATAGAACACAAGCTAATGATAAAACCAGGAGCCAAGGAAATAAAACAGAAGAAGCGGGTCCAAGGAGGAGACCGAAACAAGGCAATCAACACAGAAGTGACCAAACTGACCAGCGCCGGAATCCTTAGGGAAGCAATTTTCCCCACATGGATCGCCAACCCGATAATGGTAAAGAAATATGACGCCAGTTGGCGCATGTGTATTGATTACTCGGATCTCAACAAAGCATGTCCCAAGGATTGCTAACCGCTACCGGAGATAGACCAGAAGGTGGAGTCCCTACAAGGTTTCCAGTGGAAATGCTTCCTGGATGCGTACAAGGGGTATCACCAAATCCTAATGAGCAAAAATGAAGAAGAGAAAACAGCCTTCTACACAGATCACGACGCCTTTTTCTACACAAAAATGTTGTTCGGATTAAAGAACGTCGGGGCAACCTACCAACGATTGGTCGACTCCATATTTGCCAACCAAATTGGCAGGAACATTGAAGTCTATGTTGATGACATGGTCATTAAAATCCCGAACGAGTAGAGGCTACTACGTGACGTGGACGAGACGCTGCAAACATTGGAAAGAGCAAAGATGAAGTTAAACCCCGCCAAGTGTACCTTCGTGGTAGAAGAAGGACAATTCCTGGGGTATTATGTGACAAAGGAGGGGATCCAACCAAGCCCAGCCAAGATAAGCGAGCTCGAGGAGACGCCTTCGCCAAATACGCTAAGAGACGCTCAGGGGTTGAATGGAAAACTAACGGCGCTCAACCGATTCATCTCCAAGTCAGCCGAGAAAGCCATGCCCCTGTTCCATACACTCAAAGGGTGCATAGAAAAGAATAACTTCCAGTGGACACCGGAAGCCGAGTCCGCGCTACAAAAAATAAAAAAGGCTCTACACATACTCCCTACTCTGGCTAGTCCGATGCCCGAAGAAACGTTGCAGGTCTACCTCTCCGCATCGAAAGACGCCATTTCGTCGGTGCTAGTAGTTGAGAGGCAAGGGCGGCAGCTTCCGATCTACTTTATGAGTCGGGCCCTACAGGGACCTGAAATCAACTATCCAATCATCGAGAAGCTGGTGCTCGATTTAATCTATGTAGCACGAAGGCTCAGTCGGTATTTCCAGGCCCAACAAATAGAGGTGTTAACTAGCTGCCCGATCAAGCAAGTGCTTCTGAAGCAAGAAACATCGGGACGACTTGCAAAATGGGACATAGAGTTGGGAGAGCACGATATCAGCTATCATCCCAGGGTAAGCATCAAGGGACAGGCATTAGCGGATTTCTTGCTTGAAATCCCGGGGGAGCTCCAGCAAGAGATAATTGGCACGACCCGATAAGGGTGTCCGGAGGAAAAAACTGACCAATAGTGGACTCTCTACACGGATGGAGCCTCCAGCAAAGAAGGCTCGGGCGTAGGGCTAATCGTAACCAGCCCTACAGGTGAAGAAATTACATATGCCTTACGATTCGACTTTCGCACCTCCAACAATGAAGCCGAGTACGAAGCCTTGATGGTTGGTCTCAGATTGGCTGTAAAAATGGGGGCGAAAAGGGTTATAGCTTTGACTGATTCACGCTTGGCAGCCAACCAAGTCACGGGGGAATTCGAAGCAAAGGATAAGCGAATGGAGAGGTATGTTAAAGCGGTACAACGAATCACAAGTTCACTAAAGAGTTTCACAATAAAGTAGATTTCAAGGGGAAACAACAGGCGAGCAGATGCCCTCAGCAAACTAGCATCAACTTGTTTTGGGCACCTTTCCAAGGAAGTATTGGTGGAGGTATTAAAAGAGAGGAGCATTGACGACCGCCAAGTTGACTCCCTATCGACAGCATGGCCCAACTGGATGATGCCCATCATGGATTACCTGCAGCATGGCATACTCCCCGACGATCACAGAGAGGCTCGAGAAACAAGGATACGAGCTCCCCAGTATGCAATCTTGGGGGGAGCACTGTATAGAAAAGGCCATACGGCTCCATGGCTCAAATGCATAGATGGCGAGTCGGGGAAGAAAGCTCTAAAGGAAGCCCACGCGAGGTCAGCTGGAGCCCATGAGGGAGCGTGGGCACTCACAGGCAAAGTACTACGCATGGGGCTCTACTGGTCGGGCATACATCAAGACGTTGTTGAGCTGACCCGGGCTTGCGTAGAATGTCAAAGTTTCTCGCCAGCACAGGGGGTACCGCCATCCAAGTTAACGAGTATAGTCAGCCCGTGGCCTTTCTATCAGTGGGGGATCGATATCGTCGGCCCTTTTCCAGAAGCACCAGGGAAAGTAAATTTCTTAGTCGTAGCGGTCGACTATTTTACGAAGTGGATAGAGGCCGAACCGTTGGCGTGTATCACCGGAAAACAGATAATTAAGTTCGTGTGGAAAACCATCATAACGAGATTTGGGACACCCAAAGTTTTAATCAGTGATAATGTTTTGCAGTTCGCAGAGAATCCTTTCAGGGACTGGTGCATCGAAAGAGGAATAGAGCAGAGGTTCACATCTGTGGCGCACCCTCAAGCCAACGGACAAACAGAGGTGTCTAACAGGACGTTGGTACAGGGGATCAAGAAGCGACTGGGCAAAGCAAAAGGTAATTGGGTAGACGAGCTACCAGAATTCCTTTGGTCATACCGGACCACGCCACAGACTAGCACAAAGGAGACACCGTTCAGCTTGGCTTATGGAGCCGAGGCAATGCTGCCAGCAGAAATAATGATAGGGTCAATACGAACAGAGTATTGTCAGGAGCAAGAAAACAGTGAAAATCTAAGGGAAAACTTGGATCTCCTGGAAGAACGGCGAGAGCGCTCAAGTATGCGTCAAGCTACCTACAAAAAGGTAGTAGAAAGATACTACAACCAACGGGTCAAAGACAAGGCTTTCTGAGTTGGGGATTACGTCCTGAGCAAGAATGAAGTTAGCCATGCACAACCCCGCGGGAAGCTGAGCCAGACGTTGGAGGGACCATACAAAGTAACAGAGGCACATCGCAACGGGTCATACTCCCTGGAAACTCCAGAGGGAAGGAAAATACCAAGGGCATGGAACGCAAGGAATTTGAGAAGGTTCCACTTTTGAGCAAACTTACAAGCCCCTATACAGAAGGGAGGACGATGGTACACCACTTTCGAGTAGAATTTTAAGCACCTATACAGAAGGGAGAGCAAGGAGATATCCCTTGGCCGGATTGATTGTCCGGACCAACAGGCGGACACTCAGGGTAGTCTGATAGGGAATTGTAGTGCAAAATCACTATGTATCAGAATTACATAAATAAAAGAAAATGCACTATCTTTAATATGTAGTACAGTGAGCATGCCTAACATATAATTTTTTTTAGAATAGAAAACACAACATAGAGGATACTTAGTGAATCCACATGCACACAACGAGATGGTAAATCTCGAAATAATATGAAAAAAACCTACACAGAAGGTTCAATATAGCCAAAGTAAGAAAACATACACAACGAATAAGACAATGTAGCAACCAAAAAGCAAAACACACAGTAAATGAGTAAACCCATTGTCGATTCATGCATAAAGGCCTTAGGGGCCACAGACTAAGTCAAAATAACCACCAATACAAACACGATAAAGGCCTTAGAGGCCATAAGTTGTTCAAGACAAAGCAAAACAAAACAAAGCTTCAACAAGATTTTTTCACACCCTGAAAGGGCAGCTCTAGACAACTTCATGCACCACCTACAACACCACCATCACCTGCGCCACCAGCATTGCCACCAACTCCATCACCTGCGCCACCAGCATCACCGCCAATCCCACCACCCGTTCCACCAATCCCTACACCCAAACCTTCCACAACGTCCTCACCCTCATCAAAAGCACACAACGTTTTCACCCCGTCCACATCCAGGTGGCCCAACCCGAGCAAGCCAGCAAAGTCCATGGTTGCGAAAGCCAAGAGAACATCATCCAAGGCTGAAGAATGACTCGACCGTGAGTCACTAGTAGAAGGGTCATAAGTTCCAGCATCAACCTGTGCTTTTAAGTTAGCCCAGTCCGATTCTTCACCAGCAACAAATGCAACATGACGAATACGGCTAATACCACCGGTAAACTCGGGATGCTCAATAAGCTTGTCCATCACACGCACAAGGCCAACCTGGAGAAGACAACTACGATCAGCTCTTGACACCTCCAACTCACGTTCACGGTCAACAAGGTACCGCTCCAGACTTTCATTCTGTATCATTAAACCTTCATTCGACTGGGTCAGAGACTCCACCTGGGCCTCCAGAGCACTCCGAACATCTTCCAGCACCGATTTCTCCGACACCAAAGACTTGTTTTCACACTCCAACCGATGAACGGTGGCACCAAGGTTCGCCACCTCGCCCCTCAAACCAGCTTCACTCGCCGCAAGAGCAGAATGTGCATGCTCCAATTCGCCGAGCCGCTGCACACGTTGGGACCAAGCGGCCAAGTATGTCATGGCCTGCGCAGCGGCATAGGCAAGGTTATGAGCCAAGACAGTGTTGCTCATTGAATCCATATCCTCTACGATGGCAGGAGGAAGAGCATGGCGGGTAAAATCCAACGCAACAGAACGCACAGACAAACGGGAATCAGATCGCAAGCTCCATCCCGGAACAAAAGCAGATGCACTGTGAAGTACCCCCACAGCAGCAGGCTCCTGATGCAACCGCTCAGGACTTCCCTTTGAAGACTGAGGGCTAAAACCAGGACTTAAAGAGATTGGAATAGGAATAATGGGCTGATGAGACGCCCCCTCGATACCCTCAGACTGTTGAACGTCATCATCGGGTATTACCAACACATCCCTGAATGTGACGGCGCAGAAGACAGTAAGTGCATAAGGCTGCGACGCTGCATCACACGTCGGCCAATGGGCCATGAACTGCCCTCGAGCGCCGGCCCACTCATCGCCTGCACAGCTTCCCTTTTTTCCGCAACCCGACGAACGCTGGCAGCGATCCCGACCTTACTGTCCACCACACTATTAGCTGTCGGCTCAACGGGAGGGCGAGACATAACGGCAGGGGCCACCGCAGTATTGGAACCTGGCTGGCTCCCCGACACAGTGGAGCTCCCCACTGGTTGCGGGGGCACCAGAGCAGCATCACTTAAACGGCGGGGGGGGGGGGGGGGGGGGGGTAGAGGCAAAGTATGTTAGATGTAAGAAAACAAGAACACGAAAACAGAAGCAAACATGAGGCCCCCATCCTTTCTTGAAGAAAAAAAAAGGAAGAGGGAGAAGGAGAAAGGAGGGAGAAGTAAAGACGACTTACCATTAGAAACAGTGTAAAAGACGTGTTGGGTTTTGAGCATTCTAACACTCCTATGGTGTACATGCAACCCTAGAAACATTGGATCTATGTTTTCTCTATTATACATGCAAATATTAACTATTCCAAGGTTTCATCCTAACTAGCATATTATGAAGCACCTATACTACAAAGTTCTAGTTAGATGACATACCTTTTGATGTAGCTTGATGTCTTTAAGCTTTAAGAGCTTAGCCCCAATAGTGTGGAAGCCTCAAATGGAATCACAAATCACCAAAACACCTTGGAAGAACTTGAGAGAATATGTATGCACACTAAAATCGGTCCACTCTTATTTTCACACACTTGTTCCAATTTTGTGAGCCAAGGACCCCTTTATATATTATGGAGGATTAGGGTTACATCCATGTAAACCCTAATACCCATGACCTTTCATTTACATAGGATCCATGGGTTAAAAGCTCCATGGACCATCCATGAAATCTTAGCCCAACCTAAATGAACTTGGCCCATTCCATATATATAAGAGTCCATATTTAATTAGTTCTTTTTGATCACTTAATTAACTCTAAATTAATTCTTGATCAATACTAATTAAATAATATGATTCCATATTAATATATTAGAACTTATAATATATTAATATAAATCATAAATATACTATTCTCAAAAGACTATCCATATAAATTGTGCCGGTGAAGTGCAACCCAAATGGACCATGCCGGGTCGGGTCAAGTACATACCAAATATAGTTATGGACTTAGACATTAATCCAACAGTCTCCCACTTGGATAAGTCTAAAACTATTATTGAGTATGACTTCAAAACCTAACTGGAAATCGTAGCTCTTAAAGCCGCTGTCGAACTTTGACCTTGTCAATGACTTGTCCATTAGATAAGGGATCATATATTCCTCCATTCTAGATATCATATGGACTGATACATGGATTATAATCATTCTCTCTGTCCATTTGTTGTTTCCTGATTTTCGATTTATGATGCCTGACTGATTAAACAAATCAAATCAGTCCTGGCTTGGCCAAGCACTCACATGTGTCATCGCTAAATCATTGAGGGGCCCACAGATATCGCTTTTATCCCGAAGGTAAAAGGAATGGATAAACTTCGACTCATATGGCTTGTTCTACTACTTGTTGAATCATACACAAAGGCACGTTTTATAACATCGAGTTACCAATGCGTTTTCGTGCAATCAATGTATAACCAACTCATAGTAACAACTCATATCTCTAGGTTTTAAGAATATAAGATATTATCGTCTCATGATCACTCGTGATAAAATCCATGAAGTGATTCAAATGAGCGTGGGTTGAATCCAATACTCAGAACTTATGAGCACTCATGAGTGTTGTAGCACCACTTTGTCCACCAACTTGGACCTCTACAAACCAACCCATGACAGTCTTGATTCATATCTACTTCCAACATATGACCGACTGTGGATGGTTTTAATAACTTAATCATTCAGGAAGAGCGACTTAGTTATTCTGGAAGTCAAAACATGCAAAGTGAAACACAAGAATAAATGAATCAAATATGGTATCAAACCCTATGAATATAAATAAACACTTTTATTTATCACCATACTGATTACTCATTATTCATTGTTTCGGTTTTATCAACTTTATACTTGAATTTAAAACAATAGTTGTCCCATGCTCCAAGCATGTACACTATGTTTTCTAAACACTAGTCATGCCATACACCAAGTATGCATACTATGTTTGTCTATGATCCTTACTTTGTGAAATAAACCAATTGAACATAATTTCAATGATTCTAATTTCACACTCCCAAATCCTTATCGAAAAATGTGAGAATTTTAAATTCCTATCATTTATCGAAATCTGTTTAGATTTTAAACTTATATGCACTGACCCTCCTGTAATGAATATGTACAAAGTCACAAAGACTTGTCAACAGTCATTATAAGGTATTCCAATGGAGATCAACTCCATGGAAACTAAGTCTCATATTCAAAGTACATTGCTTTGGACATGCTTCTTGCATTAAGTTTTCTAATCTTACACAGATAACTTCCACCTATGGACACAACTCCATATTCTCATTTTGACTATCACTTCTGAATAAGAGATGCCTCTTTTCAGAATATGTCAATATGGTCCTTCCAAAATTAGCACTATACTTCCAACTGTCCCTGAGCAACCAATCTTTGGTAAACCTCAGATTGTCCTCAACAATTGCTTAATCATTTTAGTCATATCCAATTCTAGACCTTTTCCCTTCTTAATGCCTCTGGGCATTTGGAAAAATTTAGAAATGACAAATATTATAGCACATACAATCGATCCTGTACCCAAAGCAAATGGTACACGATTCACGATGTCTCACATAAAGACATGATTCTAGACCAGTCTTTTGCTACAATATTTTTATTTGCCATGTTTTCAAATTAACTCTTATGGACTTTATTAATATTTAATTAAAGCGTTGAATTAAAAGAGTATTATTAATCCATAAATATATGGTTTGAGTTTAATTAAATTAAAAGTCTAGTTTAATTAATAGATTAAACCACCAAGTATTTTAAATGTCTAAAATACACCCTTATACTATTATAATATTAAAAGTTTAATATATTATATGTATAAGAGCAAGTCGTCTTACCATTAGTAGGCCTCATTCACGAAGCCGGTCTATAAGGGGGGTATAAGGTTACTGCCTATAAAATGGCAGTTTAATGGGTGTCCACTCTCACTCACCGCTTCCTTGACCGGTAGAGGGTCGTTAGCCGAACAGGTAGGACAAGGACTATAATTCTTCCTTCATTATAAGTATAATGATAAATACTAAGTAACTAAACACTTATAAATTCTCAATCTTAGTTACTTAGGAAAATGTGAATAAGGTGCTAATCCATGAAATTACACTTTGCACTTTGTTTAAGCTGTTAGTGGAGCGTGTGTGGTTAACCGGCACACTAACCTGGACTTAACAAGGTAGGCAAAGGGTAACTTAATGTTTATCATAGTATCATTGGAGCGTGTGTGGTTAACCGGCACATCGATTGAGGGGTAAATATTAAGGGTACCAAGTATATTTCCATGGTTACTTCACACCTTGTTTTGTGATCCTCGGCATCCCAGTCACAAAACCTGAAGGGCACACTCGAGATTGAAACATGCCATTGAAAAGTTCAATGAATCTCAAAAGAATCTAGGAGTTTCAAAACCAATTAAAACCTAATAATACATTTTGTTTATCTTGGTGGAAATTGGTGAATCGTCATTCACCTACCTTCAAATATTTTATAGTTTGGATTACGACATCCCTCTTCCAAGTTATAAAATAGTTTGTTGGGTCCTAGCCTTAATATATCATATTGGGTGTTATATTAAGGACTTAAATCAACTTTACGTGAATTTCTCCCATTGTTGATGTCTGGTTTAGACAACAATGATCTTCCCAAACCAAGCTTTCCTAATGAATATGACTTCCCGAGTTTGGCTCATGGAAGTCATACTTCTCTTCCTCCACCTCCTCCAATTATTCTCCCTAACCCACAAGCTCAAGGTCACTCAAGCCCTAATGGCAAGCAAGGTCTATGTGTGATCACATCTTAGAGATGAAGTCACCTATTGACAAGCCGGGAGAGTTGGGTGTCAAAGTCTTCAGAAAGTTGGATGTTCAATCACTTTCTAAGTCACATAGTGAGTTCCTTTGGGACTACTATGAAACAGACTATGACATGAACCTTAATGATCATATCTATTTGCTTGGTGCTGCTGAATCAGCAATGATTTGGAACGATAGTAAAGCAAATTTGATTAGAAGATCAACTTCCCAAAAACTTTATGGACAGTGACAATGGTGACACTGGAAATCCAGAAAAAGCATTCTCTTCCCAATAGAAATGGATTGGTCATAGTCAACCCGGTTGACCAAATGGTAAAGAGAAAGGCTAAGTCTGAGATAGTCCCATTACTAAAGGGTCCATATGTTTATTTTGCCAAAGGAAGGGGCGTTGATTGCAAAGCTGCCAAATTTACCTAAGGATGTTAAAGTCAATAAGTTTGACTCTACATCAGGTAGAGCCCATTATCTAACTCTGTTAAGTTCTATTCTGAGATCCTCATTACATGATGTGACTGGGTCACATGTTGATGTTTTAAGAATCAAAGAATAGAGAGAAATCTTAAAGGAAGTATATGCTGATTCTGATCGCGAAGGTGGATTTCGATCGCATCAGAATTTTGAGCAGTTGCTTAAGAAGTTATGATATATTGCTAAGGAATAGATAACAACAATTTTCCATATGGATTGTAAGGATAAGTTTTTCAGCAAAGTTTTAAAATAAAAGAAAATTGTTTAATTTTATTTATTTGAAGTATCCTTACAATGGCATTTGTGGAAAATTGTTGCTTATATGATTCCACTGACAGCAATATTGGAAAATGGATTTGATTCTTTCATTTGTGGTAGTGTCTAAATTTACCAAATCAGGAAAGTTCCTCATCACCCAAGTTTCAATTGGACCGAAACTTGGAATCATGCAAGTTGAATAGTATGATGAATGAGAACTTTCAAGCATTGGAAAATCAAGACTAATTACTTGTTCACATGGATGTGTGAGTCAAGTGAAGGACTAAAGGGATCGATTACATATTCTTGTGCACTGGTCATGTCCACCACAAAGCTCGTTAAGACTATTTGATTTACTAAAGTTTAGTAAATATGGTTATACTTACAAGTTTAAGTATAATTCTGAAACATTGGAAAAGTCTCAATGTATGGCAGAACGAATGGGAAGAATCAAATTAGGCAGAAAGATAAAAGTTTCTCAAATCTGAAAAGATGGGAGAGTACTTTAGTATCATGATTGTGATCATCTTAATGATTTAGAAATCATATCACAATTAGTCCTCTAAAGGTCATCTTAGTGCATTCTTATGACTAAGAAGAGGAGTCATGAATTGTTGAAATGGTTAGATCAGGAAGATGAGTCATACTTCGTTCCAAAACAATTCTTAGAGTCATACTCCAAGATTGTAACTTGAGTGACATATCTTAAAGAAAGGTTTAAAACACTTGTCAAATGTAAGAGTAAAAGTGTCCTACTCTTGTACATTTGAAATTAGTAAGTTGTGATGTTTTGGATAAAACAAAGACCAAATAAGGCCAATTATGTGAAGTGTTTGTCTTGATAAAGAATCCGCACTATCTCTTGAATATTTGGCAAGATAGTCTTATATATCAAGAGGATAGTGGGAGTCTTAAAGATCCTAAAAAGAATTTCAAGAACTAATCAAGAATAAAACCTGAGGTTCTTCACTAGCACACGACTTGAGGTTTATAACCTATCGTGTTGACATATTCTGTGCCCATTCCAGTTAAAGTTGGCTTTGCATAGGAGTTCTGAAAGTTCTCAATTGGTTGCATAACAACTTGGAAGCAATGGCAGGCCCTGTACTGCCAGGTGGCAAGAAGTTAAGATTGCATAAGTTCAGTCCATATGAGTTTGGATTTGTCATTATCCTTGTCTTGTGACTATGGTTTTGACGATTCACATGGATAAGAACACATACACCATAAAATCTAAGGGTCATAAGGTTTCTCTCCGATTCATGAAAATGATGGTGAGGAAACACTTCCACCAAGTAGATTTGAAGCAGATGGCAAAAGGTCTAAACAATTGAGACTATAATTACGGCATCCCTTTTCATAGTTCTGAAATTGTTTAGACACACATGCATGCTATCTAAGGAAAGGTGTATGATTTTGATAAAGTTTTATCAAAGCATCTCGTATCAGAAATCTGAACTTTGGTAAGAAAGTCAATAAAGTATTGATTTCTAGAAGTCAAAGCTAGTGGGAGCATAAGTGTTATGCTAATAATCATCATGTTAGTGGGAGCATGATAATTATTGTTAGTGTTGCAAGTTAGCAATGTTAATTATAGAAAACAAAAGTTTCAATTCGTGAGGCTGCAGGGATTGAAGAAGTTGTTTTGCTATAATTAAGGGAGAGGATATACTTCATTTCAGTTCTAAAGGCTTAGATTGAGACCTTAATCATCTTTAGTCAAGAATATATATATGAATTTCATGTTGGATTGGTTCAACTTAAGGAAATTCTATATATTGTGTTCTCAAAATTCGATTATGATTACGGCATCCCTCTTCATAGTCAAATTTTGAAAACGCAATATATAGAATTTCCTTAAGTTGAACCAATCCAACATGAAATTCATATATATATTCTTGACTAAACATGATTAAGGTCTCAATCTAAGCCTTTAGAACTTCAAAAAAAATTGATTCAAAGTTTTTTATGGAGTTACAAAACTTGGTCTTAATGTTTTAAAGAATTCCATAACTTGTTCTTAAGTTATGGAACATGAAAAGTTTCATCATAAAACAAGTATTTAACTCCATAAGTTATGGAATCCAAAAGTTTTCAAGAGTTACAAAACTTTCCCTCAAGTTTTGGTATTTGGAAAAAGTTTTTTTATGATAAAAAAAAAAAGAATTGAATTCTAAAACTCTTGGATTCATAACTTAAACAATTAATTAAATTGTTTTAATTTTGAGTTAATTTGAATTATTCAACAAAACATCATAATTCCAATTATTAAACTCAAAATTAAAACCATTTAATTAATTGTTTAAGTTATGAACCCAAGAGTTTTAGAATTCAATTCTTTTTTTTTATCATAAAAAAACTTTTTCCAAATTCCAAAACTTGAGGGCAAGTTTTGTAACTCTTGAAAGCTTTTGGATTCCATAACTTATGGAGTTAAATACTTGTTTTATGATGAAACTTTTCATGTTCCATAACTTAAGAACAAGTTATGGAATTCTTTAAAACATTAAGACCAAGTTTTGTAACTCCATAAAAAACTTTGAATCAATTTTTTTTAAAAACCTTTTCATATCCATAACTTATGGAGGTTTCAAAAAAACTCTTTAGATCAAACTTTTAAAACTAATAAAATAACCATATCATTTTATCTTTTACTAAATTTGACCTAATTCAACTCATATAGCAAATGATTCAAATTTTACAAATAATTAGTTTTTCACAAAAACAAGTAATTATCTTAAAATTTGACAAACGTCATGTTTTTTTTTTCTTTTTTTTCCAACTTTGAAAATAAAACATTTGTATCAATATAACAGAAAACAACCCATGGCTCTGATACCACTGTTGGGTTTTGAGCATTCTAACACTCCTATGGTGTACATGCAACCCTATAAACCTTGGATCTATGTTTTCTCTATTATACATGCAAATATTAACTATTCCAAGGTTTCATCCTAACTAGCATATTATGAAGCACCTATACTACAAAGTTCTAGTTAGATGACATACCTTTTGATGTAGCTTGATGTCTTCAAGCTTTAAGAGCTTAGCCCCAATAGTGTGGAAGCCTCAAATGGAATCACAAATCACCAAAACACCTTGGAAGAACTTGAGAGAATATGTATGCACACTAAAATCGGCCCACTCTTATTTTCACACACTTGTTCCAATTTTGTGAGCCAAGGACCCCTTTATATATTATGGAGGATTAGGGTTACATCCATGTAAACCCTAATACCCATGACCTTTCATTTACATAGGATCCATGGGTTAAAAGCTCTATGGACCATCCATGAAATCTTAGCCCAACCTAAATGAACTTGGCCCATTCCATATATATAAGAGTCCATATTTAATTAGTTCTTTTTGATCACTTAATTAATTCTAAATTAATTCTTGATCAATACTAATTAAATAATATGATTCCATATTAATATATTAGAACTTATAATATATTAATATAAATCATAAATATACTATTCTCAAAAGACTATCCACATAAATTGTGCCGGTGAAGTGCAACCCAAATGGACCATGCCGGGTCGGGTCAAGTACATACCAAATATAGTTATGGACTTAGACATTAATCCAACAAGACGGGCATCTCCCCCCGAGCACGCCAACTGGGGCTCATTCCAACACCAGCAAGTATGGCCTCCGACATCACATCAACGTCCACCTGGAGAGTACGCAAGAGATCGGTGGCCGCCTGATTATGAGAGAACAGTTTGGGAATAGTATCGGACAATGTGTTCGCCCCGGGGATGCTCGCAGCCAAGCAGCTCTCGGTTGACCCATAGCCATTTGTCTTGCCAGTTCTTGGGAGGCTTACTATCAAGGATAAGGTTATGGCCTCCCCGGCGGGCAGAGAAGGTGTACTTATCGTTGGTGGCAGCAAACCGGAAAAAGAACTTGAAAACAAAGTAGCCCGGAACGATGCCGTTGGCCCGACATATCATCTCGAAAGCTACCATCTTATGAACAGCACTAGGGGTCAACATTTGAACATTACACCAATTACGCCGGAGTATCTCCTCTTGAAAGTCAGTCAGTGGAAGGCGAAGGCCGGCGTCAAAGGTTTTCAGATAAACACCCAGTTTCCTAGGTGGAGGCTGGGTAATCAGAGACTCGGAGGCCAGAAACTCTACTCCATCAGTCGGAGTGAGGTCGTAAGCCTCTTGAAGAGTGACAAACTTAGCGGAGGTGGGGATCAAACTCAGAGAGGAAGCCATGGCAAAAACACAAAAGAAGAAGAAGGGGAAAAGAGACGAAGAAACAAGATAGAAACTGAAAAAGGAAAACCGTCTGAGAGCAATAAGGGGGAAAAGTGGGATTTACGAAAATCCCTGACACAACTGACGTAATCGCACACACGTCGAAGCGTCACATCACTGGAAACGAAGCGACGACCAAGTAAAAGCGCGACACGTACACCAACAGTTAAGTCCAGAACATCATAGCTAGCTAGCATACGCTATGACTACTGGACTGGGGGACTTGATGATGCACCCCCTCAGAGCGGGCCAGAAACAAGTGAACCCCTCGGCGAGGAGTTCCCAGCGAAGCCCGGGCTGGCGACTCGGCCGCTCTGGCAACCCCGGACCCCCGCGAGGCGACCGCGTCGGAAGTCCGCCCTCGCCAAGGGTTGTCCTCAGCTACAGTCCAAATATAACGGCTCCAGGCGACAAAGAGCATGGCCAGAGCATTATCGCCTGGACCAATCGTTGGACCGGACACGAACGTGGAGCATGGCCCTCCAATAAGGACAGCGGATCCTGTCGGGGCCGCAGTCATTGTCCCTCATACTGATCGATGAAGATCCTCAGTATAAAAGGCCAGTCACTCTGCCTTGAGAGGTAAGCTATTCTCTTCCCCGATCATTCACCTCCACACTTCAGATTCATCCCATTAACTTGACCGTCGGAGCGTCTTTCCAGGGCCTCCTCTCGGAGAGCGGCTGGCGCTTCTCTTCCGTTGTGACCTCTCAGGTTCTATTCTGACGACCATCTCTCAGCAGCCAAGGTGGTTTGGATCCAGGTCGCATCAAGGAACTTAATAGAGTTAGATAGTGGACTTACCTGAAGTAGAGTCAAAATTTTTTAGTTTACCATCCTTGCGATCTTTCAGGTAAATATGGCAACTTCGCAACCAATGCCCCTTCTTTGGGCAACAGAAACATATGGACTCTTTAGGAATGGTACACGGGACTATCTCAGACTTAGCCTTTCTCTTTACCATTTGGTCAACCGGGTTGACTATGGCCGATCCCTTTCCATTGGGAAGAGAAAGATTTTCTGGACTTCCAATGTTTCCATTGTCAATGTCCATGGAAGTTTGGGAAGTAGATCTTCCAATCAAATTTGATTTACCAGTGCGCCAAATCATTGATGATTCAGCAGCAACAAGCAAATATGTTAGATCAATAAGGGTCATGTCGTGATCTCCCATATAGTAGTCCTTAAAGAACCCGCTATATGAGTTAGGAAGTGATTGAATAACCAAGTGTAAAATATTTTACAATTCGGAAGAGGGATGCCGTAATCCAATTGTAAAATATTTGAAGGTAGGTAAATAAGATTTACCAATTTCCACCATGAAAAACGAAATTGAATATTAAGTTTTAATTTGATTAAAATTCCTAGATCCTTTGAGATTCATTGAACTTTTCAATGGCATGTTTAAATATCAATTATGCCCTTCAAGTTTGTGACTGGGATACCGAGGATCACAAACAAGGTGTGAATAACCATGCAAATTAGCTTGGTACTCTCGATGTCATTTATCACCTAATCAATGTGTCGGTTAACCACACATGCTCCATTGATCTATGACAAACATCGAGCTACCCTTTGCCACCCTTGTTAGTCCAAGTTAGTGTGTCGGTTAACCACACACGCTCCACTAACGACTTGGCAAGGTGCAAAGTGCAATTTCATGCGTTAGCACCAAATTCACATTTTTCCGAAATAACTAAGATTGGGAATTTATAAGTGTTTAGTTACTTGGTATTTTCATTATACTTTTAATGAGAATTTATGTCCTATCCTACCCGTTCGGCTAACGACCCTCCACCAGTCAAGGAAGCGGTGGGTGAGAGTGGACACCCATTAAACCGCCATTTTATAGGCAGTAACCTTATACCTCCTTATAGACCGGCTTCGTGAATGAGGCCTACTAACGGTAAGACTGACTTGTCTTATACATATATATGATTATCAAACTTTTAATATTATAATAGTATAAGGGTGTATTTTAAACTTTTAAAATACTAGATGGTTTAATCTATTAATTAATTATACTCTTAATTTAATTGAACTTAAACCATGTTATTATGGAATTATTAATCTCTTTTAATTAAACACTTTAATTAATTTAATAAAGTCCATAAGGTGTAATATAACTATTTAAGACATCAAGGTTCTAAATAAAAAATTCAAAATTAAAAATTATTTAATTAATTTTTTTAATTTATGAACCCAAGAGTTAAACCTTTTAATTAGAAGAGTTTCAAAATTTGAGACTTTTCAAATACCAAAACTTGAGGGCAAGTTTTGTAACTCTTGAAAACTTTTGGTTTTCCATAACTTATAAGTTTAATGCATTTTATGAAAGAGACTTTTCATTTTTCATAACTTGAGGACAAGTTATGGAGTCCATTAAAGGCATTTAGATCATTATTTTAATTAACACAATAATCAAATAATTCATATATGATCTAATTAAACTCATAAGAACAAGATAATTCATATCATCAATCTTCAAGAAATTAGCCTAATCATATAAACTGATACAAATCTTGAAATTATGACAATTATCTTTTAAATGGACAAGCATGATCACTACCATATCAAAAAACAGATTTCATGGTTCAAAAAACAGTTTGGGGTAATGATCCTAATCCAATTCTTGCCAAAAACTCGAAAAACTGCACACAGATGCATCACCACGTCATGGTAATTATTGTCACGTCGTGGTGGGCATGCAGAAACGAAATTGGCAGATTTTCCACCTTTGAAAATAACATAATGCAACAATATAACAGAAAACTGTCCTAGGCTCTGATACCACTGTTGGGTTTTATGTACTAAAATATCCTATGGTGCACATACAACCCTAAATGCTTTGGATCTAAGTTTTCTCTAGTTATATATGCAATATTGTTTTCAAAGCATTAAGCCTACAACTAGCAAACAAGTGACATAAACAACATAAAATACTAGTTAGGAGTTTACCTCTTTATGTAGCTTGTAGAACTTGTTGTATTTGGCCTTTAAGAACTCCCCAAGTGTGATTCCTCAAACGGTTCACAACACACCTAGAACAAAGGAGAACTTGAGAGAAAGGTGGCTAGCTTCAAAATCGACTCCTATGAACTCCAAGAACATGTCTAGCCGATTTTAGGGTATGAGAAACATATATATAGTGTAGGATTCCAAAGGTCATGGGTAAACCCTAATCCATATACATGGGTTATGATCCATGGGTCATGTGGGCTAACTCTTTATGGATCCTTACATAAACTTAGTCCAACATGGATCAATAGCTCAATCCATATGTTTCACTAATTACCAAAATTAGTCCCCGTTAATTTAATTAGTCTCTTTTGATCACAAAATTAATTCCAAATTAATTCTTGATCAATACTAATTAAATCATATGACTTCATATTAATATATTAGAACTTATAATATATTAATAAATCATAAGTAACCTCTTACTCAAATATCCATCCTATCAAATTGTCCTAGTGATATGCAACCCGAAATGGACCATGCTACTCTCAGGTCAAGTACATACCAATTATAGTTATGGGCTTAGACACCTAATCCAATAGAGTGCCTATTTCATACCGATCCAGGAGAGCATCTCGGCCAAGAAGTTGGCCAATATCTACATCAGAGAGGTAGTAACCCGTCACGGAGTGCCATTTCCGTGATTTCTGACCGAGACGTGCAATTCACTTCCAGGTTCTGGAAGAAATTCCATGACGAATTGGGTACTCGTCTGCATTTTAGCAAGTCTTTTCACCCTCAGACGGATGGTCATAGTGAACGGACCATCCAGACCTTAGAGGAAATGCTACGATCATGCGTATTAGACTTCGGTGGTAGCTGAGATACCTACCTTCCCTTGGCAGAGTTTTCCTACAATAATAGCTACCACGCGAGTATCGACCGTCCTCCCTTTGAGATGTTATACGGGAGGAAGTGCAGAACCCCGATATGCTGGGGTGAGGTCGGGCAGAGGGTCATGGGGAGTACCGAAGTGGTACTCAAGACGACAGAGAGGATTTAGCAGGTCCGAAGCAGGCTACAGACTGCTCAGAGTCGGCAGAAGAGCTACGCGATCGGACCTGGAGTTCCAGGTCGGGGATATGGTTCTCCTGAAGGTGTCACCTTGGAAATGTGTCATCCAGTTCAGGAAGCGGGGCAAGTTGGGCCCCAGATACATTGGTCCTTTCAAGGTTGCAGCCCGGGTGGGCAAGGTGGCGTATAGGCTGGATCTGCCAGCCGAGCTTAGTCATATCCATAGTACCTTTCATGTCTCCCAGCTGCGGAAGTGCATGGTAGACGACGTTGCGGTGGTGCCTCTAGAGGATATTCAGGTTGATGACAGTCTGAACTACATCGAGCGACCAGTAGCCATCCTCGACAGGAAGACGAAGGATCTGAGGAACAAGAAGGTCGAGTTGGTGAAGGTGCAATGGCAGCACTGCAAGGGCTCAGAATGGACTTGGAAACCGGAGAACGAGATGAGGGAGCACTACCCCGAGCTTTTCCGGATGCAGCAGCAGACTTCGAGAACGAAGTCTAAATTAAGTAGGGGAGATTTGTAACGCCCGGTTCCTGGTATGTATTTTAATAAAAGAATTATTCATTTTTGCAAAGGGAATCGACGATTCGGAAGCCCCAGACTCGTCGAGTATGATCGAATGAATGGACACGAGACTTGAAGTCTACTCTACGAGTCGAGAGGCCTCGACTCGACGAGTAGGCCTACCAGAGTGAAACCCTAATTTTCAGGGTTTGCACCCTATTTAAAGACCTTAACACTCCCTTTGTGGCCTCCCTCATCGCCTCCCTTAATCCAGAGAACCCTAACTCGAAACCCTAACCCATTTTGAGAGTTCTTGAGACATTTTTGTGTGTTTTTGGTGGTTTTGAAGCTTAAGAAGGAAGAGGAAGCTTGGGGGTTCTAGAGGAAGCAAGTAGATCCAGATTTTGTGCTCCATTTCTAGCTCATTAGAGGTATAAAGTTTATACCTTGACTATTCATTTGTTAGATCCCTTTATGGAGTAGTTTGGGGCCTTAAGGAGCCATTTTGGAACCATTCATGGATGCAAGCATGTCTTGGGGCATTGACTTCAAATCTAGAATCTTTGAGGGACTCCATGGCATAAATGTGCCAACTTTATGGCCATGGGAGTCCCATGCAACTTGTGAACCCCATTTTAGGGCTTTTTGAGCTAAATAGCCCATGCATGAACGTAAAGTTTGTAACTTTACGTGTTATATCGACCCTAGGAGGCCAGATCTATGGTTTGGATGCATTAATCCCAACTGAAATCGACTGGATAGATTTGGATCATGGGGGACTCGACGAGTCGTTCTTAGGACTCGGCGATTTGGGTCATGGTTCCCCAACCTTTTCTGTTACTTAGCAAATTTGTTGAGTCTAGAAGATGACTCAGCCAGTTAGATGTGTTTATGGACTTGAAGTTCAAGAACTCGACGAGTCCAAGGATGAACTCGGCGAGTCAATGTGCAAACGTCCCGACCTGTATGAAGGAGAACTCGACGAGTCCAAGGAAGGACTCGACGAATTCAAATGGAAAGTCCGGATTCTGTCATAAGGAGAAACTCGGTGAGTTAAAGGGTACACTACAAGAAAAAGGGGTATCAGAGACTGACAAAATCAGTCTCTGGTGGTCAATAATCAGTCTCTGATGAGAATTAGGGACTGATTTAGCTAGTCCCCAGCTAGTCCCCGAGACCTAGTCTTAGATAGTCGATTTTTTATATATCTGGGATTGAAAATCAGTCTCTAATACATCAAAATATCAAAGACTGAAAATCAATCTTTGTTAATATCTCATTCAGTCTCTAATTTATTTTTTTCAAATCCTTAATTTTATATCATATTAGTCCTTGATACTATCTTTTAGGGACTAAATATCAACCATTTATAATATACCATTCAGTCTTTAATATGTGTTATTGAAATCTTTATTTTATGTCGATACTGTCTTTTAAGGACTAAATATTAGTCTTTGATACAATCATGTTCAATCTTCAATATCTTTCCTTCGGTATCAGTCTCAAATGCAATGACATTCGGTCTCTAACCTAATTTTTCAACAACTAGATATCAGTCTCAAATACAATGCCATTTAGTCCCTTATCTGATTTTTCATTTGTTGCATATCAGTTCAGGATACAATGTCATTCTGTCGATAATATTAATTCGACAAGCAAAATGAACTTCAAATTTTATACCTCTAAATCAAAACATTAACATTCAACTATAAAAATAAATATTAATTATTCTCCTAGCAAAATGAAGAATCATATTTGATTTCAAAGTAATAAATTAAATAAAATAAAAATAAAAATATCGAAGTCGAATTTGATGGGTGGGTTATTTTCTTGGCTTTATGGTTTCGTTATACATCTTGGTAATTTCTTGTTTTTTGGCCTCACTTTCTTCATGATCCCTCTAAATCTCTTTTTTCATCTCCTCATGGATTTGTTAACCAGTACCCTACAAAGCAACAATAACCAAGTTTACAACTAATTAAACATCAAGTAATATCATTTAGTTAATAGCAACATACTTTCATCAAAGAAAATCTGAACTGAAGTTTATTGAGATGTTGATTAGAAATGGCAAACTTGGTGAACCTAAATCAAGAGAAACAGAATGTAAACTTAAATTGCCAAAATGATGAAAGGCATAAACTACCCTATTTTTTGTACATATATTATTTTCTTCTATCTCTTGCATTATCAGTATCATATGTGAAAGAAAAGGAATGTGAAGTATGTAACTTGTTTACTATACCTAAATAAGGTTTATATGTGACGATGCATAAGGAGAATCAAGACCGACAAAACATCAACATAGAGTCGTAATTTGACCTCTTTATTTGTAGTTTTTCTAGGGTTTCTAACCATGGTTGCAGTACACATACCAATCAATAAATAAATCCAACCCTTTATTAAAAATCAAGAATGATAGTAACATCAACATAGAGTCATAATCTGACCTCTTTATCTGCAGTTTTTCTAGGGGTTTCGACAATGGCTGCAAAATACAAATTCAACCCTTTATTAAAAATCAAAATTTTCAAAATGAAAACCTGGATGCGATCATGTGATGAAGAACCTTAATGGCTGGAATTGATGATTTTGGAACACAGATCTCCTTCGGTTTTTGTTCATAACCTAAACAAAGAAAAAAGAAAGGTAAGTAGAGAAATGGAACACATGAATCAAATATGATAGGAAGGAGAAACCAGAAGTGCACCCTTTTAATCTCTCGATGTTGGGGATGGGAGTGGGCGGAATCGACAATGTTAGGGGTGGGGCGGCGGGAATCTAACTCGAAAGAAAGGAAAAAACCGGCGATGTTGAATGGTGGTGGTAGCCGACTGAATTTAGGTTATGAGAGTGGTATCAAAAAGGGTCTCAATTCGTGTGGAATTTGGGGGAATGAAAACAAACTGGGAGGGAAAAATAAAATTTTAATTTGTAATGGGGGGGAATGAAATAAGATAAGAGGGAAAAAAATTCGGTTCTTAATTACTATTTACATACAGTTGCCAAGTTCGCAATGGCTACACAGTGTCTCGTTCTATTAACCTACACCAAATAAATTCAATTTATAAAAATAGCCCCTTAATTATCTTTTATTATTCACAAATTATCTAAGTTTCATTTATTTTAAATTTGTTTTGTTTTGAAAAGTTATACGTTTAACCCTAAAGTTGCATCATTTATATGTATTTCAGTTTTATTTAAACGATGGTTCCTTTTTGACATATATCAAATTGGAATACTTATATATTTAGTTTATAAAGATTTTTATTTAAAATAATTAAAGTTTTAATCCAAGTTAAAGCAAAGAGTTAGAGACCAAACATGTAAATTACGCCTAACCACAATGATCATTCGTGTAATTTATTCTTTTTTAATTTGATTTTAATTATTGTTTATTTTATAATTTCTTTTTTAATTTGATTTTAATTGTCGTTTTAATTTTAGAAAGTTTCCCGTCTGTAGGAGAAATTGATGTAATTGTATCAATGACTGAAATTCAATCCCTAATTAGTTCCTTACACAATCAAAACTGGAACAAGTCTATTAGGGACTAAAATTTAGTCCTTCATAACTTTCCCTCCAAAGTCAGAACTGATGATATACTATTTAAGACTAAATTTTAGTCCCTAATTTGTTTCATACCAAACCTAAACTAGTGCAATATCATTAAGGAGTAAATTATAGTCTCGAATAAATTTGGTCAGTCTCTAATGATTCACACATTAAAATCAGTCTTAGATAGTATCTGAGACTAATTTATTAGTCTCAGATACATGGTATCCAAGACTGATTAATCAGTCTCTGATAATTTAGTCATAGAAACCCCTTTTTCTTGTAGTGGTAACTCGACAAGTTAGATCGCGGATTCGAGATTCTCTGAATTATGGAACTCGACGAGTGATGGACCAACTCGGCGAGTTGAGTCAACCAGGATGTTAACTTTGACCAGGGCGTTGACTTTGACTTTGACTTTGACCATTATCTAGAATTGACCGTTAAAGTGGTTATAAGTTTGAAAGAGTATAAAAGAGATGTTATGTGTAGGAGTTTGAGGAGAGTTGATCTCAGCACTGAGGACAATTCAGTTACAAAACAATATTAATGTGAGTTACCTTCCAGTAGAAGCGGGTCTAAGGCCCCAATGTCGGCCCACTAGTAGGAGTTGTTTGTTAGATGATTGTCTTTGTGATAATTGTCTGGTATGCCACTATCTGATATGCTTTATGTGCTAGGATGTTATGATATATGTGTTAGTAGTAGTAGGGGTGAAATAGTCCTCGGATACCGGTTGAAAGATATTGAGGGGGTAGACAGTACCCACGCATGCCTAGCAGTATGTTCTTGTTATGTTATTATGTGGTAGTGGTAGGGGTGAAATAGTCATCGGTTACTGGTTGAAAGATATTGAAGATGAGGCTAGCTCCCGGTTACCGGTTGAAAAATACCGAAGAGGAGGTCAGCTCCCGGTTACCGGTTGAAAGATACCGAAGGGGAGGTCAGCTCCCGGTTACCGGTTGAAAGATACCGAAGGGGAGCCCAGCTTCCAGTTATGCCAGTCAGATACCGGTTGAATACCAAAGGATAGGCATTATGTGTTATGGTATGTGGTATGATGGGGGAACTCACTAAGCTTTGTGCTTACGGTTTACAGTTTTTGTTTCAGGTCCTTCTTCTTCGAAGGGAAAGGAGCCGGCACGGTAGCAGCACATCACACCACTATTTTCCGCACTATGATGTTCTTGGGATTGTACTCTGACATTGTTACTATACTATGACATGCTTTTGAGACATATGATCTTTGGATTTGATGAAATGAAATAACTTGATGATGTTTTCTTAAAATTGTTTTATGACTTATTATATCAAAAATGAAATTTTTGGGTCATGATTTTTGGGATGTTACATCTTTTCTTGCACACATCGTCCTGACTAACCATTTCCATCTATATCTAGACCAAATCAAGCTACCTGCATCTGACCCCTACACAAACAGCCCAAAGTGGTCTATGAGGCTCAAAGTGTGTCGCATTATTCAACAAAAGGAATTCCATATCAAGACTCGGGACCAATCTATGATTCAATACTTATGACTCGGTGCTATGGTACCTAGAGGGATGAGAAGACAAGAGAGAACAAAAATTCATGAAGACCTAAGCTATAATGCAACTAAAAAGTATGAAAATTAGAAAAGAAAGAAACGAAATATGCAAAAAATTTGAATTTTTTATGCAGTTTTTATGAATGTCCCAAATGAATTACTCTAAATGAAACTAAATACATCCTAAATGCAAACAAAAATAAAGAAATAAGAATACCTCTTTGATCACCCCAAGCTTAAAATAAAGCATTGTCCTCAATGCTTAGGATAAGAGTAAGAAAGGATCGTACCAAGATCAAGGTGGTGGAGGCCCGCAAGGACGGAAGGGTTTCACCGGGTTTGGGTCAAGTCGTTGGGTCGAATGGCACACAAGTCAGACTTCACCAGGTCGCACAAGAAATGGAAACATCAACTCTTGGCCGCAGACGGTTACGAGGGTAGGAGAGATGGCCATGCAAACCTACGAGGGTGGGGGAGCTGGCTGCACAAGTTTACGAGGGTACCCTAGCATATCTGCGTGGGTAGGGGTCCAGTCTCGCAAAACCTGCACGAGTGGAGCATCGATAGTGTGCGGACATCAAAAATAACCTCGTTTGTGGAACAATTTGAGCTCAAATTTGCATGGGTGATGGTTGGGTCGTGCAAATTTGTGCGTGTCGGCACCCTAGCTGTGCAAATTGTTGATTTTTGATATTTTGCATTCTTTTTCCCTCCATAAACCCCAATTTTCTTCCAAACGTCACCAAGGTCATTGCTAAACCGTAAGATACTTATTTTTAACCAATTTCAAGTCTAGAAACATCTAAACTTCAAGTGGAAGTTATTTATTCACAATGCATTTATTTAGCGTCTTTGCCAAGACATAGTCCCGCTTCCTTCAATCTTCATATACTTGGGTTTCCAATGTTACATTGTCGAATTCTCCCGTGTCAAATCCTTCACATAATTTTTTCAAACGGTGTATTAACTTTGAAGATTTGGTTCGCTTCTAAACTTTTGATTTCAACCACACCATTATCAAATACTTTTACAACAATAAAAGGTTCGTGCCATTGAGATCATAATTTTCTTGGAAATAACTTTAAGCGTGAATTATAAAGAAGGACCTTTTGACCCGGAATAAAATGCTTTCGAGTGATTTGCTTGTAATGAAATGCCTTTGTCTTTTCTTTGTAGATACTTGCATTTTCATAAGACTCATTTCTCAACTCTTCGATTTCTTGAAGTTGCATCTTTTGATGTTTCCCGGTTTCTTCAAGATTGAAATTACACTTTTTAACCAACCTCTAAGCGCACTAAAAGAAATCATATAATTGTCGGCGAACCCTTTAGCGGTGACAAAGACTTTTAGCGGTGACTCAAGCTTGAGTCGCCGCTAAAATTCTCTATCGTCAGTAATGCTTTGGGTACCAAATCTATTTGAACCCATTAACCCCAACCATCCGATTGATACTCTATCCAATGGCGGGGGCTCCATTTCACTTAAAACCAATAGAGGCGACACCTTTGGCAGTGATAATAACCGCCGATAATGGTCGAAAAAAATACTTTGTTTTCTTCCCTTGATGCTTGTCACCTTAATTACCTTTTGTCACCACTATTAACCTAAGAGTCGCCGCTATTTCTTTTCGCCGCTAATAGTCGAAGCAAATAAGCCCTTTTCATGTCTGTCTTCTTTCTTTTCTACTTCCTTTTTCATATCAGCTTCCTCTCGTCGACTGCCTACTTCCACCGATGATTCTGACATAAATTAATCTGATTGAGGCTAAATACCACCACCCCCACCACCGACGACAATCACCACGCAATACCAGCGACCCACAAGCTATTTCTGGCGATGTGAGGTTTTCAGGCGACAAAATTCTTTAACACCCGCTGAACAAAGAGCTGTTTTAGAGAAGTATTAGATTCTCGACATGGCCATATCAGATGCATCAGCCGAAAACCGTCTACTATCCCATTGATTGCACAGCCATCGCAGCCACCACCACAGTCACAACCATCAAGGTAAAACAAGACACTCTGTGTACTAACTTTCTCTTCTTTCTTCTTCTTTGAAATTATATATATATATATATATATATATATATATATATATATATATATATATATATATATATATATATATATTGTAACATCCCAAAATCATGACAAAATTTTCATTTTTAAAAACATATCGAAATCCATAAATCATACAAAACATAGTTTCCAAAAGTCATAATCGTAAATCAGAGTATCCCAAAATCATAGGTCAAATAACTATCGAGGATGATGTGCACAATCACACCTTCACCTTGCCCCTATCCTCAGATGTACCTGAATCCATAAAATCAAATTTAAGCCAAAGCTTAGTGAGTTTCCCCAAAATACCTCACATATAAACATATAACAGCATGCAAATTGTGTCCACACCCATTGGACTGGATTACCCCTGAGCCCACAGCATAAGTCTGGATTGCCCTCCCAGCCCTCAGCTTATGTCTAGATTGCTCGCGAGCCTACAACAGAAGTCTGGTTTGCTCTCCCGGCCCTCATCTTATGTCTAGGTTTCCCCCGGGTTTGTTGGCTTGTGCAAAAAGCATTATTGCCTCAACCCAACCACACTATGTCGAAATATGCAACAGATAAGCATATAACCAACAAACATATATCATGCAGATCTACCAGTCTTGCAGAACACTACATCATAGCAACATCCTATATACCAGGACACATCAAAAACCTAGTGGGTTGGCATTGGTGCCTTCCACCCACGAGTACAGTGAGGAAAACTCACCTCACATTCTGAAGGATATTTGAACCGATAACTGCTCCAAACACTGTCCCTACAGATCACCTATATAATAAACAGGAACCCAGACTCAATCTACTATCCAAATTACCCCAAATGACCTAAGGTCAAACTTGGTCAAAGTCAACGGTCAACGGTCAAAAGTCAACCTCCAGTTGTTTGTCACGTCGCGGCCATCCTTGGCCACGTTGTCGCAAAGAAACGACAAAACTGACGGCATCTTGCCTAGTCGCCATGTCGTGGCGACCTAAGGCCACAACGTGGGCACTGGGTTCCTAACAGCTTAATGGGTTAAGTCATTTTCTTCAATTCTAAGGGCTCCAAAGCTCAGATTTGGTCCATTCTATGCTCTAAATGGATAAAGTTTCCAACTTTATCCCTTAAGACTCTCCAAGAGATCAATATCTCAACTCCTAAATCCAAAAAGGGCAAAAACATAACATGGCTAAATCATTAAGCACTTAATCTTGAAGGTTTCTTGTCCAACAATTCCAAAAGGGTTCCTAGCACCAATACTAACATAAAAATGTTGGATTAGGTGTCTAAGACAATAACTAAATTAGTATAATCTTGAATAATTAGCAAAATCCTGTTGGGTTGCCTTCATAACCAGAAATATCTAGAAATGATATTAGGAGAATGAGAGATAAAATGATTTGTTAATATATTATGTGATTAATATATTAGTTGGAAATAGATAATTGATATGTTAATTTATTATTAATAAATTAACATGAGATTAATAGTTGAATAATTGGTTTGAAATCAATTAGAATTAACTAATAATTGATTAAAATTAATTTGGAATTAATTTGGGGTCAATTGGAATTAATTAATTATACAAGGGTTACTTTGTAATTGTTCAATAGTTGAGCAAGAGAGAGATTCTAGAAACATCCATGCTTGAACGGTTTTGATACCCTATTAGGGTAATCTAGAATGCTCCAAATGGATAATTAGGAAACTAGATAATTATCTATTTATGGGTTGTCACTATCTAGGGTTTCTTATGGATATCTAGCAGCTATATAAAGACCCCTTTAGGCTAAAATTTTCGTATATCTCCTTCTAAGAAGCATATGAACAAAAATTCTTGCTCTCCTCTTTCAACTCTTCATTCTATGGTTTCTAGTGTTTTGGGTGTGAGCCATTAGAGACACGAGATTTTTGGTGCTTGCTTTCCAAGGTTTTCTATAAGGAGTTTGAAGTGATGTGTTTACTACAACAAAAATCAAAGGTATGTAACCTTAATTCTTGTAATTTGATTATGCTAGGAAGTCATTAGGGTTTTACTTATTTTGTTGTTCATGACATGTTACATTCAAAGTGTTAAAGACATAGATCATTTAGGTTGCATGTGCCCTTAAATGTTAATTGAAATTCCTCAAGCACATAGTTATTATAATCTATACAACCCATCAAAAAATTCATGCTTTTTAGACATATATGTCCAATGCATGTCTTGAACTCCTATTAGGTCAAAACAAGGGTTAATGACCGAGATTCCATGCATGACACCAAAACTCATTCCTACTTCAGATCCAAAACACCAAATACTCCAAATAGCCTGAAGATTCATAAAGTTGCAAACATTATGAGATCTCACCACCCAAACCCATCAAGATATGTAGAAAAAGGACAAAATCTAAAGATCTAGCAACTTAGCAAGGAAAAGGTTAAGTCTTGGACACTCACCAAGGTCCATAAGATATGCTAGAATATGTAGATGATGCTTGCAATGTGAATCACCACACTAAAGGCTTCCTTCTCCTTCAAATATCACCAAAAGTACTAAAACAAGTTTACAAATGCAATGGAGGCTAGGGTTAGGGTTTCTGAGCTTGAAAGGATGTTGGAGGTTGAATGATCACAATATCCTAGCCACAATTTCCTTTAAATAGGGCCAAAAGCCCAAGGATTGGGGTTTTCTCCAAAAATAGTTGTCACACTGTGGCACCTATGGCCACGCCATAGCGGGTCATGCGATCATAAAAATATTGTCACATCATGGTGAAGCTCCACCACGTCGTGGCCACCCAAAATAAAAGTTTAACATTTAGAAATTAACTCCTACATGGGATGTGTGTTACATTAGTACATATATATATATATATATATATATATATATATATAATGATCAATAAATGCATGTTGATTTGGTAATTTTCGTTTGTGATGATTACTTGTTAAAAGCTTTGGTAATTGGTATTTTGTCCCAAGTGCAAGAAATAGCAATGTAATTTGGTATCAATCAATACATGTTGATTTGGTAATTTAGTTTTTATCCCAAGTGCAAGCAATAGCAATGTGCGTTGGTATTTTCTTGTATTTAAGGTTCTTTAGCACAAAATAAGTAGAAAGTAAGCTACTATTTCTTTAACTTCAAAGTCTCATATGTGTATCAATAAATGCATGTTGATTTGGTAATGGTGTTAATAATTACGTTTATATTCCAAGTGTAAGAAATAGCAATGTACTTCGGTTTTTTGTCCCTAGTTCAAAAATAGCAATGTAATTTGGCATCAATAAATGCATGTTGATTTGGTAATTGTGTTTAGGTCCCAAATGCAAGAAATAGCAATGTATTTTTGCTATTTATTGTATTTAAGTGCAAAAAATAGCAATGTACTTTGATAGTTTTTGTTTATGGTGATGGTTTAACTTATAAGTTTATATATGTTGTTATTTATTATGTAGTTGGAAAATATTCATGCAATGCTCAATGACCCGTCGTATAGGGAGGAATTTATGTGTTTTTTCATTTGGGGAAACCACCAAGTGATGAGCAAGGAGGAAACGAGGAGAGCAAATATGATTCATCGGATTAGTTTGTATTTTGTTAGACTTATTATGACATAACTTTATAACATGTTTGTTGTTTATTTTGGTATTTGTATGAAATTATAACATTTTGGTACTTAATTGGATATTTTTATGTAAATTTTTATGTATATAATTTTTTCGTGTTTTCGATGATTAATGTCTTTACGTATCGGTTTTTCTACACCCGAAAAGGGCAGAATTAAAAATATGAAAATAACTATTACTCGTGATACACGTTTATTACCGGCGACAACCTATTACCGACGTCATTACAGATGACATAATTATTAGCGTCGACAGGTAGCTTTAGCGGCGACGTTGAGCAATAGCGACTAGGCAGTACCAACGACTCTTTAGCAGCAACATGTCGCCACTATTACCTTTAGCGGCGACAAGGCTGAGTTTTAGCGACAATTTTTCTCGCCACTAATACTCGTTTTTCTTGTAGTGGTAGGGACTTGTTAAGTTATGAAGTTTGAGACCAGGAGGACTAGAGGACCAAATATCATGATATCCAAAAGCCCAAAAGTTAAGTGATACATGATAAATAGTAATCGAGGGAGTAACGTAAATGTCAAGTGACATGCACACAATGTAGCCTCTATGCCTCTTGAGCCCAATAACCACTTAGTTCCAAAGTGTAGTACCCCTCTTAGTGATCTTACTGCTTACAATAGTTGGTTGGTTTGTTAGTTTAGATCACAGTGAAACATCAAGTTCTTACATATGTAATTCTCATAGTTAGTAATGTTACTTCTTATTTTGGTCATTGTGAAGTTGTCCCCCATATTTTTTCGTTCCTTAAGAGTATTATGCTTCATCGACTTTAAATTTTGTCTGACTTGTCTTTGATTATGAATTATTCTTAGATACAGACCGGGACAGTGACTTGATTGACATAAGGTTTACTAGTGATTACTATTTTTTTCATGCCATACTCTCATATCCTAAAGGAGTAAGAAACAATCTCTGACAGCTCGGGCAATACATAAGTTGAATATCACGATCTAACATATACAACTCAAGTATTAGTTTGGCTATGGTAGCTCTTAGCCAACATGGTGTAACCTCATGCCCTTCATATGTCAGTGTGGTATGATAACAATAGTTCTATTTATATTGACCACAATGATGTCTTTCACAAATGTACAAAACATATTGAGATCGACTGCCACTTTGTTAACCATCATGTTCTTGGAAAAACAGTTCGACCTCTACCAATCTCTACTACTGATGATCAAGATGCATATATTTACACTAAGGAACACTTTCCTGGTCGTCTTGAATTCCTTTTCTCCAAACTTAAGTTGGATCACACATTACCCACTTTAGTTTGGGAGGAGGTGTGTGTTTTAGAGTGTATTTGGTCGGTTTTTATTCAGGGTTACTTTTGTATATACCCGTATTTATTGGTAGTTTATGTATTCTCCATTAAGTGACTAGGTTTTATTATTGTAATCCAAACCGTTATAAAGCCAAGTTCTTTTTTCTACACAATAAAAAATATTGACTTCGTTCTCAATTCTTAATTTGTTTGGATTCCACTCATAAAATATAACAAGCGACAAAATTTTGGTTTTTTGCATTCCAAAAGACTTAAATTTGCACCAATTTTATCGATCAGATTAAGTTGGATGCATCAACACTTGGCTTAGAATTTACAAAAGATAGTAGTAATGCACAAGGTCATACGACAACTGAGATTTGATATATATAGAAAACCAAAAACGAAAATAAACTCGTTTGGAGTTTGACTCCAATACAATAGAGTCAACAAAGCCGACAAAAAAGAACGGCTCCTAGACTTCGTCTTCAGCATTCTAACACACCATTAAACCTAGTAAAAGCACTCGATGAGTACACATATTGAGTTCTAGAACCATATAGCTCGTGCTTCAATGAGCTTTTGTTTCAGGGACCCGTCAACATGAAGAGAAATAACATCTCTTGTTGAACCTATATATTTACCACCTACAAACACTACAGGGATGGTCGGATTACAACCAAGCCGCTGTAGGGCCCATTCCATATCTGCATCGTGATCAACTTCATGAATCGCAGGACTTGCACCAAGATCATAAAATAGTGCCTTGATACTATGGCACATACAACACGAGCTTTTCGTGAAAACAACTGCAGCTTTCTTGGAAGCCAAATCTTTCACCCTATCCATTTATGATGCTAAAAACTATCAATCAATTCAACTGAGATCACTAACTTGTTTAAATTTTAAGTTTCTTTGCATCTTATATAGGCTTACACTAAGGGGAAAAGGAGAATCTAAACGCATTGAAAATTTGTATATATATATATATATATATATATATATATATATATATATATATATAAGTTTTTTTGGATATTTTAATTGGGAAAATCATGGTTTGATGATTTGTTTGAAAACGATGATTTGTGTTATAAAAAAGTCGACACAGGAGGAGCATATATTCTTTAGTTTAGTGGAGAAATACTATGTTAATTGTCAAAGGGGAAAATTTTGGAAACATGTTCCGCTTGCTGACATGGAATGATGTAAACTATAGTTATTCAGTTGTTATCGAGTAGAATCTATGGATGAGTAGATGACGAATAATATTCAAGAATCGCAGTAAAGTTATGATGCCTCGTTTATAAGGATACATTGGCCAATTTTAATGAGCCAACAAGTCATCAGGATAAGTAACAATCAAGATGAACATATAATGTTTTGGAAGAAACTCGAATCTGTTAAAGAAATTTGGAATGTGAAGGTTTTTTTAACAAACCTATGCATGTACGATATAATTATAAAATCGTTACCTAACTTTCTCTCGAACTCAAGATGAAAAGTTATTATAAAATATAAACAAGAGAACATAATTGTAAAGGAAGTCAACACAAACTTGACAAAATCATCAATTCATCACTTTTTTTTATCCAGGTTATACATATATATGTACTTTATCTACATTATCTTCCTTGGACCAATCTACAACGGATTTTAAAGATATTTAAAAATACTTTTTAATGCTCTGCTATTTTAATTAGTAAGAATTCTGGAAGATATCTTCGATGCGCTGCAAACAGGTGGATGTTTATCAGATAAATTAATCAAAATATACTTCTAATCTTATCTGAACTGATAACCACCTATCTGATGCTTTAAACAACAAGAATCAATTTATGCATATATAATTTAGCTATGATGCTGAAATAAGCATCTACATATGCCAAACTTCCACTTTTTGGGTTTCCTAAACTAAAACGTTGGGAATCTTGATATGGGGGACATAAAAGGCTACATGATCTCCACCCTTTAAGATGCCCAAAAAGGGATTCATCACTAACCTAAACATTTACATGTCATCATGTATCAATGATTTTTTATAGTTGTACATGTATGAAGAAAAAGAAAGGTACGTCATCGATGATCATGAAGTGACTAGATTTAGGGAATATATGAAAAAACTCTAAGACCATCGGGTATGGTCACCACGCCAAGGGCAAGCGGCTTATGTTTGACGTGCTTAGGGGTGTGCAAAAAAACCGAAAAAACGAGTCGAACCAGCCAATCCAAAACCGTAACCGAAAAAAACCGAAACCGAAAAAACCGGATATTAACGGGTCGCTTTTGGTTTTGATATTTAGGTATCCGCGGATATCCGAACCGAACCGTTTGATATATATATATATATATATATATATATATATATATATATATATATATATATATATATAGGTTCATTTGAGACCATGTTAATTTTGTGAAACCGTGCGACGCAATCTAAAAATAATTTTAAAATAGAAAATAAAAGGAAAAATCCAAAAATTCTTTTTTTAATTATTATTTTCGTCATTTTATTTACCTAAAATAAATAAAAATTACCATTTTTTTAAATACGTGAAATATTCTAATTGTATATTACACTATAAATATTCTAATGTGATTTTTAAAATGTTAGAATATTCTAATATTCTACTAGATTTGTCAGATATGTAAAATATTCTATTATTCTATTAGAATATTTCACAGATATTTCAAAAAAACGGTAATTTTTTTATTTTTTGTTTACATTTTTTTTTTTGAAATATAAATGACAAAAAAATTTCAATTATTTTGCATTTTAAAAATGTTTTTTTATCTACAAAATGAGTGGCTATGATTACGTCTCCCCGTCTCACAAAATATAGTGGTGTCACATGAACCTACTATATATATATATATATATATATATATATATATATATATATATATATATATATATATATATATATATATATATTGTGACAACCCGAAATTTCTATCTTGTACTGTTATTCAAATTAATCAAAGTCAGACTCGTTTCTGCTACCTTCTAGCATTGTTTTGAGTCGATTTGAGTGTTCTAAACCTATTATCTTCAAGTCAGAGTCTAGATTTGGGTTCCACGAGTTCACCCCTACCCGAAAATGGCCAAACACTCCAATATGAGGAGTGTACGGCCATACACTTGGGTGTGCGGCCGCACACCCCTCCTCTGGCAGCACACTCGCGACTATAAAGTTAAGACTTGGCCTTCATTCAACCCTTTTCACCCTCCTAGACCAGAACTCGTTTTCTCTCAAGTAGCTCCCGATTTTTCAGCTAGATCTTCAAGTGGTAAGTGTTTCTTTCCTATGATTTGTTGATTCCTTACTCCATCTAGTGTAAATCACTAATTTCATCCATGAAATCACTCCATTTTGGTAGATCTTCAAGTGTTCTTCAGTTTCACCAAGAACACCTACTAAGTTCTTGGGCTCCAAACACCCCCAAACGCTTCTACATCGTAAGTGCCCTCCTCCTGCATGCTAATTGCTATATTTAAGCCTTAGAAAACGTCCAGAACATGATCATCAAGGAGTGTGCGGCCGCACACACCCATGTGGCCGTACACCCCTTATTTTAGTGCTTAAGGGCCTCAAACTCGAGTTGTATGCTAGCATATGATCAAGGACACTTAGGGGATGCAAGATATGACCTTGGAATAACGTTTTTGACCATTTTTCCTAGGAGTGTGCGGCCGCACACTCCATGGCCGCACACACCAGGCCGCACACACAATGGGCAGCACACCTGGTAGTCGCACACGCCCCTGTGTGGCCATACACCCACTATATGCAACCTTTAGTGCTTCTAACACTTCAATCTAAGTGTTTTCTAAGTCCTAGGGTGTTTTCCGTTCATTATTAGTTGTATAAAGACTAATTATATACATATACGTGCCAATATATGCTTATTAGGATCCGTTGTGCTCAAGTCTTCACTTGGCACTTAGCATCCTACAAACCGAACTTTCATTCGTACCACTCACTGCAAGTGAGTTCATACCCCTACGCTTTTACGATTTTTAAACGTTTTCAGGGGAGGGATACAAGCCAAACACAAATTCTTTTGTGAACTAATACAAAAGGACTTTTAACAAGTATAAAACTCATGCAATTGATTCAGACAAACGATAATCATATTTGTATAAAATATTTAGATATCTTACCCCTTTTGTACTATGTTGAGCATAAGGGACGTTTTCAACTTACAACCAAAATTGCATAGTTTTTCAGATTCAACATTCACATCATATACATGTAAACTATAATAGGTATAGTTTGGGGTTTTCAAAACATAACTTTTACGAATTCAGAGTTATTCACCACTAAACATATAAACTATGGCAGATTTAGTTTATGGTATGCTTTACTACAAGGGCATGACATTTAATAATTATTTAAGTATAATTATTACCGTATACCGCATCCAACGGATTCTAATACAAGAAAACATTTTAGAATTACATGTAAATTAGATTGTACAACATTGTGAGGCTCTACTTCAAAATTGTACCCTTAGGTGTACTTAATTAAATCCTATCATAGTACAACCAGAGTCTCTTGGAGGGAGAGCATGAGATTTGTGAATAGATCTATTCGGGATTGACAATCCCACACCTGAACTGCTAGCTACAGTTAGGCGGGCACGCCTAGGGTGACAAATGCCATTTAACCAACACATGAAGAACGTTGTAAAGGTCTCTAGGTCATATTAAGCATGGTTATACGACTCACAATAAGTATAAACTAACCTTGTTTACGGGATTTCATTCTTCATTAGCTTTATTTTAATTAATAGAACTATTATACATTTCACTGGAGTAAAACTACTATACATACTGGTGGTAGCCAGGGTCTTCAAACTGAACATTTCATACACAGAGGCTTCCATACAAACTTCATCATATCATACACATTAGTAGTAACCAAATATACAAACTGATATGTTATATACTACCAAGGATACCGTAACAAACTTTCATAAAAGGAACTGGTAACATCATGCTTTTACTAAAGAAAATATTAGATTTTCTTGGGAACTCACGAACATTTTACAAGATGCATCAACAAGTTTTCACTGTAAAACGTAGCTTATGAACTCACCAGCTTTATGCTGATACTCTTTCAAAACTGCTTGTATTCTCAGGAAATCAGTAGACAGGTACCTTCTGGAGTTTTGAGAAGACGGAGTGCATAGAGTCACGTCTTTCTATTTTTTATTATACTTTTGATGTATACAAACTATGTTTCAAACCGATGTAAACCTTTTTCAAATATGTATTCAATGTTTGATTGTGTTTACTATGATTGCTATGATACAATTGTTGTGATACTACATATGACGTCATCCACCCCCGAACGTTTCCGTCGTTCCGGTTTGGGGGTGTGATATATATATATATATATATATATATATATATATATATATATATATATATATATATATATATATATATACTAGCCGTTTACCCGCGCTAAGCGACGGGTGTGCATTATTTCTGCAGAGGAGATTAGTTTTTTTACGCAAATGATAGTAAGATGTGGTGGTGAGCGTTAGGATTTACGTAAAAGTTGTATACTCATTTTTTTAGATAAAACATCTTAAAGTTATATGAGTAATGGTTCCATTACTTTAATTATTTAAATTAGTCTTTTTGCAACCAAGACAACAATTTCTAGATGCATGAAAACATTGTTTTTCAGTAAGAGATAAAAAAAATCAAACAAATAGCCGTTAAACAGAAAATACCGATTAATTTAAATTGTGCGAGGTTTTTATAAGTAAACCCCATCAATATCTTATGTTATATAAAATGATAATATTTAGCCTTTAAAACAAAAATAATGAACTATTGATAAATTGTTTCCAAATTAAATGTAATAAATCAGGCTCCCATCCACTTTTAAATTAAGAATTGTAAACAATTATTTCACTTATCAAAAAACATTTTAACTTGACTTAATTTATGGTAGGATAGATGAACAAAATGAAAATTATTTGTGTATTATATAATTACTTGCCAATTCCAAAGAAAAATATTAGAATTCTTATTAAATAATAATTTACAATATATAAACATTTGAGAGTAAAACTCACAATTAAAACTTAATATTTAGTTTGATAACAAAATGTTTTCTAGTTATATGTTTTTGGTTATACTTTTGGAACGATATAGTTAATATGATTGTAATATTTAGTTTGATAACAAAATCTTTTCTAATTACATTCAAACCAAAACTCAAAACCCATAAAGTTATAAGTACTTTAATTTATAATACATAGAATTGTTGAACAAAATACATTTCTCTAAAAAAAGGCAATAATATTTAATTACATTAATACTCGCGTTGGTATTTCTGAATTAGAAATGTCATAACATGAAACTGAAACGAAATCTCCACTTTCATGTACATAAATCACTAACTTCAAATAAACATTGTCCTGAGGTACACGCCAACTTCAAACATTTTGCAAAGAATCATCCGTAGTGTCGCCAAAAGTAGCATTAGTAACCTATGATAGAATTTTGAAGCATTGTCGATTTGTCTTTAGTTCTTTTGTATATTCCAAGGTTAAATATAATTTAAGTTTCAAAGTACAATGACTAAATAAGAAAACTTAAGTTTAAAAAAAATGATTGTAAGATGTTAAAGAATAGAAATGACAATACTGTCAAACTAAAATAAACAAAGAACATGTAAATGACATACGCAGATAAATGGTTGTAAATTGCTATTTTTTATTCATATTTAAAAAATAAAGGAAACAAAATGTATGGATAAAAAAAATGTAATTTTGTCTTTGTTTCAAACAAAATGACGGTGTTGCTTGTTTGGTCCATGTTCTAATATACCATACTATAAAATGACATTATGTAAAGTCTTTAATCGTTGCGAGTGATGATAAAGGCAAACAAAAAATGGCATCATACTTGACTGTTTACGACATCAATCATACACACACAAAACACACTCTCATATACTACACATACACACATAGCAACAACAACACAAACATCTGAAGAAATCTACTTTCATTTACCTCAGACATTCTACTTTGGAAAATCTATAAAAACAAAAATGAAAGTATATTGTTATATTTGACAAAAAATGTAGCTATTTCTGGCATTTGATCCAAAAATGGCTAAATGCAATGCATCAAGTACAAAAATTGCTAATGGCAAGATAAAACAACTTACTTCCACTTATCAAAAAATTCACTTCCATTTGAATAAGACATTCTACTCTTGAAAATCAATCCCCAAAAAATAAAGTACATTATTATATTTAATAAAATAAAAGTATACTGTAATTTCTTGCATTAAACCTTAACATATGGGGAAATTGAATCATACCTGGAAGTACCAAGGAGGCAAGGATTAGCTCGGACATCATTAAATGATCCTGTCAAGAATAATTATTTTTTGGTTATAATTAATCCATTGATACAAACATAACCAAATATGTTTAATATTATACCAAAAGTGTAATAAGCATGTTGCAGATCAAATGAATCATGGATGTCATAGCAACACCATTTGTTGTTGGTTTGTTTATAAACCCACCAAATTAAAACATAGATTTTTTTGTCAAAATTGAAATTTTTTTTCTTGAAAAATACAAAAATGTGATTAAAATAAATGCATAATGTCACCATGAAAGTCAGCCATAATACCTGCTTTGCTAACTCTTTGCCTACAAATTTTAACCTTTTACTACAAAAAAAAAAAAAAAAAAAAAAAAAAAAAAAACTGATCAAAAACTCAAGATCGATAGCTTCCAATATGTTAAAAACAAAATGACATCTAATAAGCTAATAAATAATTTATCGGGACTTACCAAACAAAAATGTCAAACAAAAAGACAAATTATTGAGTTTTTTAGCAGCACACTACACAAATTCACGTAGGATGCTTACCCATGGAATGTTATTGTTATGGATCGAATAGGTTGTAGTGAAGATTGGTGATGGTTTCTTTTGATACTGTTGTGGTACCTGAATCAGTTAAAACCTGCAAATCAAGAACCAAAAATTTGTAAAAAATGTATTACAATTGTTGAACAGTTAGTCAAAATCGAAAACCTGAAAAATTCAAAACAAATCCATAACAAATATGTGTATGTCTGATTGCAGAACTGGTGAAATTAACCGCACCTACACATTTTGCTTTAAGTAGCTTCATTTTATGGCCTGAGACATTGTTCCTATAAACACAAAGTTAAACACACACATACACACATACAATTAAATATAAACCCACAAATTGTATTTATTTTAATCAGAATAAAAAACCACATGTAAATCAAAAATCAAGAATGGGAAAAAAATCGATTTAAAAACTAAATCAGAAAATATAAATCAATGTACCTTAAACATAGGGGAAGGGGGAAGGAGCTAGTTGCATCCATGGTAGGACTTGGTTAGCGGAGAGATGAGTGGATTGTTGATGAATGTAAAGAAGAATAGAGGATCATCATTGCTCCCCTGCGGATCTATATGCGTTAAATGGGAGAGAGAAAGTTAAGTGAGAAACGTGAAGAGGGGGTGATGGAAATTCAGAAAAATAAGTCAAATAGCTTAACCTAGATGCCGACCAGATTGAACATCGAGCTCTTTTTCCTGGATTTATTAATGAACACATATACTTGTAGAAAGATACCTCAATTGGCAGAGAAGTTGAGTACCAAAGATGACCTTAAAAGCTTGAAAATGCCAGAATAAATAAACAAAGAGAAGAATAATCAAGATTACTAACTCCTTAAAAACTTACCTCAAGCATCTTCCTTTTTTTGTGATAACCGTCTTCAAATCATACCAAAACCTGCAAGAAACATGTGGCTGTTAAAGGCACATTAATAGGAAAAACAATGATTTCTCATCTATTAAAAATTACAAAACCAAAATAAAACCCAAATCAAATGAAATAAGAGGATGAAAGTGACCTTTTCAAAACAAAACTCACCTTTCAGATCTGGGTTTCGCTGCAGAAAAAACGAAAAATTAATTACAATCAGTAGGCGTCTCTGGTTCCTTTTCTTCTCCCTTCAAACCTATCAAAATTTCAACACGAAAAACATAGAATTAGTTCCTCTTTAGTTAAACTGCTTTGTCCTTGTAAGGTCGACAACAAGGGTTTCTGGAGTTCCATAACTATTGACAAAAAGAACCAGAAATCAACCTTCATTTGTTCGTGTTTGTGTGTATGAGTACAGAGAGACCTGTCATTGTATTTCCGTGTGTTTTATGGATAATATATATACAAGAGACAGACTAACTCTTTAAATTGTGATCCAATAACCCTACAAATGAAAACAAAATCATACCAGGTACATCGATGTTGTACCTGAAATCGAGAAGAAGAAACAACAATACCGAGAGAGAGAGAGAGAGAGAGGGAGGAAGAGACGTTGAATGTATGTTTGGTGGTATGCAGGGGTGAAGAAGTTCAAATTCAGGGTTTTTATGATTCGTGGAGAGAAGCGTGCGATGGTGGTGGCGTATGGTGGGGACAGCATTGCAACGGTTCTGGTGTTGACTGTGGATGACGGCGGCGATTGTAACACTGCATATGAGATCTAGGGTTTTGGAGTGATGGTGATGGTTGTGAAATATTGTAAAATATAGGGGGAGATGGTACCAGATCGGGGTGGTGAAGGGCGGTGGCAGAAAATGTGGACTTCCAGGGGGCGATCATCTAGTTGAGAGAGAAGAACAGGGTGGTCGGTGACATACTTCTGGGTTGTAGCGACGACGTCATGAGGGTGGTGGTAACGGAGGCCTGCTGAAGATTCAAGAGAGCAAGTAGAGAGACAGAAGAGATTTGGGAGAAACGATGGTTTGTAGATGATATTAGGGTTTTCTACGTTTAAACATAGGGGCGGGAGAATATACGTTTTCGTTAGGCTTAATAGATTTGTAAATAGTGTTATAACAGGTGTACCTCTTAATTTTCAAGAAATAGTCAATATGTTTAATAATATAATATATATATATATATATATATATATATATATATATATATATATATATAAAGTAAAAAAAAGTATTTCATGAGTATTGTTTCCATTAATCCGTGAACCCGATAGCCGAAACAAAAATTCATATCGCAATTCCAATTTCCGCTCTTGCAATTGGGTCGTTGCGATTACGGGTTGGATGTCTAATTGTCCAGACGGTAATGATAGTATCTTGTACCTGAACCAGTGGCTCACTTTTTCTAAGTAATGGGGAAGAGGACCGAAACATGCCACTGAAAGACTCTACTGAGACAAAGATGGGCTGTCAAGAACGTTGAGGAGGTAGGGAAATTGGATGCAATTACTAATTTATAATCTGGCATGTACATAATGAAAACTTCATTCTCGATTCTACGAGAATTTTTATGAAAGCTTTTCATTTGCTTCTCTTCTTTGGGAGTTCATCAGGTTTTCTTGTTATATTTTATTATTATTATATATTATACCAATTATAATGTATGTGATATTTGAACTTCATTATGTTTTTTTTAATTTGATTTTTTATATTTTAATGGGTATTCGTGAACCGAACCGTGGTTACTCGTCTTTATACAGTTCGGTGTTTTTGTCAATTTGGTTCAGTTTCGGTTAGTGCACATGAGGTACCCGCCCTTTGGTCATGGTTCACAATTTTATTATTATCCAAACTGAATCGTCTCATGAGCACCCCCAGAGGCGGAGGATCATTAGGGCCAGGAGGGGCTATGCCCCCCCCCCCTCCCTGATTTTTTTATAAGAACTAGTTATAACCCAGGAAATGTTACTCAAATTAAGCCCATAAAAAGAAAATGTTTGGGCTCCCCCCCCCCCCCCTCTTCGAACCAAAGCCATCGAGGCATCTACACTTCTAACCCTCGCTCAGTCGCTCCATCATTCGTTGTTTGCTGGAAAACCTATCCACCTCGGTACCTCCCAATCATCGTTGATAGCTCCACCTCTCACCTTTGCACTGGAATCAATCAGGTATGTTTAGTGTTCTCTCAATTTCTCTCTTCTCTCTTCTCCATCGGACCAGCAGTAAACCATTATCTTAGCTCCTCTGATTAAGTTTCACTGATTTGTATCTCAATTCTTGATATGTGATTATGCTTGCTATACTCAATTACTTGCTTTAAATAAATGATTAGCTTGTTCTTGGACACACATTGTTAGTTAAATTGTTGGTTCATTCAAGCAAGATGCAATCTAAATGTGTGTGTAAAAACTTAGAAACCACGAGCAGCTAGAAATAGAAAAAGAAAATAAAGAATAGAAAAGAGAAGAAATTGTAGCTAGAAAGAGAAAAGAAAAGAAAGAATAGAGAATAGAAAAGAAAGTGTGAGAGAAGATGGGCACAAAAAGGAAAACAAGTATGATTTAGGAAATGAGGTTACAGAAGAAGAGAAAAATGGTAACAACAAACTCTTGCCTTCATATTGACTAGTCTCATTATTGGTTTTTTTATCAAATACTCACCTATTTTCTTGCCTTCCCAATAAACAAATTGATAAAATTTTTGAATAAGCAAAAGTGTTACTATTTTATAAAAATTAAAGAATTAAAAATGGAAGTTTAGATGATTTTGTCGTCTGTTGGTTTAAATAGAAAGATAAATTATTGAAAATAGTGACCGGAAGTTTGTAATTCTTCTTCGTTGTATTTTTGGTGTTTATTTGCTGAATTTTTTTTACAGTTTCGGCCCCCAAATTAATTGTTCAAGCTTCGCCCCTGAACACCCCTAGACGTACTAGCTGAAAAGCTACTTGCTAGTTAAAAACTAGTTGTTGTTTTTTGGGCGGACATGAAAAACTAGTTTAAGTAGTTTTTTTTTTTTAATAGCAAGTTACTTTTTGGCTATACATTAAAGTTCAAAAAGTTCGAGATATAAACTAGTTTATCAGCTAATTGCGATGCTCCAAACACAAACTATGTTTGGAATGCATAAACTAGCTTCTTTTTTTAGTTTATTGTAATTTAGTGTTTGGTGAAACCACAAAAGTAGCTTATAAATTAGAAGCTAGCTTTTCAGCTAACTCGTCAAACAGAACGTTAGTAGGTTAAGCCAAAAAAAAGGTTTGGCTTAGTTTATTAAGACAATAACTCTTTACATATCTCTCCTTCTTTTCCTCCAACTCCTCGTGTTAAAATTTATTAATATTGTTGATATTGATGAATGTTGTAGAATTTGTTTTATGGAGAGGAATGTATAGTAAATGATGATTTAGTCTCATTAGATGGTTTATTCGGTCCATATATAGACTGACATTTTATCCATTACTCATTCATTCAATTTATTTTACCCATAGATGACTATATGGGAAAAAGAAGCAGCCCCTCATTCTCTCTTATGTACCAATAAACATTCCTCCACATTTTCACAACTTTACAAAAAGAAATGCACCATTAACTAACCGTGTGTACACTACCAAGCATCCCATCTTAACAAAGCCAAGAATAATCATTAACCAACCGAACCATATTCTTTCTATCATGTTCATCAAATTCGATGTAACAAATGTTTTTTTAAAAATCTTTATATAAAGTTGTGATTTGTGATTAAGGCTTGTGTCAAGTGTTTTCTTGAAGATAATGGCCATGGTGACAAGGGTGGTTGCTGAAAAGCCTGTGGTTATATTCAGTAAAACTTCTTGTTGCATGTGTCACACCATTAAATCTTTGATTAATAGCTTTGGGTCAAATCCTGTGGTTTATGAGCTAGATGAACATCCTAATGGGAAGCAACTGGAAGATGAGCTGAAAGCACTAGGATGTAAGCCAAGTGTACCAGTTGTGTTTATAGGGCAACAACTATTAGGCGGTTCAAATGAGATCATGTCACTCCATCTCAAAGGGAAACTAGCCCATGTACTGAAAAGTTAAGGGTAATTGCTATATGAAGTAACAGTGTCTTGTTTACAATGTCAGAAACTATTATATATGGGGGTGTTTTCGCAGATGTTAGCCTATAAAATCTCTCTACTGTGTTCCTAATTGCTATATGTATCAAGAACATTCAGAAATGTATCCATGTCAATTTCATTTCAGGCCTTACATAATCTTTCAATCAATCAGTATAAACAATGAACAACAGTGATTAGAAAGCATAATAATAAAGACATGCAACTGAGCATTGGTAGCAAGAATCATCTACAGGCAGAATAAAGGATGATGAGAGCTTACTATTGTCCACAATTATTCTTTGCATCAGAAAATATGAACAAATGATATGTCTTTAATTGATATAATCTTTCAAAAGAGGCCTATTTCTTTCTATGATTGCATTCCTCTTCCAATTCTCTACTGCTTTCTTAACAGTAGAATTGGCTTTTGCAATCTCCTCAGCAGAAAACTTGTGCTCTATAATTCCTAAAGGTCCAGGTTGGAGTACTTTGACCACAGTCTCCATCTCATGCTCAACCTGCCTATAATAATAGATTTCAAAACCACATCACACATCAGCAATCAAATTTAATCATACATAATTGTTCTTATCTTCTTCATTAAAACTGCATCCGATTATGGTACAACAGAATGCAAAGGACTCCTATTTAGCTTTTGCATATTGAAATGAAAACAAACCCTAATAAACTACTTTGAAAAACATAAGATGAATGTAATCCCCCAAGCAGTAGGTCGCCCGAAAACCTCCAAATTAACGTGTGCAAATTTATTAACACCTCGCCAATTCGGAAAGTAAGAATCAAAATGAGGCAGATTTACAGCAATAAAGAAACAGTAATTCAAGAAAACAGAAAATTGATCGACACAGAGTAAAACATACATGTTGGAGCGACGGAGTACCTAAAGAATCTGGAGAACGGAAGCGAGCTTCCCAGTCTGCTTAAAGAGATCCGCATATCGTGAATTTAAAAGTGCAGTCCGAATTATAAACGATACCAAATGAGAAATTTAACGAAGAACTGGTAACGAGAACCACCGCCCTTAGAACTTGCTGATCGAACGTTGAAATTGAAAAGGGGAAAATGAGTTTTGTGGGTACTAATTTTTATTATTATGTATTTTAATCATTTTTTAATAGGATTTATCATTAATTTTTACAAGTTTAACCAGGTGCAGGTTATTGTTTTTTATATACGATTGATAATTAACTTTTTTTATACCAGTTACCATCGATTTATGTCGTAATTGTTTACTTTAGCTAACATCATCCAATCCTACCACCACCGGTCACAAAACGCCATCTTTCATCATCATTTGCCACCACAAACAACCATCACCACAATTCACCACTACCATCAAATAACTAATTTAAAATCAATTTCAACATGCAGCAAAATCGATTCAAACTTACATTCAAACCTCCAATAAATTCAGTTTCATACTCCAACAGTAAAGTTGCATCATTGAACGGTTGCGGTTACGAGTGGCGCATGATTCAAAAAGATTGAGAGATGGATGTAGAGGTATGGTAGTTTTCGCAAAGTAGAAAGAGACGGAAATGTGTGAGTGACAGCATAGGGATGTCGGTGGTAGTAAAGAGTGTGAGGGAGTTTTCATCGGAGAAGAGAATGAGGAGACCGAGCACTTTGTAATGTGTTTTGAAAATTGAACGGGGTAAGACTAATGTTTTTTCTTTCTTCTTTTGAATTATGTTGGCCAAATAAGATGATTGAAAAATACATAATGGTCGAAAAGGATGAAAGCGACTAAATATTTACAAAAGTTAGTTTCATGGTAAATTGTGTACGAAATTATAAGTTTCATGGTAAATCGTATACAAAAATGTAAATTTCATGGTGTTTTTTGAACAATAAATATAAGTTTAATTGTGTTTTTGAACACATAAACAAACTAGATTTGTAATAGCTTGTCAAAATGGTATTTCTTAAACAACAAGTATGAATTTAACGGTAAATCGTATATAAAAAAATAAAAAAACAACAAATAAATGTGTACATAAATGATAGATTTTCCCATTAAAACTTTTTGCACTTAATTTATACTTGAATTCAGCCCAAGCCCAAGCCCAAAAATCATCATTTTAATTTATATATATGGTAGATTTTACCAAAAAAAAAATCACCTTTTTGAAAGTTTCTCTTTAAAGAAGATCGAAGTACAAATTCTAGGAGCTTCAATAAGGAGGTGGTAGAAGGGGTAACGCATTATCGTTTGCAAAGCAAGACAAAATGTCTTCGGAATTTCACCAAATTGTGGACCACCTTCGAAGGTGTTTGTTCTAAACAAAAATACTATTTAAAAGATAGTGTTGCCAACACACGAATTTGCTTCCGATGCTGAGTTATCTCAATTTGTAACGTCCTATTTTCACAACAAAAAATTTTCATTTTTATTAAGGTAAAACTTCCCAGTTATAAAACCATTTTAAGAAAAACCATTTATTCCGAATTACATTTATCGAAAATCGGAGTAATATAAATAAAGCGGAATCCTCAATGTTGTTGATGCATGTGTACGGTCACGCCTTCGTCTTCCTACGATCACTAATAGAACCTGAAACATAAACAACTGGGTAAGCACAAAGCTTAGTGATTTTTCCCCAAAATACCCCATACAACAAACATACTAGCATGCATATCAGGTCCACAATCATCGGATTGGATTACCCTGTCCTAATCAGTCTCCGGACTGGAATGCCAACACACAACGGGTCCAATCAGTCATCGGACTAGAATACCCATGGTGTGTTGGCATACCGCCTCAACCCAACCGTTCATCTCGAGCCTCCGTACCTACGACTTGCAGCCGGCTATCTTGGCATACAACACATGGTAGGACCGCCTCAACCTCAACCACCACCATATGTCGACATATAAAGAAACAAGGATCAAGTAGGCACATAATACAGACAATATCAATCATACAGTTCACTACCACCTATTAGATCTCTCACAGCACACTACTTCGCTACCAGCTAACCTCTATGGAATACGTAACCATAAGTAACTAGAGGTGAGATAGTCACCCGATCAGATGATCCTACTCTAGAGCCACAACCAAATAAGGAACATGCAACAAAGCCTAGATCAGGAGTTCTCAAGCTATCCTACATGACAACGTACAGTCCCTAGGACACTCCACTAGACGATAACCTGCCTACTGGTACTCTAACCAATATACCACTAGGATATATATATATATATATATATATATATATATATATATATATATATATATATATATATATATATATAGCAGACCACTACAAGATAACATCATCCTATACATAAGGATATGTGACCAAATCAGCAAGGAATGTGTAACCATATGTAACTAGATGTGAGATAGCCACCAGGACAGATGATCCTACTCTAGAGCCACAACCAAACATGGAACATGCAGGAAAGCCTAGATCAAGAGTCCTCAGTCTATCCTACGTGACTACATATAATCCCTAGGGCATCCTCCTAATAAATGACAATCAAAGCTAGTGGGTCGGCATCGGTGCCTTCGACCCACAGGTACAGTGAGGAGAAACTCACCTCAAATGAAGAACCCCGAAATACTGAGTCACGCTTCCCTTTCTGCACTGCTTGCTCCCGTGAATCCCCTAATCACTAAAACCAGTTAAAATCATAATCAATAGTCCAAAACCATCAAGTTTGACCCAAAGTCAACGGAAGTCAAAATCCAAGGCAGGCTGAGTATGTCTCGCGTACTGCAACCTACGCCCACCGTACGCGATTCAAGCCTAGTATGCCAATCATACTCCCAGGTACGCCCAATGTATGCTAGCTAATTCTAACATTCAATTAAGCACTTTATCCCTTAAGACCTTTTGTTCAAAGCTCAGTTCTAAGTCCAAATTAGCATCCTAAATCATAAAGTTTTCAACTTTATGATTTTGCATGGCTAGGAAGAGTCCAAATACAAGACCCTAACTTATCATAAGATTCTAAGCTTCATAACACATGCATGAATGGAAGGAAAATATCAAGATTGCATTTTTATGAATTAACACGCTCATATACACCTGGAAATGCACCTCACAAGATATGGAACAACCCACACTCAAATGGACCAATTTTTGGGACAAAAAGGACATAACTTTAACACCTAAGCTAGATCTATCAATGGAGGCATAAAGGTACAAGCTTTATACCTTCTGGAGATGAACGGGGGAGAAGAACTTCCAGATCTAAAGTTGCTTCAAGCTTCCAAGCACTATCACCACCCTATTTTCCTTAAAAGGTACCAAAAAGCACACTCTTTAGCACACAAGGCTCAAACTATGGTTAGGTTTCAAGGGAGGATGTTGGATAGATGGAGGTTGAGAATGGAAGAGGTTTAGAGGAGTTAAGGATCTTAAATAGGGGTCAAAACCCCAGATTTAAGGTTTGGGTTTTGATCATGTATGCCCTGCATACCAAATGGTACACCCTGCGTATGTTCTTGAACGCGCAACTTTGAGATGTTGGTACGCCCAGCGTACCACCCTCATTCCAAATTTAACACACTTTCAAACTACCATAACTTCTTCGTTTCAACTCCAATTTTGGCGTTCTTTATATGTACGGAAAGGTATTCATGAGCCCCCACAATATTATCTAGATATCTTGGACTAAAAACGTCTCGAACTAAAATCTGTAATTCATTCAAGAACCCGGTCTATGACTTTTCCCTTTTCTACCCTTTGTCCCAGAACACAATTCAAGGGTTTATATTTCACAACCATTATTATCACCTCCTAAAGTACCTAACTTTACCCCCTTAAGGCCCAAAGCCTTCACACAATCGGATTTTGGCCCACGGCCCTAAATTAAGAAATGACCAGAAACAGGATGTTACAATTCTCCCCCACTTAAATTAGATTTCGTCCTCGAAATCAGTTCTCACTTCCACTTCTCGATGTAACCCCTTGAATAGGGCCTTCAAACCTGACTCCAAGATCTGATTCATCTTTGTTGTAGCATCTTCAGCACTCGACCATCCCTCGACAATACTTCCAGCCCAAAAATTTTGGTGATACCATGCGACCTGAAAAAAGCGTTTCCACGCAATCCCCTTAAGTTATGACAGAAATAACCCCTTCCCTATTTGGAACCTGACGCAACCCTCATGTCAACCAAACTGACCGAAAATCCGCAAATTTGATCCGCCCAAAATGTTCTCGACCAAACTCCGTTATGCTAATCCCGCACATAAGTGCACCATCACAACGAAAACCAACTGGTCACATACTAAGCTAGACCATGCTCCTACTCGACTTTAACAGCCCTGCTTAGCTAGCCACTGGCAACACTCGGGCTCACCCCCGATCCACTAACCAACAACAGCACTCGGGCTTACCCCTAATCCACTAACCAACTGTTGGATTAGGTGTCTAAGCCCATAACTATAAATTGTATGTACTTGAATTGATAGTAGCACAGTCCTTTTGGGTTGCCCTCAAACCTAGCAATTGGACAAGGAAATTATGAAAGGAGAGAAATTGATTTATTATAAGATTAATAAATTAATTTAAATGATTTATTAATGTGTTATGAAAATAATATATTAATTATAAATCATAATATTTAATTAATAGTTAACCAGAAATTAATTGGAATTAATTTTGGGGTTAATTGTATTAATTATAAAGTACAAGGACTAGTTTGCAATTATTAAATAGTTAGAAGGAACATTCCAGAACCCCCTTGGAGGGGATGGACGAAATTCTTAGGGAAAACCCTAATGATTTCGTCCAAAGGCCTTGGATAAGGCTTCTGGATTAGATTGGGCCTTAAGCAAAGGAACGTTAGGGTTATCCCTTAAACCTTAGTTGCCTCAACTATATAAGGAGCCTTATAGCTCCTAAATTCAGCCACTCCTTCTTGAAGAAACCCTAGGCCGAATTTGCATACCCCTCTCTCTCTCTCTCTATATATATATATATATATATATATATATATATATATATATATATATACATATATATATAGTTTCCTTCTTGCCAGCTCTTGGGTGTGATTCCATTAGAGGCATTACAATTGTGGTGCTAGGCTTCCAAGAAGATCAAGATCAAAAGGATTATCAATTGTTTACTTTAACAATTGAAAGGTATGTCATTCTAAAACCCTAATTAGTTATTTTCAAAAATAGCCTCTTCTCTTAGGGTTCTTGTTTTTGCAATTCAAAGTTATATGTTCAATAGTTAAAACATAAATCCAAAGTAGGTTGTATGTGAACTTAGAAATTGTTTTCTAGTTTATTTGTTTTACCTAAAACTCATCAGTGGTATCAGAGCCATTGGTTTTATTTTAAATTGAATTGTTATAATAGTTGAATTGCAAATTAGGGTTTATAACTATTAAACCCTAAAGGCCAAAGTTTTCGTTTTTAGGGTTAGGGTTTTAAAAAACCCTAGCATCCCTCCCTTGATTTCGAAAAAGCCTTAGGGTTTTAGGGTTCCTTGTTTGGATAATTGTTACTTAATTGGATTAATTGGATAATTGATAAATAAGGAAATTAGCCTATACCCTAAATTTTCGAAATCTAGAGGATTAAGGATTAGGATTAAATTATTTGTTTAATTTAATTAGATAATCCTCACAAGATTTAATAAATTAATTAAAATTTAATTGATAGATAATTATTAAATCTAGTTTTTGGTTTATTTTAAATTTGAAATTAATAGTTTAATTTTCGAAAATTTATATAAACCTTAAAGTTTTAAAAAAAATTAAAACACACCTTATATATATTATAATTAAAAGTTAAATATTATATATGTATAAGAATTGGTCAGTCGAATCGCTAGTATACCTCATTCACGAAGCTAGTCTATAAGGGGGTATAAGGAAACTGCCTATAAAATGGCGGTTGAATGGGTGTCCAGTCTCACCCACCGCTTCCTTGATTAGTGGAGGATCGTTAGTAGAACGGATTTGATAGGACAAGTTAATCTCATTAAAAGCATAATGCTAGTAATAAAGTACTAGAACATTATTTTTACAAAATCTAGTTACTTTAGGAAAAAAATGTGAATAGTATGCTAACCCATGAAATTGCACATTACACGTTATAAGTCGTTAGTGGAGCGTGTGTGGTTAACCGACACACTAATTAGGACTAATAAAGAGTCGTAATGGGTATCTCATAATTATCATTGTTGATGGAGCGTGTGTGGTTTACCGACACATCAACAGATATGATAAAAGACAATGAGGTTACCAAGCATATTTGCATGATTATTCACATCTTGTTTGTGATCCTCGGCATCCCAGTCACAAATATAAGAGAATAATCCGAGATTAAAACATGTCACTGAATAGTTTCAATGTATCTCGAAAGAATTATGAATTTCACTTCATTTCATTTCGTCCAATGGTGGAATTGGTGAATCGTCATTCACCTACCTTTATAAAATTTACACTTGGATCTCGGCATCTCATTTCTATGTTGTAAATCCTCATAGTTGGATCCTAACCTTAATATTATATCTTTGGGTTATTATATTGAGGTATCCTGAAATCTAACCAAAACTATTTTCTTTTGCAGATGTCTGCTCCTGGAAACACTTCTGCTTCATCATCCTCCAACCACAACTTCTCTTTGCTCTCCATTTGCTCCAAAGTCGTTATGGACGGCTCAAACTATAGCGATTGAATGTGTAACATTAAAATGGCGCTTCTCTTTGAGGACAAAGAGTATGTACTTGATAAGGAGCTCAAAGAGATTGATGAAACCAAAGTTACTCCCGAAGAATATGCTACCTACAAGAAGCACTATGACGATGCAACCAAAGTGGCTTGCATCATGGTCGCAACCATGTCCCCAGAACTGCAGACGTACTATGAGGACTACTGACCTTTTGAGATGAACAAGGACCTTATGGAAAATTACCATAAGCAAGATCGTCAAGAAAATTTTGAGGTAGTCAAGTCACTCATGGCTTGTAGGATGAAGGAAGGGGACTCGGTTGTTAGTCATGTGCAAAGAATGTAACGCTACATAGAGCGTTTGGTCAAGCTCAACGTGCAGTTTGATGAGGAATTGGCCATTGACATAGTCTTAAACTCACTGTCTGATTGGTATGGTCAGTTCATCCTAACCAACCATTTGAACAACACCGAGCAGACATTGGCCTAATTGCACAACTTGTTGCAGACAACCGAGGCAGGGATAAAGGGTAAAAGTATAGCCTCCACTCCTACTAGTGACCTCGTCTTAGTTATTGGACAGGGAAAGGGGAAAAAGTGGAAAGGTCCTCCTAAGCAAAATTGGAAGGGCAAGGCCCAAGCTGGGTCATCTAACAGTGGCCCAAAGGCCAAGCACAATGTTGTCATTCCCCATGTTTCTGACCCAAAAGATGTTGAATGCTTTTATTGCAATGACAAGGGGCACTGGAAACGAAGCTGCCCAAAGTATCTGCAGGACATCAAGGATGGCAAAGTGAAGCCATCTTCAGCAGATATTTATACTATTTCTTCTAATAACTCATTATATTCTCGTTCTTGGGTCCTTGATACAGGATGTGGTTTTCACATCTGTTTTGATTTGCAGGGGGCTAAAAGAAAGTGAGGAGGTGGAGCGAGGGAGGATAAACTTGATCATGGGAAACAGAAAGTCTTCACCAGTAACCAAGATCAGAGTTTATCAACTTTTGCTTAATAATGATGTTAGATTAGATTTGTTGAATTGTTGTTATTAGTCAGAAATGACGCGAAACATTATTTCATTTCATGCATTGTTCAAACAAGGTTTTAAGTATTCTTTGAATGATTTGAATGGTTCAATTTTTGTTTATAAGAATGGCAATTTTGTGTTTGAAGCTTTACCTTATGATGGTGTGTATGAAACAGTGACTTGTGTTGATAACTTAGGTAATAGTGTGTTTAATATTGACTTGTCTAATAGTGTAGACAAGGCATGCTTGTGGCATTGTCATCTTGGACACATTAAAAAGAAACACATAGCCCAACTCCAAAAGGATGGAGTGTTTGAATCATTTGACCTAAAATCAGATGATATGTGTGAATCTTGTCTTTTGGGAAAGATGACAAAATCACCATTCACGGGGTCTTCTGAAAGACGTGAAGGTCTATTTGACCTCATACATATAGATGTATGTGGGCCCTTCAGATCAACTACAAGGGATGCTAATCGATTCTATGTGACTTTTACTGATGATTATAGCAGATATGGCTATATCTACTTGATCAAGCATAAGTCAGAAACCTTTGAAAAGTTCAAGGAGTTTAAACATGAAGTCGAGAATCAATTGGTCAGGAAGATAAAGATACTTAGATCCGATAGAGGCGGAGAGTATCTTAGCATCAAGTTCAACGACTATCTGAAGGAATGTGGAATAGTTTCACAATTAACTTCTCCTAGGACGCCACAGTTAAATAGTGTGGCTGAGAGGTGTAATCAAACCTTATTAGACATGGTTTGTTCTATGATGATTCGTGCTTCACTTCCTATTCATTTTTGGGGGTATGCCTTAGATACAGCCGCTCACATCCTCAATCTTGTCCCTACAAAGAAGGTTGCCAAAGCACCTCACGATATGTGGACGGGGAAAGTTCCCTCGTTAGCACATATTAAAGTTTGGGGTTGTGAAGCTTTCGTAAGACGAGAAACTCACGACAAGCTAGAAGCTAGAAGTGAGAAATGTGTTTTCATTGGTTACCCAAAACAGTCTTTTGGATATTTGTTCTACAGACCTAGTGAAAACGTGGTCTTTGTAGCACGAAGAGGAGTCTTTCTAGAAAGAGAGCTCATATTCAAAGAGGACAGTGGGAGTACCATTGACCTTGAAGAAATTCAAGAGTTAGCTAATGAAGGAACCTTAGATGACACTAGCACTTAACCATAGGAAACAGTTCCTGTTGAACCAATTGATAACTCATTACCTCTTCGAAGATCCACTAGGGTTAGTGTGCCACCTGAGTTATATGGTTTCCATATTACTTCAGACGGTGACACATTTATCAGTGATAGGACACTGGTAAATCTGGATGAACCAACTAATTACAGGGAAGCAATGGCAGTCCCAAAGGCTTCCAAGTGGAAAGAGGCAATGGACAACGAGATAAAGTCCATGTATGACAACCATGTTTGGAATTTGGTTGATAATGAACCAGGTCGAAAGACAGTTGGGTGCAAATGGATCTTCAAAAATAAGACCGACATGGATGGAAATGTACATACATTCAAGGCTCGACTGGTTGCAAAAGGTTTCACTCAAACCCCATGGGTTGACTATGATGAGACCTTCTCACCAGTAGCCAAGATTAAATCTATTATGATATTGCTCACATAGCTGCCTTTCATGACTATGAAATCTGGCAAATGGATGTCAAGACTGCTTTCCTTAACGGGAAGTTGGTTGAGGATGCTTACATGAATCAGCCAGAGGGTTTTGTTGATGCAAAGTTTCCCAATAGAGTGTGTAAGCTTGAGAAATCCATTTATGGATTGAAACTGTTGGATAAAGTGTCTAAGTCCATAACTATTTCTGGTATGTACTTGACCCGACCCGGCATGGTCCATTTGGGTTGCATGGCACCATGCAATTGGATAAACTAAAATGAGAGAAATAACACTTATGGTTTATTAATATATTATAAGTTCTAATATATTAATAATATTATTTAATTAGTTTGATCAAGAATTAATTTAGAATTAATTAAGTGATCAAAAGATAACTAATTAAATATATGGGTAGATTATGTAAATCTTCCATATCTTATATAGTGGGCTAAGAGGCTCCATGGATTATCAAGTTGGGTTCCACCCATAGGATGCTCCATGGATGCTCCATGGGAGTTACAAACCCATGGGTCATGGAAATGAAGAGTCATGACACATTAGGGTTTACATGGTGTAACCCTAGATGTGTCAACACTATATAAGAAACTCATTCTCCACCAAAAGAGGCTACACATAAGAAACAAGAGGGTTAGAGCCGATTTTGCAAGTGTAAGATTCTCTCAAAGTTTACTCCTTTGCATTTGGTGTTGTGTGAAGCATTTGAGGCATCACACTTGGGGTGCTAGGCTCACAAGGTTTCAAGGATCATAATCAACAACAAGGTAAGTTATTCTATCTTTCATTCAAGTTAAAAATGTTCCCCATGTATGCTAGATAGGAATATAACCTTGGAATTCAACTTTGCATGATTATTAGACAAACATAGATCCAAGGTTATTAGGGTTGCATGTACACTTAGGAAGTGTTAGAATGCTCAAAACCCATCAATGGTATCAGAGCCTAGGTTTGTTTGTTGTTTTTTTTTTTTGTGCAAACAGCTTGAAAAAAAATTGTTTTTCTGTTTTCTGCTCGTATGAAAGTTTGCACATTTGTTGCTGGAAATGGACTAGAAACATTACCCTAAACTGTTTTGATGTTTTAAAGCTTGTTTTAGATGGTGTAATGTTTATGCTAATCCATTTACAATGGCAATTATTAAAATTACAAGTTTTTTAAGTGTAATTTTTTGATTCTTGAAAGTAATCATATTCATGTTCTTGAACTTATGAAGATTAGATGATCATAGGAATTGTTTGTAACCTTCATGGTAGTTTAATTCATGATCATAATGTGTTTTAATGGAGTCCATAACTTGTCCTCAAGTTATGGAAAACCAAAAGTCTCACTTTTATTAAAGTCATTAAAAGAACACAAGAGTTATAAAAATGAAGAGTCTTCATTTTTATTACTCAATTAATTCATAAGTTATAAGAAATGAAAAGTTTTGGAAGTTTACAAAACTTGCCCTCAAGTTTTGGAACATGTAAAGTCTTGATTAAAACTTTAGTTCCAACCCTTAGAATTTTAAAAGTTAAAATTCAACCCTTATACTTTATAATATTATAAGTTACTAATATATATATGTATAACGTCAAGTCGTCTTACCGCTAGTACGCCTCATTCACGAAGCCGGTCTATAAGGGGGGTATAAGGTTGTTGCCTATAAAATGGCAACTTAATGGGTGTCCACTCTCACCCACCGCTTCCTTGATCGGTGGAGGGTCGTTAGCCGAACGGGTAGGACAAGGACTTATAAATTCTCATTAAAAGTATGATGAATATTATAAAGTAACTAAATGCTTTTATTAAATTCCCAATCTTAGTTACTTTAGGAAAATGTGAATAAGGTGCTAATCCATGAAATTACACTTTACACTTTGTTTAAGTCGTTAGTGGAGCTCGTGTGGTTAACCGGCACACTAACTTGGACTTAACAAGGTAGGTAAAGGGTGACTTAAAGTTTATTATAGGTCGGTGGAGCTCGTGTGGTTAACCGGCACATCGATTGAGTAATAAACATTGAGTGTACCAAGTGATTTGCATGGTTACTTCACACCTCGTTTTGTGATCCTCGGTATCCCAGTCACAAAACTTGGAGGGCACACTCGAGATTGAAACATGCCTTTGAAAAGTTCATTGAATCTCAAAAGAATCTAGGAATTTCTAAGAACCAATTAAAAACCTAATATTTATATTTTGTTTTTCATAATGGAAATTGGTGAATCGTCATTCACCTACCTTTCAAATATGTTATAGCTTGGATTACGGCATACCTCTTCTAAGTTATAATATATTGTGATTGGATCCTAGCCTTAATATTACATTTGGGTGTTTTATTAAGGACTCTCTTAATATCTAAACTAATCTTGTTCTCTTCTTTCAGATGTCTTCAAACAATACTGCTTCTGGCTCTAATCCTAATGGCTCCTTTACCCTTATGAACTTGTGTGGGAAAGTCACTTTTGATGGATCCAACTTCAATGAATGGATCAGAAACATCAGGATGATTACCCGCTACGAGGACAAAGAATATGTCCTTGACAAGGAGCTTAAGGAGATTGATGAGACCACTGCAACTCCCCAGGAGATCGCTGACTTCCGGGCACATGAAAGGGATGCTACAAAAGTGACATGCATCATGTTGGCCACCATGACAGCGGAACTCCAAAAGTCCTACGAGGACTTCTACCCTTTTGAAATGCACCAAGATCTGATGGAAAGATACCATCAAAGTGCACGACAAGAGAGGTATGAAATCATATGCTCTATCATAACAACCATGATGAATGACGGGGAATCCGTCACGAGCCACATGCAGAAAATGCAAAGGTATGTGGATCGGTTGCTGAAGCTTAATGTGAACTTCCCTGAGGAGCTTGCAATAGATATCATTTTGCACTCCTTACCATCGTGATATGATCAATTCTGCATGACATATCACATGAATAAGGAAGTGGTCACACTCAGCAAACTTCAGGGACTCCTCAAGACCGCAGAAACATGTCTTAAGGGTAAGTCGGTTGTTAACACTCCTACTCCAAACTCCGCCCCGGTTTTGGCAATCGGGAAAGGTAGAGGGAAGAAGAGGAAGAGCTCTTCGAAGGGTACCAAGGCTAGGACCCTTGATGGCTCTTCTTCAAGTGGAACCAAGAAAGGTTTTGTCACTCCTTCTTCTGACCCTAAAGAGGCTGAATGCTTCTATTGCCATGAAAAGTCACATTGGAAGCGGAACTGCCCAAAGTACCAGCAAGATGTGAAGGATGGGAAAGTTAAACCCAACCATGCAGGTATTTACACTATCTTATCTAATAACTCACCCCATTCTAACTCTTGGGTCCTTGATACCGGTTGTGGTATTCATATCTGTTCTGATTTGCAGGGACTAAGAAGAAGTGAGAATGTGGAGCATGGAAGAATAAACTTAATCATGGGGAATAGTAAAGCTTTACCTGTCACCAAGATTGGAGTTTATACTTTATCGCTAAGTAGTGGGTTTAGTTTAGATTTGAATAAATGTTGTTATTCGCCAGAAATGGCAAGAAATATTATTTCCTTGCATGCATTGTATAAACAAGGTTTCACCTTTTCATTTGATAATGAAGTTGGTTCGATTAATGCTTTCTTTAATAATGTTCTTTATTTTAAAGCATTACCTTGTGATGGTGTGTATGAAACTGTATCTGTGGTTGATAACTTAGGAAATAATGTATTGTGTATTGATTCTGTTAATGATAATAACTTGGATAAAGCATCATTATGGCATTGTCGTCTTGGACATATAAGCAAGAAACGCATAGGCCAACTCCAAAAGGATGGAGTATTGGAGTCATTTGACCTAAAGTCAGATGATAGTTGCGAATCATGCTTACTTGGAAAAATGACAAAGTCACCCTTCACAGGTTCTTGTGAGAGGGGTGAAGGTTTGCTGGATCTTATACACACGGATGTGTGTGGGCCCTTCAAACATGCCACAAGGGATGCTAATCGTTATTATTTAACTTTTACTGATGATTACAGTAGATATGGATATGTTTACTTAATCAAGCATAAGTCAGAGACTTTTGAGAGGTTTAAAGAGTTTAAACAGGAAGTCGAGAATCAATTGGGCAGGAACATTAAGATGCTTCGATCCGATCGAGGTGGTGAGTATCTTAGTTCAGAGTTCCTCGACTATCTTAGGGAATGTGGGATTGTCTCACAATTGACACCTCCCAGGACACCGCAGTTGAATGGTGTAGCTGAGAGGCGTTATCGAACCTTGTTGGATATGGTTCGTTCCATGATGAGTCGAGCTTCGCTACCAATCTCATTTTGGGGGTATGCCTTAGAGACTGTCGCCCATATCCTTAATCTAGTTCCCATAAAGAAAGTTGCCAAAACTCCTCATGAGATGTGGACTGGTAAAGTACCCAAACTAGACCACATTAAGATTTGGGGTTGCGAGGCTTTCGTGAGATGCGAGACTCATGATAAGCTCAAACCTCGAAGTGAGAGGTGTATTTTCATCGGCTACCCACAGAAATCCTTTGGTTACATCTTCTACAGACCTAGTGAGAATGTGGTATTTGTAGCTAGGAGGGCTTTCTTTCGAGAGAGAGAGTTCATAAGCCAAGGAGACAGTGGGAGGCAAGTTGACCTTGAGAAATTCGAGAGTCAAGTGGTGAAGGAACTTCAAACCCTAGCACTCAACTTGAGGAGGAAACTTCTGTTGAGCCAATTGACAAGTCTGTACCTCTGAGGCGTTCCACAAGGGTTAGGAATGCACCTGAGCATTACTATGGATTTCATATTACTGCGGAAGGTGATACACTTATCAGTGATGAGACACTGATAGGTCTGGATGAACCTAACAGTTACGCGGAAGCCATGGCAGGCCCTGAGTCAGCCAAGTGGAAAGAGGCAATGGACAGCGAGATACAGTCCATGTATGACAATCAAGTTTGGAACTTGGTTGAGAATGTACCAGGTCGTAAGACTATAGGGTGCAAATGGATCTTCAAGAAGAAGACCGACATGGATGGTAATGTACACACCTATAAGGCACGACTGGTTGCAAAGGGTTTCTCACAAACTCCGGGAGTTGATTATGATGAGACCTTTTCTCCAGTGGACAAGATTAAGTCTATTAGGGTTCTGTTAGCCATAGCTGCATTTCATGACTATGAAATATGGCAAATGGATGTCAAAACCGCTTTCCTTAATGGAAAGTTGGCTGAGGATGTTTACATGAGTCAGCCAGAGGGTTTTGTCAATACAGAGTACCCTAATAAAGTGTGTAAGCTTGGGAAATCCATTTATGGGTTAAAGCAAGCACCTCGCAGATGGAATCTTTGCTTTGATGAGAAAGTCAAAGAATTTGGCTTTTCTAGGAGTGAAGATGAATCTTGTGTATATGTCAAGGCTAGTGGGAGTATAGTTAGCTTTTTGGTATTGTATGTGGATGACATACTACTCATAGGAAATGACATCCCAACTCTACAGGAAGTTAAGTCCTGGCTTGGGAAGTGTTTCTCTATAAAGGACCTAGGAGAAGCTGCCTATATTCTAGGGATAAGGATCTTGAGAGACCGGAGTAAAAGACTAATTGGACTTAGTCAGAGTACTTACTTGGATAAGGTGTTGAAGAGATTCGACATGCAGGACTCCAAGAAAGGAGAGTTACCCATCCAGAGTAATGCCAGATTGAGTAAGACACAAAGCCCTAGTACTGAGGCTGAGATAGCAGAAATGAGTCGAATACCTTATGCTTCGGCTGTAGGATCGATCATGTATGCTATGAAGTGTACTTGACCTGATGTAGCCTTTGCTTTGAGCATGGTTAGCAGGTATCAGGGGAACCCTGGCAAGGCACACTAGACTGCGGTAAAGAATATCCTCAAGTACCTACGGAGGACTAAGGACTGGGTCCTTACCCTCGGTGGGAGTGAAGACTTGAGAGTTGTAGGGTATAGTGATGCTAGCTTTCAGACTGATAGGGATAATTTCCGCTCTCAGTCAGGCTGGGTCTTTACCTTAAATGGAGGAGCAATTTCTTGGAAGAGTTCCAAGCAAGAGACAGTGGCTGATTCAACTTGCGAATCAGAGTATATAGCAGCTAGCGAGGCAGCAAAGGAGGCGATATGGCTGAAGAACTTCATTGGAGACCTTGGAGTTGTACCAGCTATTAAAGAGCCAATGGAAATTTTCTGTGATAGTGAAAGTGCAGTTGCCTTAGCCAAGGAACCAAGGGATCACGGGAGATCCAGACACATCGACAGAAAATACCATTTCATCAGACATCGAATAGAAGAAGGACTCCTCGTGGCAAAGAGGGTATCATCGGATGAGAATCCAGCAGATCCCCTCACGAAAGGACTGACTCGGGTTAAGCATCTCCAGCATGCTCGGAGCATAGGGCTGAAGGATGATATTAGATTTAGTAGTTAGATAACCTTGAAATTTGTAAAGTGTAATTGACATTAGATGATGAATAAAAGGTGTTTTATTTATGAGTAAAGTGTTGCTATCTCTTGTCGATCGTTTACTATATTTCTTTTGCATGTTTTGACTTCCAGAATAATTTTGTTTGGTATATCATATTATTCGAACCTCCGTAGTCGGTCATATGTCGGAAGTAGGTATGAATCAAGACTGTCATGATTGGTTGCAGAGGTTTAAGTTGTTGGACATGGCTACAACACTCATGAGTGCTCATAAGTTCTGAGCATTGGACTCAACCCACGCTCACTGGAATCACTTCATGGAATTTATCTCGAGTGATCGTGAGACGGTAATATCATATAAGTCTTCAAACCTAGATATATGATTTGTTACTTATGAGTTGGTTATGCATTGATTGTACGAAAACGCATTGGTAACTCGATGTTATAAAACGTGCTCTTGTGTATAATTCAATGATTAGTAGAACAAACATATGAGTCGAAGTTTATCTGTTCCTTCTTGGATTAGAAGCTGATATCTGGGCCCCTCGATGATTTTGTTTTGACCTATGTACCGGGCCCGGTCAGAACTAAGTTGATGTGTTCAATTGAGTTTTATGTCAAACAAATCGAAAATCAGGAAACAAACTGCTGGACACAAAGTAAGACACTGTTCCATGTATTTGTCCGGCTGATATCTAGAACAGAGGATTATATGATCACTTATCTTAAATGGCGTATCATCATCTTCTCAGTTCCGAGAGACCTTGAAAGAGCTACGATTGCCGATCGGTTCCTGAAGTATTGCAGTTATAGTTATTAGACTTATCCAAGTGGGAGACTGTTGGATAAGGTGTCTAAGTCCATAACTATTTCTGGTATGTACTTGACCCGACCCGGCATGGTCCATTTGGGTTGAATGGCACCATGCAATTGGATAAACTAAAATGAGAGAAATAACACTTATGATTTATTAATATATTATAAGTTCTAATATATTAATAATATTATTTAATTAGTTTGATCAAGAATTGATTTAGAATTAATTAAGTGATCAAAAGATAACTAATTAAATATATGGGTAGATTATGTAAATCTTCCATATCTTATATAGTGGGCTAAGAGGCTCCATGGATTATCAAGTTGGGTTCCACCCATAGGATGCTCCATGGGAGTTACAAACCCATGGGTCATGGAAATGAAGAGTCGTGACACATTAGGGTTTACATGGTGTAACCCTAGATGTGTCAACACTATATAAGAAACCCATTCTCCACCAAAAGAGGCTAGACACAAGAAACAAGAGGGCTAGAGCCGATTTTGCAAGTGTAAGATTCTCTCAAAGTTTACTCCTTTGCATTTGGTGTTGTGTGAAGCATATGAGGCATCACACTTGGGGTGCTAGGCTCACAAGGTTTCAAGGATCATAATCAACAACAAGGTAAGTTATTCTATCTTTCATTCAAGTTAAAAATGTTCCCCATGTATGCTAGATAGGAATATAACCTTGGAATTCAACTTTGCATGATTATTAGACAAACATAGATCCAAGGTTATTAGGGTTGCATGTACACTTAGGAAGTGTTAGAATGCTCAAAACCCATCAGAAACAAGCATCTCGCAACCGGAATATTTGTTTCCATGAGAAAGTCAAAGAGTTTGGTTTCTCTAGGAGTGAAGATGAGTCCTGCGTGTATATCAAGGCTAGTGGGAGTATAGTAACTTTTCTGGTGTTATATGTCGATGACATATTACTCATTGGTAACGACGTTCCAACCTTGAAAAACGTTAAGTCTTGGCTTGGAAAGTGTTTTTCCATGAAAGACCTTGGAGAAGCTGCATATATTCTTGGGATTAGAATATTGAGAGATAGAAAGAAAAGACTAATTGGACTTAGTCAGAGTACATACTTGGACAAGGTACTAAAGAGGTTTAGTATGGAAAATTCCAAGAAGGGAGAGCTACCTATCCAGAGAAATACCAAATTGAGTAAGACTCAATGCCCGAGTACAGATGAGAAAATAGCCGACATGAGTCGTGTACCTTATGCTTCCGTTGTCGGATCGATCAAGTACGCTATGACATGTACTCGCCCTGATGTGGCCTTTGCTTTGAGCATGGTCAGTCGCTATCACGGAAATCTGGGTAGAGCTCATTGGATAGTGGTTAAAAATATACTCAAGTATTTGCAAAGGACAAAGGATTGGGTCCTTGTCCTTGGTAGCAGTGATACTTTGAGAGTAGATGGTTACAGTGATGTCAGCTTTCAAACGGATAGGAACAACTTCCGTTCTCAATCTGGCTGGGTATTTCTACTGAACGGAAGAGCAGTTACTTGGAAAAGTTCCAAGCAAGATACGGTGGCTGATTCTACTTGTGAATCAGAATACATAGCAGCGAGTGAAGCGTCGAAAGAAGCAGCTTGGTTGAGGAAATTCATCGGAGATCTCAGAGTTGTTCCAACCATTCAGGAGCCTATGGAATTGTTCTGCAATAATGAAGGAGTGGTTGCCTTAACAAAGGAACCTAGTGATCATGGTAAAACCAGACATATCGACAGAAAGTACCATTTTATCAGACACATAGTAGAAAAAGGTCATCTTGTCGTAAAGAGGGTATCATTTGAGGATAACCCAGCAGACCCCTTGACAAAGGGTCTGAGTAGGGTTAAGCACATTCCGCATGCTCGGAGCATTGGACTAAAATATGATATTAGTTTTAGCAGTTAGATTTGTTTTATTCTGAAACTTGTAACAAGTAAATGTAATTAACTTTTGGTGATTAAGTAATAAAGTATTATTTATGAGTTTGTTTACTGCATTCTGTCAATTGGTTATTATTGTTTCATATTTTGCATGTTTTACTTCCCGGATAATATGATTATTCAAATTCCATAGTCGTTCGTACTTTTGGAAGTAAGTAGTGAATTAAAACTGTCATGAATCGGATTGCAGATTGTCTAAGGGAGTTAGACATAGCAATATAGTTGTTGCAATGTTCATGAGTACTTAGAAATGGAGATTTGAGTATTGGATAAACCCTCGCTCAGAGTATTACTTCATGGAATTCATCACGAGTAATACTGAGACGATAATATCTTATAATCTTGAAACAGAGAAATATGATTTGTAATTTACAAGTCGGTTATACATTGGTGATACGTAAACGCATCAGTAACTTGATGTTATAAAACGTATTGTCATGTGTAGTTTGATGAGTAAAAGATGCAAACATATGAGTCGACGTTTATTCGTTCCTTTTGCCCTAACTAGAAAATCAATATTTGTGGGGCCCCTCGATGATTTGGTGTTGACTTATGTGTTGGGGCCAGTCAGGACTAAATTGATGTGTTCAATTAGAAGTCCTAAATAATCACAAATCAGAAATCGGGAAACATAGATTCGGGACAAAGAGATTGATTGCATTCCATGTCTTATGTTCGGGGATACCTTGCAGAACGAAGGATTATATGATCCCTTATCTTAGGACACGTAACTGACCGGGTCAGAGTTCAGCAACAGCTTTTGGAAGCTATAATTTGTTGGTCGATTTAGAGGTCATACTAGCAATTATAGTTATAGATTTATCCAAGTGGGAGACTGTTAGATTAGGTGTCTAAGCCCATAACTATAATTGGTATGTACTTGAATTGATAGTAGTACAATCATTTTGAGTTGCCCTCAAACCTAGCAATTCGACAAGGAAATTATGAAAGGAGAGAAATTAATTTATTATAAGATTAATAAATTAATATAAATGATTTATTAATGTGTTATGAAAATAATATATTAATTAGAAATCATAATATTCAATTAATAGTTAACCAGAAATTAATTGGAATTAATTTTGGGGTTAATTGTATTAATTATAAAGTATAAGGAATAGTTTGCAATTATTAAATAGTTAGAAGGAACATTCCAGAACCCCCTTGGAGGGGGTGGACGAAATTCTTAGGGGAAACCCTAATGATTTCGTCCAAGGGCCTTGGATAAGGCCTCTTGATTAGCTTGGACCTTAAGCAAAGGAACATTAGGGTTATCCCTTAAACCCTAGTTGCCTCAACTATATAAGGAGCCTTATAGCTCCTAAATTCGGCCACTCCTTCTTGAATAAACCCTAGGCTAAAATTGAATACTCCTCCTCATCCTCCTCTCTCTCTCTTTCTCTCCATAGTTTCCTTCTTGCCAACTCTTGGGTGTGATTCCATTAGAGACATTACAATTGACGTGCTAGGCTTCCAAGAAGATCAAGATCAAAAGGATTATCAATTGTTTACTTTAACAATTGAAAGGTATGTGATTCTAAAACCCTAATTAGTTATTTTCGAAAATAGCCTCTTCTCTTAGGGTTCTTGTTTTTGCAATTCAAAGTTATATGTTCAATAGTTAAAACATCGATCCAAAGTAGGTTACATGTGAACTTAGGAATTGTTTTCTTGTTTATTTATTTTACCTAAAACCCGTCACCAACAACAGCTATCGCAGACTAACAAGATGCACATCGATCCCAACAAGACCTAACTAACCCTATCAGGCCATTGGGTCGTGACTCCGACTTCCAAGCTCCAATCAGAATAGAACAGACAAGGAAGCCCTCATCACATCCCTCAACATGGGCTCTAAATACTCTAGAGTCTAAAGCACAAGCACACCCTATAGATTTCTATCGCAACTAAAAACTAATACGACTCGAGGGAAATCCAACAGCCGACGATGATCTTGATGCGAAATTGGAAGATTCAAAAGTTGTGCGGAAGTCTTGAACTTGGAGAAATTCGACTGAGAACTGAACCTTAGAATAAGGTCTTCCTGCTACGAGGTTCCACTCTCCCCCACTTGGAATATGCTACAATCTGACAACTTTACAATCCTTCGATACCCAGACCAACTTGAACTCTACTACTTGATCCCCACCACTGGTATCCAGGTACAAAGGAGAGCCTAATCCCACACAACATTCACAACTTCCAACACACATGCAACCGAGGACCATTATAATTAATCCATTCATAATAAGAAATCAACTCAAAACATAGTTAAATAAGATAATTCCATTTAACTGATCATCCAATATTACAACTGAACTTCAAAACAAAAATTACAGATGAACACCAACACTACGACAATCAACTAAATAGAAGAAATAATAACTCAAACCTTGGTCTTCGGGACTCCAGCCGTCCCACGACGACCGTCGGGTAACTGCCAAGTTAGGGGTGTAGGGTCCATCACATCACCAAAAATGTAAAAGGGACAACGAGTTCTGATGTAGCCATCTCGGCCGCAATGGAAGCAAACTCGCGGTACTCCGCCTACATTCCCTACCAAAAGGAGCCTCCTCGCCACACCTGCGACATACAAAATACCGGAACCTTCCATCATGAAACTTCCCTCACCTGCCACACTTAGAACTCCTCCAATCAGTTGATCCTGAACACGGGTCGACGGACTTGAAATGCTTAGCCACTGGCTGATACTGATCTGAAGCTGACCTCTCCTCCTTCTGTTGGATCTCTAACTCAATCTCTCTCCTCCTGGAACTTAACAACAACTCAGCCAAGGTCCGGCACTATTGGTTCGATACAAACTCTCGAATTTCCGTTTTGAGCATGCTCAAGTATCGAGACATTTGCACCTGCTCTGAAGCGACATACTTTGAGCAGAAAATAGCTCTTTCCATAAACATCCTGGTGATCTCCGTCACCGACTTCGACGTCTTCTTGAGCGACAGGTAGTCCTGGGCCAGTCGTTCACGCTCCATAAGAGGAACATACTCTGCACGGAACATATCCAGAAAGTGCTCCCAAGTCACTGCGGCTCGCTCTGCCTGCAAAAATACCTAAGTCACAAACTCTCACCAATCCTTCGCACCCCAGCAAAGAATATTAAGCGCAAATTTCACCTTCTGGTTCTTAGGACACAAACACATGAAGAAACACCCCTCCACATCAGAAATCCATCTCAAAACGATAATTGGGTCCCTGTCGCCTCTGAATTCCGGAGGATTCGTATAACTAAACTCTCGGTATTGCATCACCCCGCCCCTCTGAGATCCTACAATGGCGACAACTGTTGTTGTTACGATAGCAGCTACCTGCGGAACGGCGACATAATGTCGGTCAAACTCCTCGATCAACATGGTCTTGACCGAACCAAACAACTCCGGAATCACCTCCCTGGTCGCCTTGGCCACTCCGACAGCAATGATCCCATGGATCTCCTCCTAACTCAGACTTGCTCTCTTAATGCTACCAACACCTGATCTTGAAACTCCAATAGCCGTCATACTGAAAATATACCATGGAAAAAAAATCAGACATCAAAACATAGTGCTTAACACACCAGACCACACTCCTATTAGTTCCTTAGCAACCTCAAGGTTCCACCTGAATCTTATACATATCATGTGCTTTCAGTAGTACGGGCCCATACTACATTCAACACTTATCCGTAGTCGACTCAGAATTCATCCCAATGTCCTAAGTCACTGTACTAGACCACTCCTAGGTGTGCTAGTACCTACTTCCCTTACGAGCTACAACTAACTTCCTAGGTACTCCTCGAAGGATTATCCTCACTCCGCACTACTGGTTGCTTTTGTGCATGATTGTTGTACACAATACGGGGTCAGATAGACTGTCGAATAATCGACTCTGCCCTATGTCCACAACCAAACAAGGAACATGAAGTAAGGCTAACTCGATCATTCGAAGTCTATTTAATCCCGACCATGTACAACTAATCAACATACACGTAGCAATCACACAATCAAGTAACATATAGCAAGCAATTCCCTATATCATAAGGCGTCACTGAAATCAAGAACTTCTATCCAACAGTCCCTATGAGAACCTTATATTATCCACCAGCATGCTTTTCTAACAATTCATATATCAACAAGTTCAAATTCAGCATAAATAACAAGTATCAGTATTTTGGGAACCACTCTCCTGTTCGGGCTCTGGCTGACTGTACTCACCGCATCTTCTTGTAAAACCAAGGTTAAGTCAAGGTTCGCGTTCCCGATCCCAAGCCAACAATCAAACAAGAACACAACAAGAGAACGAGCCCATGTCCCTAACAAAACCCTTTTGTTATAAATTTCCTTTTCAAAAACGTTTAGTGAAAATTCTCGAATCCTAGTTTGAGTTTGGATTCACACAAGTGTTCCTCCAGTTCGCTAGAATCAGAGCTCTGATACCAACTTGTAACATCCTATTTTCATTTTTATTAAGGTAAAACTTCCAAATTATAAAACAATTTTAAGAAAAACCATTTATTACGAATTACATTTATCAAAAATCAGAGTAATATAAATAACGCGAAATCCTCTATGTTGTTGATGCATGTGTACAGTCCCGCCTTTGCCTTTCCACAATCACTGATAGAACCTAAAACATAAACAACTAGGTAAGCATAAAGGTTAGTGATTTTTTCCAAAATACCCCATACAACAAACATGCTAGCATGTATATCGGGTTCATAATCATCGTGTTGGATTACTTGGCCCAATCAGTCGCTGGACTGGAATGCCAATATGCAACGGGTCCAATCAGTCATCAGACTAGAAGACCTAGGGTGTGTTGGCTTGTCCCCTCAACCCAACTGCTCATCTCGAGCCTCCGTGCCTACGGCTTGCATCTGGCCCGCACTAAGTATCTTTGCCTACATCACTCAAAAAGACCGCGTAAACCTCAACCACCACCATATGTCGACATATAAACAAATAATGATCAAGTAGGCACATTATACAGGCAATATCAATCATACAGTTCGATGCCACCTACTAGATCTCTTACATCACACTGCTCCACTACCAGCTAACCTCCATGCAATACGTAACCAGAGGTGAGATACCCACCTGAAAAGATGATCCTACTCTAGAGCCACAACCAAATAAGGAACAAGCAAGAAATCCTAGATCAGGAGTTCTCATGATATCTTACATGACTACGTACAATCCTTAGGACACTACACTAGACAATAACATGCCTACTGGTACTCTAACCAGTATACCACTACTGCTACATACTATCACACTAGGATATATATATATATATATATATATATATATATATATATATATATATATATATATAATAGATCATTACAACATAGCAACATCCTATACATAATGATACGTGACCAAATCAACATGGAATGCGTAACCATATGTAACCAGAAGTGAGATAGCCACCCGGACAGAAGATCCTACTCTAGAGCCACAACCAAAAAAGGAATAAATAGGAAAACCTAGATCAAAAGTCCTCAGTCTATCCTATGTGACTTCATACAGTCCCTAGGGCATCCTCCTATAAATGACAATCAAAGCAGTGTGCCGACATTGGTGCCTTCGACCCACGGGTACAGTGAGGAGAAACTCACCTGAAATGAAGAACCCCGAAATACTGAGACACGCTTCCCTTTCTGCACTGCTTGCTCCTGCGAATCCTCTAATAACTAAAAACAGGTAAGATCTTAATCAACAATCAAAAACCCAAGTTTGATCCAAAGTCAAACTTTATCAAAAAGCCAATGGTCAATAGAATCAACGAAATTCAATGTCCAAGGCAGGCTGAGTACGTCCCGTGTACTCCAACCTACACCCAACGTACGCGATTCAAGCCTAGTATGTTAGGCGTACTCCCAGGTAGGCCCAACGTACGCTAACTGATTCCAACATTCCATTAAGCAGTTTAGCCATTAAGACCTTTTGTCCAGAGCTCAGTTATAGGTCCAAATTAACATCCTAAATCATAAAGTTTCCAACTTTATGATTTTGCATGGCTAGGAAGAGTCCAAATCCAAAACCCTAACTTATCATTAGATTATAAGTTTCATAACACATGCATGAATGGAAGGAAAAGATAAAGATTGCATTTTTGTGACTTAACACCCTCATATACACTTGGAAATGCACCTCACAAGATCTGGAGCAACCCACACTCAAATCAACCAATTTGTGGGACAAAAAGGACATAACTTTAACAACTAAGCTAGATCTATCAATAGAGGCATAAAGGTACAGACTTTATACCTTATGGAGATGAATAAGGGAGGATAACTTCCATATCTAAAGTTGCTTCAAGCTTTCAAGCACTATTACCACCTTCTTCTTCCTTCAAATGTACCAAAAAGCACACTCTTTAGCTTACAAGGCTCAAACTAGGGTTATAGTTTCAAGGGAGGACGTTAGAGATATAGAGGTTGAGAATGGAAGAGGTTTAGAGGAGTTAAGGAGCTTAAATAGGGCTCAAACCCCCAGATTTAGGGTTTGCGTTCTGATCGCGTACGACCTGCGTACCAAATGGTACACCTTGCATACGTTCTTGAAGGTGCGAATTTGAGATGCTGGTACGCACAGCGTACCACCATCCTTCCAAATTCAACACACTTTCAAACTACCACAACTTCTTCATTTCAACTTTGATTTTGGCGTTCTTTATATGCACGAAAAGATATTGAAGAGCCCACAATATTATCTAGATATCTTGTACTAAAAACTTCTTGAACTAAAAGTTGTAATTCATGCAAGAAGACGGTCTATGATTTTTCTCTTTTCTACCCTTCGACCCAAAACACAATTTAAGGGTTTAGACCTCACAACCATCATTATCACCTCCCAAAGGGCCTAACTTTACCCCCTTAAGGCCCAAAGCTTTCACACAATCGACTTTCGGCCCACGACCCTGGATTAAGAAATGACCAGACACAAGATGTTACACAATTTCACTATAAGATTTTAGAATGAATGATAGGCTGGGCCACCTCAAAAAGTGTGAACCAAACAGTAAATTACCAAAATCATTATAGTTTGTTTTCATTTATGTAAATCATAATCGATTTCCTTTCTCAAATAAAACTATTTAAATTTCATTACTTTTTTTTTTCAAATGTGTTTAGACATATAAAGTCTAAGCTCATAAACTCAACAATGATATAACTATATGCTGTTGAAAAATACATTTTAACACAAACATACTACTACAACGGATTCAAACAAGAAACTAATCAATCATAGAACAAAACCATGATCAACAACTTAGTTACAAAAAAGGTTTTCAAAATGTTGTAAAACCCTAACACGAACCTTAATGAGGATGAAGAAGACTCTTTGAGAGGAAAACATTTGGATGATTTTTGAAAATAACATGTACCAACTATGAAACAAGTAGGATGTGTTGTTTGTGTCGAGCACATTCCATAAGCAGTACCACAACTTCAACTGATCTGTAACACCACCCCTCTAATTTCAACTACACCATTCATACCCTTTATTTTTTCAGCAACTCAAAACAGTACTCAATAATCTCAATAAATACCATGCACTATACAATTAAAGTTAGATTGATATAAACCAATTATACGTCCAAAATCAATAGTGAATATGTTGTACAATTTAATACCCCAAATCTTAATTTTGGAATTGGTCTACCAACTTTAGTTTTCCACAAAGATAATTGTGTTGCACACACTCAACCCTTTAGTAACGATAATTGAATCAATATACCTTTTAATAACTTTAACGATATCATCAAATACCTTTTCCCTTAGCAAATGTACATTAATCTCAAGGTACTTTATACATTCATGAAAAACAATATTCAACAACAGTTTAATGGCAAAATTATTATTACCCAATTTTCAACTTTCAACTAATAATTTACATTCAAATCTCTTAGCAACTTAATGAACCAAATTATTACACATGCTACAAAAGCTAAATGACATGTATTTTGATTTATTTGAGGATGAATAATTGTTGTTTTAGTTTTCCAATATATTAAGGAATCTCCAAGAACCAAACAAAACTAGTGGTTGACCTTGAAGTACTTAAACATTTTTCCCAATCAACATCACAATAAACTATACTTCAGTTCAATGATATATTTATAGTAACACCCTTTCCAAAACTATTTTTTAGATATATTAAACCCCTAGTTGTCAATTTAAAGTGAGACCCCTTTAAAGGAGTGCTTGAATCGACTTAAAGTTTAAATCACAATTGAGATGTTTGGTTTGGTAAGTGTTAAATAAATGAGTTTTCCAACCACCTTTTGATATCTAGTAAAGTCTATCAACAAAAAGTATTCAACATCAACACCATTGGTGCTAACATCTGCTAACAATTTAAAATGAGTACTCGGTGATTTATGACCCAAACTGTATTCATATAAAAGTTCAAGTGTATACTTCCTTTTACATGGACAAACACAACTATTTGCATCGATACTTTATATTTCAAAAGAAGTTTTAAAACTCTTAACTTCTTAACTAAAATTTTTGACTTTAAAAGTTCTTTTACTTTATTTACTTCTTCAACTAATCTCCTAGATAGAATAATATCGTACAGACGTACATGTACACCATAAACACATTAAAACATTATTATATATCATAGAAAAAAAATACTTGTCGAAACTGCTTCTTTTAAGGAACAACATAACCAAAGATTGTGTATTCATTGATAAAGAAAACCAAACATTATATTTTGAAGAAGAATAGTTTTTACCAACAAAAAAACATATAACTACGAAGTTATTTCAAATCAATTTTTTAATCAGAGTGTTAGAAATTTATATTTGCTTCCATCCTATAATCGATGTGTGATGATTAAAGCATTATGTAGATTTCGAAGTATTGGTTATTGTTTGTTCTTTTATATTTTGTCTTCAACTTCATGTTTATTTGTGTTTTTTGTAGATAGTGTTGAATATTATATAAAATAAACATGCAAGAAAAACCGTCAAATAATATTGAGAATTATATATCGATTAGTTGCGAATAATAAATCCAATTATTATTAACAGTTACCAAGTTTCGTCCAGAAACCAAATTGATCATCCGCGGTCATATCTGATTATAAGAAAGAGGTGGAAGAAGATTATCAAACAAATTAAAAGACGACACAATAAAGTAAAACCAACCTCATAGTTGTACAAGACGGCACAATAAAGTAAAACCAACCTCATAGTTGTAGATCTTCGACTAATAAAACAAGTGCACAGAAGAAGCTTTTATCCTTAAAGGTTTTTAAATCGCATGTGGACTTGACCTATCTTTTGATTCACTTAAAGCCTTTGAAGGTCTATCAGGAGAAAAACATTATATAATCCATTAAATATTTATTCTCCTACCAACGTGGGATAATGGAAAACTAGCATTTCCCATTATAATTTCCATTATATACTATTATCAATTTGTATCAACTAAAATTGTTGGTATCAATTATACTTCGTACAGTAGAACTAACTATAGTTGGACTATAATTGGTACGATAAATATTTTAGAAAAAAACCATGGTGCCTACCATGATCACCTTAACCCTCGATGGACATTGGAACGGTTTGATATAGATCGTTCTGATAAATATGGTTTACTCTTTTTTTAGTATAGATGATGTCTATAAACACAATAGAAAACTTTATACATTTTTCCATTGATAAAAAATATATTTAGATGTGCCCTGTATAAAACATAGGTGATGATTAATGTATAAAGGAATACTCTATTTAAGTATTAATAAAAACAGGTGTTGAAAGATAAATAAAATAATGAAATGGCAAGTCAGCATACGATAACTACACAAAATTTGTGGATTTTATTTCAAGGATCGTCACAATTTTAAAGCCGCACAAAGTTGGGTTTGGGCGTTTGGCTTCACGTGGCATTGGGTTTCATTGACACCCAAACAAAACTCCAAACCAAACCCACTTCTCAAAGTCCCAAATGGCAACAAGAAACCTTCTTGTACCTTCGGCACTCTCTCGTACAACTAATTCAATAAATTCCTGTTACGCCACCAACTCCCCTAATCCTTCCAATTCTATGTTCAGTAGGCTGCTGTTTTCTTCTTCAAAATTATCCCATTTTCGCCCTAATTCGCCACTCAAGTTTCGTCCTATTTTTCTCTTATCATCTGCTCTTAATCCACCAATCAGAGTCTTTGCCATGGCTGGAAAAGATCAGACCTTTACAACCTCAACTTCTCATCAAAACAAGCACACCAATCGTCTTGCTTCAGAACACAGTCCTTATCTTCTTCAACATGCTCATAACCCTGTATGCCTATTTTGGCTTATTTAATTTCTGCTGGTTTCCATTAATGGGTTGTTTGGATATTGTATTCGTTTGCCCATCATCTTACTTGGACCTAGTTTGAATTCAAGAAAGTTTACGTATTCAGAAAGTTTCTCTTTGTTGACTGCAGTTTACATTCTTGGGCACTTTTGATCAGTGTGCCATGATTTATTGGGATTTTGTTGGAGTCCAAGAACTGTTTACATATTTGGGCATAAAATGCTTAAATGAATGCTATTTGATTGATGGGTACGTGTGATATTGGGTTATTGTTACATGATTTGATGAAATCATATTCCAACAATCTCGCCATGCCTGAAAAATATAAGACCCCCTTTACAACCGTAACATCATGTCAGCAGTCTCATCATAACACTATTTTTAATCCATACTGTCTTCTTTTGCCCCGATATATTAGTGAAAGATCAGTTCAAGAAAGTTCACGTATTTTGAATTTTGTTCCCTATTTGTGCCATGATTCACCGGATTCGAGAAATTTTTACATATTTGGGTGTAAAATAGCTGCAGCTTTTTATAGGTTCTTGGAATATTGTGTTATTGCTCTATGATCTTATCAGGATCTTGTTTGAATTCAAGAAATCTTCAATATTTTGTTGTGAAAAAGTTTTGTTTTTTACATCTCTGTAACAGTAGTGTTCATCACGAGTTACTTTCAATATTGCATTTTGTGTTATATTATTTCTGGGATTCGTCAAAATTTAAGAAACTCAAAGTATAGGGTTTCAAAATGATTTCATTTTTATTTTAAAAGGTTAATTGGTATCCATGGGGTGAGGAGGCCTTTGAACAAGCTCGACAAAGGGATGTGCCAATTTTCTTATCAAGTATGTTTTATTTTGTTTAGTATCCTTTTTCCCATATTTAATATTTAGGTAATTATTGAAACTAACATATGATGGTTTTGATAAATTTGGCCATGTATTGTTATTTCTTGGAAGTTGGATACAGTACCTGCCACTGGTGAGTCTTTTGCCCTCCAATAATCTGTTAAATTGTTGTAACCTTTTGATTATAAGATTCAATGCAAAAGATATTAGAATAGTTTTGGAGATTAAAAGAAAAAATATGTACATGGAAATTGAATTCAAACAGTAAGTTTGAATAGATTGCGAAGAAAGTGCCTATTCTAATCTTAAAATGAAAATAAGATCGTGTTTATTTATTACTAATTATAAAAAGAATGTATTTCTTTGTATTTTTAGAAAGTTACAGGGAATAAGATGGGTGATAATTTATGTGATGATTTGTTCAGGTGTCATGTAATGGAGGTAGAATCTTTCGAAGATGATGGGGTTGCTAAATTACTTAACGACGGGTTTATTAGTATCAAAGTGAGTTAATTTATGGTTCTTGATTTATATGCCATTTTTTTTTCTAAGACTTTTACATTAATGTTAGCCCTAAATCAGTAAGTCACAAGTACATATGAGGGCATAACCTTGAAAAGATCATATTCAAATTAAACCATGGACATGGTGTGGACTATAGTTTTTAGACTCGACTCTTATTTTCGATTGGAATTCTGAATTTTACTTTTGCTTCCAAATAGGTGGATCGTGAAGAACGCCCGGATGTAGATAAGGTAAAGGAGTTTCCTATGAATTTATTATGGAAGTGCAAACAGTATCAGGAAAATGCCAAAAAGAATTATCCATAACATTCAAAGTTTATTAAGAAAGAAACATCCCCTTACTTTTGTTGAGACTTGATACTTTTCAGGTGTACATGACCTATGTCCAAGCTCTATATGGTAGTGGAGGGTGGCCATTAAGTGTCTTTCTTTCTCCTGATTTGAAGCCTTTGATGGGTGGAACTTACTTCCCTCCTGATGACAAATATGGAAGGCCAGGTTTCAAAACCATACTCAGGTTTGTACCATGTTTTAGCTGTCTATTCAATCTTTCTAGAAGAAGCTAGGTGGTTTTGACTTTTTTGGTCAAAGGGACTACGCTTGAACTCGAAATCATGCTACCATTTTCTCAAATAATGTTTAAACATCATTTATCCTAAAAAAAGAAAAGCAACAAGGGCTGTTTCTTTCTTTTAAGTTCTGTACGGATAAAGTGGTTGAACAAGTAATGATGTATGTATAGATAAAGTGTCGCATACATAAAGTCTGTTTCTTTTCTAGACTGAATAATCAATGTGGATGAGACTAAATGACCATTCTACCCTTGCATTCCAACCAATTTGTTTTAATTAATTTTAACATGAGAAGAGTTGGGAGGATAAAAGGACAAATAGGTAAAGGGTAGATGTCTTAATGCATCAAGGCATTAAGTGCATAACCCATTTAGCCCACTAAGTCAAGTCACAAAGAAACAATCCCTTTATAGCGTGTTTATTGGTGTTGCAGGAAAGTGGAAGAGGCTTGGGAGAGTAAAAGAGAAGTGCTTGTTAAAAGTGGTACATTTGCTATCGAACAATTGTCAGAAGCATTATCTGCTACTGCATTGTCTGACAAATTGTCTGAAGGACTTGCCCAGAGTGCATTACGCGATTGCACAAAATCTGTAAACAACTAATCCTGCTTTCTTTTTTCATTGGGTTTTATGTGTTTTAATTTTCTTTTTGTTTTTATGTATGTAAATTGTAATAGCTTGCTGAAAGTTATGATCCAAAATATGGTGGATTTGGTTCTGCCCCCAAGTTTCCCCGGCCATCCGAGCCTCAAGCAATGATATATGAGTCAAAGAAATTGTGGGATTTAGGAAAAACAAGTGAAGCTGAACAACATCTGAAAATGGTGTCATTTAGCTTGCAATGCATGGCAAGAGGTGGTGTCCATGATCATGTTGGTGGTGGCTTTCATCGTTACAGTGTAGATGAATGCTGGCATGGTTAGTATAAATGCAAGAAATAACAATGTACTTTCATTTGTAAATTTTCTTATTAAGACCTTATACTTTGAAAATTTTATCCTATTAATAGCAATGAAAATAGCTTTCTATCTAAACTTATAACTGGGTAGATTTTTCAAAGTAAATGCTGTAATAGGAAGATATGAATGAAAGTATGCTGTTGTTTCTTGCATTTAACACTTGGGTTTATGATAAATTGTTGGCAGTTCCACATTTTGAGAAGATGTTGTATGATCAAGGTCAACTTGCCAATGTGTATCTTGATGTTTTCTCTATCACGAAAGATGTGTTCTACTCTTGTGTTGCACGTGATATTCTTGATTATTTGAGGAGAGACATGATTGGACCCAATGGTGAAATCTTTTCTGCTGAGGATGCTGATAGTGCTGAATCTGAAAACTCTACTAAGAAAAAAGAAGGCGCTTTTTACGTGTGGAGTAACAATGAGGTATGTAGCTACATGTTTATTGATATGTTTACATAAGGGTTAAATGTGCATTTATGCAACACAGTGGTTTTTCATACAAAATATTTAGCAACGTTCCATTTTGGCTTTCATCTTGAGTTGACACCCTTGCATAGTACGTACTATAGGGCTAAATGCAAGAAGTAACAACATATTTTCAGTTTTTTGTGTATTATAACATCTTATTTTCAGTTGTTTCTATTATAGCATTGTAAAACTAATTATTTTCTTATTATTGGCTATTGCATTGTACTTTGAAAATCTACGCAGTTATAGCATTGTGTTTTCAATTTCCTTTCTTATTAGGACAATTGTACTTTAAAAGATCTGCCAAAGTATAAAAATTACTTTGTATTTTTGGACAACGTTGCTATAATTGGAAAAAAAAATTCAAAGTAGAATCCTGTAATAGGAAAAATTGGAAGTAGGATGCAAAAATAAACAAATCAATGGGATCATGTTGCTATTTCTTGCATTTAACTCTGTATTTGATGGTTGTTAAGGTTGATGACATAGTTGGCGAGCATGCGAGTCTTTTTAAGGAGCATTACTACATCAAGAAATCAGGAAACTGTGATCTTTCTTCAAGGAGTGATCCAGACAAGGAATTCAAAGGGAAAAATGTACTCATTGAAAGAAACAATGCAGACACAATCGCATCAAAATATGGTATTCCACTGGAGAATTATCACCAAATTCTCGGTGCAAGTCGTAAAAAACTTTTTGATGCAAGATCAAAACGCCCTCGACCCCATCTTGATGACAAGGTCAGTTTCTTTTATATATTTATTGCAAGGGTATTCTTGTCATTTGCGCTTAACAGACCAAATCCACAGGTCATTGTATCTTGGAATGGGCTTGTAGTTTCATCGTTTGCTAGAGCATCCAAGATCCTCAAGAACGAACCTGATGTAACAAAATTCAACTTTCCTGTTGCTGGAACTGATGTAAGATTGAATCTTGAAATAAAGATGAAAAAGTTTACTCATTTTCATGTTTTAAATTAATTATTTTTGTAAATTCAGCCACAGGAGTACATGGAGGTTGCAAAAAGATCTTTGGAGTTCATAAAGGAAAATCTTTACAACCCCCAATCTAGAAGGCTGCAACACAGTTTCAGGAAAGGACCTTCAAAAGCTCCAGGATTCTTGGATGATTATGCATTTTTGATTTCAGGGTTGTTAGATGTGTATGAGTATGGTGGTGAGATTTCATGGTTATCCTGGGCAGTTGAACTTCAAGAAACACAAGTATTCCATCTCGTGAACTCCATTATTACATATTTCTCTACTTTACGAACCAAATTTTAACTTCTTTTCTTTTTCTGGTTTTTAGGATGAGGTGTTCCTTGACAAAACTGGAGGTGGTTATTTTAACACCACAGGAGAAGATGATTCGGTTCTTCTCCGTGTGAAGGAAGACCATGATGGGGCAGAACCTTCCGGAAACTCTGTTTCAGCAATAAATCTCGTGAGGCTCGCGTCCATGTTCACTGGGGAAAGATCCGATCGTTATAAGCAAAATGCTGAACATCTTTTGGTTTGATTTTCTTACTTTGACTCGAATTCATGTAAAAATTACATTTTTTTTTTTAATATTTGGTTGTGAATGTGAATTGCAGGCGGTTTTTGAGAAGAGATTGAAGGAAGCCCCGGTGGCTGTTCCATTAATGTGTTGTGCTGCTGATATGCTTGTGGTTCCTTCAAAGAAACAAGTTGTCTTGGTGGGGAAGAAAGCATCTCCTCAGATGGAACACATGCTTGTCTCAGCTCATGCATCTTATGATCCTAACAAAACCGTAAGTCAAAGTCTTTTGACTTTTAACTTTTAGGCCCTGTATGACAAGACATGACAGAACAGGTTGTACTGTGTTGGGTTGCATAGGCATTGCAAAAGATGTGACTATTTAATTGCTTCTTTTTTTTGTTATACTAGGTGATACATATAGATCCGAGTGATGAAGAAGAGATGGGATTTTGGGAGGAGAAGAACCCGAATATTTCTGCAATGGCAAAGAGCAATGCTGTAGCAGAAAATGTGGTGGCTCTTGTTTGTCGGGATTTTGCATGTAAAGCTCCTGTTATGGATCCCAAATCACTTGGAGCTTTACTTTTGTCAGGGAAAGCTTAGGTGTGTAATCACTAATCAGTAATGTTTGTGTATTTATAGAGGTCAATAAAAGGTTTGTGTATAATGCTACTACAGTGTTGATAAGATATGTGTTATGTTATTATGGCTTAGTAGGAACCAACAGTGATAGATTTTATTGATATCTTAAATACTTGATCGCCAATTTCTGTGTTTTCTGTATAATCAAATGTTTATGTTTTTATATTTGATCGCCAAAGGTTTTGAATATAGTTTTGTATGTTTTGAGCATTAAACGAATAAAATCGGAGTTCAAAATAAACATAACATAATAATTCTAAAAAATTTCAAATTTCAGATAACTTACTAATTCAAAGACTTTCAAAATTAAAATGATTCACAAACCATTAGAATACTTTATCTAATTTAAAATTAAAGTTTCAAAGATCATATATATTCATAAACACAACCTACTTATTCAAAGACTTTTAAGATTCAAACTATTCATAAAGCTTACATAATCGAACAAGATCATATAAACAATTCACAGAATTTATAGATTAAACAAAATCAAGTGAACAATTAATTTTAAAAAAGCACATAACCTTTTTACAGCATAACAATCTAATTAGTAAATTAGAATCATATATTACAAAAATATATAAAACTATTATGCATAGGGGTGTGCAATAAACCGCATAAACCGCCCGCACCGCACCAAACCGCACCGCATAACGCGGTTTAAAACACTCGCGGTGCGGTTTGTGGTTTGTATTTTTGTTAAACCGCATTATGCGGTGCGGTTTGCGGTTTACGATTACAAAATTGCGGTTTAAACCGCACCGCATTGATAAAATCAATTAATGATTATATATATATATATATATATATATATATATATATATATATATATATATATATATATATATATATATATATTCGAAAATAATTTGACAGGTCCTAAATTAGTGACACTATCTTAAGATTTTGAAATGTAATATTAATTAATCCAAAATTTAATGCAAAATTTAATGGAATGACCATATTTTTTGTCTCAAATTCATTTTCAACTAACATTCAGTGACCATTATTTTATGGTCACTATGTTTTCTTAACTTATATAAATTCATAAGTAGTTAATGACCACAATTTTATGAACACCAAATTTCTTAATGACCACTTAGTGAGCCGTTAGTGACGACAATGATAGTATTGCCATTAAATTTAAAGTAAATAATTACTCAAACCGCATAAACCGCTCGCACCAAACCGCACCGCATAATGCGGTTTTGAATGTTCGCGGTGCGGTTTCTAAATAACTCAAACCGCATGTGCGGTGCGGTTTGCGGTTTTGGCTTTAAACCGCACCACACCGCACCGTGCACGTATGCATTCGAAATTTAGTTGTTGCATTTTTGGAATGGAGTTGAAGACGAAAAAAGAGGGCCTCTTTTTATAAGCCCAATTTCCACTAATATACGCTCGTCCATGGCAAAGCGTTGGGGGCCTCTCCCCCCATATCCAGCTAAATGCGCCCCCTGACTGTTGATGACGTTGAAATTATTCAGTTATGGCGTCAACGTCCTCCTTATGGATTTTCTTGACTTGCGCAATAACCCTTGTTTATAGATGATTTTCTGTGTTTGTTTCCTCACTACAGTTCAATTGGTGTTCTGTAGTTGCTAGGTTCTCACAGAGCTTAAATGGTGGGGAGAAGGAAGCCTCTCGTGCTTTCTTCTACAAAATCACTTCTCAATTCCGTGTTCAATTCATCCCATAAAGAAAAAATAAATGGAATTGACGGTGCTTCGGTTAACAAATACTCCCTCGGCGACGGCGATGGCGATGCACCGACTATGTTGCAGTTGCGTGCGGGTATTCTTAGATTGTCTGAGGACAAATTAGGCAAGAAGGTGGCTTCTCTCGACGATGCTGCCTTGATTGGGCTTTCTACATCGCTTCTCAAAAGGCTACTGATTACCTCGGGTTCACTGGTAATTTAATCATTCTCTTATTCATTCTTCTGAACCTTTGAAAGTGTGAAACAAGATCGAAGAAAAAGATGATGATTTCATGATTTTAAATCTCCAATGGTTTCATAAGGATCATTATTGGCTGTTTTTCAGCAGATGCACCATGATCTTTAAGAGATAAGTTTGTGTTTTGTTATAAGTCTAGCAGTTAGAGATATCAGAGCCATAAATTGAGTTAGAATTCAGCTTTAGTTGCCTGCATACCAATTAGTTTGTACAAGGTTCAAAGTCCTTCATCAGATGTTTAGGTTTTGAACTTGTTCTTTTAGTGCAACTTTTAATTATAATTTCTTAAGAAATTTTTTGTAGTCATGATTCTCCTATTCACTTTTTTGTTCTGTGTTTTAAATTTAGGTAATTGTTAAAAATGTGGATTCCCAGATACAAAGAATCAGTCAAGTTGTGGCTCTTGATCCTCCCAGTGTTCATGATATCACATCTCACAACGAATCACTCTCATATGCAATGCTTGCATTTCCTTCATGTAGTTTCCCTACAATTAATCATGTACCATTAGCTACAGAAGTTGCCTATGTCTCTCCTCTTTTAGCGTTTAATCTTGGTTTGCATACCTCATGCTTGAGACTGCTTCTTCACCATGGAGAAACAAAATTGGCTTCTTTATTTGAAACTAAACAAGAAAATGAACCGAATGAGGACTTCTCTGTTAACCTAGATATCGAGCCTTTGACAAAATCACCAAGATATGCCTCACATTTGAGGGTATCTTTTGTAAAGATACCAGAATGTGGTACCATTGGTTCTCTTGTAGGAACTTCATCCATTGAAACTGAAAATCGTCAGGAAAAGATCGATCTGGCCTTAAACGAGTACTTTTCCATTGATAGATGTCTTGCCAGAGGTGATGTTTTCAGTATCTGCATCAATTGGAACTGCAAATCAGCCATATGCATTCCTTGTAGCCAAAAGAAACAAAATGATACCAATTTATACTTTAAGGTATTCCATTTTTTCTGTGTTTTCCAACATCTTTACACAGTACCACATATCAAATAATCTGGCTCATGTCCTTAGGTGGTTGCAATGGAACCTTCAAATGAACCGATTCTTAGAATCAATCGTGCCCAAACTGCCCTTGTGCTTGCAGCAAGTACTCCATCTGCTCTTCCTCCGGATCTTTTACTTTCTGGTTCAAGAGGTTTTGCACCTTTACATCAAGACACAGTAAAGACCCTGGCCTCTATTATCACACCAACTTTATGCCCATCAGCACTTTCATCAAAATTCAGGGTTGCTGTTCTTTTGTTTGGTTTACCTGGATGTGGGAAGAGGACTGTTGTGAAGAATGTTGCTTCTCAACTTGGGCTGCATGTGGTCGAGTATAGTTGTCATGATTTACTTGCATCTTCAGAGAGGAAGGCTTCTTCCATGTTGGCTCAAGCTTTCAGTGCAGCTCGTAGGTATTTACAACCATTATGATGTGAAATGATCTACTTTCTTGTTATGTGTTTCATAGTAATAATTAATTCCTGATAATATGTGTATGACTGTGTTTGTGTTATTGCAGATATGCACCAACTATTCTTCTGCTGCGCCATTTTGATGCTTTCAGCAATTTGAGCTCTAATGATGGTTCACAAAATGATCAAGTTGGTATGAATTCTGAAGTTGCATCTGTCATCAGGGAATTCACTGAGCCATCTAGACAAGATGATGATTATGAAGATGAAGAAGAAGAAGAAGAAGCAGAGGTTGATGTTTTGAGATGATGATTTCTGCCATAAAAATATGTCAATTATCCATTGGTTGCTCACTGTTTTACTGTCATTATGCAGCATATGAACACGATTAATACCCATCCTGTGCTGCTAGTTGCAGCTGCTGATAACTCTGAAGGGTTGCCACCTACAATTAGGCGTTGTTTCAGCCATGAAATGAAAATGGGAGGTTTGACCGAAGACCAGAGAGTGGAAATGCTATCCCAGTCACTTCACCTTATCCCTGAATTGGTTCCAGATGTAAGTAAGAATAAGAATAAGAATATTTTACTGTATACATATATTTATCTTAAAATCTAATGAATGATGTATGGTCCTTGCAGACTTGTACAGAGGATGTTGTAAAAGATTTGGTTGGACAGACATCCGGTTTCATGCCAAGGGATATTAGGGCTTTAGTTGCTGATGCTAGTTCAAGTTTGATTCCTCTTAGTATTAATGGCAGTAGCTTTGAGAAGTTGGGTGACAGCAAAGAATTCATGGTCAAAGCTTTGGAGCGGTCAAAGAAAAGGAATGCATCGGCTTTGGGGACTCCCAAGGTGTGTAAAATAAAAAAATGGTTGGTGGCATGGCATCTATTCTACAGGGTACTAAGTTTGAGTTGTTTGTGTGTGTGTGTGTGTGTAGGTCCCTAATGTTAAGTGGGAGGATGTTGGTGGGCTGGAAGATGTGAAAAAATCTATACTTGATACAGTTCAGGTACGTAGGAATGGAATCTTGAATTCCAGTTGCTTATTGTAAGCTTTGGCATAAGTTGTGGCTTATTCGTAATGCATTTACAGCTCCCTCTTCTGCATAAAGATTTGTTTTCATCTGGTCTGCGTAAGCGCTCTGGTGTTCTTCTCTACGGTCCTCCTGGTACAGGGAAAGTATGTTAATGTTTTATCATCATTTATTTTGTGAATTATGCCTGTCTATGTCCTATAAATAAATATTAAAAATTTATAATAATAATAATAATAATCTTTTTTTCACAGACGTTGCTGGCCAAAGCTGTTGCAACCGAATGTTCTCTTAATTTCTTAAGTGTCAAAGGGCCCGAATTAATCAACATGTACATTGGAGAGTCAGAGAAAAATGTACGCGACATATTTCAGAAGGTAAATTCTTCTATCCAATAATACGTCTAGTTGGTAAATAGATAAATAAATAAATAAATCATGACTCATGAGAATGGAATGCAGGCTCGAGCAGCCCGTCCATGTGTGATCTTCTTTGATGAACTCGATTCTCTTGCTCCAGCCAGAGGTGCTTCCGGTGATTCTGGTGGAGTTATGGATCGTGTAGTTTCTCAGGTGAATTCTTACTTTCATTATAATTTTATAGGCATGGAACCCTTTTCTCTTGCCATCAACATGGGACTTTCAGTCAAGTTATCTCTTCAACTGTTGATGCTTATTTTGGTTTTGTGTTATCAGATGCTTGCAGAGATCGATGGCCTGAATGATTCATCCCAAGTATGCTGCTAATAGTTCATAGTACCTGTTTTCTTCATCATGATTTATCAAATTTTAATATTTTAGGACTTATTCATAATTGGAGCAAGCAATAGACCAGATCTTATAGATGCAGCACTTTTAAGGCCTGGTCGTTTTGATAAGCTACTTTATGTTGGAGTCAATTCAGACCCATCTTATCGGGAGAGGTTGCTTGCTTGCTTATATTTCTTTTAAACAATCTGAATCTCATAAAGATTTCCACACTGAATCCTAAAATTTTTAGGGTTCTAAAAGCACTGACCAGGAAATTTAAGTTGCATGAAGACGTGTCTCTTTATGAAATAGCAAAGAAATGTCCCCCAAATTTTACTGGTGCAGATATGTATGCCTTGTGTGCAGATGCTTGGTTCCATGCTGCAAGGCGCAAGGTCAGATTTCTTACCTTATTCCCTTATTTATATCCAGACTTTGAACTTTCAACTGCTTTTTTGTACAATAAATAGCTAAGATAAGAAGCGCAAATATGTAAAAGATTCATGTGTAAAAACATTAAGTGAAGTTCTTGTTAAGTCATATTGTCTATATTAACTGAAAAAGAAACAGTCATGTATAGCTGTCTAGATTAAGTGCATAACCCATTAATTAAAAAAAAAAAAAACTGTCTTCTTAATTGTAGGTTTTAGACGCTGATGCAGACACAGCTTCCATGAAGGATGAAGTCGATTCTGTGGTTGTTGAATATGAAGATTTTGTGATGGTATGTTTATCAATGTCAAAAGATTTGGGTTGGGTTGACCCAACATAGCTTTTTTGTTTTTTAATTTCGTAAATAACTAATGTATAATGTGAATACAAAAATCAACATGTTAAGTTAAAAACCAATATTAGATTAGTAATCCGATTCTTCTGAATTTTGCAGGTGTTAGTAGAGCTCTCTCCCTCACTTTCTCTAGCCGAGCTCAGAAAATATGAGTTACTCAGAGATCAATTTCAAGGAACCGGTACCTCTTCAAAATAGAAGTCCAAGTCTATTTTAAAATTATGTATGTATATTATTGCATTAAAGCTTTTTGTAAAGTTTTTTTTTTTTTTTTTTTTTTTTTTTGGAAATGGTGGAATTATATTAAAAACCACTGCCTAAAAAGGCAAAGGCAAAAGGCAAGGCAAAGAGAAAACAAAAAAAAATTACAAAATGTTGAAAGGATAAACACACCAATCAGACCAAATACAATTTATATGTTTTACCCAACTAAACACCATGATGATGATATTATCCGTCAATTTCAAAGAAGAGATACACGTTTTATTGAAATTCTTGTCATTCCGAGCTTGCCAAACACCCCATAAATAACCGTAAATGATGGCAAGGAAAAGCTTTCACTTTTTTAGGTAGTTTCCCCAATGAGCAGCAAAGTTAACCAACCGATCCATCAATGAAGCAAGATTAAAGGAAATATTGCACCACTTAAAGATCTTGTTCAAAGTCTCGGGAGCAAAAGTGCAACCAAGGAAAACGCGCTCCGTTTCATCAATTACAGCTACAACAAGAAGTAATTGAAACTCTAACACCTCTATGAGAAAGTGTCATCACAGAGGGAATGCGATCCAAGCAAGCACTCCACGTGAAACATATGACTTTTAAAGGAACCAATTTGATCCAAACAGTGGAGTTATTCATCGAAATAGTGAGTCTCAAGTCAATTAGACTATGAAGATCACTCACATAAAATTCCCCATCTGAAGAGAGATTCGATCTCCAAATATCACTTCCGTAAGAAACAACTGTAGACTCCAAACAATTTTTTGAAGCGATTAACTCAACAATCTTGAATTGAATACTCGGAGCTCTTTTCCAAGCCCAATTAATCGAGTCAATACCCAATATCTCCGAAACAAGGCAAAAAAATTTCTTGTCCAACACATATAATGAGCGAGATTATTTTTTCCAATCCAATTGTCATGCCAAAAGAGAGTGCCTACATCGGAATTGACATTAATATCAAAAGGAGAGTTAAAATCAATACATGTACTCTTGAATGACCCTCGAAATATTGTACCAAACACCGGGGAATGATTTTTTTTGCCATTGACTTCACCAGTTTCCTGTCAAGGTTATGGATTCCACAAATGACCCGTCTCCATAAGGAATTATGATCGACCTTATATCGCCAAATCCATTTGATAAGGAGTGCCCAGTTTAAGGAGCACAAGAACCAACTCCCAAGCCTCATTTTTCTTTGTCACCTAAAATGGCTTTCCTAGCAACCTAGTTTATCTTGTTTTTCTCATCACTGCCTCCCCCAAAAAACCGTCTTCTAAACTTATCTAAAAGATCAATAATCGAACTTGGGGCTTTAAACAGGGAAAAGAAATACAAAGGAAGACTCCCAAGAACCGACTTCACGAGAGTTAATCTCCCCCCAAAAGAAAGAGTCTTTGCCTTCCAAGAAGAAAGGCGATTGTGAACCCTCTCAATAACAGGCATCCAATTTCTCCTAAGAGCCATGTTAGCTCCAACCGGAACCCCTAAATACTTGAAAGGAAGGGATCCCACATCACAACCGAGAATCTGAGCACAATTCAAAACCTCGTTATCCGAAACGCCAACACCAAAAACATTTGACTTATGAAAGTTAACTTTTAGACCGGAAGTTGCATGAAAACACCTTAAAATACGGGCTAAATTTGCAAAGTTGGAACTTGACCAATTACCCAAAAAAAGGGCATCGTCAGCGTAAAAGAGATGAGACAGCAGAGGACCACCATTTGAAGATTGAATACCATGAAAAAGAGATTTATGACAAGCAGATATTTATGCAACATTGAGACCCTCCATGGAAATAATGAACAAAAAGGCGAGAGGGGATCACCTTGACGGACACCTTTCGTAATAGGAAATTCCTTAATGGCCGAAAAATTTATTAGAACTGAGGCTCTGGCAGATGAGAGACACTCCTTGATCCAAAATCGCCATTTATCACTAAAGCCCATTTAAGACATCACCACATCCAAAAACAACCAATTTATGGAATCGAAAGTCTTATCAACGTCGACCTTCAACAGGAACATTTTGTTTTTGGTCCTCTTAACCCAAGTCACCACCTCACTAATGATCAAGGGACCATCAAGAATATTACGTCCCTCAATGAAAGTCGATTGGACATCATCAATCAAATAACTAATCACCTTCTTTAATCTAGACGCAAGGACCTTCACAATGATTTTATAGACACATCCGATGAGACCAATGGGCCTATAATCACTCAAGGAAAGTGGATCTTTGACTTTGGGAAGTAATGTAATAAAAGAAGAGTTGTTGCCTTTGGAAAGACCCCCAACTCTTTCAAAATGCTTAACAAACCGCATGATATCATCTTGCATGATAGGTCAATAATGCTTAATGAATTTAAAGGGAAAAACCATTCGGTCTCGGTGCCTTTTCATTCCCACAATTCCAAATGACATCTTTAACTTCCTTTAGCTCAAAAGGCGATTCCAACCAGATCCTATCAGTATCTCTGACAACCTCCTAAAACTTTCATTAGTAAAAGAAGGCCTATTGGAACGAGTTTCGTGGAATTTTGCTTCAAAGAAATTAACGACTTCCGCCTTGATAGTCCCAACATCAGTGACTCAATTGCCATTAATCATCAACCCGTTTATAAGGGTTTTCCTGTTTTTTATTTTTTATTTTGAGTGAGCTATGAAAAAAACTAGAGTTTTCATCCCCATCGCTTAGCCATTTAACTTTAGTTTTTTTTGAATTAAATTAGACTTTTTTGGATTCTCCAACTCGATAATTTTAATTTTGCCCTCTTTTAGTTTGGAAATCTCCGAATTACTCAGTTGCCTTTTCCCAGCTTCCAAAACAAGATCATGTATCAACTTTTTAAGATCAACTAAGCCTTGTTTTCCTTCTTAAATTCAACCCTTCTCCAATTCTTAATGGCATTTTTAACAAATTTTAACAGGGCCGGTCCTGAGGATTTAAATGCTCAGGACGAGTCGGAAAAAAAGGCCCTTATGCCCTAACGTTTAATGAATTAATTATATAAACTAAAGTTTTCTTTTAAAACGACGATAAACTTTATAGCAATAAACATAGAAAAATCATAGTATTTTAACGAGTAATAGCATATCGTAATATCTAACCGACAACCCGTGTACGAAAAATGAAAATGGACCATATATATATATATATATATATATATATATATATATATATATATATATATATATATATATATATATATATATATATATAAGAAATTTAAATTAAAGGCTGAATTGTCATAAGAAAAAACTAAAAAAATAAATTAAATTAATAAACAAAATGACAAGTATAAATTTATAAAAGTTGAGGGGCTAAATATAGAATTTTTGGAAATTGATTTAGTAAAAAGAATTAATATGTAGGATAAATTGTTAAGTATAGACAAGGTTCTAAATAACGCAAGGCGTGACTTGGCGGCAATATCAAGTCTCGAGCTTTTCCGAGCCATGGCGTTTGTAAGGTGTGACTTAAGGCGGCAATTTTCTATATAATTAATATTTTTATATGTATTTTCAACTATTATTTATTTTTATACACATATATGAGTTAAGGCGGCGTTTTGGTAAAGCTTGGCGGCAGGTGCAAGCCTTGGAGCCATGGCGCGCCATGACGAGCTTTTTAGAACCTTGAGTATAGATGATAAATTAAGGGTAGAAATTGTAATATGGAATATTTAACATATAAGCATCCTGATAGCCAAATAGTCAATGATATCAGCCTATAATGAAATGAAGTTGGAATAAGCCCACGTTAAAAAAAGTAAATTTGATTTTGGAAAAAATCGAACCCGCGTGCCTATTGTATTAAAAAAAAGTGGCGTTTTAACCAGCTGAACCAAAGAATATTTGTGTTAAATATATGAAAATATAATATATATTAATATCTTAATTATATAATTTTGTAAAATTCGGGGTTTTTTTGGGGCCATGTGCCCTGTGCAGCTGCACACCTTGCCCCCTTCAGGATCGGGGCTGAATCTGAATTTATCAGAAAGATATTTGTCCTGGGCTCCACCGCCATTGAAATCCTCCCACGCCTTCAAACCAATTGTGTCACAATCATCCCTTCCTAACCCACGAGTTGTAAAATCTGAAGGGAGGAGCTCCAAAACTAATAAAGTGAGTACGAAGAACAACATGAGAATGATCCGGAAATATTGAAAATATAACTTTCAATATTTTGAAAGAGAAATTAAATATCCTTTTAATTTTGTTCCTACAAATCCTCCTATCCAATGAAATGATGGTATGTGTTATATTTGTATACTAAAATATCATTAATTGAACATTAAATGTTACAAATGTCACTATTTAATTGAGTATGAAGATTTGTAGGAATTATAAATAGGAGGATATTTGATTTCTCATTTTGAAATTATGTACAATCAAATACGGTATATTTTTACTATTGAAAAAAAGTTGATTATAAAAAAAAAGTGTAAATAAATAACCAATAATAGTCTATTAGGCACGTGGCCTTCTTTATAAGCACGTGCGTTAACATCCAAGTTGTCTTCATTCTTCAATAATTATACTATTGAGCTTATCACGTTGAAATTGACGATAGGAATTAATCAAAACTGTAAGTGCATTTAAGTCAAGCCAGAACTTTCTTAGCTCGTAACTTGGCTTACTAGGAAAAAAAAATTGGCTTCCGACTTGTATATGGTCAACAACGTATTCAAGTGTGTGTATATATATATATATAAATATATATATATATATATATATATATATATATATATATATATATATATATAGAGAGAGAGAGAGAGAGAGAGAGAGAGAGAGAGAGAGGTAAGTTAGTTTGAGTACACTATAAAGGTTGAGAACGTGATAACAAATCAAGAACCTTCAAATATTTACATCAGTGGCTACGAAAGTTGTTCCAATTATGTCATTTTATAAAAAATAATGGACTAAACATGAAAGTTCTTGACACACCATAGGGCAAAAAGGGCATTACTTTATAAAAAATATAAGCACCTTATATTTAGAAGGTAAAATAACAATTAATGGATTAAATAAAAAAACCCTATAAGCCTTCTTTCACCTCCTTCACATGCCTTGGACGTCTTCTCTGCCATTCCCCACCGATCTTCAGAACGATCACAGTCGTCCCCTTTCTCTCTTTCTATTTCGCACCTCTGACAACCACTGTCGCAACACTATTATCATCACAACCTCTTGCATATCCTTCATCGTTTTCCCATTTCTCTCTTTCTCCCTAATACCTCATCGTCGTTTCCATCCTCCTAAAATATTGTTGGTTGCCTGTAGGTGCTGTTGGTGGTGAAGCACGGCGGCAAGAGGGCTTCCAATAACGCAACAGTCATCCATCGTGAAAACAGGTTTACACTCAAACAGTTATTTACATGTCATTATCTTTTCCCTCTCAAGCCAATTAAGGTTCATATTTCAATGTATACCTTGTTGTTTTTCTCTCATATTTAAGATCAATCACCCATCGGACCGGTATAGGCACCGATCGGGGCTATTGGTGGCAAAGAAATAACATGATTATATAAATAAACTAGGCGAATCCCCGCGCGTTGCGCGAGAATAAAATTATATAGTTAAAATAATAACTTTTACCAAATTATTATTTACTATTTCTACTTTAAAACAAAATGTTAGTAGTAAAGCAAACATATAGTTAACATATTAGTTTTATTAAACATTATAGTTTAATTTTTAAGTCATTGTGATATATACAATTATTTGATAATTTTATAAATCGTTTAAAATTGTGTAAATTATATATCAAATGAATGATAATATAACGGGTAACAAAACGTATGAACAAAAATATGAACTACAACTCTTAGTAACATAAAAATAGAAAAACATCTATTATAACATTTGTATTAAAAAAATATAATATATATATATATATATATATATATATATATATATATATATATATATATATATATATATATATACAACGAATAAAAAAAATATGAAAAATAAACACTATAACTTTTAATAACATAAAAACACTAAAACATCTATTATAACATTTATATTAACTCTTCATATTTAAATCACAAATCTCTTTAAATACATTAATGTTTTTAATGAGCAAAACTTTACAACTTTATAAAAGAAAGGAAAATAAAAAGTTATTAGTGATTACTAATTAATAATCATAAGTTAAAAACTCTTGAGTTGTAACTTATAAATATACATAAACTAGGCGAATGTCTGCGCGTTGCGCAGAAACATCTATATAGTTGAAGTCTTTACAAATATATGTTTTTTTTTAAATATAACAATAATGTTGTTGTTAAATTTGATATAATAATTCGTATACTAAATTGATATAATATATTGATTATTTTGAATTATATGATAATATATACATCTATTATAACTGCATTATCTCAATCGTTTGAATGACTTCTACCCGCAAGTTACACATGAATAAAATTAAATATAATATATGGTTTAATGTTATTTATAGTTATTGTTATTGTTAATTAATTTTTTAAAATTTATTTGCTTAATGTTTTAATTTCTATCATTATAATTATTTAAAACATCAAACATTGTTTTTTGATTTTCAAGGTAACAATATAATCATTTATATAGAGTTATTTTTAACTATTGTTATTGTAAGTTATTTTAAGCTACTTATTTGAAAACTTTTAATGATTATAAAAATATTTTTAGGAAATATTTTAGTTAAATTGAGATTACAATTTAGTTTTTGCATTTATCACTACAATTTATCACTTTTAACTATTTACAAAATATTCTTTGGTTTTTTTAACTAAAACTGAAATTTATATTTATTGACACTGTAATGTTGTATTTAAATTAACAATTTAAGTATTTTGTCTAAACTATTCAAATGTTGTAGCTTTAAACTGATAATCGTTTACATACAATAATATTTTACATCTAATAAATTAAGTATAATATGTTAAAAGTTAAAGACATAACTTTATAAGTAGAAGTAAAAATATTATTTTAAAATTAAAATTTAGTTTATTTATGATTACACTTTAGGTTTGATATTTATTTAACCTTATTAACCAACATATAATCATTATTAGAAAAACACTACAATTTATCACTTTTAACTATTTAGAAAATATTTTTTGGGTTGCTTAAGGTAAACTAAAATTTATATTTAAATTGACCCTGTAATGTTATATTTAAATTAATAATTTAAGTATTTTATACAAGTTGTTCAAAAATTGTATCTTTAAAATTATAATGGTTTACATCCAACAATATATTAAAATTTAAAACTAATAAATTTGTAGCACCCGATTCCTGGTATGTATTTTTATCTAAGTAATCTTGCATTTTGGTCTGGGACTCGGCGAGTTGAGGTCCAACTCGCCGAGTAGGAGCATCTTGGACGCGGGAGTTTAATGAGCTACTCGGCGAGTCGGCGACCGGACTCGGCGAGTAGGTACTGTCCGGACAAAAACCCTAATCTGAGGGTTTGCACCCTATTTAAACGACTTTATTGCGGCCACAACGTCCCCTATGCTCCCAGAAAAGCTCCCTTTGAAACCCTAGCCGTTGTTGAAGCAATCTAAGTCATTTTGGTGGATTTTGGTGTTGGTAGTCTTAAGAAGGAAAGAGAAGAGCTTGAGGAAACAAGAGGAGACCATAGGGGTTCGAGTTTGTGCTTCATTTTCAGTCCTCAGAAGGTATAAAGTTGCTAACTTACTTGTTCATTTGCTAGATCCCATTTTGTGGAGATTTAGGGCTTTTATAAGCCATTTTAGGTAGCCAACCATGAATGCAAGCATGGTTGGGGACAAGGCTTCGGATCTAGGTCCTTAGAGGGGTCACAAGGCAGAAAGTGGGTGCTTTTACACCCAAGAAAGACTCCATGTAACCCAAGAGCTTGTTTTAGGACCTTTTGGGCTCAAAGTCCCATGCATGCACGTAAAGTTTGTAACTTTACGTGCTAGAACGATTGTAGGAGCCTAGATCTATCTTTTGGTCATGAGTTGTACGCTGGAAATCAGGAAATAAGACTTGGACAAACTCGACTCGGCGAGTCGCTCTTAGGACTCGGCGAGTCCGAGGCGTGACTGCCCTTTTCTGTTAGGGTTTGAAGGAACCCAGCTGAGTGTTATAAGGGTTTTAGAGGGTCCTAGGGAAGTGACCCAACGTATGGGACTTAGCGTTGAACCCGGAGTTCATAGGACTCGACGAGCTGTTCTTGAGACTCGGCGAGTCCAAGGCAATCTTCAAAGAACTCGACGAGTTGTTCATACAACTCGGCGAGTAGGGACTGGACCTTCTTAGGATGACGGCGAGCTCGACGAGTTGTTCAACAACCCGGCGAGTCGCTGCCTAGCAGTTCATCTGATGAAGGCGAACTCGACGAGTGGTTCATACGGCTCGGCGAGCCGATTGAAGGACCATTTAGTGTTCATGTAGAAGGAGAACTCGTCGAGTCATTGCTAAACTCGACGAGTAGTGACGCGGATCAGGATAAAGGAAAGGATAGGGACTCGACGAGTTGGCGGCCGAACTCGACGAGTCAGGACAGCTAGAAAAGGACTTTGACCTTGACTTTGACCAGGGGTAAAATAGTCATTTTGCCCAAAGATTAGTTAGTGGTGTCTGATTGAGTGTTTTATGGAAATGTAGCCGGGGAGTTACCGGAATAGCCAGACAGTTGCCGAGCAGCTTTCCAGCAGTCAGTCTTACGAGGTGAGTTTCCTTCCAGTAGGAACGGGTCTAAGGCACCATGGTCGGCCCGTATAGATGATACGTTAGTATTGGAGTGTGGGCAAATCCTGTATCTCATAGTTGAGTTTGATTATGATATATGCTTGTATGATAGAATTGTTTATACTCATTGTCTGTGTGATACTTGTATGTTGTGGTTTAGTAGCTGAGTGTGGGCGAGGCCCGTATCTCAGAGATAGTGGAGTGTGGGCGAGGCCCGTATCTCCCAGCTAGCGGAGTGTGGGCGAGGCCCGTATCTCCATGAGTGTGGGCGAGGCCCGTATCTCCTAGCTGTTTGTTATATGTGTATGGTATGTGGTATTATGGGGGAACTCACTAAGCTTCGTGCTTACAGTTTTCAGTGTTGTTTCAGGTACCTCTTCAGCGAAGGGGAAGGAGCCGGCACGGTAGCTGCACATCATACACACGCCTCAGTTCCGCATTAGGAGATTTTCCTTGGGATTGTACTCTGACATTATCACGGTTTTATGAGTTTGGTTTTCAGTTATGACACAATGTTTTATGAGATGTTATGAATTAACAATATTTTCTTACAAAGGTTTCTGTTAAAACTATTATCTAAAAGAAATTTTTAGACGTGAAATTTGGGACGTTACAAAATTAAGTACAATATGCTAAAAATTAAAAACATAACTTTATAAGTAGAAGTAAAGATATTATTTTTATATTGAAATTTAGTTTATAGTATATGATTACACTTTAGGTTTGATATTTATTTAACCTTATTAACCAACTTATAATTATTATTAGAAAGAAATTGAAAAGTCATGGGAGTTTCAAATGCATGAGGTTCAAGGAAAAATGTTAGCTTTATAAGATATATAGATAGATAGATATAGATATAGATTAGAAAACTCTTGAGTTGTAGTGTGAGTTTCAAATGAATGCGCTACTTGGAAATGTATATTTATTATTATTATTATTATTATTATTATATTCGTCTAAATAATTGGTTTTGATGCATCATTTTAATCACTTCAATTATTAAACATAAAGATATTTAATTATAAATTTATAACATACATACGTGCATATACATGTTAAACAAATCACATATAATATATATATCGTAAATGTCATATGTAATTCTTGTCGTAGTAATATGGATAAATTACTTTCATATGAAGAACATATCACGATAAGTCTATCATAATTACATATCAAATGTTCAAAATTATGTTATCTTTTAAATATTGTCTTTTAAATATGTTGTGTAGGATAACCCAACAAAAAAATAATAGAAAATAAACATAATCAAAATAGAAAAACTACAATCAAATAAATAAGAGCATTGAGTGGTTGAATATATAAATAAAGATGTTACATAAATATATATTTAAATCAAAAGAAAAAACTAACATTCGTCAACTTTGCTCAAACAAAAAAACCTATATCCATTTTATGAATCTTCTTTCTTCATTTAACACCATTCAACCATAGAAACTTGATGACAATTCTTCACTAACCTGCAATCAAAATATTTTTCTTGAAAAAGAAGAATCAGAACATTGATGTTTGGAGAGTCACATTCAAGATTGAGTAATACACACAAATCACATATAAAGATTAAATGAGAAATTGAATATAAAGAAAGAATAGAAAAGTTTCATTTGTTTTGGTTGAATGAAAACTTTTGAAAATATATAAGTTATAACACATTTGAGTGTTAAATCATAATTAAGAAAACTTTTGAGTTTGATTAGTTAAAAAAGGGGGTTTCAAATGAATGTGGTTTGAGGAAGTTAAAAAAGGGGGTTTCAAATGCATGAGATTCAAGAAAAAATGCTAGCTTTATAAGTATGTATGATATCATTTACTTTTTCTTTTGATTTCCCTCAACTAGTAATCAGTAGAGCATAAGTCTTATTTTTAGATTTGCGTGACATAAATGTTAAAGTATAGTAACATCACATGGTCATAAATTACGTATGAAATAATGTGGTGTTGGTTTATGAACTGTAATTCGTTCATATATTTTTTTTCTTTCTGTTATCTCAAAATAAGAGGAATTTTGATGCATTGGTGTTAGTTAATGAAATTAACAAGCTAATAAGGTGTAGGTATGTCAATTAGTTGGATGGATTGATATTTTTTATTTATCTAGCAATAATTAGAGATTGTTAAGCTTTATTCACAAAAGATTACTACGTTGTTAATTATTTTACGCTTTATTCCCTAGATAGATGTATTAGTCATAACCACATTCATGTCTAACTTTATACATATTGTACATAGGTTAATATTAATAATATTAATAAGTCATTACACCTAAATCTTGATTTAAACACAATATAAGTCCAATAACTAGAATTGGTCATTAGTGATTTACATTGTGCTACCCTTAGTTTTTGAAGTAATCTTGCATTATTGTTAATGTTAATTTCAGAGTTAATAATCTCATAATAACACTAATATAACCTTAGTTTACCTTTCACTTTAGTATTATTAATCATTAAATTTTATGTTTTAAACCTTCTTCGAGCCAATCATCATAGAAGTAAAAGTACAATACTTATATTGGTAACACATTACGCATATTTACTTCTATTCAACTTAATCATTACCACATTATTTTCTTTTTACCTTGTGTTTTTATCTCCACCTTGTGTGTTTTTATTTATGATTACAATTATATTCATAAATACAATTGACTTATTCATTTATGATTACAACTTTATTCATTTATTAGTTTTACAAGTAGTAGTGATTTATTTATAACTTAGTTTTAATCTTCTAGTTGTAATCATTTATGAAAATAAAACAAAAACGTTAACTTAATTTCAACGGAATTCGATGTGTAGTATTGGAAAAAAAACTCTTATATTATTTATTATTAGCTGATCAAAAGCTTTTAATATGATGCAAATTTATCACTTTGGTAGGTCAAACGGTAATAATCAGACCGCTACTACCAAAAGTGTATGTCTTGATTGCGTAGGTATGATATCTTATATTACAAATGTGTTTTATTTATTTATATGATTACAATGTATTTTATTAATGAGTTAAACGTATAATATGAACAATTATACTTAAATGTTTGTTTGGCTTTTTGTAGATGGAACGACTGGACGACCTAAAGACCTAAAGAATTGGATGGAAGAATGTTGTGAAGATTATGCAAAAGAAACATCGACGGCAACATATTCATTTATAATTACAATATTGTATTGAAATTTTTTACATCTACATTGTAACTTTTTTACTTACGATTACAGTTGTATTTATATATGATTACAAATAAGTTTTTTTCAGTTATGATTACAACTACTATTTATTTTTTAATCTCTAACTTATGTTTTATTCATTTATGAATACAACTGACTTGTTCATTTACGATTACAACTTTATTCATTTATGAATGGAACATATGAATAACATTTTAAATGAATATTCATATAAATTAACAAGTTCGTCAACATAAAAATATTAAAAAAAACGTTTCTTTTAAAAAAATCACATTAAAAAATGATTTTATTAATTCCGGTTCATTAATAACACAATTTCTTTAATTAGATAAAAAAAAAGTTATTTTTGGTATGTTACATCAACTTCTTTAATTAGATAATAAAAGAAACTTTTTGGTATGTTACATCAAAATTAATGGAATTAATTAATGCAAATGGATGTTACAAACCATATAAGTTTATGTATATTAAATGAAAATGTAATTTTCCTATAATGCCTTAACGTAATGATTGGTCCACAATTGTTCTCGTGTTCTCAATATAACATATATATATATATATATATATATATATATATATATATATATATATATATATATATATATATAGGAATGATCATTTGAGAACCTATAGTTTCCCGAGAACTAAAGGTGGACCACTAGATCGAAAACTTTAATGGTCGAGATCAAAGATGGCATAATTGTAATTATAAATGAACTTAATGGCATTTTAGGTTTTTATCATTAGACCTTAGGGGTAAATCTGGTATTAACAATATATTCCAAAAAATCTAACAAAACTAAATTACTTAATTGAAAATCCCTAAATTAATGTTTCTATTGCCCATACGTCTTCTTCACTGTATAACTTCCAGTTCATCTACCGCCTCTCTCCTCCTTCAATCCACCACCTCAACGTCTTCCGATCTTCCAATGATCAACAACAACTAGTAGTGAGGATCGAAATGGCACATAGAAAGTCGATTATTGCTCGTCTACCTCCCTCCACCCTCCAATAGCCATCCCTGTAACTGAATCGAACTCCATCGGGTAGATATCCAAACGACATTCCATTGTCGATCATAGTCGTAGTTGTTATAGTCCAACCAGGCCAATCATCTTGTTCGTCACACCGAAGACCACTATCTATGGCACAGATGCTAGAACATAAGTTCTATGATTTGTTTCTGTTGACCTGATACAAAACGTAGCCGAAGAGAACAACGATCTATCTCACATACATGTCCGATGATAGTATGTATTTCGAAATTCATATCTCAATTAATCTTCCTTTTCTTTTGTCTTGATTTTACCATCGTTTTCACCATGGTACAACATCTTCATCTATAGGATCTCTTCTGTTAATATCCTGCTTCTACATCAGTTAATCAAATGAATTTTATGTTACTGAAACTTAAAAGTGCAGTAGATTATGTTTAATTAATTTGATTTGAGCCCCTATAATGCTTAGTTTGATTTTAATATACTTCGTTGCCTTGGTTCATTTGAATGTAATTTGTTATGATAAGTTGCATACTTAGTGCACTCCAACTGTTCGATGAATTGACAACTTTACTAAATAGGTTGGATGGGGTTTCAGATGCCACCTCTATATATCTCTCAAACTATCTCTCCCCAAGACATTCATATTTGTTTCATTCCTCAACTAATTTTATGATTCGTCTTATGTTCTTTATCCATATGATTGATAAATAGTAATAGATAATGTTCAATCTATATTTGCTTTATTTTAAGTATCTATTTTTGTTCTATAGAGGCCAAATAGTGAGATATTCTTCCATTTACTTCAATCAAAGTTATCCTAATATGTTAGTAATGGAGTTTTTTTTTTTGAGTTTTTTTTTTCAACGTAAACATGTGAAACAATAATTTTAACTTTCAAAATGACCAAAAAAATCTTTTGAGGGTTTCGTTTTAATGTTTTAAAAAACAATAAAACCAAGAATAACTCTCAATTTGTTACAGTATGATTTTTATTGCATTTTTGTTATCTAAAATTTCATAGTATGATATTCTTATTTCTTTTTATTAACCTAACCAACTAAAAAATCTAATTACTTTTTAATTGTTGGTTTATTAATTTGATTAATGCATGATTGAAGATTCAAAATTACCTGTGTTTGCATATTGCCACATAATGCATTAAAGTCCACTATTGCAGAGATTGCAAAGCATAGTCTACTATCTGCAGGCATGGCAAGGTTCCAATGTTAGAAAACTTTGTCCCCAAAACACATTTTATTGATCCAGATCATTCAACCTGAGTTTTGTTTTTAACAACCTCTTTCTTCGAGTTTATGAAGCAGGATTTCTAGGATTTTGATTTGCTTTAGTGAGTCTTTGCTAGATTCATTTGATATCTACACACTATAATCTTTTTATATGTTTAATAATTCTGTCCGATAGTAATTTTATAGATATTTTTGATCATGAATAAATTATTCATGTAAGTATCATCTGTCTTTGTGGATGTGCAGAAGGATCTTATGTTGTTAGTTCCTTATACTAAAGGACCAAACAAGAAGCCATATATGGCTATAATCAAGGTATTTCGGTTTGGTCTATTTTTTCTAAATCAAAACTTGCCTGGATACTTGATGTCTTGATCCATAATTACATATTATTCACATATGATTCACATGTAAATCACAATTACACGTGATTCACATGCAAAATCACATATGAATAACCTGTAATTCACATGTAAATCACAAGTTGGTCACATATGATTCACATGTAAATCACATTTACACGTGATTCACATGTAAATCATATTTACACGTGATTCACATGTAAATCACATGTAATTCACATATGAATCACATGTGATTCACACGTAAATCACATTTGATTCACATGTAAATCATATGCGATTCACGTGTAAATCACATGTGATTCATATGTGAATCGCATGCGATTCGTATGTGAATCGCATGTGATTCATATGTTAATCACATGAAAATCACATATGTATTTTTGTTAGTGTTTTTGCATCAATCATTTTTTTTTAATTTTCTTGTAGATTTGAAAGAAATTGTGGTGAATATTGAAGATGTGAAAAATGATAAATTGAAGAAAATAAGTAAATATTGACACGAAGACATGAAAACACTTTGAAATTTGTAGCATCTTTTATTTTTTATATTTTATTTTGTATCGAATAAAATACTTGTACTATTATGTTTATAGATTAATTAATAAAAATGAGATTTTTTGTGATTTACTTACGAATATTATAGTATAAGAAATATAAATATATGCATTTGAAAAAATATGCATATATGCACCTGAAAATTTACTTTTTTTTTTAAAATGCATTTTTTTTAAAAAAAATTACAGTTTTTTTTTAAAAAAAAAAATTGCAGCTTTTTTTGAAAAAAATGCAGTTTTCATTAGAAAATTTGTAGTTTTTTTCATTTTTTTTAAATTGCAGTTTTAAAAAAAAATACTTTTTTCAATTTTTTTTAAATTCATGTTTTCTATAAAAAAATTAAAAAATCTGCATTTAAAAAAAACGAAAAATACTATATTTAAAAAAATCTGAAAATTTGATTTATGATGTAAATTTTTAGACATTTATATTAATATATTAAATAACACAAAAAAAAGTAAACATTAAATAAGATTGGTAAGATAACGATCATGTCCTTAATGAATTACTTTTGATCCAACGTTCCACTTTTAGTTCTCGGATTCTCGGGAAAATATGAGTTCTCAACCGATCTCAACCCTATATATATATATATATATATATATATATATCATGTTTTTATTATTTTATTGTGTTGGAAAATTGCGAGAGTCGTGACTTCCCGGTAGGGATGAGCATTAGAACCGCCGGAACCAGAACCGAACCGGAACCGGAATCGGAATTGGTAACAATGTCCGGTTACCGGTTCTCCATTTTTATGAAAACCGGTCCCGGTTCTAAAAACCGGAACCGGTTTGACATTTTTCCCCTTTTTTAAAAAGCGCATAACTCACTCATATGAAGTCAGAATTATTTGATTTTTTTTCCAACATGTAATTTGGAGTTTGTAATTCATTTTTTACTGTACAAACATATGTTTTGGTTAGATATTGAATCAGACACATGCCCCGAAAGAAAGAATATCGATGTTGCGTTTTTTCTATTTCAACATTTTTTTATTTGTTTTTTTGAATCTGTCACATTTTTTTAAATGAGCATAACTCATTTATATGGCGTCCGAATTACTTAATTTTTTTTCCAGCATGTAATTTGGTGTTTGTAGTTCATTTTAGACTATACAAACACATATTTTGGATAGATATTGAATAAGTTATAGACCTCGGAAGACAACATATCAATGCTGCGTATTTTCTGTTTCAACAATTTTTTTTTTTTGAAATCTGTTCCGCTTTTAAAATGCACATAACTCACTCATATGAAGTCGGAATTACTTGATTCTTTTTCATCATGTAATTTAGTGTTTGTACTTCAATTTAGAATGTAAAAAGTCATAATTTGGTTAAATATTGAATCATTTACAAGCTCCGGAAGATAACATATCATCTATAATATTTCAACCGGTTCTAGTTTGAAAAATAACCGAAAAACCGGGACCGGAACCGATGCTAGAACCGGCGGTCCGGTTCCCGGTTCTTATAATATAGGAAAACCGGTTCCGGTTCCGAACCGGTCCGGTTCTAAAGCTCATCCCTACTTCCCGGTATGATCAATGCACTTGGAACACCTATTTAGTAATTTAGTATGTACCCGTCAACATTCACATTCTTATCCCCTTATTCATAAATTTTGGCCCTATTGGCGTGTTTGTGTTTAGCTCTTTCATGGCTAATAAACAATAACTACAAAGTAAGGAGTGTTAATATGTATATAGGGAATTATGTCTAGTTTTTTTGTTTTTTGTTTTTTTGTTAATTTATTCCACAAAGTTGTTTTTAATACATAATTTAAAATATGTAGTAGTGAAGGAATCAAGAGTTTTGGAAAATATATACTTTTACACAATTGCTAGAAGGGATGTTCCTGAAAATAGGATGAGAAAAAGACCCAACTGAACCGAATTGAACTAGAATCGGAACCGAATTGGTTAACTGGTTTGGTTCATGGTTCTTGGCTTTCCCGTTTTTTGGTTTTCGGTTTTGCGGTCTGGTTCGGTACAATTCCGGACAACTGGGAGTGAGCAAAATACTTGTTGGAACAGAACCAAAACGGAACCAATTGAGAACCAAATATGTAGTTTGCTTCATTTCTCAGTTATTCTATATCTATAAATTTGGTACTTATATCCATAAATGAGTTGAAAATTGTCCCACAATGGAAAAGGACAATGAATCATGGTGTCCAAACACCAAAGGGAACAAAGGGCTCGTGCTTGAACTTACGAGCTTTAGCCTTTTGTTCAATTTTGTATGTCTTGCCTTCTAAATGTGGATATGCTCATGCGAAGATAACAAAAATGACTAATAAAGTGACATAAGACATCAAGTTTTTGAGGGTTTATGATTTTATGTAGGCAAGTTTAGATCTAGGCTATGTTTGGTATTACACAACTAGCTTATTTTTTGAGCTATATTAGGTTGTCATGTTTGGTAACCCAAAAAGTATTGGAAAAAATAATGAAAATTATGTATTTTTATAAACTTTTGACACAATTAAATACATATATGTTGTATATATTATTAATCATTGGTGAGTTGTGTTCTCCTTTGTGAGAGCTTCAAGACGATATATAATGTGTCCAAAACGGAGTTTGAGTGAATAAGATATCGATACTCCAAGTTCAGTATTTGAAATGAAAATTGGCAAACCAAATGGGTGTGGGAATGTGTCCCACAGAGGAAGAAGAAGTAAACTCTCAATGGGTTTATAACCATGGTAGGGTAACGTCTTATAAGCTCCTTTGTATGGTTTTACTCCAAGACATATGCGTGCATAGAGGGTGCAAATTGTGAATTTCATAGACAAAAGTCACAAAACTCGTGTTACGATGTTCAGAACACAATAACCACGAACATCTTATTAATGATTGTCCCACTTTGGATGTCATGAGAAAAACCTAAAGATTTCAGTCATAAATATTGAATATGTACAAAAACAACAATGACTAATTTTGCAACAACAATGTGCAAAAAAAAATATTAAAGATTAAATGTGTAGAAAGTGAGAAATATATAATCATATTAAGTTACTTTTTTCGGCTTACCTTGAGGAGCCGATCATAAGGAATGAATATGTACAGCTTAAACAAGTTGAAGGGGGTAAATATAGACGAAAAAAACTCAGTAACAAAATGTGTACAAATCAAAATATATATTACCCTTTTAAGTTGAAGGGGTAAATGTAGAGGAAAGAAAACTCAGTGATTAAATATACAAATCAAAAAATATATTACATTTTTAAATATTATCCATTTTTTTTATTTTATGTTAAAATTATTAAATAACTACAATAATTTAATAATTCGGTTAGAAAATGAAAGTTTTTAGTTGGAATTTGGTTGTGGTGGAGGTTTCCATTACTGGAGGCATATGCTTCCTCCATCTTGGATAAGAAGCATCTTTGGATTCATTCATATAAGAGATCGATCTAAAGGATGTCATCATGTCCAAATCCTTCAATTTTCCAGAAAATTCCATTTTTAGCCTTTATGAATTATGACCTACCACCAAAAGACCAAAGTTACAATTTATACACCTTTTATGTACGCCCAAACCAAACTACACCGGAAAAAGTGAGTAATCTAGTTCGATTCAAATTTTACATTGATGTCACAATTGCATGGTCCGGCGAATATCCGTGTGTAGTGTATAAAATATAAAACAAATTATTAAAATTGTATTTATGGTTTACCAAAATTTTACGTTTTGTCCATATCTTTTCTTTTGCACTCGGACCGTCCCTAGGTTTTGATTTTGCTACAATGTAAGTCTCTGCCTAATAGGAAATGACTATAATGTCCTTACTAATTTATTTTTCGGTTTTTTAATTAAATGAATTATTTGATTTATTAAAAAGAGGGACCCACTTACACTCCAGCTCCCACTCCCACCATCACCTCCGGTCACCGGACACCATCACCCACCAACCACCCTCAACCATTGCCAACCTGCGCCACCATAATCGACCACCACCAGCCACCGGAAAATAAATCCAAAACATGCACAACCATAATCAAACCTAAAACATTTATCAAACCATAATCTAACCGAAAACCTGAAAAATCAAATAACGCTTCTGAAAATCAAACCATAATCAAATCTTAAAAAACCGGAATCGTTAACCAAATCAAATCCCCAACAAAGAAAATTAGTAGAGATCAACCAAAACCAAAAAAAAGCTTGAAATTAATATCAAAATTGAAACATGTAATTTGTTTCATAGTTTACAATTGTCTGCAAATTTCTTTGGGTTTCAGTAATTGTGTAACATCCATAAAATTCAAGCCAATTTAAAACTTTTTCAAGCATTCAAAAACCTTTAATTATTACAAAATGTTTTCCAAAATAGTTTCATATAAGAGTATCCCAGAAATCAAGATCATACAAATGTGAGGAGGCGCACGATCACGCATTCGTCTTCCCGCGATCATCTGAAGTACCTGAAACAAAATCCAAAATTGTAAGCCCGAACCTTACTGAGTTCCCCCAAAATACCCGCACAACAAATAACACACATATAATAACAGCATATTATGGGACCAATCAACCATCGGGTTGGAATCCCCCAGACCCTCAACCATCGGGTTGGAATACCAACATACTATGGGTCTAATCATCATCGGGATGGTATACCCTCGGCCTACAACCATCGGGTTGGAATGCCCACATACTATGAGTCCAATCATCCTCGAGATGGAATACTCTTGGCCCACAACCATCGAGTTGGAATGCCCTGGTCTATTAGCTCTCGCACAAAGCAGATAAGCCTCAACCATCAATCAATCATGTGCACATATATCAGATAATCACATAACAGTCTACAAACAGACAAACTGATCTACATATCATTAAGCATAGCAACATCCTATCTACCAGGATACCGATCTAACTTATCATAACCACATAGAACATCCTATCTACCAGGATACTGATATAACATATCACACTAACAATAAAGTAGGATAACAATCCAAAGGGCCGGCCTTGGTGCCTTCGACCCTTGAGTATAGTGAGGAAAACTCACATCACAATGTCGATCGGACTAAAATATCAAACTCCCGAAATACGGCTCCAAACACCAACACCTACAACCACCAATGATCCACTTCCATAAAGTCTCAATTTACTAAAATACCCTCAGAAGTCAATTGGTCAACCCTTGGTCAAAGTCAAAGTCAACGGTCAAGGTCAACAGTCCATGTTGACCCAACTCGTCGAGTGCAGCTTACTGACTCGTCGAGTTCCTTCAGAACTCAAAGAATCGTGAAAACCCCAGTTGACTCGCCGAGTTTCCAGACAACTCGTCGAATCCATGCAGTGTCCAAAATGTCGGGAAAACCCTAACCAACTCTTCGAGTTAACTCACTAACTCGCCGAGTTCATACAGAATCCAGAAAGCGGGAAACCCTCATCCAACTCGTCGAGTTCCTTCACTCCTTTTCTCATTCAGACGCTTTTAAGCGAAACCAAGGCTCCAAACATCTAGATCTAGCCTCCTAAGGTATAGTTACCACACAAAGTTGCTAACTTTACGTGCATGCAAGGTTCCAAGAAGCTAAAACACTCACAACTAGCCTTACGAAGGGGTTTTGGACATGGAGGAGGGCCAAAGCTTCATAAAGCTTGAGGCTTTATGTCCATAAGGGCCTAGAGGAGTCCAGATCTGAAACCATGTTCTCATGACAAGCTCAAACTCAAGTATGACCCCCTTTTTGCACTAAGATGCCCATATACTAACATAAGAAGAGATCTAAGGAATATAAAGCCAAGGTAAGGACTTTTTACCTTCAAATGGATGCCAAAACAATGTAGATACTGGATCTACAAGCTTCTTCTCGTTCCAAGCCTTTAAATCTTCAAGCCTCTTCAAGAAATGCACCAACACACACTTTTATCCTCACACACACACACACTCAAAAATAGGGTTAGATCGATTAGGGTTTTCTTCTGGATGTGAAAGGGTGGTAAGGAGGCTGGAAGGAAGGACTTAAGGTCCTTTAAATAGGGTGCAAACCCTAAAAATTAGGGTTTTCATGCACAGCCTCCACTCGTCGAGTTGGGGTCCACCAACTCGTCGAGTAGGTCCCATAAACCACGCGGCCATATCCGTCTCTACACGACGAGTTGTGGCAATCAACTCATCGAGTAGGTCTCTAATAATGAATATAAAACTTTTAAAATTTATACCTAGGAGTCGAGGTGTTACAATTCTCCCCCACTTGAAATAGACTTCGTCCTCAAAGTCTTTTGCAGTGAACAACTCCGGATAATGCTCCCGCATCTCTGCCTCCGGCTCCCAAGTCCACTCAGATCCTCTCCGGTGCTCCCATTGTACCTTCACCAAAAGTACCTCCTTGTTCCGTAGAACCTTCACTTTCCTCTCCAGAATGGCCACTGGCCTCTCCATGTAATTTAGGCGCTCATCGTCCTGAATATCATCTAATGACACCACTGCCTCCTCATCCAGTATGCACTTCCGCAATTGTGAGACGTGAAAAGAGTTGTAGATCTGACTAAGCTCCTTTTGGAGATCTAGTCTATACGCCACCTTGCCAACCCTGACAATAACCCTAAATGGCCCAATGTATCGGGGACCCAACTTACCCTTCTTCCTGAAGCGAATCACACCCTTCTGGGGTGAGACCTTCAGTAGCACCATGTCACCAACCTGGAACTCCAACTCATATCGGCACCGGTCGGCGTAACTCTTCTGCCGACTCTGAGCAGTCTGCAGTCGCTTCCTGATCTGCTGAATCCTCTCGGTAGTCTGCAGAACTACCTCTGTCCGTCCCATCACTCTGTGGCCAACCTCACCCCAACAGACCGGGGTGCAACATCTCCGTCCATACAACAGCTCATAAGGTGGAGCACCAATGCTGGAGTGAAAGTTGTTGTTGTAGGAGAATTCTGTAAGGGGTAGGTAGGAGTCCCGACTCCCACCGAAGTCAATAACGTAGGCTCTCGCATATCCTCGAGGGTCTGTATAGTCCGCTCACTCTGATCATCTGTCTGCGGATGATATGTTGTGCTGAAATGCAGCCGCGTGCCCAGCTCCTCATGGAACTTCTGCCAGAAACGGGAGGTGAACCGAACATCACGGTCTGATACGATAGAGACCGGAACTCCATGACGAGCAACGATCTCGCGGATATACATGTCGGCCAGCTTCTTGGCTAATGAGCTCTCCCGAATGGGCAGAAAATGGGCACTCTTAGTCAGTCGATCCATGACGACCCATATCGCATCATATCCCTTCGCCGTCCTCGGCAGCTTGGTGATAAAATCCATCGTGATTTGCTCCCATTTCCACATGGGAATCTCTAGAGGCTGTAGCTTGTCATGCGGTCTCTGGTGCTCAGCCTTGACCATTCCGCAGGTCAAGCACCTCTCGACGTACCAAGTAATATCTCTCTTCATGCACGGCCACCAGTAGCTCAAACTCATATCCCGGTACATCTTGGTGGCCCCTGGGTGGATAGAGAAGCGAGACTTATGAGCCTCCTCCAATACAATCTGCCTGACCCCACCAGACATTGGAACCCATACCCAACCATAACGGGTCAACAATCCCCAACTATCCTGCACAAATCGGGTGATCTCGCCCCTGATCCTCTCAAGCTTCCAGTTCTCCTGCCGTACGCCCTCAGCATGGGCTTCCCTAATCAATCCCACGAGTGGAGAATCCACATATATCCTCATGCATGCTGCTGAGACAGAAGATCCCGCCGACTTGCGTCTCAGAGTGTCCGCAACCACATTCGCTTTACCCGGATGGTAAAGGATCTCGCAGTCATAATCCTTGACTACGTCTAGCCACTTGTGCTGCCTCATGTTCAGGTTCAGCTGATCCATGATGTGTCTCAGACTCTTGTGGTCCGTGTATATGGTACAACAGACCCCATAGATGTAATGTCTCCAAATCTTGAGATCAAATACCACCGCTCCCAACTCCAGATCGTGTGTGGGATATCTCGTCTTGTGCGGCTTCAGCTGCCGTGATGCATATGTTATCACCCGTCCTCTCTACATAAGGATTGCTCCCAACCCGATGATCGATTCATCACAAAATACTACAAAATCCTTAACTCCCTCAGGGAGTGTCAACACTGGCGCCTCGCAAAGTCGTTGTCTCAGTGTCTCGAATGTAGTTTGCTGCTTAGGGCCCCACCAGAAATCCACCCCCTTCCTCGTCAGACGAGTGACAGGTACCATAATCTTGGAGAAATCATGTATGAATCTCCGGTAGTACCCTGCCAATCCCAAGAAACTCATGATGTTTGGGGGAGATTTCGGAACCTCCCACTGCATAACTGCCTCGATCATGGACGGATCGACCAAAATCCCCTCCTGGTTAATGAGATGTCAAAGGAATTGAACCTCTCGTAACCAAAAGTCGCACTTCGAGAACTTGGCATACAACCGCTCTCGTCTCAAAACCCCCAGCAGCTCACGGAGATGCTCCTCATGTTGCTCCCTGGTCTTGGAGTACACCAATATATCATCTATGAACACGATGACCGATCGATCAAGCATCGGTCTGTATACCCGATTCATCAGGTCCATAAACACTGTCGGCGCGTTGGTGAGCTGTAACATCCCAAGTCCAGGTATATCTTGTAACCCTTGATCTTTTGATCACTTGTCCATTTTTAGCCCTTTATTGAGAAAAGGTGGTGAAATGGTGAATGAGTACGCGGGGCGTACGTGAGTGTACGCTCAGCATACTCATATGCATGCATTTGACGCGGAAGCCACCTAGTACGTTGGGCGTACCAGAGGGTACGCTGGGCATACTAGGCCGAGAGTGAAAACCCTAATTTAGGGTGAGTCCCCTATATAAAGGATATGATGGCCTCATTCCTGGCCACCATTCTCAGACAACAAACCCTCTTGTGCCCTAAACCTTTGTTCCTAGAGCTTGTGAGTGCATTTGAGAGCCTTTGAGAGTCCTTGTGTGTTCTTGAAGTGAAGAAGAAGCTTTGGAGAAGAAGGAGTGAGAGTCCAGGCCCTTGGATCTGAGCATATCTGTGTTGGGAGCTCCACATAGAGGTATAAAGCTTCAAGCTTTCCCACTCTTTTGTTTTGTGCATCACAGTAGAGTATTTTAGGGTTTTGTCCTAAAAGTTGGAGACTTTATGAGATATTGTACTCCAGAGACTATGATCAACCCCTTTGAGTGTATTTAGTGGTGAAGTGTCATAAAAATCCAGTCTTGGACGTTGGAATCAAGCTATGCATGATATATGAGCTTTTTGAGATAAGAGAGTGGATGTTTTGTGTGTTTGTGACCATATCAGCCATGCAAAGGCTTAAAGTCACTGACTTTATGGAGTAAGAGCTGTTAGGGAGTCCAGATTTGTGATTTGAGCCAAGGTCTTAACTGATTAAGACCAAATGAGTGACAAGAGTGAAACCGGGACGTACGCTGGGCGTAATCCCAGTACGCGCAACGTAGGGGTCGTGCATCCTCGATGCCTGCATGGCAGCTGAATACGCCCAACGTAGAGAGCTGGTACGTGCAGCGTACTCCTTGTCGTTGACTTTTTGGTTGACTTTTAGGGTTTGGTCAATTTGTGGACAATTATGGCCATTGAGGGGTAAAATGGTCTTTTACCCTTCTGTGAGTTTGTAGAAGGGTTGGTGTAGCTTCTTGAGAGCCGTGATTGGTTAGGGATAATTGTCGTATGTGTTAGGCGGAGGCTAGAGTGGTGATTTGAGTTTGAGATTAGCTGATTTCTTGCAAGGTGAGTCTTCTCACTATACTTACTATGAGTGGTATCTTTGTGTGAGTGAGATGTCTTATGTGCTTATCTGTGTATTGTGATATTTTGCATTATGTCTTTGTGAATTATGTCGTGTATTATTATTATGAGCTTATTGAGTTAGGATCGGAGGGTCCACCCGAGTGTGGGACCGGAGGGTCTCCACTAGAACAACTTGACCGGAGGGTCGTATTGAGTTAGCCTCGAGTGGCTAACGTGATGTGTGTGGTATTTTGGGGAACTCACTAAGCTTTGTGCTTACCGTGTTATGTGTTATGTGTTTCAGGTACTTCCGAGGATCGCGGGAAGGCCCCGGCTTGATTGCACACACACTCGTATTGGAGATATATTTTTAGAGGATCCTGGATTTGTGATAAACAATTTTTGAAAAATGCGTTAATGTTTGATACTTGAGATTTTTGAGAAATGTGACATGTGTTTATTCGTGTTTGAAAATGAAAAATTTGGTTTGAAAATTTACAGTGTTACAAAAGCCCAAACAGCTTCACCACGAACTCGTAATGTCCATAACGAGTCCGGATCGTGGTCTTCTCCACGTCCTCCTCTCTAACCCTGACCTGATGGTATCCGGACCTCAGGTCTATCTTGGAGAACCAAGATGCTCCATACAACTGATTGAAAAGATCATATATCCTCAGGAGTGGGTAACGGTTCTTCACCATCAACTTGTTCAACTCCCGGTAGCCAATGCACATCCGGTGTGAACCATCCTTCTTCCTGACGAAGAGAATCGGCGCTCCCCACGGAGAACTGCTCTGACGAATGAACTGCTTGCCTAACAGTTCCTGCAGCTGTGATGACAGCTCCTGCATCTCTGGTGGTGCCAATTGGTACGACGCCTTGGCGATAGGGGTTATACCTGGCACTAGGTCGATCCTGAACTCGACCTGCCTCTCCGGAGGCACTCCGGGTAACTCCTCCGGAAACACATCAGCGAACTCTCTGACAAACGGAACATCTGAAACCGAAACTTGATCCCTGACTCGCGTATCCACCACATACGCTAAGTAACCCGCACACCCGTGCTGAATATCCTTCCGAGCCCTAGCATCCGAGCAAAACCATGATCCCAACCTAGTGCCCTCGCCGAAGATAACCAGTTCTCCCCCACTTGGGGTTTGAACTACCACCCGCTGACCCTCGCAGTCGATCATGGCATCGAAACGACTCAACCCGTCCATACCCACAATCACACATACATCCCCCATGGGAATCGGAATCAAGTCTATCGGGAAGGACACCTCGAAGATCTCCAGAAACCAACCCGATAGACTGAAGAAGCAAAAATCCCATGTTCATTAGCGATAGAGACTCGCAACGGACACTCTAGCTCTCCTACAGGCAAACCGAACTCCCTACCGAACGATCGAGAGACAAATGACCGACTCGCCCCCGAGTCAAATAATACCAAAGCAGGTAAGGAGTTCACTAAGAACGTACCTAATCATAGGTACAAACACATAAGCATAAAACAGATCTAGTGAGTAAGATAAAGGATAGAAACATACGAGCAACCACATTTGGTGCTGTCCTGGCCTCCTCAGCTGTAAGCTGGACGGCGTGTCCCCGAGCTTTCAGAGGCTCTGCTCTACCCTGACCCCGGTCAGTGATCCTCAGTGTAGCTAGCACAGGAGCCTGCGCCAGCTTGGCGGTTAGTAGGGGACACCGAGCCTTCATATGGCCCACGTGCTCATAATGGTAAGAAAGTCTGACCCCAGAAGCTGGAGTTTGCTGCCTACAATCCTTAGAAATGTGGCTCTGCTTGCCACACTTGTGGCACCCGCTACCGGATCGGAAAACCCCCAAATGAGCCTTCCTGCACTTCCCACAAGTACGGTCGGGCTGACCTGTAGACCTAGAATCAGCGGTCTTGGACCGCTTCGGTGCCGGTTGCGATTGTGTCGGGGCCTGCCTCTGCTCTCTCAGCTGCAGCTCAATATCAAGCTCACGCCACCTAGCGGCCTCCTGTAACTCCAGTAATGTGTCACATCGCTGGGTAGCAACAAACTTTCTGAAGTCAATCTTGAGCATGCTCAGATAACGAGTCATCTGAGCCTGCTCGGATGCAAACTCTGGGCAAAGCATCACCCTCTCAGTGAACATACGGGTGATCTTCGTACCCTGTCTCAGATCCAAAGCTCCTGTGATAGCCTCTCTCGCTCAACCCGTGAAATGTAGCGAGCGCGGAACATCTCCCTGAACTGATCCTAAGGAACTGCGTTCACTGCTCATCAGAATATGACCCCGTCATCAACCTCCATCAGTCCTTTGCTCGGGACCTCAGCAGGTTCAGAGCACATCCGACCTTCTGATCAGTAGAACATGAGCATGTGAAGAAACACCCCTCCATGTCAGACAGCCACCTCATGGCTATGATCGGATCTTGAATCCCATCAAAGGTCGAGGCTTCGTGTTATCGAAGTCTCGGTACTGAAAAGCCCACCCTGTCCGCGTACCTGCAGCCGCCACGGCTGCGAAGGCTGCAACAGTCGCAGTCTCAACAATGGTTGCGTATATGTCATCAAAATACTCCATCATGGCGGTGTTGATAGACCAAAACATCTCCGGAATCTGACCCCGAACAATCTCGACCACCTCCTCGCAGATGATCTCCCTGACACAATCCTCTATCAACGTTGGCCTATCCTGGCTGCCAACTCCTAATCCTGATCTGGATCTGGTCTCAAATCGCCTCGTAACCACCATACTGAAAATACACCAGGAAAATATCAGATAATCCGCATAAACAACGGGGAACCAACTCCCAACTAAACCCTAGGGGTTGTGACTTCCTTGTTACGCGTATGGGTCTTGTGCTTTCAGTAGTACGAGCCCATACTACCTTCCACACCTACCCATATTTGTCTCAAGTATCATCACAACGCCCTAACAATATACATATGCATGGCGAGCGCTCAATCCTCACTCCTAGACGAAGGCTAAATATCTCGTAACTGGCCGACTGACCCCACACGACTCACCCATGAAACTGATGGGTTTTGGGTAAAACAAATAAACTAGAAAACAATTCCTAAGTTTACATGCAACCTACTTTGGATCTATGTTTTAACTATTGAACATATAACTTTGAATTGCAAAACAAGAACCCTAAGGAGAGAGGTTATTTTCGGAATTAACCAACTAGGGTTTTAGAGTTACATACCTTTCAATTGTTATAGCAAACAATTGGTAATCCTTTGATCTTGATCTTCTTGGAATCCTAGCACCACAATTGTAATGCCTCTAATGGAATCACACCCAAGAGCTAGCAAGAAGGAAACTTGTGAGGAGAGAGGCTAGGGTATGCAAAAATCGGCCTAGGATTTCTTCAAGAGAAGGAGTGCCAATTTTGGGAGCCAGGAGGCTCCTTATATAGCTGAGGGATCTAGGGTTTAGGGAAAACCCTAATGTTCCTTTACTTGGGGCCTAAGCTTATCCAAAGGCCTTATCCAAGCCCCTTGGACGAAATCATTAGGGTTTCCCCTATAGATTTCGTCCACCCCCTTCCAAGGAGGTTCTGGAACCTTCCACTCAACTGTTAGATAATTGCAAACTAGTCACTGCACTTTATAATTAACACAATTAACCCCAAACTTAATTCTAATTAATTTCTGGCTAACTATTAATTAAATATTATGATTTCTAATTAATATATTAACATTTTAACATATTAATAAATCATTTATATTAATTTATTAATCTTATAATAAATCAATATCTCTCATTTCATAATTTCCTTGTCCAGTTGCTAGGCTTGAGGGCAACCCAAAAGGACTGTGCTGCTATCAATTCAAGTACATACCAATTATAATTATGGGCTTAGACACCTAATCCAACAGTCTCCCACTTGGATAATTCTGTAACTATAATTGCTAGTATGACTTCTAAATTTGACCAGCAAATTGTAGCTTCCAAAAGCCGCTGTTGAACTCTGACCCAGTCAGTTACATGTCCTAAGATAAGTGATCATATAATCCTTCGTTCTGCAAGATATCCCCAGACATAAGACATGGAATGTAATCAATCTCTTTGTCCAGAATCTATGTTTCCCGATTTCTGATTTGTGATGATATAGGACTTCTAACTGAACACATCAATTTAGTCCTGGCTGAGCCCAACACATAAGTCAACACCAAATCATCGAGGGCCCACAAATATCACTTTTCCCGTTAGGGCAAAAGGAACGAATAAACTTTGGCTCATATGCTTGTATCTTTCACTCATCAATTATACATGACAATGTATTTTATAACACCAAGTTACTGATGCGTTTTCGTATCACCAATGTATTGTTGGGTTTTGAGCATTCTAACACTCCTATGGTGTACATGCAACCCTATAAACCTTGTATCTATGTTTTCTCTATTATACATGTAAATATTAACTATTCCAAGGTTTCATCCTAAGTAGCATATTATGAAGCACCTATACTACAAAGTTCTAGTTAGATGACATACCTTTTGATGTAGCTTGATGTCTTCAAGCTTTAAGAGCTTAGCCCCAATAGTGTGGAAGCCTCAAATGGAATCACAAATCACCAAAACACCTTGGAAGAACTTGAGAGAATATGTATGCACACTAAAATCGGCTCACTCTTATTTTCACACACTTGTTCCAATTTTGTGAGCCAAAGACCCCTTTATATATTATGGAGGATTAGGGTTACATCCATGTAAACCCTAATACCCATGACCTTTCATTTACATAGGATCCATGGGTTAAAAGCTCCATGGACCATCCATGAAAGCTTAGCCCAACCTAAATGAACTTGGCCCATTCCATATATATAAGAGTCCATATTTAATTAGTTCTTTTTGATCACTTAATTAATTCTAAATTAATTCTTGATCAATACTAATTAAATAATATGATTCCATATTAATATATTAGAACTTATAGTATATTAATATAAATCATAAATATACTATTCTCAAAAGACTATCCATATAAATTGTGCCGGTGAAGTGCAACCCAAATGGACCATGCCGGGTCGGGTCAAGTACATACCAAATATAGTTATGGACTTAGACATTAATCCAACAGTCTCCCACTTGGATAAGTCTAAAACTATTATTGTGTATGACTTCAAAACCTAACTGGCAATCGTAGCTCTTAAAGCCGCTGTCGAACTCTGACCTTGTCAATGACTTGTCCATTAGATAAGGGATTATATATTCCTCCATTCTAGATATCATATGGACTGATACATGGATTATAATCATTCTCTCTGTCCATTTGTTGTTTCCCGATTTTCGATTTATGATGACTGACTGATTGAACAAATCAAATCAGTCCTGGCTTGGCCAAGCACTCACATGTGTCATCGCTAAATCACCGAGGGGCCCACAGATATCGCTTTTATCCCGAAGGTAAAAGGAATGGATAAACTTCGACTCATATGGCTTGTTCTACTACTTGTTGAATCATACACAAAGGCACGTTTTATAACATCGAGTTACCAAATGCGTTTTCGTGCAATCAATGTATAACCAACTCATAGTAACAACTCATATCTCTAGGTTTGAAGAATATAAGATATTATCGTCTCATGATCACTCGTGATAAAATCCATGAAGTGATTCAAATGAGCGCGGGTTGAATCCAATACTCAGAACTTATGAGCACTCATGAGTGTTGTAGCACCACTTTGTCCACCAACTTGGACCTCTACAAACCAACCCATGACAGTTTTGATTCATATCTACTTCCAGCATATGACCGACTGTGGATGGTTTGAATAACTTAATCATTCAGGAAGAGCGACTTAGTTATTCTGGAAGTCAAAACATGCAAAGTGAAACACAAGAATAAATTAATCAAATATGGTATCAAACCCTATGAATATAAATAAACACTTTTATTTATCACCATACTGATTACTCATTATTCATTGTTTCGGTTTTATCAACTTTATACTTGAATTAAAAACACTAGTTGTCCCATGCTCCAAGCATGTACACTATGTTTTTCTTAAACAATAGCTTTGCCATACACCAAGTATGCACTCTATGTTTGTCTATGATCCTTACTTTGTGAAATAAACCAATTGAAGATAATTTCAATGATTCTAATTTCACACTCCCAAATCCTTATCGAAAAATGTGAGAATTTCAAATTCCTATCATTTATCGAAATCTGTTTAGATTTTAAACTTATATGCACTGACCCTCCTGTAATGAATATGTACAAAGTCACAAAGACTTGTCAACAGTCATTATAAGGTATTCCAATGGAGATCAACTCCATGGAAACTAAGTCTCATATTCAAAGTACATTGCTTTGGACATGCTTCTTGCATTAAGTTTTCTAATCTTACATAGATAACTTCCACCTATGGAGACAACTCCATATTCTCATTTTGACTATCACTTATGAATAAGAGATGCCTCTTTTCAGAATATATCAATATGGTCCTTCCAAAATTAGCACTATACTTCCAACTGTCCCTGAGCAACCAATCTTTGGTAAACCTCAGATTGTCCTCGACAATTGCTTAATCATTTTAGTCATATCCAATTCTAGACCTTTTCCCTTCTTAATGCCTCTGGGCATTTGGAAAAATTTAGAAATGACAAATATTATAGCACATGCAATCGATCCTGTACCCAAAGTAAATGGTACACGATTCATGATGTCTCACATAAAGACATGATTCTAGACCAGTCTTTTGCTACAATATTTTTATTTGCCATGTTTTCAAATTTTGACTATGAAGAGGGATGCCGTAATCATAATCGAATTTTGAGAACGCAATATATAGAATTTCCTTAAGTTGAACCAATCCAACATGAAATTCATATATATATTCTTGACTAAAGATGATTAAGGTCTCAATCTAAGCCTTTAGAACTGAAATGAAGTATATCCTCTCCCTTAATTATAGCAAAACAACTTTTTCAATCCTTGCAGCCTCACGAATTGAAACTTTTGTTTTCTATAATTAACATTGCTAACTTGCAACACTAACAATAATTATCATGCTCCCACTAACATGATGATTATTAGCATTAACACTTATGCTCCCACTAGCTTTGACATGTACTCAGAAATCAGCTGGACTTCTAGAAATCAATACTTTATTGACTTTCTTACCAAAGTTCAGATTTCTGATACGAGATGCTTTGATAAAACTTTATCAAAATCATACACCTTTCCTTAGATAGCATGCATGTGTGTCTAAACAATTTCAGAACTATGAAAAGGGATGACGTAATCATAGTCTCAATTGTTTAGACCTTTTGCCATCTGCTTCAAATCTACTTGGTGGAAGTGTTTCCTCACCATCATTTTCATGAATCAAAGAGAAACCTTATGACCCTTAGATTTTATGGTGTATGTGTTCTTATCCATGTGAATCGTCAAAAGCATAGTCACAAGACAAGGATAATGACAAATCCAAACTCATATGAACTGAACTTATGCAATCTTAACTTCTTGCCACCTGGCAGTACAGGGCCTGCCATTGCTTCCAAGTTGTTATGCAACCAATTGAGAACTTTCAGAACTCCTATGCAAAGCCAACTTTAACTGGAATGGGCACAGAATATGTCAACACGATAGGTTATAAACCTCAAGTCGTGTGCTAGTGAAGAACCTCAGGTTTTATTCTTGATTAGTTCTTGAAATTCTTTTTAGGATCTTTAAGACTCCCACTATCCTCTTGACATATAAGACTATCTTGCCAAATATTCAAGAGATAGTGCAGATTCTTTATCAAGACAAACACTTCACACAATTGGCCTTAGTTGGTCTTTGTTTTATCCAAAACATCACAACTTACCAATTTCAAATGTACAAGAGTAAGACACTTTTACTCTTACATTTGACAAGTGTTTTAAACCTTTCTTTAAGATATGTCACTCAAGTTACAATCTTGGAGTATGACTCTAAGAATTGTTTTGGAACGAAGTATGACTCATCTTCCTGATCTAACCATTTCAACAATTCATGACTCCTCTTCTTAGTCATAAGAATGCACTAAGATGACCTTTAGAGGACTAATTGCGATATGATTTCTAAATCATTAAGATGATCACAAACATGATACTAAAGTACTCTCCTATCTTTTCAGATTTGAGAAACGTTTATCTTTCTGCCTAATTTGATTCTTCCCATTCGTTCTGTCATACATTGAGACTTTTCCAATGTTTCAGAATTATACTTAAACTTGTAAGTATAACCATATTTACTAAACTTTAGTAAATCAAATAGTCTTAACGAGCTTTGTGGTGGACATGACCAGTGCACAAGAATGTGTACTCGATCCCTTTAGTCCTTCACTTGACTCACATATCCATGTGAACAAGTAATTAGTCTTGATTTTCCAATGCTTGAAAGTTCTCATTCATCATACTATTCAACTTGCAAGATTCCAAGTTTCGGTCCAATTGAAACTTGGGTGATGAGGAACTTTCCTGATTTGGTAAATTTAGACACTACTACAAATGAAAGAATCAAATCCATTTTCCAATATTGCTGTCAGTGGAATCATATAAGCAACAATTTTCCACAAATGCCATTGTAAGGATACTTCAAATAAATAAAATTAAACAATTTTCTTTTATTTTAAAACTTTGCGGAAAAACTTATCCTTACAATCCACATGGAAAATTGTTGTTATCTATTCCTTAGCAATATATCATAACTTCTTAAGCAACTGCTCAAAATTCTGATGCGATCGAAATCCACCTTCGCGATCAGAATCAGCATATACTTCCTTTAAGATTTCTCTCTATTCTTTGATTCTTAAAACATCAACATGTGACCCAGTCACATCATGTAATGAGGATCTCAGAATAGAACTTAACAGAGTTAGATAATGGGCTCTACCTGATGTAGAGTCAAACTTATTGACTTTAACATCCTTAGGTAAATTTGGCAGCTTTGCAATCAACGCCCCTTCCTTTGGCAAAATAAACATATAGACCCTTTGGTAATGGGACTATCTCAAACTTAGCCTTTCTCTTTACCATTTGGTCAACCGGGTTGACTATGGCCAATCCCTTTCCATTGGGAAGAGAATGCTTTTTTCTGGATTTCCAGTGTCACCATTGTCACTGTCCATAAAGTTTTTGGGAAGTTGATCTTCTAATCAAATTTGCTTTACTATCGTTCCAAATCATTGCTGATTCAGCAGCACCAAGCAAATAGATATGATTATTAAGGTTCATGTCATAGTCTGTTTCATAGTAGTCCCAAAGGAACTCACTATGTGACTTAGAAAGTTATTGAACATCCAACTTTCTCAAGACTTTGACACCCAACTCTCCCGGCTTGTCAATATGTGACTTCATCTCTAAGATGTGATCACACATAGACCTTGCTTGCCATTAGGGCTTGAGTGACCTTGAACTTGTGGGTTAGGGAGAATAATTGGAGGAGGTGGAGGAAGAGAAGTATGACTTCCATGAGCCAAACTCGGGAAGTCATATTCATTAGGAAAGCTTGGTTTGGGAAGATCATTGTTGTCTAAACCAGACATCAACAATGGGAGAAATTCACGTAAAGTTGATTTAAGTCCTTAATATAACACCCAATATGATATATTAAGGTTAGGACCCAACAAACTATTTTATAACTTGGAAGAGGGATGCCGTAATCCAAGCTATAAAATATTTGAAGGTAGGTGAATAACGATTCACCAATTTGCACAAAGATAAACGAAATGTATTATTAGGTTTTAATTGGTTTTGAAACTCCTAGATTCTTTTGAGATTCATTGAACTTTTCAATGGCATGTTTCAATCTCGAGTGTGCCCTTCAGGTTTTGTGACTGGGATGCCGAGGATCACAAAACAAGGTGTGAAGTAACCATGGAAATATACTTGGTACCCTTAATATTTACCCCTCAATCGATGTGCCGGTTAACCACACACGCTCCAACGATACTATGATAAACATTAAGTTACCCTTTGCCTACCTTGTTAAGTCCAGGTTAGTGTGCCGGTTTATGACAAAATATGTAACTCCTTAAAACATTTAGATCAAACTTTTAAAACTAATAAAATAATCATATCATTTTATCTTTTACTAAATTTGACCTAATTCAACTCATATAACAAATGATTCAAATTTTACAAATAATTCGTTTTTCACAAAACAAGTAATTATCTTAAAATTTGACAAACGTCATGTTTTTTTTTCCTTTTTTTTCAACTTGAAAATAAAACATTTGCATCAATATAACAGAAAACAACCCATGGCTCTGATACCACTGTTGGGTTTTGAGCATTCTAACACTCCTATGGTGTGTACATGCAACCCTATAAACCTTGGATCTATGGTTTCTCTATTATACATGCAAATATTAACTATTCCAAGGTTTCATCCTAAGTAGCATATTATGAAGCACCTATACTACAAAGTTCTAGTTAGATGACATACCTTTTGATGTAGCTTGATGTCTTCAAGCTTTAAGAGCTTAGCCCCAATAGTGTGGAAGCCTCAAATGGAATCACAAATCACCAAAACACCTTGGAAGAACTTGAGAGAATATGTATGCACACTAAAATCGGCCCACTCTTATTTTCACACACTTGTTCCAATTTTGTGAGCCAAGGACCCCTTTATATATTATGGAGGATTAGGGTTACATCCATGTAAACCCTAATACCCATGACCTTTCATTTACATAGGATCCATGGGTTAAAAGCTCCATGGACCATCCATGAAAGCTTAGCCCAACCTAAATGAACTTGGCCCATTCCATATATATAAGAGTCCATATTTAATTAGTTCTTTTTTATCACTTAATTAATTCTAAATTAATTCTTGATCAATACTAATTAAATAATATGATTCCATATTAATATATTAGAACTTATAATATATTAATATAAATCATAAATATACTATTCTCAAAAGACTATCCATATAAATTGTGCCGGTGAAGTGCAACCCAAATGGACCATGCCGGGTCGGGTCAAGTACATACCAAATATAGTTATGGACTTAGACATTAAGATGCTATTTGGTTGTAACCTCCGAATTGTTCTGCTGAATTATAAAAGGACCATTTTACCCTTTTGTATTCTTTTTTGCTTAATGTAAAGTTTTGGTTTATAAAATAACTGCATCAACTTCTTGAACAATTATAAAAAATATATATAAACACCTTACAAAATCAAAATTAAAACATAAATCCAAATGAAAAAGGTTCAAACTTCACATTTTACCAACAATTAATCAACAAATCAAGATTAAAATTAACGAATTCATTTGTTATTCATACATAATGAGCAACTTTTTATAAAACTGTTTTATCTAACATCATCTTTCAACAACAAGAAAAAAAACCAAAAACATCAGAAGGGTTACAAATGTTCCATTTTGTTTACATCATCAGAACATCAGCTTTCATTGATCCTTCAAGCTGCAAGAAAATAACATCTATGATTAGCAACCATCTTTAATGTCAGATTACAAATATTCCATTTGTTTACCATGGACAATTAACTTTTTCAGATGATTTCTTTGTTTTCGTTCAACATTATTTGAATTAAACCAATGAATGGTGTCTTTAATGGATGATTCTGGTTGACAATAGGTGGTGCTAGAATGCACAACTTTTTCCAGCTTCATATTGTGCTTGTTTCCATACAAAAAAGTAACAATTTTGACTTGAATCAAATAGGATACAACCACCATCAACCACTATCCAACCACCATAACCAACACAATCACCATAGCCATTAATCCAAATCCAACATTACCCTCCTTCACTCTTTCCTGAACCACCAAACACCACCCACACAAATACCAGTCCTACATTTTACCACCATCACCACAACCTATACCGATAAAAACAAATCACCCAAGAAAAAAACACACAAAAAAAAAACTGACCATTAACTTACTCCCTCACCTGCAATTCCCCTGTTCATCATCCTTTCCACTTCACGATGCCACCATTTTCAAACCTGCAACCAAGAAACAAGGGAGATGCAGAGGAGGAAGGGTGCAATCAGAATCGAAAATAGTGTGTGTCAATCGAATTTTGAGAAGGAACAAGAAAAGGTGTTCGGTTTCTTTTTTTGTTGGGATACATATATGGACTGGGGGGTTCGCTGCCAGTGGAGATGGCAGCGCCGGGGGAGAAGGTGGCCAACTAGTGGTGGATAGGATGCGGAATCGGAGATGCAGGGGGGAGGAGCGTCGACGTCTGTGAAAGAAAGAGAAGAGGGAAAGAAGTGATATATTAGGGCAAAAGAGGAATATGCGTCTCTTTTTTAAGTTCAGATACGCCTCCACATCTGAAAAATTAAGAGACATTTAATAAGTTAAGAGGCATAAATTCATATCCAACAAACAATCTAAATCTTAAAGATTAAGACATTACCTCTTAATTTCTCAATTAAGAGGCTACCACACAGGGCCTAAATCGAACATTCTCAGGCTATAAGATCTTAATTATGTATAACCATGATGCATACACTGAGCAACTACAGTAATGATGTCAATTTCATATAAGGAAAACCCTAGGCTATCAGGCATCATATAATCAGGCAATTCTATCATACAATTCCTGAAGATCCCTAGCCTATCTCTAGCATTTTGTTCTAACATATCACAATATCAAATAACTGCATGGTATTTGGGGGCTTATTTACTGGCTCCGGCTGATCGTACACTCTGCATCTTCCTTTCTTATTTTGAAAATCATTTGAAAAATCATTTTGAAAATCCTTTCCTTAGTTTGAGACTAGATTCACACGAGTGTTCCTCCAATTCACTCAAACTAAGGCTATAATACCAACTTGTAACATCCATAAAATTCAAGTCAATTTAAAACTTTTTCAAGCATTCAAAAACCTTTAATTATTACAAAATGTTTTCCAAAATAGTTTCATATCAGAGTATCCCCGAAATCAAGATCATAAAAATGTGAGGAAGTGCACGATCACGCCTTCGCCTTCCCGCGATCATCTGAAGTACCTGAAACAAAATCTAAAACTGTAAGCCCGAAGCTTAGTGAGTTCCCCCAAAATACCCGCACAACAAATAACACACATATAATAACAGCATACTATGGGCCCAATCAACCATCAGGTTGGAATGTCCCAGGCCCTCAACCATCGGGTTGGAATGCCAACATACTATGGGTCCAATCATCCTCGGGATGGTATACCCTCGGCCTACAACCATCAGGTTGGAATGCCCAAATACTATGAGTCCAAACATGTAACGACCCAATTTTCAAAAGAAAATTTTCATTTTTAAATAGTCAAAACATTTCCCATAAATCACAAATCTCAATAACAATTTTTTTCAAATTCATAACATCAACAATTTTATTTCAAATATCAGAGTGTCCTATCAAATCAAATGTCGGAGAGTTCATGCCGCGTCATCAAGCCTTGCCCTTTCCCTTAGGCTCCGAAGTACCTGAAACAAATCGACAAATTGTAAGCTAATGCTTAGTGAGTTCCCTAGAGCATACCCCATCCAATCCACATAATCACATAATCCATATTAGCAATAAAAGCTACATAAACCACATAAGCCATGCATACAACATATAGGCATGTCGTGGGCTCCCCCCAGGGTCTTACTCCAGGATGTCATGGGCTCCCCACATGGTCTTTCACCTAAGTGCCATGGGCTCCCCCATGGTCTTTAATAGGAAAGACATGGGCTCTCCACATGGTCTTACATCCAAGTGCCATGGGCTCTCCCATGGTATTTAATAGGAAAGCCATGGGCTCTCTACATAGTCTTACATCCAAGTGTCATGGGCTAGCTCTCCCATGGTCTTCCATACAAGCATAACACATATACAACTAGCATACTTCCTATCACATAACCAGCTAACATGCCACATAACACTACTTCAAATAGTGCACCACATATCATAAAATGGGCCGGCCTTGGCGCCTTCGACCTATTGGTATGGTGAGGAGACTCACCTCTTAAGAATGTTGAACTGATAAGATAGGATCCGATAAGTTCCAACGCGCAGCTCCAACTTAAATACCTATAACCATTATGTGATTAACTTGTCAAAATCCCGAATTACCATAAATATCCTCAAAGTCAAACTTGGTCAACCCTGGTCAAAGTCCAAGTCAACAGTCAATGTCAACAATCCATGTTGACCCCAACTCGTCGAGTGCATCTAGCAACTCGTCGAGTTCCTTTAGAGTCCAGAAAACCGGGACAAACCCTAGCCAACTCGCCGAGTTGTCTCATTGACTCGGTGAGTTCACTCAATATCCAGTAGATGGGGAAACTCGCTCCAACTCGTCGAGTTGCCAGGGCAACTCGACGAGTTTTCTCCCTGTTTGCTTATTCAGATGATTTGTTGATTACAGGGACTCTAGGGCTTAGATCTGAATCCTAAAGGTGTCTAAAAGGATAAAGTTTCCAATTTTATCCTCTAGATACACTCTGAATGCTCTAAACCGCTTAACAAAGGTTGGAAAGCTCAAAAGCTTAGCCATGTGGTTCAAGACTCTAGGGATCTGGAATCCCTCCTTTCCAGAAGAGGTTCTAATCCTCAAAACGTTCCAAAGATGGAGGCTTTATGGACATGCATGTCCAATACATGTCTTGAAGTCAAAATGGTCAAAAAGAAAAGATATACTCTAAAATCCATGCATGGCATCCATGCTTGACTAAAAGCTAGATCTAGCCCACCATGGGACCATTTTACCTTGGAGATTCATAAAGTTGCAAACTTTATGAACCCCATGCATGCAATCAACAAGAATGATGGGAAATGAAGAGTAAACTCAAGATCTAGTCATATTCTAAGATAAAAATCGAATATTGAATGCTTACAATAGTCCATAAGATGGTCAAGCTCAAGAGTGAGGGCTTTGTTTGCTGGTGTTGGATTAGTGTCTAAGCCCGTAACCATATTTGGTAAATACTTGACCCGGTTGTGCATGGTCCTTTTGGGTTGCCTTCACCAAAGCAACTTGACTGGAGAAATTAAATAGAGAGAGGTTATTATGATTTATTAATATGTTATAAGAATAATATATTAAAGGAAAAATCATATTTGATTAATTAATATTGGTCAATAATTAATTAGGAATTAATTTTGTGATCAAGTGTAATTAATTAAACTAGAGGGGCTGAATTGTAATTATGTGATAGTTGCAAAATAGGGCAATGGTTATCCTTGTTAAAGGATGGACGAATTCAAGGATAAGGATATCCTTAAAATCGTCCAAGGTCCAAGAGATAAGGGTTTTCAAGGCTTATCTTGTGGTTGCTTGGTGGGCAAGTAACTGGATAAGGATAAGGACTGAAACCCTAATCCCAACCCTATATAAAGACCCCTAAGGCCTTAGGATTTCGTCCACTTGATCCCTAGAGCATCTAAGGACGATTTCTACCTCCTCCCTTCTCTCTCTATAGCCTCTCCAATTGCTTGTGGTGTTTGTGAGCCATTAGAGGCACTACACTTGTGGTGCTTGCTTTCAAGACTAAGGGTTTGAAGATTTAAGTTGTTATTGCAATATAACAACAAGAGGTATGTGATCTAACCTTATATATGAATTTCAAAAATAGCATGCTACATTAGGGTTTTATCCATGTGTTCATAATGTTGTGTATCTAATAGTGAAAACATAGATCCACCTTAGGGTTGCATGCACACATAGGATTGTTTGTACAAAACCTATCAGTGGTATCAGAGCATAGGTTGACTTGTTTTCAATTAGTATCATTCAATTGTATGAACTTGACAAATTAGGGTTTATAGCCAATAAACCCTAGGAGGCCATAGATTTCGAGATTAGGGTTTCCTAACCCTAATTTCCGAAAATCTTGAAAGGGTTTTTGAATCCTTTCCTTTTAATCCAAGATTTCGAAATCTAGGGTTTGCAAACCCTTAGATTTCGAAATTTGCCTCCTTCCCCAAGATAAGATCCTAAATTTTAGGGATTTGGATAATCCCATATCTTGTAATTATCCTTTAATAGTTAAATATGGTAATTAAAGATCATGAATTATCCCATCCCTATTTTTGAAATTTATAGAGGGATTTAAGGGATTAGGATAACTTAAATGTTTAAATGGTAATTATCCATATGATTTAGATAATCCCTTACGATTTGATAATTTAAATTAATAGTTTAATTTAAGATAATTATTAAATCAAGAGTTTTAATATTTAAAATTTTAATGGTATTAAATTTTGAAAATTTTAAATTGAAGATTAAAACCCTAGTATTTCGAAATGTTTAAAATACACCCTATACTATTATATTATTACAAGCTTAATAAATATATATGTATAATTAAAATGCTAGTCTTACCGTTAGTAGGCCTCATTCACGAAGCCGGTCTATAAGGTGGGTATAAGGTTGTTGCCTATAAAATGGCGCTTAATGGGTGTACACTCACACCCACCGCTTGCTTGACTGGTGGAGGGTCGTTAGCCGAACGGGTAGGATAGGGCAACCTCATCTCCTCATTAAAAGTATAATATAAGAATACAAAGTAACTACATGTTTTTCAAAATTCCCAATCCTAGTTACTTTAGGAAAAGTGAATTGATGCAATCCCATGAAATTACACTTTGCACCCTTGCTAAGAAGTTGGTGGAGCGTGTGTGGTTTACCGGCACACAAATTGGTTCTAAGCAAAGGTGGTAAAGGGTGATTCATTGTTTATCATAATTCGGTGGAGCGTGTGTGGTTTACCGGCACATCGAATAGGTGATTGTTGCAATGAAGGCACCGTGTAGATTTGCATGGTTATTCACACCCATTTTGTGATCCTCGGTATCCCAGTCACAAACGAGAGGGGCATATCGAGATTTAAACATGCCATTGAAAAGTTCAATGAATCTCATCGAAACCTAGGAATTCTCAATACATTTAGAACTTAAGGTTATGTGGAGAATTAGTGAATCGTCATTCACTTACCTTCAAATTAATTGCATGTTGGATTACGACATCCCTTTTCTAATGTGTGAATAATGTTGTTGGGTCCTAGCCCTAATTTTTCATGTTGGGTGATAATTAGGGATTCAAATTCTAATCTATCTTTGTCCTTTCTATTTGTAGATGTCGAATACGAACAACGCTGCTGCGAGTTCATTCACATTGATGAGCCTTTGCCAAAAGGTGACTTTCGATGGAACGAACTTTAGCGAATGGATAAGATACATTCGCACAATTGCTCGCTACGAGGACAAGGAGTATGTCCTTGATGAGAAGCTCAAGAAGATCAATCTAGAAATCGCTACTCCGGCTGAAATGACTGCTTTTGAGACTCATGAACGTGATGCAACGAAGGTTCATTGCATCATGATAGCCACAATGAACTCAGAATTCCAAAAGTCCTATGAGGACATGTATCCGTACGAAATGCACCAAGACTTATTGGAGAGATACCATCAAAACGCGAGGCAGGAACGTTATGAGATCTTCACTAACATGATCTCCGCTAAGATGAGTCATGGAGAATCTCTAACCGTGCATCTGCAAAAGATGCAAAGGTATGTCGATCGTCTTCGCAAGTTGAATGTCGACTTTGGGGAAGATTTGGCTATCGACATGGTGCTTCATTCCTTACCTCCGTGTTACAACCAATTTAGGATGACCTACCACATGAACAAGGAAGAGGTCACCCTAAGTAAGCTCCAAGGTCTCCTTAGGGTTGCTGAGAGCAACCTCAAGGACAAGTCTGTTGCACCCACTCCCAATCAACCCGCTGCTCCTGTTTTGGCCATTGGGCAAGGAAGAGGAAAGAAGAGGAAGGCTTCGTCTAAGAACCGTCGCAAGGTTAAGTCCCGAGATGGTGCCTCTTCTAGTGGGACCAAATTTGATCCTGTTAAACCCTGTCCTAACCCAAAGGAGGCAGAGTGCCACCATTGCCACAAAATAGGGCATTGGAAGAGAAGCTGCCCAGAATACCTGCAAGCTATCAAGGAAGGAAAGATCAAGCCATCTTTCGCAGGTATTTATACAATTAAATCTAATGATTCATCTCATGCTATTTCTTGGGTCCTCGATACCGGGTGTGGTTACCACATTTGTTCTGAATTGCAGGGACTAAGAAGAAATAGGGATGTGGAGCATGGAAGAATAAATCTAATCATGGGGAACAGAAGATCGTCGCCTGTAACCAAGATTGGAGTATATTCTCTGGTGCTTAGGAATGGTTTATGTTTAGATTTAAATAATTGTTGCTACTCGCCAGAAATGGCAAGAAACATCATTTCGTTTCATGGTTTGTTTAGACAAGGATTTAGATTTTCTTTTAATAATGAGAATGGTTCAATTTATGCTTATCTGAATGGTGTCTTATATTTTGAAGCAATGCCATGTAATGGAATTTATGAAACTGTTATGATTGTAGATAACCTAGGAAATGATGTTTTATGCATGGATTCGTCCAATAGTATGGATAAAGCATGTTTGTGGCATTGTCGTCTTGGACATGTCAACAAGAAGCGCATAGCCCAACTCCAAAAGGATGGAGTGTTAGAGTCATTCGACCTTAGGGAAGATGACACGTGTGAGTCTTGTTTACTTGGAAAGATGACCAAGTCACCCTTCACTGGTTCTTGTGCAAGGGGTGAGGGTTTGTTGGATCTCATACATACCGATGTATGTGGACCCTTTAGATCCACCACAAAGGATGCGAACCGCTTCTATGTGACTTTCACCGATGATTATAGTAGATATGGGTATATTTACTTAATCAAGCAAAAGTCAGAAACGTTTGAAAAGTTCAAAGAATTCAAACATGAAGTGGAGAATCAATTGGGCAGGAAAATCAAGATGCTTCGATCCGATCGAGGAGGAGAGTACCTAAGTCTTGAATTCCACGATTATCTTAAAGAATGTGGAATCGTTTCGCAATTGACGCCACCTAGGACACCGCAGTTGAATGGTGTGGCAGAAAGGCGTAATCGAACCTTGTTGGACATGGTTCGTTCTATGATGAGCCGTGCTTCACTACCTATCTCTTTCTGGGGGTATGCCTTAGAGACTGCCGCCCATATCCTTAACCTAGTCCCTACGAAGAAGGTTGCGAAAACACCTCACGAGATGTGGACAGGGAAAGCTCCCTCGTTGGCACATATCAAGGTTTGGGGTTGCGAGGCTTTCGTAAGACGAGATACTCACGACAAGCTCGAACCTCGTAGTGAGCGATGTATTTTCATCGGCTACCCGCAGAAATCCTTTGGATATCTCTTCTATAGACCAAGTGACAATGTTGTCTTCGTTGCAAGGAGAGGGGTTTTCCGAGAGCGAGAACTCATAAGCCAAGGAGACAGTGGGAGGCAAATCGAGCTTGAAGAGATTCAAGAGTCGAGTGATGAAGGAACCTCTACCGCTGGCACTCAACCCGAGGAGGAAACTCCGGTTGAACCAATTGACAAGTCCTTACCTCTAAAACGTTCCGAAAGAGTTAGAGTTCAACCCCAGTTATATGGTTTTCATATTACTACTGAAGGGGATACGTATATTAGTGATGGTACACTAATAAATCTAGATGAACCTAAAAGCTATAAGAAAGCCATGGCAGGCCCGGAGTCTGCGAAATGGAAGGAGGCAATGGACAGCGAGATTCAATCCATGTATGATAACCAAGTTTGGAATTTGGTTGATAATGTGCCCGGACGTAAGACCGTTGGGTGCAAATGGATCTTCAAGAAGAAGACCGACGTGGATGGAAATGTACACACATATAAGGCGCGATTGGTTGCGAAGGGCTTTACTCAAACTCCCGGAGTTGACTATGATGAGACCTTCTCACCAGTTGCGAAAATAAAGTCTATTAGGGTGATGCTAGCCATTGCTGCATTTCATGATTATGAAATATGGCAGATGGATGTCAAGACCGCTTTTCTTAATGGAAAGTTGGCTGAGGATGTTTACATGGCTCAGCCAGAGGGTTTTGTCGATACGAAGCATCCGAATAGAGTGTGCAAGCTTGAGAAGTCCATTTATGGGCTTAAGCAAGCGTCTCGCAGATGGAATCTTTGTTTCGATGAGAAAGTCAAAGAGTTTGGATTTGTACGAAGCGAAGATGAATCATGTGTATATGTCAAAGCCAGTGGGAGTATAGTTAGCTTCCTCGTTTTGTATGTCGATGACATACTACTCATAGGAAACGACGTCCCGACACTGCAGGAGGTTAAGTACTGGCTCGGAAAGTGTTTCGCTATGAAGGACCTCAGAGAGGCTTCCTATATTTTGGGAATAAGGATAGTGAGAGATCGAAGTAAGAGACTAATAGGACTTAGTCAGAACACTTACTTAGATAAAGTACTAAAACGTTTTAGTATGGAAAAATTCGAAGAAGGGAGAATTACCGATACAAAGTAATGCCAAGTTGAGTAAGACTCAATGTCCGAGTACCGAAGCTGAGATAGCAGAAATGAGCCGAGTTCCATACGCTTCCGCAGTTGGCTCAATCATGTATGCTATGACTTGTACTCGCCCTGATGTAGCCTTTGCTTTGAGCATGGTTAGTAGATATCAAGGGAACCCTGGCAGAGCCCATTGGATTGCGGTCAAGAATATACTTAAGTACCTTCGGAGGACGAAGGAATGGTTTTTAGTCCTCGGAAGGGAGTGATGACTTGAAGGTGCGAGGGTATAGTGACGCCAGTTTTCAGACCGACATGGACAACTACCGTTCGCAGTCGGGCTGGGTCTTTACCCTGAATGGAGGAGCAGTTACTTGGAAAAGTTCCAAGCAGGAAACAGTAGCTGATTCAACGTGCGAATCAGAGTACATTGCAGCAAGCGAAGCGTCAAAGGAGGCAATATGGTTGAAGAACTTCATCGGTGATCTTGGAGTTGTACCTGCCATACAGGAGCCTATGGAAATTTTCTGTGATAATGAAGGAGCGGTTGCCTTGACAAAGGAACCGAGGGATCATGGTAGATCTCGTCATATCGACAGGAAATATCACTTTATTATACATCGAGTAGAAGAAGGACAACTCGTGGTCAAGAGGATATCATCAGAAGATAACCCAGCAGATCCGCTTACGAAGGGACTGAGCAGGGTTAAGCACTTGCAGCATGCTAGGAGTGTTGGGCTGAAGGATGATATTAGTTTAGATTAGATAGTATTAGAAACATATAATAGATAAATGTAATTAACATTTCATGATTAAATAAAGGAGTATTATTTATGAGTAATGTTACTGTCTTATGTTAATTGTTTGACTATTGTTTCACTTTGCATGTTTTGACTTCCAGAATAATTGAGTTATTAAGAATAATTGAATTATTCGAATGATCCACAATCGTTCATATGTTGGAAGTAGATATGAAAGAAGATTGTCATGAATTGGTATGTAGATTGTCTAAATGGTATTAGACATAGCAAATGTTTGCTGCAACATTCATGAGTGCTTATGAACAAGTTTTGAGCATTGGAATAAACCCGCGCTTGCTGGAATCACTTTATGGAATGTGACAAAAGTGATCGCAAGACGATAATATCATATGGTCTTAAAACCTAGATATATGGTTTATTATTTACTAATTGGTTGTGCATTGATAATGCGAAACCGCATCAGTAAATTGATGTTATAAAACGCATTGTTGTGTATAGCTGATTAGTGGATAAGTAAATGCATATAAGTCGAAGTTTATCTGTTACTTTTATCCTAAGAGGGTAAAAGCGATATCACGGCCGCTCGATGATTTGATTTGACTTATGTGCCGGGCCCGGTCAGGACTGAATTGATGTGTTCAATTAAGTTCTATGTCAAATGAATCTGAGATCGAGAAACCAACTGCTGGACAATTAGTTCCGTAAAAATTGTCCGCACAATATCTAAACAGAGGACTGTATGATCCCTTATCTAAAGGACAGGTTACTGATGAGATCAGAGTTCGACAGCGTCTTTGAGAGCTACGATTGCTAATCGAGTTGCACGTTACATTTGTGGTTACTAGACTTATCCAAGTGGGAGACTGTTGGATTAATGTCTAAGCCCGTAACCATATTTGGTAAATACTTGACCCGGTTGTGCATGGTCCTTTTGGGTTGCCTTCACCAAAGCAACTTGACTGGAGAAATTAAATAGAGAGAGAGGTTATTATGATTTATTAATATGTTATAAGAATAATATATTAAAGGAAAAATCATATTTGATTAATTAATATTGGTCAATAATTAATTAGGAATTAATTTTGTGATCAAGTGTAATTAATTAAACTAGAGGGGCTGAATTGTAATTATGTGATAGTTGCAAAATAGGGCAATGGTTATCCTTGTTAAAGGATGGACGAATTCAAGGATAAGGATATCCTTAAAATCGTCCAAGGTCCAAGAGATAAGGGTTTTCAAGGCTTATCTTGTGGTTGCTTGGTGGGCAAGTAACTGGATAAGGATAAGGACTGAAACCCTAATCCCAACCCTATATAAAGACCCCTAAGGCCTTAGGATTTCGTCCACTTGATCCCTAGAGCATCTAAGGACGATTTCTACCTCCTCCCTTCTCTCTCTATAGCCTCTCCAATTGCTTGTGGTGTTTGTGAGCCATTAGAGGCACTACACTTGTGGTGCTTGCTTTCAAGACTAAGGGTTTGAAGATTTAAGTTGTTATTGCAATATAACAACAAGAGGTATGTGATCTAACCTTATATATGAATTTCAAAAATAGCATGCTACATTAGGGTTTTATCTATGTGTTCATAATGTTGTGTATCTAATAGTGAAAACATAGATCCACCTTAGGGTTGCATGCACACATAGGATTGTTTGTACAAAACCTATCAGCTGGATCTTTCTCCTTCTTCTCACTATCTTATTCTTCTTAAGCTCCAAAAGTCACTCTAGCTCACAATATAAGAGGAAATGGGGATTAGAGTTTAGCACAGACGTTCTTAGGGTTTGGAGGTTGATGGAAGGTCAACCTCAAGGTTTTAAGGAGATTATATAGGGTGCAAACCCTAAAATTAGGGTTTTTCCTTTACATCGCCTACTCGTCGAGTTGGGCCTTCCAACTCGTCGAGTAGGTCCTAGATCCCGTGTCCCACAAATGAACTCTACTCGACGAGTTGGAGCTCCCCAACTCGCTGAGTTCCAGTCTAAGACCCTAAAATTCTGAAAAGAAATTGATACCTGAAACGAACGTTACAAATCATCCTCGGGATGGAATACTCTTGGCCCACAACCATCGGGTTGGAATCCCCTGGTCTATTGGCTCTCGCACAAAGCAGATAAGCCTCAACCATCAATAAATTATGTGCACATATATCAGATAATCACATAACAGTCAATAGACAGACAAACTGATCTACAGATCACTAAACATAGCAACATCCTATCTACCAGGATACCGATCTAACTTATCATAACCACATAGAACATCCTATCTACCAGGATACCGATCTAACAGATCACACTAACAATAAAGCACGATAACAATCCAAAGGGCCGCCCTTGGTGCCTTCGACCCTTGAGTATAGTGAGGAAAACTCACCTCACAATGTCGATCGGACTAAAATATCAAACTCCTAAAATACGGCTCCAAACACCAACACATACAACCACCAATGATCCACTTCCATAAATTCCCAATTTATCAAAATACCCTCAGAAGTCAACTGGTCAACCCTTGGTCAAAGTCAAAGTCAGCGGTCAAGGTCAACAATCCATGTTGACCCAACTCGTCGAGTGCAGCTTACTGACTCGTCGAGTTCCTTCAGAACTCAAAGAATTGTGAAAACCCCAGTTGACTCGCCGAGTTTCCAGACAACTGGTCGAGTCCATGCAGTGTCCAAAATGTCGGGAAAACCCTAACAAACTCGTCGAGTTAACTCACTAACTCGTCGAGTTCATGCAGAATCCAGAAAGCGGGAAACCCTCATCCAACTCGTCGAGTTCCTTCAGTCCTTTTCTCATTCAGACGCTTTTAAGCGAAACCAAGGCTCCAAACTGTAGATCTAGCCTCCTAGGGTATAGTTACCATGTAAAGTTGCTAACTTTACGTGCATGCAAGGTTCCAAGAAGCTAAAACACTCACAACTAGCCTTAGGAAGGGGTTTTGGACATAAAGGAGGGCCAAAGCTTCATAAAGCTTAAGGCTTTATGTCCATAAGGGCCTAGAGCAGTCCAGATCTGAAACCATGTTCTCATGACAAGCTCAAACTCGAGTATGACCCCCTTTTTGCACCAAGATGCCCATATACTAACATAAGAAGAGATCTAAGGAATGGAAAGCCAAGGTAAGGACTTTTTACCTTCAAATGGATGCCAAAACAATGTAGATACTGGATCTACAAGCTTCTTCTCGTTCCAAGCCTCTTCAAGAAATGCACCAACACACACTTTTAGCCTCTCACACACACACACACACACACACTCAAAAATAGGGTTAGATCAATTAGGGTTTTCTTCTGGACGTGAAAGGGTGGTAAGGAGGCTGGAAGGAAGGACTTAAGGTCCTTTAAATAGGGTGAAAACCCTAAAAACTAGGTTTTTCATGCACAACCTCTACTCATCGAGTTGGTGTCCACCAGCTCGTTAAGTAGGTCTCATAAACCACACGTCCATATCTGTCTCTACACGACGAGTTGTGGCAACCAACCTGTAGAGTAGGTCTCTAATAATGAATATAAAAATTTTAAAATTTATACCTGGGAGTCGGGGTGTTACAAATTGATTCATGGGGTTTTGATTGCAATTACATTGAGGATGTAAAAGGGATATGTGACCAACTCCATAAGTGAGGTCATTGATGAATTTCAAATGTCGGAGAGGTCATCGGTTCCGACGCCAGCCCCAACCCTATCCATGTGACATACTACGACTTTAGATTTGTATTTTCACTCTAATCCTTCAAACCACTTTTAATTTCATTGTCAACCCACCTTACAGATCTGTGTTTTTTGAATTGTAGCTTGATGCGGGAGGTAGAGGTGGCAGATATGAAAACGGTATGACAGACGACGACTTCGGATGTAACACTGATGGTGGAAGAGATGGGCGGTCAGGCGGAAACTCTGGTGGTAGAGAGGAATGATACGTAAATTTGTTAGGATTAAAACCCTAATTATGATTTAATGAACAAGATGCGAAAAATAAGAACACACACAATAAAGAATATATGTCGAATGATCACTCAATTTATTCTAAACATGAGGAATAAATTACACTTTCAGAATAGACTAAAGAATCTAACTCGACATAAGAAACCTCACAATGTGGCGGCTACATTTTGTCTCGCTCTTAACCATAATTATGAATAATACATGACTGTTTACAGGGAAAAGACAAGTCTTGGACTTTTAACCTACACTTCATCAAGGGGGGCCCATTGCCATAATCCTTGAAGTACTTTGAACCCTACAATCCCCCCTCAAAGTATGGAATGGATGACAATGCTTCAACTTCCAAAACAAGCATCTAGCAAATAAGAAAAGATCTCGCAACGAGGAATATTTGAAGCAATCCACGAATCTTGATTCTTCAATAGTCTTCAAAAACGGGTTCTAAGATATATATGAACCAAGCACTGAAGTAATTATTGAAGATGCAACACCTCACGTGGTATCATGCTTGACACGTGATTTCCTTTAGTTCTGTTTTGGTTTCTGCATGTTTATTTTCTAGCTTTGTTAATTTAAAGTTTGACTCAGTCATATAGTAGTGGTAGTGTCTTAGTGGGCAGTTTCCCTTTCAGTTGTTTCCTGTGTAATCGTAAGCCATATGTGGCAACTTCCCTTTGCTTTGTTTTTTAGTTTTGAATGAATGCAGAAAACCTTTGAGTCAAATTCTCTCTTCCTCTGTTCTTTGCTCACTAAAGTTGTTGTGTACAGCTTGTGATTTTTTCATTCCAGTCAACAATCTGGTATCAGAGCCTCTCCCATGGCTGAGTTTCAAGTTGTAGGTGGTGTTAAGAAACTCAACAACCAGAATTACAATACATGGTCCACCTGTATCACTTCGTATATGCAGGGACAGGATCTGTGGGAAGTTGTAAATGGTGCTGAGACAGAACAACCTGCTGCTGAAGACAATAATGGGGTTTTACGGAAATGGAAAATAAAGGTGGGCAAGGCTATGTTCATCCTGAAGACAACAGCGGAGGAAGATGTGTTGGATCATCTACGAGATGTGAAGACTCCAAAGGAAGCATGGGATACCCTTCTTGTTTTGTTCTCAAATAAGAATGAAACAAAACTTCAACTCCTTGAAAATGAACTCATGTCTTTGGTACAACAGGATATGACGATTCCACAGTATTTTCACAAAGTGAAATCCGTATGTCGGGAAATCTCTGAACTTGATCCTCAAGCACGAATTGAGGAACCGAGAATGAAGAGAATTATTATTCATGGGTTGAAACCGGAGTTTAGAAGCTTTGTTGCAGCAATACAAGGTTGTCCTACTCAGCCATCCCTTGTAGCATTTGAGAATCTTCTCACAAGTCAAGAAGAATTAGGAAAACAGATGGGTCGTGTCTCTGTGAAGGCTAAAGATGAAGCGTTGTATGTTGGCAAAGGCAAGAGCAAGTATAAGCCTCAAAACAACCATGGCAATAGGTTTAAGAAGCATGACAACAAGAAACAACGTGAACTTGAGAAAGGAGATTCTTTAGGTGAAAAGAAAAACCATAGTTCAGGGAAATGTTTTCCATTCAAGTGTTATAATTGTGGAATTCGTGGTCACATGGCACGTAATTTCCCTAGTGAGTCCAAAGAAGAAGGCAACACAGCAACCACACAAGAAGAAGAACCCTGGGATGCTGAGGCTTGTTTCGCAAAAGATGCGGATATCATGGCTCTCACTGCAACTGCTGAAAACAAAGGTAATAAGTTGGATGATTGGATAGTTGACTATGGCTGTTCCAATCATATGACAGGAGAGAAGGAGTGATTACACAATTCAACTGAGTATGGGGGTAGTCGAGTGGTGGTAATTGCAGACAACTCTAGGCTGGCCATTGAAAGTATTAGTGATGTAAGCTTCTCACCAAGCAGAAATAAGCAAGTCTTAACTCTTAAAAATATGTATCATGTCCTAGGTGTGAAAAAGAATCTACTCTCAGTATCACAGCTGACATCTGCAGGTCATTATGTTGTATTTGGACCTAATGATGTGAAGATCTACAAGGAGTTTGAAACTCCATCTAAGGCTGTTCTACAAGGACGAAGAAATGATTCTATTTATGTTCTCTCTGCAGAATCAGCTTATGTTGAAAAGACGAAGACGAATCAGAATGTGGATCTATGGCACATGAGATTAAGCCATGTAAGTTATGACAAATTGGAGCTAATGATGAAAAAGAAAATGGTCAGTGGATTACCGGTGCTTGAAGTAAATAAGGAATTAGTGTGTGCAGGATGTCAGTTTGGAAAAGCCCATCAACTACCGTTTGAGAAATCAAACTTCCATGCAAAGGCACCTTTGGAATCGGTACACTCTGATGTGTTTGGCCCCGTGAAACAATCTTTTGTCAAAGGCATGAAATACATGATTACTTTCATTGATGACTACTCAAGATACGTATGTGTATATTTCATGAAAGAAAAGTCAGAAGCTTTAGTTAAGTTCAAAGAATTCAAGAGTGATGCTGAGAGAGAAATAAAGCAAAAAATTCACTGCTTGCGATCAGACAATGGAGGTGAGTATCTCTCACAAGATTTCACTGAGTTCTTGAAAGCACACAACATCAAAAGACAGTTGACCTACCCAAATACCCCACAACAGAATAGAGTCTCAGAAAGGAAGAATAGACATATGGCAGAGATCTCGGGCAGCATGATTCATGATAAAAATGTTCCAGGAAGGTTTTGGGCTGAAGCCATGAGAACTGCAGCGTATGTAATCAATAGAATTCCACAGCAAGGTCTCTCGTATCAGTCTCCATTTGAAAAGGTATGGAAGGTGAAGCCAAATGTTAGTCATTTGAGAGTATTTGGATGTGTGTGCTATGTTTTCATACCTGGTCATCTAAGATACAAGCTAGAGAAGAAGGCAGTACGAAGCATATTTGTGGGCTATGACCAAGAAAGGAAAGGTTGGAGATGTTGTGATCCAATAACCGGAAAGTGCTATGTGTCGAGGAATGTTGTATTTGATGAAACATCCTCGTGGTGGACAACAAACCATGAAGTGCTTCCAGATTCAGAAAAGCTAAAAGGGAAGCTAGTGTCATCTAGAGTTAACTTTAATCTCAATCAAGAAGAAAGTGTAATCGAATCAACTGAGGTTGAAGAACAGAATCAACAACCATGGAGCTCAGGAGTTTTCCATCATGGAGACACAAGTGATAACTGTGAAGATCCACCAAGTGTAAGAAGATCGTCCAGACTTAAGAAACCCAATCCCAAGTATGCTAATGCTGCTATAGTTGAACAGGAAGTGTGTGAACCTGATTCCTTTGAACAAGCAAGTACAGAAAAAGAATGGATTGCAGCAATGGAAGAAGAAATGGGAGCCCTAATAAGGAATCAAACCTGGGAATTAGTTCCCAAACCAACTGGTGTTAAACCCATCTCGTGCAAATGGGTCTATAAAGTTAAGCAACATGCTGATGGCTCGGTTGAAAGATGTAAAGCCCGGTTGGTGGCCCGTGGATTCTCCCAGCAATATGGCCTGGACTATGAAGATACGTTTAGCCCAGTAGCTAAATTAACAACAATCCGTGTGTTACTAGCTTTGGCAACAAACAAAGGATGGAAATTGTGGCAAATGGACATGAGCAACGCGTTTCTGTATGGCGACTTGGATCATGTAATTCATATGACGCAGCCTCAAGGGTTCATAAGCAAGACAAACCCTAACTATGTATGCAAGCTCAAGAAAGCCTTGTATGGGCTTAAACAGTGGTTTGGTAAAATAGTTGAATTTCTCGAACACAATGGTTACTCAATAACCAATGCAGATGCTAGCTTGTTCGTGAAGACTGAAGGAGAAAATTTGGTTATTGTTCTGGTATATGTTGATGATCTCATAATCACAGGAGATCTTGATGAAGTAATTGTTCAATTGAAAGAAAACTTGTGTACTCGTTTTCACATGAAGGATCTTGGAAAACTAAGACACTTCTTGGGTTTGGAAATCGAATATGAAGTTGGAGATATAATCTTGCATCAACGGAAGTACTCATCAGACTTGTTGAAGCATTTTGGAATGTTCAACTGTAAGCCAGCCGTGTCACCAATGGATACAAATGCAAAGTTGTATGTGGATGTTGGGAGAAAACTGGAAGATGCAACTATGTATAGGAAACTTGTTGGAAGTCTAATATACTTAACTCTAACTAGGCCGGATATTGCCTTTGTAGTTGGAGTACTAAGTTGGTATATGCAAAATCCCAGAAAACCTCATCTTGATGCAGTTAGAAGAGTCTTAAGATACATCAAAGCAACCATGAATTATGGAGTTATGTTTCAGAGGGAACAAGAATGCAAGCTGGTAGGTTATTGTGATGTTGATTACGCTGGAGATGGAAGTACACGTCGCTCCACTACAGGTTATGTGTTTATGTTGGGATCCTGTGTTGTGTCGTGGTGCAGCAAGAGGCAGCCTACTGTGTCCCTCTCTACTACAGAAGCTGAGTACCGAGCAGCAACTATGGCAGCCCAAGAATGTGTTTGGCTTGTCCAACTCCTAAAAGACTTAAATCAAGATGTAAAACCCAAGATTCCCTTGTTTTCTGACAACTTATCTTCAATACATCTCGCAAAGAATCCTACTTTTCATGCTCGAACAAAACACATCGAAGTCCATTATCATTTTATACGTGAAAAAGTACTAAAGGGGGAGATAGACTTAATCTATGTGAAAACAGCTGATCAAGTAGCCGACCTTCTCACCAAGAGTCTAGCCAATCACAAACTCGTGGACTTCTGCAACTCTTTGGGCATTGTTGAAGCAGGTGTTGAGAGGGAATATTGAAGATGCAACACCTCACGTGGTATCATGCTTGACACGTGATTTCCTTTAGTTCTGTTTTGGTTTATGCATGTTTATTTTCTAGCTTTGTTAATTTAAAGTTTGACTCAGTCATATAGTAGTGGTAGTGTCTTAGTGGGCAGTTTCCCTTTCAGTTGTTTCCTGTGTAATCGTAAGCCATATGTGGCAACTTCCCTTTGCTTTGTTTTTTAGTTTTGAATGAATGCAGAAAACCTTTGAGTCAAATTCTCTCTTCCTCTGTTCTTTGCTCACTAAAGTTGTTGTGTACAGCTTGTGATTTTTTCATTCCACTCAACAGTAATGTTTTTAAACTTCATTTTCTGATGTAATCTCAAAGATCTTCAAGAAAGCCAAACCCGTCATAAAAACCCATTTCAGAACTAAGAAACCAAATCACTTATTGTCTTTGAAGAACTCCCCCTCCAAGTCACAATGATCTTCAAATAAGCTAATGATATAAGCCACCAAAAAGTATCATGTAACAACCCAAATTTAAGATTCGTAACGCCACTTGATCGAGAAAATACTAGAAGTCGGAGATATAACAAGTCCTTAGAAGAGCTCGATGAAGAGTTGCTACTGTAAAGGATACTTCTTTGTAAAAGCTTTAGAATAGCTCGATGAAGAACTGCTACTGTAAAAGCTATCTTCGTAATTCTACCACAAGCTTTATAAAAAATCTTCAAATTTGAAAAGTCACAAATCCAATTTCGAATGGCCATACCAAATTCTCCCCCGATTTATAATCAAAAACATGATTATAAAACCTGCAAATGGTCATGAAAATGATCTTGAATGGATAAATAATTACTGTGCTCCCCCGCGACAAAATGATATAAACGATGAAGTATAAAATCTGAAATAGTCGAAAAATTTTGACGTTATCACGAAAAACGACTTTCCGAACCGCCAAGACTTGATGGAATCCTTAATTTTCTGTTCACAAAAAAAATATGTGCGTTAAAAAATCCAAAACTGTTCACCAGCCCTCAAATTTGCAAGCTTTTCGTAAAATGGGTTGAAATTGTCACTTTGCTGAAATTCAGGGGACAAAATTAATAATTATGAACCATATTCCCCTTCATTTGTAAGAAATTCTGGAAATGGTCCAAAACTGCCAAGCTGTGAAAACAACAGGGACCAAAAGCATCAAACTGTTGAAGTTGCAGGGAACAAAAATGAAACTTTGATATCTTCTTCCCCATTTAGACGCAGATGAAAGAATCACAGTGACATCCCCGTTTACCAAAGACTCCGAATCCAGGAAATTACCAACCCCGAATCACCCTTCGTTACGAGCACAAATATGAGACTCCGAGCCATTCGTAGTCGATGCAAGCCAGTTCACCATTACGAACAATTTCAGTCTCGCTACGAAACCCGGTACAGGTTTGCTGTGAATCAACGACATCCACAAGTCCAAACATAGGTTCGTTGCGAACATTCGTGAGACATAGTGCAAGCCCAGGTTCGCAGGTATGATATTCGCCCAATGTTCACCCCGAATGAGTTTCGATTCGCAATTCATTCGTTCGTAGGTTGGTCGATCGACCATAATATCCGTTACACAGTCAATTTTGACTTTTCATACTTTGACCAACAGTTCGTTCATCCCGATTAAGACTCGTTCGCAGGTAAGGTTGCGAATCCAACATCATTCGATATGATTGCACTTTCGATCATAGAGCTGATTAAGATTGCAATCTCAATTTTGACTTTTTTTGCTTTGACTATTGTTAGATGCATTTTATATGCATCTTTTAGCACAATTTCCTACGTATTTCGTTATAAAAAGCTAACTAACTTCCGATTATTCTTATGTATTTCGTGTTTCATGATTATTTTGTAGAATGCTCGTACTGCTCATGTTTGTTATGACTTTTTAGGGCCATATGGAGCACATGAATGATTTGCGCGAGTTCAGGATGCGTTAGTGGATGCTTTTGAGCTTAACTGGAGTCTAGACCGAGGAAGGATGCTGGAAAATGATCAAGAACTGCTTAGAAGGAGGAACGACGATCAAAAGAGCCGAAAATTGGAACATGCGATCGCACCTTGTCTCCATGCGATCGTAGGTATGCCTTTGCGATCGCATGTTTGGTCTGTGGTTTTTTCGTGCCAAAAAAATCACCAGCCTAAGAAAAGTGATACATGCGATCGCAGCCTTGGAACCTGCGATCGCAGGTTGGTCAAAATACATCAAAATGGCAACGTACTTCATCAAAAAGGTCCGTGACACGTTTTGGGTGATACATGCAATCGCAGGTATACCCCCATGCGATCGCAGGTACGACAATTTTATAGCTGGACATATAAATACAACCCCATACTCTTCCAGTAACCCTAATTGGCGATTCCTGGTGATTCTAATGTGATTTTCAGAGAGTTTCAAGTAAAGAACACAGATCTAAAGGAGACGATTCAATTTCTATTCATAGTTTACTAAGATTTATCGTTTAGATTCGATTTCTACTGTTTGTAATCTGTTTTTAGCCATGTCAGGCTAAAAACTCAGATTTCATTTTCGCAAGACGTAACCTTTTCGTATGATTAATCATTAGGCACTATGTTTGACTATGATTACTGTTTAGTTTGATTTTGATTTCAATTTCTGTTGGCAACTTAAATTGTTTGTGAATCATTCTCGTCATCTGGTTGTTTAGATCCGTAATTGTCCAGACTAATTAGTAAAAAGTGACAAGTATTAGATCACTTTAAATTTAGTCATTCTCTTGTCATTTTCGATTTCTATTAGTTCAATTTTCAGAAATAACCCCCCCCCCCTTTTTTTTTATGTTTATTGCATTCATAAAGAATTAGTTCACGCCTTACGCAAAGAGGTGTAAACATTAGGACGTGTCCCTGAGGATCCGACCCTACTTACCTGTACTACCTGTTAGTGCAATAAAGAAGTTTATTTTATATTTTTATTTGTTTAAATCATGTACGACAACGGTTCTAACAAATTGGCGCCGTTGCCGGGGACACGGTAAAACACTAATAGTTTTATGCCAATATCTTCACGTACAGGTGATCTGATTTTTGATCCAGAGATTGAGAAGACTGCAAGGATGCTAAAGAAGGAGGCAAAACTTCGGAAGCAACAAACAGGAACCTCAACCTCACCTACACCACAAGGCACTCCCTTGTGGAACGAACCTGAAGCCTCATTTCAACCTTTTCCAAAAGCACCACTTACCTCACCAGTTAACAGCCCGTTCAAAACCTACTCCTCATCATCTTCAGACAAACCCATACTCACAGACTCTTCTGAAACTGAAACAAATTTCACCGTGAGCGACAACGGAGACGAAGCTGAAAAAAATTCTCCGCGAGTGGGCAACACAGGAGGTTACCCAGCAGCCCTTGTGTATCACCTTTCCAGAGGCTCAAAACTTTGAGCTCAAATCTAGTTTAATCCATTTGCTGCCCCCATTCCGAGGCCTTGAGAATAAAGATCCTCATAAATTTCTCAAGGAATTCTGTGTCGTATGTTCTGGAATGAAGCCCCATACAGTTACTGAAGACCAGATCAAATTAAGGGCATTCCCCTTCTCAGTTCAAGATGCAGCAAAGGAGTGACTATATGACCTCCCGTCTGGTTCAATAACAAGTTGGAATGAACTCGCCAAACTCTTTCTAGAAAAATATTTTCCCGAGGCGTAAGTGTCAAATCTGCACAGAGAAATTCTAGGTGTAAAGCAAGGCAAAAGAGAAGCTCTCCACACTTATTGGGAGCGATTCAAGAAGCTGCTAGTCCAGTGCCCGCAACATGGCATTAGTGATTATCAGTTATATCAGTGTTTCTGCGAAGGATTGATACCTATGAAGAGGCGACTTATAAATGCATCAAGTGGAGGGTCACTTTCAGACATGACACCAACAAAGATTAGGGCATTAATCGAGAAGTTGGCCAATAAATCAAAACATTCAGCAACTGATGAAGAGTGGTACCCAGACCATCCAAGAGGAGTCAAGGAGATGAGTAACGCCCACCTGGAATCCCAGATTTCAGAATTGACTAAAGATGTCCTTGTGTTGACAAAAGAAAAAGGTATTAAGCCAAAGGTCAAACCTTGTGGGATCTGCTGCAAAACCGGGCACCCAACTGATATGTGCCCACTACTTCAAGAAAATAATGAATCTGTGCAGGCTATGGGAGGATTTCAGCAAAGGCCATTTGATCAACATCGCAACAACCAAGCTTGGGGAGGGCCTCAAAATAACAATTTCCAGCCAAGACCTCAACAGAACTTTTAGCAAAGAAACCAATACCAAGCTCCACCTGGGTTCTAACAACCTTCTCATCAAAATCAACACCAAAGCAATTTTCAGCAACCACCTGTTCAGTCACAAGCTAGTAGTTCCAGCATGTCTTTGGAAGACATAGTTAAAAGTCTTGCTACCAGTACCCAAGCTTTCCAGAATGCAACAAAGTCCAGCATCAAAAATCTGGAGCAGCAGGTATCGCAAGTCGCGAACTCTATGAGCAAATTAGAAGCACAAACACAAGGAAAATTCCCATCTCAGACTGAGAAAAACCCAAAGCACAATGCTTGTGTTGCCACTCTTAGAAGTGGTAAAAATTACAAAGGACCAGATCAGCAAGAAGATAAGGAAGAAGAGATCGTGGTTGAGCAAGAATCTGAGGCAACTGAAGAGGTGCAGAAAAAAGATGGACCTGCTGAAGCTGAAGTGAAAATTACCCCTCCTCCTTTTCCCTCAAGACTGAAAAACACGAAAAAAGAAAAGGAAGACAAAGACATTATGAATTTCTTCAGAAAGGTTGAGGTAAATATTCCCCTTCTTGATGCAATTAAACAACTACCCCGATATGCTAAATTTTTAAAAGAGTTATGTACTTCAAAAAGAAAATTAAAAGGAAACGAAACAGTTAAAGTAAGCGAGAATGTTTCAGCTGTTTTACATAACAGGCTACCCCCAAAGTGTAAGGATCCAGGAGTATTTACTGTTCCTTGAAAGTTAGGGAACCTTTCAGTGCCACGAGCTATGTTGGACTTAGGAGCTTCTATAAATGTTTTGCCATATTCACTTTTTAAAACTATCGGGGTAGGGTCATTAAAAAGAACAGGAGTCATCATTCAGTTAGCTGATCGTTCTCTGGTGCACCCAAAATGTGTGCTGGAAGACGTTTTGGTTCAAGTGAATGAACTCATATTCCCAGCTGATTTCTATGTTTTGGATATGGGAGATGACGACTCACCAAATTCAGGTTCCATTCTTTTGGGGAGACCATTTTAAAAACTTTCAGAACCAAAATAGATGTTTATGATGGTACCCTTTCAATGGAATTTGATGGTGAAGTTATCAACTTTAATATTTATGATGTCATGCGTTATCCTGATGATGTTTCCGCCCTTAATTTCATTGATGTAATTGAACCATTATCTGCAGAATATTTTGATATTGCTAACTGTGAGTCACTAGCATTAGTGCTCCATAGAAATTTGTCTATTAATGCAGCTCAAGTTCTATCAGAAAAGTATGTGGTTGATAAAGAAGTTCAAGAGATGGCAGCTCATATGGACCAGCAGAGAAAGTTGAGGTATGGTACCCAAACTCTTAAATTACCAATTTCTAACTCCAAGCTTTTTCCTTCTGTAGTGCAAGCTCCCATCTTGGAGCTGAAGACACTTCCAGAACACCTGAAATATTCATATCTTGGAGAAAAAGAAACATTACCAGTTATCATATCCAACAAGTTGTCAGAAAAAAGAAGAGTTAGAGCTGATCACAATTTGAAGGAGTATAAAAGCGCAATTAGGTGGACTATTGCAGACATCAAAGGACTCAGCCCATCTCTTTGCAGGCATAAAATTTTGATGGAAGAAGAATATAAGCCATCGCGAGAAGCCCAACGCAGATTAAACCCACCAATGATGGAGGTGGTTAAAAAAGAAGTTATGAAGTTATTGGATGCTGGGATGATATACCCAATTTCTGACAGCAAGTGGGTCAGCCCAGTTCAAGTTGTACCCAAGAAGGCTGGAGTGACAGTGGTGGAGAACAAAGAAGGAGAGTTGGTTCCAACTTGGGTTCAGAACGGATGTCGCGTTTGTATTGATTATAGAAAATTAAACGCAGCTACCCGGAAAGATCATTTTCCTCTCCCATTCATAGATCAGATGCTAGAAAGGCTTGCTGGAAAATCTCACTACTGCTACTTGGATGATTTTCAGGTTTCCATCAGATTCCAGTTGCTCCAGAAGACCAGGAGAAAACAACTTTCACCTGCCCTTTCGGCACATTCGCGTATAGATGTATACCCTTTGGACTCTGCAACGCACCCGCTACCTTTCAAAGGTGTATGATTAGTATCTTTTCTGAGTATGTAGAAAATACGATAGAAGTCTTCATGGGTGATTTTACCGTCTATGGAGACTCCTTTGATATTTGTTTGAAAAACCTCACAAAAATTTTACAAAGATGTATTGAAATAGACCTGGTCTTAAATTTTGAAAAATGTCGCTTTATGGTTGACCAAGGTCTGATTCTTGGACATATTGATTCAAAAAGAGGTTTGGAAGTCGATAAAGCAAAAATAGATGTTATAAAAAGCTTACCCTACCCGAAGAATGTTCGGGAAGTGCGTTCCTTTCTTGGTCATGCAGGGTTTTACAGGAGGTTTATAAAAGATTTTTCAAAGATATCAGTTCCCATGTGCCACTTACTGCAAAAAGATGTTGAATTTGACTTCAATGAAGATTGCAAGAAGGCTTTTGATGTGCTGAAAAATCTTCTTACTTCTGCCCCCATCATTCAGCCCCCAGATTGGAGTTTACCATTCGAGATAATGTGTGACGCCAGTAACACTGTTGTTGGAGCTGTTTTGGGACAGAGAAAAGACTGGGTTCCCCACGTTATATATTATGCATCAAAAACATTGGATAATGCCCAAGCAAATTACTCCACCACATAAAAAGAGTTGTTGTCAATCGTCTTTGCATTGGAAAAATTCAGACAATATTTGTTGGGCACGAAAGTTATAATCCTTTCTGATCACGCAGCTATTCGGTACCTTTTTGCTAAAAAAGACTCAAAGCCAAGGTTGATTAGATGGATTTTGCTGCTACAGGAATTTGATATAGAGATCAGGGACAAAAGTGGGAGAGAAAATTTGGTAGCTGATCATTTGAGCCGACTCACTCCACCTGAAGACCCGACACCGATCCATGAAACATTTCTTGACGAGCATCTATTCGCTGTTCAGAACCCTCCTTGGTTTGTTGATACAGTGAACTACTTGGTCTCCAGAGAACTCCCTTCAGATCTCACCCGAGCCCAGAAAGATAAAATAAAGAAGGAGGCGAAAAGATATGTCTGGGACGAGCCGTATTTATGGAAACATTGTGCTGATCAGGTGATTAGAAGATGTGTGCCTCAAGATGAAGTCAAGTCAATTCTGAATTTCTGCCATTTAGAAGCTTGTGGAGGGCATTATGGTCCACAACGAACCGCACGCAAGGTCTTGGACAACGGTCTTTATTGGCCTCATATTTTTCGTGACTCTTTTCTATTTTGCAAAACTTGTGAAAGGTGCCAAATGACTGGGTATTTGACATCTCGTAATCAGATGCCACTTACTCCAATCTTAGTATGTGAAATCTTTGACGTTTGGGGTATAGATTTCATGGGTCCGTTTCCGCCATCTTTTGGGTTTGTATACATCTTGCTTGCTGTGGATTACGTGTCCAAATGGGTCGAGGCAAAAGATACACGAACAGACGATGCCAAGGTTGTAGTTGATTTTGTCAAGACAAATATATTTGCTAGGTTTGGGACACCAAAGGCCATTATTGGTGATCGGGACACGCATTTCTGCAACCGCACCCTCGAAGCAGTCCTCAAGAAATATGGTGTCATACATCGGGTATCCACAGCATATCACCCGCAAACCAACGGGCAAGCTGAAGCTTCAAACAGACAGATTAAGGGAATTATAGAGAAAACCATCAATCCAGTCAAGAAAGATTGGAGTATTCGATTGGATGATGCGTTATGGGCTCACCGGACAGCATACAAAACTTCTATCGGTATGTCACCATATCGAATTGTTTTTGGTAAACCTTGTCGATTACCGGTTGAATTGGAGCATCGAGCATATTGGGCTGTCAAAAACTTAAATATGAGCATGGATGAAGCTGGTAAGAAAAGAAAATTGGATATTCAAGAATTAGAAAAAATCCGGAATGATGCTTACGATAACGAAGCAATCTATAAGGAGAAGACGAAAGCGTTTCACGACAAGATGATCTCGTGAAAGTATTCACTACCGGTCAAAAGGTACTCTTATATTACTCTCGTTTCAAACTTATTTCCGGTAAATTGAGGTCTCGTTGGGTGGGACCTTGTGTTGTTATTAACGTGTTTGATCATGGTGCTATAGAAATTAAGAGTGAACAAACATGAAATATTTTTAAGGTAAATGGTCATCGTATCAAACCATTTTACGAAGGGTTTCAAGTTACAAATGAAGAAGTGGAGGTAGACGAGGTCCCGACTTATCGCAATTGAGGAAACCAAGTAACAATGTCGAGCCAACGACAGTAAAAACGGGCAGCTTACTGGGAGGCAACCCGGGCGTTTGTTTGGTTTCGTTTTTTGTAACTTCTTTTCAATTTTGGTGTGTTTTTAACTACTTAGACCGTCTCTTTTTAACTGAATCGTGTTTTTAATATAAAAAGGAACAGAGAGAATTTGAAAAAAGTTGAAAAATGCAGTTTTGGTGGAACCTGCGATCGCAAGTCCTGTCTTTGCGATCACAGGGTATGTTTTTTTGGTCACAGAACATCGTCGAGGATTTTTTGGAACGATTTTTGACGAAAAAAGGGTCCATGCGATCGCAGGTTTAGCCCATGCGATCGCATGTATCAAAATTTTATCACGATTATACCCTCGATCCCTAAAAGAACAAAATCAAGTCTTTTTCCACAACCTGCGATCGCATTTATCAGTTTTTAGCATCCTGCCACACATTTGAACGTTGAACGATCGATTCCAGCCATTTTAGTAAAACCTGCGATCGCAGGTTATATACATGTGATCGCATGTATCAAGATTATTCATTTAAAACGTTACCTGCCTCGATAAAAGCCAAACGGTCAATTTTTTAAATAATCTGCGATCGCAGGTCCTCCCTTTGCGGTTGCAGGTAAGAGTTTTCCTATATATATATATATATATATATATATATATATATATATATATATATATATATATATATATATATATATATATATATATATATATATATGGGTCGCAGGCTTCATTTTAACCACCACAACTCCAAAAAATTTCTCTGGATTCCACTAGTTTTTGAGTTTTCTCACCAAAAATCACTCAAATCGCTCATTTTTCATCCAAATCAATCAAATGAGGTATCAATCTCTTCTGTTTTACTCCTACAACATCTTTACGGTAACGAAATCATGTTTTCACGGTTGAAATTCACCAAAAATCTCATTTTGTTCATTTGAATTTTGAATTTTTGTGAGTTTCTTTTTCAGATCTACGCTCCGTTAGCAATCCGCAGGCCACGAAAAGTTGAAACGTTTGCTCACGACGCAATTCAGAAGAGATTCATCTGAACGAAATTTCAAAAATCAAAAAATTTTCAGGCACGAAAAATATACTGCTGCTCAGCGCACAGTCAGGTATTTTCGTTCTGAAACTGAATTTTTGTTTTTGTTATATATTTGTGCGGGCTTGCGTATCCGCTTGGGAGTAGTTAGAAATAATTATTTTTGCTTGATTATTTTTTTTACCTGGAAATTGTGCCTACCTTGTCCCGCTTTTGACTTGACAAAAAAAATGCCCCCTAGACCATCCCGTTCACGCAGACAGGTTGACGCTCTAGAGCCGTCATACACTGTCCAGGTGGACAATGTCACTGTGGATTTAGGTTCATAGGCTGCACTCGTGTTACCAGCGAATTCTCGACCGCGAGATTTTGCCACAAGTCTGGGCCCCTAGCCGCACACTAATGCGGGAACTCCATATTTATGATGGTGTTCACGCTCGTTTTGCCAATATTGGCTGAGAGCGCCTATTATCTGCAGATTTTGCCACTTGTCCCCTGTAACGACCGTGTTTCTAGGCTAGGCATTAATATTGACATAATGGTCTAGGTTAACCTTTGTAACTCATTTAGAAGAAATGAAAAGGAATTATGTGAATTTTATGTGAATTATGTGTTTTATGCTTAATTATTAGGGTTTAATTAATTAAGAATAAAAATGAGCGTCAAAAATTAAATTTTAGATAAAGCCGATATCTATTAAGAAACTTGTAGTGGGCGTGACAAGGATTACGGATATATAAAGAATGCCGAAATCCGAGTTATAACGAAGAAGTTATGACCTGTCGAAGTTTCGCGATAAACCGGCACGGTGCCGAATGTCGTAAAAAGTGAGTTTTTTGATAAACTACTTTTTAGCCTTAGTAATCTAAACGAAACTCGTAGTATTCGTTAAACCGAGAAGTTCGATAAAAAGAACGCCCAAATCTGACTTCGTATGAGGAAGTTATGATTTTTCGAAGTTTCAGCTTAGCAGTAGACAGCTAAAAACTCGAATTTTAGATCGAGTGATTTTTAGGCGACACTACCTAAATGAGAATCGAAGGTCTCGTCATTAGTAGCACAACGGTAAAAAGTCTTACGAAAACGGACGTCGGATGAAGAAGTTATGAATTTTTAACGGATTTCCTGTCCCGGTCTGTTAAAAATAATAATATAAAAGTTAAATTCAAAATTAGCCAACGAAGTCTAAATGAAAGTTGTAGAGCATAATTTTACCTACGCGTGCATATAAAGAACGTCAAAAACGGAGCTCGTATACGAAAGTTATGGATTTTATAAGTTTTGGCGCGAAAACCGAGAAAATTCGCATTGTCACGTTTTTGCCACGTCACCTTCGCTGAAAGAGTGTCACGTGTCCGAAATTGGTGAGTCATGCGAAGCCATGTGTCGCCTTCCCTCGCATGAACAGTAGTTGCGTGTCGGATTCTGATTCGACCGAAGGGAGGCCCAACCGAAGCAAGCCGCGTGTCACTCTTGTTCCGATCTGCTGACGAGACCGAAGCGATCCAATAAGGATCCGACGCGTGTGCCTCGGTGGCGAGCCCTCGCATGCGAGACGTGTCCGCCTCCGGATCCGACCACGTGTCCGAGCCTCCTGCTGCCTCGTGTCCTCGGTGCTGACTCCTTCTCTCGGCCGACTTCGGATCTCACCCTATAAATAGAGGGCTTGCGAGATCTTCCGGCTACTTTTGGAAAATGGGCATTTTTCACCCCTTTTTCAATATTTTAAGCATTTTGACCTCCCCCGATGCCTCGAGATCATTTCCAACGCCCGGAACACATCCTGGAGTGCCCGAAGGCCCGAAAAATTTATCTTTTCGGTTTTGAAGCCCGACCTTTCGCAGAGCCCAGTTTCTCAATAAAACTCCCGGTTTTATTAGAAACGATCGTTTTAGGAAACGAATTGCTGCCCGACTTTCATTAAATCAGGTGAGTGTATAGTCATTTTCACCTTACACATAGATATGAAGTATTTACCTTAAAATACGTGCTATGTGTAAATATATTAATTGTTTATTTGAGGTGACTGTTGAATTGATGTTTTATACAAGTTTTAAACTGTATATATATTTTTATCTACAAATATGTTGGGTAAAACATGGGTAGATTAATTAGATAATGTGTGAGGAAATAAAAGTGATGAGAGGTATCGATGTTTAAGATGATCTACTCATCTAGCAGAGTATAGACAACGGCCACAGACTATTTTAGATAGCCCAGTGGAACGTTAGTAGACTTGTAATCGGTACGTATGTTTGAACTATATGTTCATTAGGTATTTTTGAACTATGTGTTCATCCATTAGTTCTTCCTTTTGACACTATTACGTGTCGGGGTACGGGAGCGTACGGGAGTACTTTATCAGTATTTTCCCTATACTTTTATTTGGAAGAGCTTTGGAGTCTTTGTTCTTTTATGAAGTGATCGGACGAGCTTCATGAGTTAGTGATATAGATCATGAGTTAAATAGTGGGTGTGTGATGAAAAGTGAGTTGGATAGATGAGATGATTAGTGATATAGATCATGAGTTGAAAGTGAGTGGTGAAATATGGGAAAAGCTTTTACCCAAATGTTGGCGTGAGTGGTGCAATATGAGAAAAGCCCTTACCCAACGTTGACCCCCGTCATTCAGCAGAGTAGGGATGACAGCCATGGACTGTTCTAGACCATCTGCGGAACACTAGCAGGCTCACAACCTATAGGTGTTAATGGACTTAAGTGTTCATTCGATGTACTCTAAAACCCCCGTCATTCAGTAGAGTATGAATGACAACCATCGACTATTTTGATGGTCTGTGGAACACTAGCAGGCTCGTAACCTGTAGGTGTTAATGGATTTAAGTGTTCATTCGATGTACTCTATTCCCCTCATGAGTGCCTTTAGGGCATGTAAGGCTGGGGAAACCCCTTAAGTATGTTCATCAGCTGTATGGAAAACCCATTGACATGTATTGCGGGGAAAACTCCCGTGGGAAATACCGTCGATAAATAAGAGCTATGGACTTAGTATATGGAAAACCCATTGTCATGTATTGCGGGGGGAGGGGGGAACTCCCGTGGGAAATACCATCGATGAATAAGAGATATGGACTAGCACATGGCGACGATGTGACTTCGTGCCTATTTGACATAAATTGTTGAAGGAAAACAATGTTGTCACCTTATTGGCTGTTTTATGTTAGGATGTCTTGTTTGACATAACTTGCTGAGGGAAAGCAATGTTGTCACCCCGATGTTTGTTTTATTTGACATAACTTGCTGAGGAACCCCCAAAGCAATGTTGTCACCCCTAGTTATAATCCTTAGGCTAGGTCCCTTATGATAGTTGTTTTAGGGACGTAAAGTGAGGATAATGGGAATGGGTAATTAGGGTTATTTTGGTTGATGGAATTAATCAATTTATTGTTGATTGAGAACTTAATAAGTTTATTATTTATTGTGGGTTGAAAACCCTATATGCTCACCAGGCTCCCAAGCCTGAGCCACTCAGTTTATTTGTATCACAGGTATCGATACGAAGTTGCTTTACACTGAGAGATTAAAAGAGAAGTAGATCACTTGTGTAAATGAATGTAAGTTTTGTTTATGCTTATGTTTTTGTATTGACAATGACATCCCAATGGTTTAAGTGAACAAAATACATTTCTTCGGAAATGATTTGATAACATATTTATTATGTTTTTCTGGGAAGAAATTCCGCAACACCTTTAATCAAATGATTACTCTGAAATTATTTCAAAAGCATAAATTAAACCGGTCTTTTCTGGCCGTGAATTTGGGGATGTCACATCCCCTATTGACCCGAGAGTTTTTAGCTACGCTGAGTGAGGTGAATCATGAGGGAAACTTTGTTTTTCGCATTTTTAGCACCCCTCACACTATTCACATGGACCAGTTATGTACTTTCTTCCATACCCCCATCACCAGTTTATCCCAGCCCGCCCCTGCTTTTGACGTATGCGAGTTTTGGTACTCCATTACCGGTTTGGAGTTTTACGATTCATCCCAATCCATCCAGACCAGTATTGTGCACCATGTTCTCAAAATTACAGTGAAAATTATATGCAATATTATTTATGCACAACTTGAGACTACAAAAGCCGGCAAAGCCGAGCTTTTTCTTTTGTGGTGCATGATCACCGGGTCGCACCGCCCGCATTTTGGTGATATTATCATCAAACGTTTCCATAGAGTTATAGCCCTTCGCACCGGCGGTGCAATTTGCTGTGGTGGTCTAATTTCTGTCATTGCCCATTCCATTGCGCCGCAACATGTCCAGGGGTACACCTTCTTTACAGGTGACACCTTTCGTTTGACCCTGCAGAATCTTCGGGCAATGCACATGCTACGTACAGCCCCAGGTGGGTATGTTTGGATGCAGGGTCGATCCACTTATTTCAAGGTCACTGGTCCTGATGTCATCGCCCTCGCTGACCCCATTAGTGAGACTGTGTGAGTTCTTCCGTCAAACATTCCACCACCTGCTCGCCCACGTAGGTCACAGCAGGCCCCACGTCCACATTCTGATCGAAACTTAGTAAAATAGTGTAGAGATTTCCAAACTATACCAATTATAGTTTATTCGTAAAGTTCTATAATGTACATGGAAACATTTGCAATGTAATCGTATGAAAGTAAAATAACCTTATGCTCGACCTATTACAAAAGGGTTAAAAATATATAAAGTATTTTTAGGAAGTATAGTGAATGCTCGATTTGAAACAACTGCAAAGGTTTTTAAAACTATTTAAAAAAACATTTGAAATAACACAAAAGTCCTTGTGTTTTACTTGTATTCTCCCCCTAAAATATTAAAAACATTTAAAATGCAGGGGTATGAACTCACCTCGTATGTGCGCTTGAGTTTGGAATAGTGAAGCGGTAGAGACGATCCTCGGGTTGTCGTACGAGCGAATAACGTTAACCTAAAATAATTATATTCGACGTCGTATTTAAATTAATAATATATTAATTTAAATAATGAGTTAGATAATAAATTAATTATGTAAGAAGGACTTACAATTAAATTGAAATTAATTGGAAATGTTGGAAATGAGTTTTTGGTTGGAAAATGGGGTTTACGGTTGGAGGTTATGGTGTTCACGGTTGGATCTTGGTGTTCTTGAGGAGTTTATGAAGATTTGAAGATATTATGAATGTTCTTGGTGAATTGGTTAAAGATTTGAAGATTTTGGGCGTAAACCTTTAAACATTGAGAGAAAATGGGGTTGTTCACGGATAAAGATTGAGAGGATTTTGGAGTGGTTCACGGTTGAGAAATGGGGAAATGAATTGATTCAGGGTGAAAACACATATATAGGGGGTGTTTACGGTTGAAGTGGTATTGGGATTTAGTGTTTACGGTCTACAAATGGACTTGAAATGGGGATTACAGCCCATTAAGGGGGTGTTCACGGTCATACTTGGCCGTGAACACACTTTGGAATTCTTATTAGGCCGTGAACTACTTTTAGGAAGATTCCTTGGACCGTGAACTCCTTTGGAGTTTACTCTTGGACCGTGAACACTCTTTTTGGAGTGGATATTTGACCGTGAACTCCCTTAGGGGTTGTTTTTATGATTAAATCCTTAGACTATTCATTTTTAATAAGTTATAATACCATAACTCACTTTAGATTTACGATATACTTAGCTATTAGCTTATAATTATGCCTTTAGGATAGTAGAGGATATATATAAACATAGGGATCGAAACGAAATTTTTGACTCTTGTTGAATTAACAATGACGGGTTGTTACATTATCCCCCCGTTAGAGGGAATTTCTTCCCGAAATTCTTGCTATAGCGAATACATTACGGACTAGGGAAAAGGTGCAGGTACTTTTTGTTTCTTTTGATCCTCTCGTTCCCAAGTGAATTCAGGTCCCCGGTTGGCATTCCAGCGAACCTTCACTAACGGTATGCGACTTTGTTTCGTTCGTTTGACCTCCCTATCCATGATTTCTACGGGTTCTTCTACAAAATTAAGACTTTCGTTTACCTCGATCTCGTCGAGTGGAATCACAAGAGTCTCGTGAGATAGACACTTCTTTAGATTTAACACGTGGAAGACTGGGTGTACGTTGTTAAGCTCTTTCTGTAAATGGAGTTTGTAAGCTATAGGGTCGATCCTAACGAGGATCTCGAATGGCCCAATGTATCTTGGGTTTAGCTTCCCACGCTTCCCGAAGCGTATCGTGCCCTTCCAGGGTGAGACCTTCAACAAAACGCGGTCACCAACCTGGAATTCCAAGGGTTTTCGCCTTTTATCTGCGTAGCTCTTTTGTCTGTCTCTAGAGGCTTTCATACGTTCACAGATTTGTACTATATTTTATGTGGTTTCCCGAATGATCTCCGGGCCAGTGAGAATGATATCAGGAACTTGCCCTTTAGCTAGCTGTGTGTCACCCACCTCAGTCCAGCACAGAGGGGATCTGCACTTACAGCCATAGAGGGCTTCGAATGGAGCAGCCTTGATGCTAGTGTGATAGTTGTTGTTATATGAAAACTCAACAAGTGGCAAATGGGTGTCCCATGCTTTACCAAAGTCGATCACACAAACTCTCAGCATGTTTTCTAGCATTTGAATGGTTCTCTCACTTTGCCCGTCTGTTTGAGGATGATAAGTTGTACTCATGTCCAGCTTAGTTACAAGAGCTTTCTCAAGCGACTGCCAAAATCGCGAGGTGAATCTACTATCTCTATCTGAGATAATAGATATGGGCACACCGTGCAGTCGTACTATCTCTCGGATGTAAGTTCTTGTTAGCTTCTCCATTTTGTCTGTCTCTTTGATTGACAGGAAATGGGCTGACTTGGTCAATCTTTCAACGATCTCCCAAATAGTATCATGACCACTCGACGTCTTGGGCAACTTGGTAATGAAATCCATTGTGATCCGATCCCACTTCCACTCAGGTATTTCTGGTTGCTGCAATAAACCTGAGGGCTTTTGATATTCTACTTTGACCTTGGCGCAAGTTAGGCACTTGCCCACACAGGTAACAATCTATGCTTTCATGTTCGGCCACCAATACAGTTTCTTGAGATCCAGATACATCTTATCTGAACCTGGATGCATGGAGTATCGTGTCTTGTGGGCTTCATTCATGACAACCTCTCGGAATCCACCAAAATTCGGTGTCCAGATCCGATTCATGAAGTAATGAACACCATCATCCTTGATTTCTAAGTTCTTATCCATTCCTCTTAAGGCTTCACCTACCACATTCTCAAGTTTTAAGGCTTCCAACTGAGCCTCTTTGATTTGTGTGGACAGATGCGAAAGAATGGTCATGGTTAGTGCCTTCACTCTACGAACTGAGTACACATTTCGACTAAGGGCATCTGCTACTACATTGGCTTTACCGGGATGATAACAAATTTTCGCATTTGTAATCATTGAGTAGCTCCAGCCATCGTCGCTGTCTCATGTTAAGTTCTTTCTGATCAAAGATGTGTTGAAGGCTTTTGTGATCGGTGAAGATAGTGCACTTGGTACCATATAGGTAATGTCTCCAGATCTTCAGAGCAAACACTACTGCTCATCACAATACACCACAAAATCTTTTGTACCTTCAGGGAGGGACAAGATAGGTGCACTGCATAATGCTTGCTTCAATGTTCGGAAGGTAGTATCTTGTTTCTCTTCCCAGCTAAAAGTTACGCCCTTCTGAGTTAGGGCGGTAAGCAGTTTAGCTATTCTAGAGAAGTTTTGTATGAATCTGCGGTAGTAGCCATCAAGTCCTAGAAATTAACGGATCTCTGAAGGCGTTCTGGGTGTTGACCAGTTCTCAATCGCCTTTATTTTAGAAGGGTCCACGTGTATTCCTTCTTCGCTGACCACGTGACCAAAGAAGTTTACTGTGACGACCGTCAAATTCAAGTCAAAGTCAACAAGTAAAAGTCAACAAGTCAAACCGGTCAAACTTAATTTGTACTTGAATGTTAAAAGTTATTCTATGTATAAAAATATGCAATTTTGTGTCAAGAATTCAAGTGTCTCGAAAAAAAAAATCTATGTGTTAACAATGTAAAAACCCTAAAAAGGGAGTTAAACGCATCAAAACACGACTAATGACCCTTTCGGGGACTTAAAACGATCATAAACGAAGCATAACGGGGTTTACGAACCTTGCATTACGAGATTATACGATAATAATGGCTAAGGTTAAATTTCTCCCAAATCTCTCCAAGTATGTGAAATCTCTCCCAAATCTCTCCAAGTATGTGAAATCTCTCCCAAATCTCTCCAAGAATGTGAAATCTCTCCAAGTATGTGAAATCTCTCCCAAATCTCTCCAAGTATGTGAAATCTCTCCCAAATCTCTCCAAGAATGTGAAATCTCTCCAAGTATGTGAAATCTCTCCCAAATCTCTCTCAAAATCTCTCTCAATTTTTATAGTCATCCCGACCCTTAACTTGGCCAAAAACCGCTTGAAACGGTGAGTTATATCGAAAAACAGCTAAATAGGGCCGAAACCCCTCTTAGGAACCGAACCTCCTAGGAACCGAACCTCTTAGGGCCGAACCCTTCTAATAGGACCGAACCCACTCAGAGCCGAACATGTCAGAAGCGAACCTGTCAGAAGCGAACCTCCCCTTCTCGGACCGAAGCTCAGCCGAACCGAGACCCTCGCACCTTCGGTCCCTCCCTTCGGACCTTCGGTCTCCTCTTCCCCCTTCGGCTCCTTCTTTCCCTTCTCTCGGTTCTCACTCTCTTAGAGCCGAACCTCGCAGGTTCGGTCCATATTGCCCCGTTTTCGACTACTTTCGCTTCCTAAGCCCGTTTTTGACGTTTTTGACGGGATTTTTTCACCAAATTCATATTTTTATCATTTTTAACTCCCATAACTCTTATTTTAATTATTTTTCAAGGATTTATTAATTAAAATAGCTTAGATTATCAAGTGGGTCAAGTGTGCCCACTTGCCCTCCATGTGTCATTCTCTCATTTGCCACCTTATCCACATTACACAAACCAATGCACACATCACTTCAAACTCACAAGTTGCTCCAGCAACCTTCTATATAAAGAAATCCCTGGAGGATTTCTTGATTTACTTGCTCATTTCAAACATACACACACTTCTCATACCACCTCAAGAAAGCTTATTTCTCTCTACTTCCCACCACCTTGTGCAAGTGTTCTTGAGTTGCTACTGCACTTTTTGATAAGTATTCCATCTAAACTCAAGTGTTATTCCATAATTTCATAACACTCTTGGATCATTGACTCATGTCTTAACGCCAAAAATCGTTCTTAGGATCATCCAAGTCTTCACGTGTTCGTCAAGTGCTCGTGACTTGATATTCCTTAACTTCAACCTTCCACTCTTCAAGTCATCACTCAAGGTGAGTTCATACCCCTACATTTTCTAGTTTTCTTCAGTATCAGGGGGGAATACAAGTTAAAACACCAAAACATATTCAAAACTCAACTTGACAGCTTACAATAGAAAAGTTGTGACCTGTTCACGAACTGTTTTACCCAACTTAAACTTAATATTTTCCAAAACTGTATAATATGCAAGTAGTTCAGGTTTATACCGTTAAAATGACTACTTGTATATCTCCATACGATTTTTCTACAATTTATGGTAATTTTTACAAAACCGCCTATCACTGCAGCATCAAAGTCGGACGAGGTTGTGAAGATGAACATTTTCACTCTGGTTTGAGACCACCAAAAATTATAAGAAAATTTATGGATACAGTAGACTCTTTTTCCAAATACTCAGAGTTTACGAATTCAGTTTTTGACTTACGATGAGTTTTCTAAAATATTCTAAAACAGTGACAGTTAAGAGTAAAACTGTCAAATACATATTTAAGAGTTACTCACACCTTGTAACATGTTGAGCAAGGTGTGTAAGATTTACACTTGGTATTTCAATATCATTTTATTGAAGTACATATACATGCATAATAAGGTTGTCCTTCCATCATACAACACTTTTGATAAACTATAATAGGCATGTTTTTGAACACTTCATTTAACAAAGAAAACAATAACTATATCGATTTACAAAACGAATATTTCACTACACACTATGTGAACTTGTTAATGAATATTTGAGACATTCTCCTTCGGGATACTCTAAGTGCCACAGAAAAGTCCTTTAGTTATAATCAGAATCTCCTGGAGGGAGAACGTGATAGTTGTGTTTAGATCTATACTGGGTCCGACAAACCCGCACCTAAGCTGCTTGCAACAGCTAGACCGACAGGTCTGGGATGACAAGTGTCATAACATTCCGACGCCTGAAGAACGTCGCATACGAGGCCATCTAGTCTTTAGTATGATTATAACATCTCACATGGAATATTAACAAACATACAGTTCACGGAAATTCTAAGGCTTTATACAAAGGAGTTTTATTTGAATATAAAACACACACATAAGTATGACGATTTACTTACACATACTAAGTCTTGTTTCGGTTAAGACTGCAACAAACCTTTTTGAAAATATTGGATTTTCTGGAAACAAACTTGCAACAAACTTTAAGGAAACAACATTCATTTTTCATAAAATGCTTATGTACTCACCAGCTTTATTCTGATACTCTCTTTTCAAAACAACTTGTATTCTCAGGTAATCAGTAATACAGGTAACCGCAAGATTTCTGAAGTCAAGACGCTAAGGCGTAGATTCTTTTGCTACATTTTATCATCATATGTAATTTAATTGGAAACATGTATTTTTGGAACATGTATTTTGGAAACAATGTAACCTTTTTAAATTATATCTATGATGGTTGTGTTTTACTTTCTTCACTATGGTTATGATACTGAGCATGACGTCCTCCGCCCCCGAACGTTTCCGCCGTTCTGGTTTGGGGGTGTGACAGATTGGTATCAGAGCCCTTGTTTATAGTGAACTAAGTATATCGAACCACGTAAGATATACAAACTATAAATACAACGAGACAAAATTCTCTGACGTAGCATTTCAAAAATACTTTAGCATAAAATTTAATATTTTTATGAAAGTATTCGCACGATCGCACATACTAATTCAGTATCATAATGGCAATAACCTAAAAGTATTGAGACAAGTTGGACACCATGGCCCAGCTTCGGGGTATGTAGTCAGATCTTTGATGAATATAGCCTGATCAACTATATTTAGCCAAGGTAGGACCAATGTATGCCGAAAAAGGATCATGGTGAGCAACAAGTCTGCAACTTACCAAAGACTTCAAAAATCAAACATAAAAAAATACTATAGGAGTATTTTAACACAAAAAGGTCGTAATAATCACAACTGCGATAATTAACTTCTTATTCCCAAGGTTTCTCGCGACATTCCTCCTTATCCCTATTCTCGCACAGGTACGATGGCAGGATTTCATTTGCCGGGTGATCCCTACTTTCCCAACCAAGGGAATGCCGGTTGGATTGTGGAAGACCCAGAGGAAGAACCCGAAGAAGAACCCATGGAGGATGAGGAACCCATGGAAGAGGAAGAATTTGTAGACGGTGAAGAGGAAGAAGACTCAGATGGAACCGACTTTGAACCCGAAGTTTACAATCCACACCCTGCCCCTATTCCTCCACAACACTTCCAGGGCCCAACGCCCCAATGGGCCAAGACTATACATCGATGGAGCTGAGAGCAAGGTCAACGACCTCCCTATGGCATGCAACGAGGCTTCTACGATCTCAGCAGAGGAGGGTCAGCCGACCAAGCCCTCCCTGTCATAGTTCACCGTGTCACACGCCACGAAGAGCAAACAAGAGTTAACACCCAACATCTAATGGAGGTTGGTGCCACCAGCCAAGTCAACTCCGTTCGCATTCGCCGGTTGGACGACGACCACGATCGGACTCGAGACCGCACCGAGCTTCTTCGACGGGAAATGGCTGCAACCCGAGCTGAAGTGCAAGAACTTCGAGAACACCGAGCCACTCTAGAGGGACGTCTGGCTGAAGCAGAGCACCAAGCGGCAGAATCCAGAACCGAAATGAGGAACTTCGTGATCCTCAGAGCTTCAACCACCGCAAGTAGTGTTGCACTGCTCGCTCCAGTTTAATCTAGTTTTGCGGATAAATATTACTGTTATTTTCTAGTATTTTATGTCCGATCTCACGATTTAAGTGTTTGCACTTCCGGGATCAGTTAGGCGGTCAAAATTTTCCCATGCATTGATGTAGCATAGACCCCTAGTCGGGTCAAATTTTCGCCAATATTGTATACTAAGTTATATCAATGAAATTGACACGCTAACTGCTTTACTACATCAGATTCATAACATGAACTATTTTCAGATTAAATTTACTGGGCCTAATTTATGATGGTTTGGTGTATAAATCAAAGTTATATATAATTAAGACCATGTCGACCTAGAAATGGTGGTTCCGCCTTGGATCCTGTTTCTTGTTTGGTTGTGGGCCCAGGGCAGACCCATTAGATTCGAAAGTTTATTTAATCTTAATTGCATATAAATATTGTACATCAAGCGATTGTTGGATGGACCCGGTATGGATACTATTACAGACATTTCATGGGAATCAATACTATCGAAATTCATAAAGTCTATATTTCATTATAGACTTCTAGTAGGAATGGATTCTTACAACATTCTTACAAATCGGAATCATGATGCATATAAAGAACTAATAATGTTTAGTTTAACACTCGACTTGTATCAAAGACTTATTGTCTTTTCATTCTTAATAATGGCAGAAAATGCCACCTCGTAGAAATCCTAGACGCAGCGACGCAACGGGAACTACAGCGCCACCACCACCACCTCCTCAGTTCGACCCAGCCATGTTCCAGGCTGTGGTGGCGGCTACAGTGGCAGCCGTGATAGCCCAAATCAACCCCAGTAATTCAGGAGGTGCAGGCAGTGGTGCCTCGAATTCTAATAACGGGGACGGCCAGGGACGCTCGAGAGAGTGTACCTACAAAGACTTTACTAACGGCAAGCCCAAAACCTTCAACGGAAGCGGAGGTGTCATAGCGTTGCTGCAATGGTTCGAGAAAACCGAGACCATTTTCGAAATATGCGCCTGCCCTGAAGCCAGCAAGGTCAAGTTTGCTGCATGCACATTCTCTGAAAGGGCCCTCACCTGATGGAAGGGCCACGTCAAAGCACTAACGCTCCCGGTGGCTAACTCGATAACATGGGAAGATCTGGAAACCATGTTAATGAAGGAGTACTGCCCCAGGGGCGAGATACAGAAGCTGGAAGAAGAATTTTGGGGTCTCAAAATGACAGGCTCTGACATCCTGTCATACACCTCGAGGTTCAGCGATCTAGCCATGCTGTGTCCCGGGATGGTTCCTACTAAAAGAAAGAAGGTGGAGAGGTACGTATGGGGATTATCTCCCCAACTCCAAGGACACGTATTGGCCTCAAAGCCAATTACCTTCGACAGTGCCAAGGAACTGGCACAACAACTCATCGACCACAAAGCCAGCCATGGTCCCGTGTCTACCACCTCCGAGCAAGCGAAAGGGGGAAACAACAAAAGGAAGTTCTTGGATAAGAAGAAGGGCCAACCCGCTCAAGACCCTGCCAAGAAACAACAAGTGGTTGCTGTGCACGCTGCCACAACCACTCCCAATCCAACTCCGATAAGGCAATACGTCGGGAACCTACCCAAGTGCAACAAGTGAAGCTATCACCACAACGGTGCATGCCGTGAAATGCATTGCACCAACTGTAACAAAAAGGGGCACACCGCCCGATTCTGTAGAACTCCAGCCCAACAAAATGCAAAGCTGCCAACGCCGGAGCCAGCCGAACCTGCTATGGATGTGGAGAAGCAGGACACCTCAAACATAACTGCCCAAAGGCAAGAAACCCCAACCCCGACGAGGTGGGCAGAGTTCTGGCAATAGGTTATGAGGAGGCCGTCGCAGATCCAACTGTGGTTACCGGTACGTTTCTCCTCAACAATACATACGCATGCATTCTTTTCGATAGTGGCGCGGAGAAAAGCTTCGTAAGCCACCAATTTAAACGCTTGCTTAATCAAACACCACAAACACTAAAAGACACATTCACCGTAGAAATGGCTAACGGAAAAACAGAGAACACTAACGACATTTACATCGGGTGTACCCTCACCTTAAACAACCACTCTTTCCAAATCGACCTTATGCCGGTCACCATAAAAAGCTTTGATGTTATCATTGGCATGGATTGGTTATGCCCTCACCATGCTGAAATCCTGTGTCACGAAAAGGTTGTTCGCCTTAATCTGCCGAGTGGCGAAACTCTCGTTGTCTATGGCGACAAACCTGGCTCAAACTTTCAGATCATCTCCTGTGTCAAGGCTCAAAAGTATCTCCGCAAGGAGTACCACGCCTTCCTATCCCACGTCGTAGATAAGGATCAAGGAGTGAAAGGCATCAAGGACATTTCGGAGGTCTGTGATTTCCCTGATGTATTCCCAGAAGACCTTCCAGGAGTGCCCCCTCCCCGACAAGTCGAATTTCGAATCGACTTAATTCCTGGAGCTACCCCCGTAGCCAAATCGCCATACCGTCTAGCCCCAGCCGAGATGCAGGAACTGTCCAGTCAACTGAACGAACTACTGAGCAAAGGCTTCATTAGACCAAGCTTCTCGCCTTGGGGAGCACCGGTCTTGTTCGTCAAGAAAAAGGACGGATCGTTCCGTATGTGCATTGACTACCGCGAATTAAACAAGCTCACCATTAAAAACCGATACCCTTTGCCTCGAATCGACGACCTCTTCGACCAGCTGCAAGGAGCAAGTTTCTTCTCGAAGATTGACCTTAGATCTGGGTACCATCAACTACGAGTTCAAGATGAGGATATTCCCAAGACAGCTTTCAGAACGCGCTATGGTCATTACGAATTTGTAGTGATGCCTTTCGGCTTAACAAATGCACCCGCAACGTTAATGGACCTGATGAATCGGGTGTGTCGACCTTGCTTAGACAAGTTCGTGATTGTTTTCATCGATGATATACTAGTCTACTCCCGAAGTAAGGAAGAACACAGCCAGCATTTACGTCGAGTCCTGGAGACGCTGAGGGCGGAGAAATTGTACGCAAAGTTTTCAAAGTGTGAGTTCTAGATTCAAGAGGTGAATTTCCTCGGACATGTAGTCAGCAAGGAAGGAATCAACGTGGACCCTTCAAAGATCAAGGCGATTGAAAGCTGGGCAGCACCAAGAACACCCACGGAGATCCGACAGTTTTTAGGGCTCGCCGGTTACTATCGGAGATTCATTCAGAACTTCTCCAAAATCGCAAAACCACTCACCACGTTGACTCAAAAAGGAGTGACTTTCGTCTGGGGGGATAAGCAAGAGGCTGCTTTCCAAACACTAAAACGAACTCTGTGCAGTGCTCCGATCTTGTCCCCACCGGATGGAACCGAAGACTTTGTGGTTTACTGTGATGCATCAAACCAAGGTCTAGGGTGTGTGTTAATGCAACGAGGAAAAGTCATTTCCTACGCCTCAAGACAACTGAAGACGCATGAGGTAAACTACACGACGCACGACCTTGAATTGGGAGCAGTAGTTTTCGCCCTAAAAATCTGGAGGCATTACCTTTACGGCACCAGGTGCACCATCTTCACCGATCACAAAAGCCTCCAGCATATCCTCAATCAGAAGGAACTCAACATGAGACAAATGCGATGGGTGGAATTACTAAACGGTTACGAATGTGAGATTCGTTATCACCCCGGAAAGACCAACGTGGTTGCAGACGCTTTAAGCAGAATGGAGTACTCGGGCCGCCGAGTAAAGGCATTAACCATGACCATCCACTCACATATGTCCGCACAAATCAAGGAAGCTCAGGAAGAAGCCTTGAAGCCAGAGAACGTGACATGTGAAGCATTGAGAGGAATGGACAAAAATCTTGAAGTCAGGGATGACGGAGTTCATTGTCTCATGAACCGGATCTGGACACCAAAATTTGGTGGATTCAGGGACGTTGTCATGAACGAAGCACATAAAACTCGCTACTTTGTGCATCCCGGCTCAGACAAGATGTACTTAGACCTCAAGAAGATGTATTGGTGGCCGAACATGAAAGCTGAAATAGCTACCTTTGTGGGCAAGTGCCTGACTTGCGCCAAAGTTAAGGTAGAATATCAAAAGCCCTCGGGACTACTTCAACAACCAGAGATAACCGAGTGGAAGTGGGAGCGGATTACGATGGATTTCATTACCAAGTTACCTAAGACCACGGGTGGACTTGACGCTATTTGGGTAATCGTCGACAGATTAACCGCCCACAAACAGACGGGCAGAGTGAAAGAACCATTCAGACGTTAGAGGACATGCTAAGAGCTTGTGTGATAGACTTTGGTAAAGCTTGGGATACTCATTTACCTCTTATTGAGTTTTCCTACAATAATAGTTATCACACTAGCATCAAAGTTGCTCCGTTTGAAGCCTTCTATGGCCGTAAGTGCAGATCACCCATGTGATGGGCTGAGGTGGGCGATACGCAATTAATAAAAGGACAAGTCCCTAACAGCGCACTCACTGGACCAGAGATCATAAGGGAAACAACCGAAAAGATCGTCCAAATTCGAGAGCGAATGAAGGCTTCGCAAGACCGACAAAAGAGCTACGCGAATAGGAGACGAAAACCTTTGGAGTTCCAAGTTGGGGATCGAGTACTTCTGAAAGTATCACCTTGGAAGGGATTAATACGTTTTGGAAAATGTGTAAAACTAAATCCAAGGTATATCGGACCATTCGAAATCCTCGCCAGGATTGGTCCGGTAGCATACAAGCTACGATTACCACAGGAACTCAACCACGTCCATCCTACCTTTCATGTGTCAAACCTGAAGAAATGTTTGTCTGATGAGACCCTCGTCATTCCTTTGGAAGAAATTGAGATCAACGAGAACCTCCACTTTGTAGAGGAACCTGTTGAAATCATGGACCGAGAGGTCAAATCGACGAAACAAAGCCGCATTCCCATCGTAAAGGTACGGTGGAACGCCAAGCGAGGACCCGAATTTACCTGGGAATGAGAGGACCAAATGAAGCAAAAGTACCCACATCTATTCCCCAACCCTTGAAGTCCCACTCAAAAATGCAAATTTCGGGACAAAATTCCTTCTAACGGGGGGATAATGTGACGACCGTCAAATTCAAGTCAAAGTCAACAAGTAAAAGTCAACAAGTCAAACCGGTCAAACTTAATTTGTACTTGAATGTTAAAAGTTATTCTATGTATAAAAATGTGCAATTGTGTGTCAAGAATTCAAGTGTCTCGAAAAAAGATCTATGTGTTAACAATGTAAAAACCCTAAAAAGGGAGTTAAACGCATCAAAACACGACTAAGGACCCTTTCGGGGACCTAAAACGATCATAAACGAAGCATAACGGGGTTCATGGACATTGCATTACGAGATTATACGATAATAATGGCTAAGGTTAAATCTCTCCCAAATCTCTCCAAGTATGTGAAATCTCTCCAAGTATGTGAAATCTCTCCCAAATCTCTCCAAGAATGTGAAATCTCTCCAAGTATGTGAAATCTCTCCCAAATCTCTCCAAGTATGTGAAATCTCTCCCAAATCTCTCCAAGAATGTGAAATCTCTCCAAGTATGTGAAATCTCTCCCAAATCTCTCTCAAAATCTCTCTCAACTTTTTATAGTCATCCCGACCCTTAACTTAGCAAAAAACCGCTTGAAAGCTTCTTTCTCTCTACTTCCCACCACCTTGTGCAAGTGTTCTTGAGTTGCTACTGCACTTTTTGGTAAGTATTCCATCTAAACTCAAGTGTTATTCCATAATTTCATAACACTCTTGGATCATTGACTCATGTCTTAACGCCAAAAATCGTTCTTAGGATCATCAAAGTCTTCACGTGTTCGTCAAGTGCTTGTGACTTGATATTCCTTAACTTCAACCTTCCACTCTTCAAGTCATCACTCAAGGTGAGTTCATACCCCTACATTTTCTAGTTTTCTTCAGTTTTCAGGGGAGGAATACAAGTTAAAACACCAAAACATATTCAAAACTCAACTTGACAGCTTACAACAGAAAAGTTGTGACCTGTTCACGAACTGTTTTACCCAACTTAAACTTAATATTTTCCAAAACTGTATAATATGCAAGTAGTTCAGGTTTATACCGTTAAAATGACTACTTGCATATCTCCATACGATTTTTCTACAATTTATGGTAATTTTTACAAAACTGCCTATCACTGCAGCATCAAAGTCGGACCAGGTTGTGAAGATGAACATTTTCACTCTGGTTTGAGACCACCAAAAATTATAAGAAAATTTATGGATACAGTAGACTCTTTTTCCAAATACTCAGAGTTTACGGATTCAGTTTTCGACTAACGATAAGTTTTCTAAAATATTCTAAAACAGTGACAGTTAAGAGTAAAACTGTCAAATACATATTTAAGAGTTACTCACACCTTGTAACATGTTGAGCAAAGTGTGTAAGATTTACACTTGGTATTTCAATGTCATTTTATTGAAGTACATATACATGCATAATAAGGTTGTCCTTCCATCATACAACACTTTTGATAAACTATAATAGGCATGGTTTTGAACACTTCATTTAACAAAGAAAACAATAACTATATCGATTTACAAAACGAATATTTCACTACACACTATGTGAACTTGTTAATGAATATTTGAGACATTCTCCTTCGGGGTACTCTAAGTGCCACAGAAAAGTCCTTTAGTTATAATCAGAATCTCCTGGAGGGAGAACGTGATAGTTGTGTTTAGATCTATACTGGGTCCGACAAACCCGCACCTAAGCTGCTTGCAACAGCTAGACCGACAGGTCTGGGATGACAAGTGTCATAACATTTCGACGCCTGAAGAACGTCGCATACGAGGCCATCTAGTCTTTAGTATGATTATAACATCTCACATGGAATATTAACAAACATACAGTTCACGGAAATTCTAAGGCTTTATACAAAGGAGTTTTATTTGAATATAAAACACACACATAAGTATGACGATTTACTTACACATACTAAGTCTTGTTTCGGTTAAGACTGCAACAAACCTTTTTGAAAATATTGGATTTTCTGGAAACAAACTTGCAACAAACTTTAAGGAAACAACATTCATTTTTCATAAAATGTTTATGTACTCACCAGCTTTATGCTCATACTCTCTTTTCAAAACAACTTGTATTCTCAGGTAATCAGTAATACATGTAACCGCAAGATTTCTGAAGTCAAGACGCTAAGGCGTAGATTCTTTTGCTACATTTTATCATCATATGTAATTTAATTGGAAACATGTATTTTTGGAACATGTATTTTGGAAACAATGTAACATTTTTAAATTATATCTATGATGGTTGTGTTTTACTTTCTTCACTATGGTTATGATACTGAGCATGACGTCCTCCGCCCCCGAACGTTTCCGCCGTTCTGGTTTGGGGGTGTGATATTTACCATCCTAATCCAAATTCACACTTGGAGAATTTTGCATAAAGCTTTTCCGCCCTCAAAGTTTCTAAGACTTGTCTCAGGTGCTGGCTATGATCTTCTTTACTCCGCAAGTAGATAAGTATATCGTCTATGAATACTATCACAAATTTGTCTAAGAAGGGTCATCACACCCTATTCATTAAATCCATGAATACCCTGGGTGCATTTGTTAGATCGAAGGGCATCACTACAAACTCGTAGTGACCATATCGATTCCGAAAAGCTGTTTTGGGAACATCATTCTCATGGACGCGCAGTTGATGATACCCCTGATGGGTTTTGAGCATTCTAACACTCCTAAGTGTACATGCAACCCTAAATACCTTGGATCTATATTTTCTCTATTATACATACAAATATGATTATCCAAGGTATTATCCTAACTAGCATACCAAAACATTGATACTAGGATAATAAAATAGATAGAATACATACCTTGTTGTTGTTGCTTGACTCCATGAAGCTTGAGAGCCTAGTGCCCCAAGTGTGACACCTCAAATGGTTCACACAACATCATGAACTCTTGGAATAACCATGAGAAGAAGACATACATGTTCAAATCGGCTAGCCCTCAAAATATGTATCACTAGTGCCAATTTCTTGAACTAAAGGGGTTCTTATATAGTGTGGCTATTAGGGTTACACCATGTAACTCATGACTTTACCCATTCCTTATGCTCCATGGGTTTTAACCTCCATGGAGTATCCATGGATCACCACATGGGTTAAACCCAACATAAAGGAATCTTGGATCATAAGCCCACATATATAAGAATGAATGATTTACACAATCAATCCCCATATATTTAATTAGTCTCTTTTTGATCACTAAATTAAGTCCAAATTAATTCTTGATCAATACTAATTAAATAACATGATTTCATATTAATATATTAGAACTTATAATATATTAATATGTCACAAAATATCTTTTCCTCATAAACGGTCTATCCAAATGTTCTGATGCCATGCAACCTAAATGGACCATGCCGAGTCGGGTAAAGTACATACCAATTATAGTTATGGACTTAGACACTAATCCAACAGTCTCCCACTTGGATAAGTCTAAAACTATTATTGCGTATGACTTCAGGAACCAACTGGCAATCGTAGCTCTCAAAAGCCGCTGTCGAACTCTGACCTTGTAGATGAACTCTGACCTTTGTCAATGACTTGTCCATTAGATAAGGGATCATATATTCCTCCATTCTAGATATCATATGGAATGAGACATGGATTATAATCATTCTCTCTGTCTATTTGTTGTTTCCTGATTTCCGATTTATGACGACTGACTAATTGAACAAATCAAATCAGTCCTGGCTCGGCCGAGCACTTCCATTTGTCATCATCAAATCATCGAGGGGCCCACAGATATCGCTTTTATCCCGAAGGTAAAAGGAATGGATAAAGTTCGACTCATATGGCTTGTTCTACTACTTGTTGAATCATACACAAAGGCACGTTTTATAACACCGAGTTACCGAATGCGTTTTCGTGCAATCAATGTACAACCAACTCATAGTAACAACTCATATCTCTAGGTTTGAAGAATATAAGATATTATCGTCTCATGATCACTCGTGATAAAATCCATGAAGTGATTCCAATGAGCGCGGGTTGAATCCAATACTCAGAACTTATGAGCACTCATGAGTGTTGTAGCCCCTTGTCCAACATCTTAGACCTCTACAAGCCAACCCATGACAGTCTTGATTCATATCTACTTCCAACATATGACCGACTGTGGATAGTTTGAATAACTTAGTCAATCAGGAAGAACGACCTAGTTATTCTGGAAGTCAAAACATGCAAAATGAAACACAATAATAATAGAATCTAATATGGTATCAAAACCTATGAACATAAATAAAACACCTTTTATTTATCACCATATGATTACACATTATTCATTGTATACTGTTTCAGCTATCAACTTTATTCTTGAATTTAAAACAATAGTTGTCCCATGCTCCAAGCATGTACACTATGTTTTCTAAACACTAGTCATGCCATACACCAAGTATGCATACTATGTTTGTCTATGATCTTCACTTTGTGAATTAGATCAATTGAACATAACTCCAATGATCCTCTTTCACAGTCCCAAATCCTTACTGCAAATGCAAGAATTCCAAATTCATGCCATTTACTGAAATCTGTTAGATTCTAAACTTATATGCATTGATCCTCCTGTAATGATTATGCACAGAGTCAGAAAGACTTGACAACAACCATTACAGAGCATTCCAAGGAGATCAACTCCTTGGAAACATCCTTCTTGCATTAAGTTTCCTAATCTTACACAGATTGAATAATTTCCAACTTTGAAACATTTCCATATTCCATTTTGACTATCACTTCTGAACAAGAGTTGCCTCCTTACAGATTATGTCAATATGGTCCTTCCAGAATTAACACTATACTTCCAACTGTCCTTGAGCAACCAATCTTTGGTAAACCTTAGATTGTCCTCGACAATTGCTTAATCCTTTTAGTCATATCCAGTTCTAGACCTTTTCCCTTCTTAATGCCCCAGGCATTTGGAAAATTTTAGAAAGGATAAATATAGCACATGTAATCGATCCTATATCCGAAGCATATGGGACACGAGTCATGATGTCTCACATAAAGACTAAACCAGTCTTTTGCTATAACATTTCCATTTCTATTTGCCAAGTTCTCATAATTCAGATTATGAAAAGGGATGCCGTAATCATAATCGAATTTTAGAACGCAAATAATGGACCCATATATAGAATTTCCTTATGTTGAGTCATTCCAACATGAAATTCATATATATATCCTTGACTAAATACGACTTAAAACCTCAATATAAGCTTTTAGAATTGAAATGAAGTATAATTTCCTCTCCCTTAATTATATCAAAACAACTTTTTCAACCCCTGCAGCCTCACGAATTGAAACTTTTGTTTTCTATAATTAACATTGCTAACTTGCAATCTTTATCATAATTATCATGCTCCCACTAACATGATGATTATTAGCATAACACTCATGCTCCCACTAGCTTTGACATGTAATCAGAAATCAGCTGGACTTCTAGAAATCAATACTTTATTGACTTTCTTACCAAAGTTCAGATTTCTGATACTAGATTGCTTTGATAAAACTTTATCAATATCATACACCTTATCTTAGATAGCTCACAGGTGTGTCTAAACAATTTTAAGAGCTATGAAAAGGGATGTCGTAATCATAGTCTCGATTGTTTAGACCTTTACCACTTCTCACAAGTCCATGTTAGTGTGCTGGTTAACCACACACGCTCCACTAACGACTTTGAGAATGCAAATATCACAATTGTTATCTAGCTAAAATCTACTTAGTGAAAGTGTTTCCTCACCATCATTTTCATGAATCGGAGAGAAACCTTATGACACTTAGATTTTATGGTGTATGAGTTCCTATCCATATGAATTTTGTCAAAACCATAATCACAAGACAAGGTTACTGACAAATCCACACTTATATGGATTAAACTTGTGCAATCTTAAATTCTTGCCATTTGGCAGCTCAAGGGCCTGCCATTGCTTCCAAGTAGCTGTGCAACCAATTGAGAACTCTCAGAACTCCTATGCAAAGCCAACTTGAATAGGCACAGACATGTCAACACGATAGGTTATAAACCTCAAGTCGTGTGCTAGTGAAGAACTTCAGGTTTTATTCTTTATTAGTTCTTGAGACTTTCAAGACCTTTAAGACTCCCACTGTCCTCTTGACATATAAGACTTTCTTATCAGATATTCAAGAGATAGTGTGGATTCTAATCAAGACAAACACTTCACACAATTGGCCTTAGTTGGTCTTTGTTTTATCCAAAACATCACAACTTACCAATTTCAAATGTACAAGAGTATAAAACTTTTACTCTTACATTTGACAAGTGTTTTAAACCTTCTTTAAGACATGTCACTCAAGTTACAATCTTAGAGTATAACTCTAAGAATTGTTTTTGGAACGAAGTATAAATCATCTTCTTGATTTAACCACTGCAACAATTCATAGCTCCTCTTCTTAGCTACCAGAATGCACTTAGAGGATGAATTGTGATAAGGTCTCTTATCATTAAGATGATTATATAACATGATACTAAAGTACTCTCCCATCTTTTCAGATTTGAGAAACTTTTATCTTTCTGCCTAAGTTGATTCTTCTTATTCGCTCTGCCATACATTGAAACCTTTTCCAATGTCTCAGAATTACACTTAAGCTTGTAAGTATAACCATATTTACTGAATTTTAGTAAATAATGACGAATAGTCTTAACGATTATTTGTGGTGGGCTTGATCAGTGCACAAGAATGTGTACTCGATCCTTTACTTGACTCACACATCCATGTGAACAAGTAGTTAGTCTTAATTTTTCCAATGCTTGAAAGTTCTTATTCATCATGCTATACAACTTGCATGATTCCAAGTTTCTATCCAACTGAAACTTAGGTGATGAGAATCTTTCCTTATTTGGTAAATTTAGACACTACCACAAATGAAAGAATCAAATTCATATTTCCACTCTTGCTCTTAATGGAATCTTATAAGCAACAAAAGTTTTCACAAATGCCATTGTGAGGATATTTTAAAATAAATAAAATCAAAAAAAAATTCTTTTATTTTAAAACTTTGCGGAAAAACTATCCTTACAATGCAAAAGCACATGAAAACTTTGTTGTTATTTATTCCTAAGCAATATATCATAACTCTTAAGAAGTAGCTCAAGAATCCGATCTTCAAACTATGCGATAGAAATCCATCTATGCCATCAGATTCAGCATATTCTTTCTTTAAGTTTCTTCACCTTTTCTTTGATTCTTAAAACATCAACATGTGACCAGTCACATCATGTATCAAGAATCTCAGAATAGAAACTTAGCAGAGTTAGATAGTGGACTTTACCCGAAGTAGAGTCAAACTTATTGACTTTAATATCCTTAGGTAAATTTGGCAGCTTCGCAACCAATGCCCCTTTCTTTGGCAATAGACCCTTGATAATGGGACTATCTCAGACTTAGCCGTTCTCTTTACCATTTGGTCAACCGAGTTGACTATGGTCGATCCCTTTCCATTGGGAAAAGAGAGCTTTACTGGATATCCAATGTCATCATTGTCAATGTCCATAAAGTTTTAGGAAGTTGATCTTAGCAAATAGATAAGATCATTAAGGGTCTTGTCATAGTCTGTTTCATAGGAGTCCCAAAGGAACTCACTATGTGACTTAGAAAATAGTTGAGTCACCAACTTTCTCAAGACTTTGACACCCAACTCTCCCGGCTTGTCAATATCTGACTACATCTCCAAGATGTGATCACATATAGACCTTTGCTTGAGTGACCTTAAACTTTTCAGGAACTTGTGGGTTAGGGAGAATAATTGGAGGAGGTGAAAGAAGCATGATTTCCATGGGACATCATCTTCATTTAGGAAAGCTTGTTTCAAGAGATTTGGGAAGATCATCTTTTGGGAGATATTCAAGAGAGTTGATTTAAAGTCCTTAATATAACACCCAATATGAAATATTAAGGCTAGGACCCAACAACCTATTTATAACTGGAAGAGGGATGCCGTAATCCAAGTTATAAAATAGTTGAAGGTAGGTAAATGACGATTTACCAATTTCCACCATGAAAAACGAAATATAATTAAGTTTTAATTGGATTTGAAACTCCTAGATCTTTTGAGATACATTGAACTTTCAATGGCATGTTTGAATCTCGATTGTGCCCTCTCAAGTTTGTGATTGGGATGCCGAGGATCACAAACAAGGTGTGAATAACCATGCAAATTGACTTGGTACCCTTAACTTTATCACCTAATCGATGTGTCGGTTAACCACACACGCTCCACCGATCTATAATAGAGTCAAGTTACCCTTTGCCACTCTTACTAGTCCTTATTATTGTGCCGGTTAACCACACGCGCTCCACTAATGACTTGGTAAGGTACAAAGTGTAATTTCATGGGTTAGCACCTTTTCACATTTTCCTAAGTAACTAAGATTGGGAATGCACAAGTGTTTAGTTACTTAGTATTTATCATTAATACTTTTAATGAAGGGAGAATTATAGTCCTTTCCTACCCGTTCGGCTAACGACCCTCCACCAGTCAAGGAAGCGGTGGGTGAGAGTGGACACCCATTAAACTGCCATTTTATAGGCAGTAACCTTATACCCCCCTTATAGACCGGCTTCGTGAATGAGGCCTACTAACGGTAAGATTGACTTTATCTTATACATATCTATATAATTAAAATTATAATAATAGTATAAGGGTTTGAATTTTAACTTTTAAAATTCTAAGGGCTAACTTGGAATTAAAGTATTCATAAGAGAAAACTTTTCAAATTCCAAAACTTGAGGGCAAGTTTTGAAACTATTCAAAACTAATTAATTCCATAACTTATGTGTTTAAAGTAGTTTTAATTAAAAAAAAACTCTTCAAGTTCCATAACTTGAGGACAAGTTATGGAAGACTTTAAACTAATAATAGAATGTAACTTTTCTTTATTTTGTAATTTATGGAATTAATTAAGGTTACACATTTTATTACTTAATGAAGTGACTCTTGAACCTCCATAACTTGAGGACAAGACTCTTCATTTTTGTAACCATTACCAACTTTTATGAGTTTTATGAAACTTAAATGTGACTTTTCATATAACTTGAGGACAAGTTACAAAAACACATTTTAGAATCAACTCTTAGATTAAAATGGATTGAAAACACATAATCAATTAACTTTTCTATTAATCTAAGCAACTCATAAGAACAAGATAATTTAATCAAACTTTTTCATGTAATTAGCCTAATCACTAAACTAATACAAAACATGAATCTATTGACAATTATCTTTGAAATTGGATTAGTATGAACATTACCACATCAAAAACATGATTATAGGTTCAAAAACAGCTTATGGTAATGTTCCTAGTCCATTTCTAGCCAAAAAACTCGAAGATATGCTGTCAGGGGCTCCTACCCGTCGAGTGTATCAACCTACTCGCCGAGTAGGATGATTTTCTTCATGGACTCGGCGAGTTCATCAGTGGACTCGGCGAGTCCAGTGCCCAGAATGCCCGAAATTCGACTTTTTCAGCATTTTTCAGCAATTTGCATCAAGTATAATTGAAAACAAGCCTAGGCTCTGATACCACTGATGGGTTTTGAGCATTCTAACACTCCTAAGTGTACATGCAACCCTAAATACCTTGGATCTATGTTTTCTCTATTATACATACAAATATGATTATCCAAGGTATTATCCTAACTAGCATACCAAAACATTGATACTAGGATAATAAAATAGATAGAATACATACCTTGTTGTTGTTGCTTGACTCCATGAAGCTTGAGAGCCTAGTGCCCCAAGTGTGACACCTCAAATGGTTCACACAACATCATGAACTCTTGGAATAACCATGAGAAGAAGACATACATGTTCAAATCGGCTAGCCCTCAAAATATGTATCACTAGTGCCAATTTCTTGAACTAAAGGGGTTCTTATATAGTGTGGCTATTAGGGTTACACCATGTAGCTCATGACTTTACCCATTCCTTATGCTCCATGGGTTTTAACCTCCATGGAGTATCCATGGATCACCACATGGGTTAAACCCAACATAAAGGAATCTTGGATCATAAGCCCACATATATAAGAATGAATGATTTACACAATCAATCCCCCATATATTTAATTAGTCTCTTTTTGATCACTAAATTAAGTCCAAATTAATTCTTGATCAATACTAATTAAATAACATGATTTCATATTAATATATTAGAACTTATAATATATTAATATGTCACAAAATGTCTTTTCCTCATAAACGGTCTATCCAAATGTTCCGATGCCATGTAACCTAAATGGACCATGCCGAGTCGGGTCAAGTACATACCAATTATAGTTATGGACTTAGACACTAATCCAACAACCCCGATCTCAGGTCTATCTTTGAAAAGTAGCTGGCTCCTTAAAGTTGATCGAAGAGGTCGTCTATTCGCAGGAGAGGGTATTGGTTCTTAATTGTGAGCTTGTTCAGGTTGCGGTATGCACATGCGGAACGACCCGTCTTTCTTTTTCACAAACAAGACCGGTGCCCCCCCGGGTGAAGAGTTAGGTCTGATGAATCCCTTACTGAGCAGTTCATTCGATTGGCTGGATAACTCTTGCATTTCTACTGGCACTAGGCGATATGGGGATTTGGCTACAGGGGTAGCTCCAGGGATTAAGTCGATTCGGAATTCGACTTGGCGTTCAGGAGGAACTCATGGAAGATCTTCGGGGAAGATATCAGTGAAATTACAGACTTCGGGAATGCTCCCGAGATCTTTTACTTCTTGTTTTTCGTTGACAACATAGTCTAGGAATGCATGAAACTCTTTTCACAGGTATTTTTGGGTTTTAATGAAAGAAATGATGCGAAGGTTCGTACTGGGTTTGTCGCCGTAGATAACAAGGGCTTCGTCATTTGGCAGATTAAGGCGAATGGCTTTTTCATAACAAAGGATGTCAGCACGATAAGGACCTAACCAGTCCATGCCAATAATGACGTCGAAGTTTTTTATGGAGACCGGCATAAGGTCGATTGGGAAAGAATGGTCATTTAGATTGATGGTACAACCTATGAATATATCGTTAGCGCTCTCTTTCTTCCCGTTAGCCATTTCTACAGTGAATGTTTCGTGTAGTGGCTGTGGTTTTTGTTTGAGTAAGTCCTTAAATTTGTGACTAACAAATTTCCTCTCCGCACCACTATCAAATAGTATGCATGCATAAGAGTTATCGAGAAAGAACGTACCCGTAAATACTGAGGGGTCTGCTACTGCCTCCTCATGGCCCATTGTCAGTACTCTTCCAGTGTTGCCAGCGTTTCTTGCCTTAGGGCAATCTCTCTTGTAATGCCCTGTCTCACTGCAACCATAACATGCCTGGCCTATTCCAGCTCCGGGGGTTTGAGCTTTAGGCTACGCGTGCGTCTTGCAGAAACGGGCTATATGCCCCTTCTTGTTGCAACTAGTACAATGTAACTCCCGACAGGGTCCATTATGGTGGAAGTTACATTTTTCGCATTTCGGGAGGTTCCCAACATATCGAATGGGAGGGTCTTGAGTAGCGGGAACAGCAGCAGGAGTGGTAGCAGCATGAACTGCCACCGTTTACTATTTCTTGGAGGGCTCCCGCGAAGATTGGCCCTTGCGTTTGTTCCATAACTTTTTCTTTCCACTACCTTCTTTCGGTGGTTTAGGAACGGATGACACAGAATCTTGGCGATCTTCGTGGTCTATTAATGTTTGTGTCAGACGTTTGGCACTGTCAAACGTGAGTGGTTTAGCAGCTAAGACATTCCCTTGAGTTGGGGGTGTCAATCCCCATATGTATCTTTCAACTTTCTTGCTCTCCGGGGTGACCATCCCGGGACAAAGTAGAGCCAGATCATTGAACCTTGCAGTATATGCAGTGATGTCGGAGCCCTTCATCTTCAGGTTCCAGAGTTTGTGCTCAAGTTTTTGCATCTCGCCCCTCGGGCAGTATTCAGCCAACATCAGCTCCTTTAAATCGTCCTAACTCATAGAATTAGCTATCGGAAGAGTCAGAGATTTAACTTGGCTATTACACCAAGTTAGTGGTCTATCAGTGAAGGTGCATGCTGCAAATTTTATTTTGCTCGACTCGGGGCACGCACAGATATCAAAGATTGATTCGGTCTTCTCGAACCAACGCATCAAGGAAATGACACCTCCAGTGCCATCGAAGGATCAAGGTTTGGCGTTAGTGAAGTCTTTGTAGGAGCACTCCCTTGGGTGCCCGTGACTATCTCCTTGATTGGAAGGGTTGGCACCACTACCCGCCCCGCTGGTACCACTTGCGTGGATTTGCGACATAGCGGCAGCCACGACGGTTGTCACTGCTGCTTGGAAAACAGCAGGATCATACTGAGGAGGTGGCGGCTGTGGTGGATTTGTTGAAGGGCTAGTTTTCTTCCTGTTGGACTTCTTCGGAGGCATCTTTTTCTAAAAAGATTCAAGAGGAAATGACGATAAGTCCTCTATAGTGATCATGAGTCAGGTATTATCGAACAAGATATATCTTAGTCCTAAACACATTATAACCTGACTTTATAGTGTACCATTAACAAACTACAATAGAGGTTTACTAACACAAGCAAGTAATCGTAGATTTTCAATTGTGAGTATTAGTAATACTAGTAATGAATTTGTATAGTGCTATAGCGCCATAAAATACTCCTGTAGTATTTTTAACTTCATGTTTGATTCTAGTGTTTCTCTTTGTATATAGTGTTGCTAAGTTTTAGACTTGTCGCAACACCACAGTCACTCCCAAACACATGTTGGTCATATCTCGGATGAATATAGTTGATCAGGTTATATTTATCCCAGATATGATTACATAACTATCCAGGTTTAACTGCAATGTCCAACTCATCTTAAATACTTTTATGTAGTTCTTACTGTGATATTGTTTCTAGTGGGTATGCATACATGTATACTTTTTATAAAATACTTATATTTTAAAAGTATACTTTTAGTTCAGAGCGCTTCGGCCCCATAGTGTTTATATTTGTATATCTTGTAAGGTTTGATATACATAGTTCACTATAAACGTGGCTCTGATACCAATCTGTCACACCCCCAAACCGAAACGGCGGAAACGTTCGGGGGCGGAGGACGTCATGTACAATATCACAACAATTGTAAAATAGTAATCAAAGCAACACAACCATTACATTGATAAAATATAGTATTTACATCTGTTCATAACATAATTTGTATGACATCAAAAGATATATCAAAAGTATAAAAGACGAGGCTCTATAAAGCTCCATCTTCTCAAAATCTTGTGGGTGTACCTGTCTACTGATTCCCTGAGAATATAAGTGATTTTGAAAGTGTATCAACATTTAAGTTGGTGAGTTCATAAGTATGTTTTAGTGATGGAAAAACTTGTCTTTGAACTTTGAAAATATTAGTAAGTTTCTCCAGAAAATCCAATATTTTCTATAGTGAATGTAATGTAGGCATGTATGTTCCTTGAAATGTATACTGTATTAGTGTACTCAGTGTTTGAATAATATGTATTGTATCTGTATTCGTATGAAAACCTTGGTATGTATACCTAGAGAACTCCAATCGTAGGGAAAGTAGTGTACTGTAATAGCATTGGTATAAAAACCTTAGTATGAATGCCTGGTCACTACCAGCTGTAGTGTAAGTAGTGAGCTGTAATTTTATTTATTAAAATAAAACCAATGAAGTAGTGTAATCCCGTAAACAAATGTTTTAGTTATACTGTTGTGAGTTTTCATATAACCATGCTTGATATGACCTAGTGACCTCTAAGACGTTCTTCAGGCGTTTGAAAGTTATGACATTTGTCACCCCAGGCCTGCCGGCCTGACTGTAGCTAACAGTCGAGGTTCGGGAGTGTCAGTCTCGTATAAATCTATACACAAATCTCATGCTCTCCCTCCAGGAGACTCTGATTATACTGTATAGGATTTAGTTCCGTACCCTGGTGGATACAATTGAAGTAGTGCCACACAACCGTGTATTAACTAGTTCACGTGTAGTGTAGTGCAGTAATGTTTTCTTGTATTTGAACATGTATGAATATCCTTATAGTAACGTACTTGTAATGTAAAATAATTATATTTAAATAATTATTTAGTAGTGTATACTTGTACCAATGTATTAGAGTAGTGTTTCCCGAACTATACATTTTATAGTTTGAATAAATGTTCTGATTCTGTGTGTTGTACTTAGTAAAATAGTGTAGAGATTTCCAAACTATATCAATTATAGTTTATTCGTAAAGTTCTGTAATGTGCATGGAAACATTTGCAATGTAATCGTATGAAAGTAAAATACCCTTATGCTCGACCTATTACAAAATGGTTAAAAATATATAAAGTATTTTTAGGAAGTATAGTGAATGCTCGATTTGAAACAATTGTAAAGGTTTTTAAAACTATTTAAAAAAACGTTTGAAATAACACAAAATTCCTTGTGTTTTACTTGTATTCTCCCCCTAAAATATTAAAAACATTTAAAATGCAGGGGTATGAACTCACCTCGTATGTGCGCTTGAGTTTGGAATAGCGAAGCGGTAGAGACGATCCTCGGGTTGTCGTATGAGCGAATAACGTTATCCTAAAATAATTATATTCGACGTCGTATTTTAAATTAATAATATATTAATTTAAATAATGAGTTAGATAATAAATTAATTATGTAAGAAGGACTTACAATTAAATTGAAATTAATTGGAAATGTTGGAAATGAGTTTTTGGTTGGAAAAATGGGGTTTACGGTTGGAGGTTATGGTGTTCACGGTTGGATCTTGGTGTTCTTGAGGAGTTTATGAAGATTTGAAGATATTATGAATGTTCTTGGTGAATTGGTTGAAGATTTGAAGATTCTGGGCGTAAACCTTTGAAGATTAAGAGAAAATGGGGCTTTTCACGGATGAAGATTGAGAGGATTTTGGAGTGGTTCATGGTTGAGAAATGGGGAAATGAATTGATTCAGGGTGAAAACACACATATATAGGGGGTGTTTACGGTTGAAGTGGTATTGGGCTTTAGTGTTTACGGTCTACAAATAGACTTGAAATGGGGATTACAGCCCATTGAGGGGGTGTTCACGGTCATACTTGGCCGTGAACACACTTTGGAATTCTTATTAGGCCGTGAACTACTTTTGGGAAAATTCCTTGGACCGTGAACACCTTTGGAGTTTACTCTTGGACCGTGAACACTCTTTTTGGAGTGGATATTTGACCGTGAACTCCCTTAGGGGTTGTTTTTATGATTAAATCCATAGACTATTCCCTTTTATTAAGTTATAATACCATAACTCACTTTAGATTTAGGCTATACTTAGCTATTAGCTTATAATTATGCCTTTAGGATAGTAGAGGATATATATAAACATAAGGATCGAAACGAAACTTTTGACTCTTGTTGAATTAAGAATGACGGGTTGTCACACTAGGTAAACAAGTTCATGTAATTTAATGGTCACTAAGCTACACTAAACTTGAATTTAAGCAACAAAGTTACAAACCTTAACATGCTAGGTAATGATAATCAAACACAAGCATAAATCTAACTTATAAAATCCATAAAATAATAAACTAAACCATAGCTAAACAAAAGTAAACTAGTTTAGCTACTCATAGCTAAAATCAAACACACAAGTTCATAAGAAATTGACTGATGGGTTTTAGGTAAAACAAATAAGCTAGAAAACAATTCCTAAGTTCACATGCAACCTACTTTGGATCTATGTTTTAACTATTGAACATATAACTTTGAATTGCAAAACAAGAACCCTAGAGGAGAGAGGCTAATTTCGAAATTAACAAACTAGGGTTTAGGATTTACATACCTTTCAATTGTTATAGCAAACAATTGATAATCCTCTTGATCTTGATCTTGATCTTCTTGGAAGCTTAGCACCACAAATGTAATGCCTCTAATGGAATCACACCCAAGAACTAGCAAGAAGGAAACTTGGAGGAGAGAGGATGGAGAGAGTATGCAATTTCGGCCTTAGGGTTTCTTCCAACGAGAAGATAATGAGTTATTAGCAGAAATAGTGTAAATACCTGCCGAAGATGGCTTCACTTTGCCATCCTTGATATCTTGCAGATATTGTGGGCAAGATCTCTTCCAATGCCCCTTTTGATTGCAGTAAAAGCAAACGACCTCTTTTGGATCAGAAACATGGGGAGTGGAACCATTGGGCTTAGCCTTTGGGCCATTACTAGACGACCCAGCTTGAGCCTTGCTCTTCCAGTTTTGCTTGGGAGGACCTTTCCTCTTCTTCCCCTTTCCCTGTCCAATAGCCAATACAGGGGCACTTGTAGGCATGGAGGGTATACTTTTACCCTTGATTCCTGCCTCAGCTGTCTGCAACAAGTTGTGCAATTGGGCCAAGGTCTGCTCAGTATTGTTCAAATGGTAAGTTAGAATAAACTGACCATAACAATCAGGTAGTGAGTTCAAGACCATGTCAATGGCCAATTCCTCATCAAAGTGAATGTTGAGCTTGACCAAACGCTCTATGTAGCGTTGCATTCTTTGCACATGTGACACAACCGATTCCCCTTCTTTCATCTTGCAAGCCATGAGTGACTTGACTACTTCAAACTTTTCTTGACGAGCTCGCTTATGGTACTTTTCCATAAGGTCCTTGTTCATCTCAAAAGGCCAGTAGTCCTCATAGTACCTCTGCAGTTCTGGGGACATGGTTGCCACCATGATGCACGCCACTTTGGTAGCATCATCGTAATGTTTCTTGTAGGCAGCAAGGTCTTCAGGAGTAGCTTCAGACTCATCAAGCTCTTTGAGCTCCTTTTCAAGAACATATTCTTTGTTCTCAAAACGAAGAGCCATCTTGATGTTGCGCATCCAATCGTTATAGTTTGAGCCATCCATAACGACTTTGGAGCAGATATTGAGCAAAGAGAAGTTCTGGTTGGAGGAGGATGAAGCAGAATTGTTTCCAGGAGTAGACATCTGAAAAGAAAGAAAGCTTTAGTTAGATTTCAAGATACCTCAATATAATAACCCAAAGATAAAATATCAAGGTTAGGATCCAACTATGAAGATTCACAACTTAGAAATGGGATGCCGAGATCCAAGTGTAAATTTCATAAAGGTAGGTGAATGACGATTCACCAATTCCACCATTAGACGAAACAAACGAAGTGAAATTCCTAATTCTTTTGAGATACATTGAAACTATTCAATGACATGTTTTAATCTCAGATTATGCTCTTCTATTTGTGACTGGGATGCCGAGGATCACAAACAAGATGTGAATAACCATGCAAATGTGCTTGGTAACCTCATTGTCTTTATCATTAACTATTGATGTGCTGGTAAACCACACACGCTCCATCAAAATGACAATTATGAGATACCCACTACTACTCTTTATTAGTGCCCTTTAGTGTGCTGGTTAACCACACACGCTCCACTAACGACCAATAAAGCATAATGTGCAATTTCATGGATTAGCATACTTTTCACATTTTTCCTAAAGTAACTAGAGTTGGGATTTTAAAAATAATGTTCTAGTACTTTCTTTAATGTCATTATACTTTTAATGAGAAGTAGTTGTCCTATCAAATCCGTTATGCTAACGACCTTCCACTAATCAAGGAAGCGGTGGGTGAGAGTGGACACCCATTCAACTACCATTTTATAGGCAGTTTCCTTATACCCCCCTTATAGATTAGCTTCGTGAATGAGGCATACTAGCGATTTGACTGACAATATTCTTATACATATATAATATTAAACTTTTAATCATAATACATATATAGGGTGTGTTTTAAAACATTTTAAAACTTCAAGGGTTTATATAAATTTCGAAATTCAAACTATTAAATTTAAATTTAAATAAACCAATTAACTAGATTTAATATTTATCTTTTAATTAACTATTAATCAAATTATTAAATCTTGTAAGGATTATCTAATTAAATTAATCAATTAATTTAATCCTAATCCTTATCCCTCTAAATTTCGAAAAATAGGGTAAGGATAATTATCCAATTAATCTAATTAAGTAACAATTATCCAAAACAAGAAACCCTAAAACTTCTAGCAATTTCGAAATTTACAAGGGAGGAGGCTAGGGTTTTCAAAACCCTAACCCTAATTTCGATTAGGGTTCTTTGGAGGCTAGGGTTTTCGAAAACCCTTCAATCCAAAACCCTAATTGCGAAAATTTGGCCTTTAGGGTTTAATGGCAATAAACCCTAATTTGCAATTCAACTATTATAGCAATTCAATTTAAAACAAACAATGGCTCTGATACCACTGATGGGTTTTAGGTAAAACAAATAAACTAGAAAACAATTCCTAAGTTCACATGCAACCTACTTTGGATCTATATTTTAACTATTGAACATATAACTTTGAATTGCAAAACAAGAACCCTAGAGGAGAGAGGCTAATTTCGAAATTAACAAACTAGGGTTTAGGAGTTACACACCTTTCAATTGTTATAGCAAACAATTGATAATCCTCTTGATCTTGATCTTGATCTTCTTGGAAGCTTAGCACCACAAATGTAATGCCTCTAATGGAATCACACCCAAGAACTAGCAAGAAGGAAACTTGGAGGAGAGAGGATGGAGAGAGTATGCAATTTCGGCCTTAGGGTTTCTTCCAAAGAAATCAGTCACCTCAAATGTGAGCCAGGAGGCTCCTTAAATAGCTGAGGGATCTAGGGTTTAGGGAAAACCCTAGTTATCCTTTGCTTAGGGCCTAAGCAAGATCCAAAGGTCTTATTTGGACCCCTTGGACGAAATCTCTAGGGTTTCCCCTAAGAATTTCGTCCACCTCCTTCCAAAGGGGTTCTGGAACCATCCACTCAACTATTAGTTAATTGCAAACTAGTCCCTGCACTTTATAATTAATTCTTTTAACCCCAAAATTAATTCTGATTAATTTCTGGCTAACTATTAATTAAACATAATGATTTCTAATTAATATATTAATCTTTTAACAAATTAATAAATCATTTATATTAATTCATTAATCTTATAAATTAATATCTCTCCTTTCATAATTTCCTTGTCCAGTTGCTAGGTTGAGGGCAACCCAAAAGGACTGTGCTGCTATCAATTCAAGTACATACCAATTATAGTTATGGGCTTAGACACCTAATCCAACATTGACATGACTAAATTAATACAAACTGAGTGTAGAGTTATAATCTTCAAACAATATCTCCCTCCAAGGTATGTTTTTCGCAGGTTAATACTCACTATGAACATATTAACAAAACCTTCTATAAAAATCATAAAATTATTAACAATAACTCAAATAGATAAAGATTTAGGGTAAATGGTTATGAACTTACCATAAATTTCTTTCATAGCCACACTAACTTCAATGGTATACATACTCCACATTATGGGTTGGTTCATCTTGATTTGCTCAAGATTTTTTTCCCCATATGATTATGATTGTAAGCTTCTAGCAATGAGGATGAAGGTTACAAAAGGCGCATTGGGTTTCTTGAGATGATTAGCAATACATGAGAAATGATGGTCGATATCAATGTCTCATTTAATGCATGATTAAGACGGCAAGTCGTTGGCACAAATCGAAAATTGTTTTGCTCTCACGTGAGTATCACATGCCTCTCATTAATGGTGGGAATAAAAGGAAGTTAGGTTGAGGGAAGTCTAAGTAATGCAAACTATAAGGACCAACTATGTAACAAAATTAGTACTAGGACCAAATAGAGTGAATGTAACAAAATTAGTACCAGGGCAAAATAGAATGAATTTGGGCAAACCACAAAAACCCCATGTGTATTTTACTTTATTTTTTTATTATTATATATATATATATATATATATATATATATATATATATATATATATATATATATATATATAGGGAAAAGGGAATATACATTACAGCCCCACCTAAGCTTAGGTACTAAACCTCTTGAAAATACATTGTTTTACTATATAAAGATTACGGTTAATGAATTCACGATTAATAATTCAAGATGTAAATTCAAAATCGACACAATAGGGTTTAGGGTTTAGGGTTTAGGGTTTAGATTTAGGGTTTAGGGTTTAGGGTTTAGGGTTTAGGTTTAGGTTTAGGGTTTAGATTTAGGGTTTAGGGTTTAGGTTTAGGTTTAGGGTTTAGGGTTTAGGGTTTAGGGTTTAGTGTTTACGTTTAGGGTTTAGGGTTTAGGGTTTAGGGTTTAGATTTAGGGTTTAAGGTTTAGGTTTAGGGTTTAGGGTTTAAATTTAGGGTTTAGGGTTTAGGTTTAGGGTTTAGTAATGTTCACTTGGGTGAAGTAATAAACGATAATGGAGGAAAGAAAACAAGGATGGTAAAACGATAATGAAAGAAAGAAATGTTGTGGAGGATGATATATTTACCAAGTGAAACCAAACCGGGTATAACTAGCATGTTAAAACGACATATTTTAGAAGTTTAGTACCTAAGCTTAGGTGAGACTGTAATGTATATTCCCTATCCCCATATATATATATATATATATATATATATATATATATATATATATATATATATATATATATATATGCGTGTGTGTATTTTTTTATGTATTATTCGATTTTAAAAATTAAACTTATTTTAGTATTAACTTAGAATGGGAAAGGATGCCTACAAGGCTACAATACTTATTATATATTTTCATTATTTATCTCAACATCAACATCAATATCCCAAATTTATCGGAATGAGATTACAAGATTATCAAATAATTGTGATATTCCACCAAGGATAGATAATATTTTCATCGATGATTTGGACAAATATTACGAACGGTTTTATTTATTTATTTTGGATATATGTTATATTAATTTTAAAAAGGAAAGTGGGATAAGAACATAGGGTGTAATTGATTATTGGAAGCGTTATCATAATTGAAAGAAATAGCATTTTTTTAGCAACATTTAAAATAAAAGTATAAATAATATAATAAAATCCTCACTCCCAAACAACAAATAAAAAGGTAAATATGAAAAATAAATAAAAAAGGAAAAAAGCGGCAGCTGTACACCAAAACCAGAGTCTCCTCCGTTTTTGTTTCTTTCATCGCTCATCGATTTGAGCTAACAGAAGATCGTCAAAATTTAGCACGATCCAAGCATAACAGGGTCAGCAAATTTAACCAATTTTGATCAGAGATCGGGAACTGAGCTGACAATATTATTTTCTTTTTTTGCGGTATTTCATTGTTTATGTTTGGATTTTGTTTGGCGAAAATTGGTATTGTTTCCGATCTTGATGTTTCGGGAGAATTCCTTTTTGGGTTTTGATGGGTTTTCGATTATCTAAAAAAGGTCGATGAGATTTTCGAGTTTTGTTACGGTTTTGTAAAGCAAGTTTTGGTTGATTGAGATATATCTTTTTCCCCTTTTTTGTTCTTTTTCAAATTATTTTGTTTAGAAGAAAGTGTATTTGATTGGTCTCCTTTTTGGGTTTTTCTTTTGGATGATTTCTGTTGGGAGTAGAGATGGTAGGAAGGGGTTAAGTTTGAGGTATGGTGTTGAAGGCGGAGATATGGATTTAGAGACTGAACTTGAAGAAGGAGAGGCCTGTTTTCAGAACAATAACGATGATGATTCAACAATTGACCCTGACGTTGCTCTTTCTTATCTTGTAAGGAACAATTTTCTCCGACTACTGTTTAAGCTGTTTCAATTGTTAGGTTTTGAATTGTATTGCTCTATTACAATTAATTAGTAAATGGGCATTGTTTCAAATCAATTTCCTCGTCTTGGATGGTTAGATCTATGTGTTGTATGTATAATTTGCTTTCTATCTGTATACGTAACAACTTGAATTGATGTTTGCCTGAATTTCAGTAGCCTGTACATGGTTGTTTGGATGTGCTTTTTCCATAATCAGCATGAGTGTTAGGGTAAAAGTAATCAGATTTGGGGAAGTATATAAGAAGTTGCTATTGAGAGAAATCTGATCTTACCTACCTATTCCTAGCTTCAGTCAGCTCATTATTTGATTATAACCATCCATTTTGCAATAAATAGCTTAGAAACACACATCCAACAACCCCACACCCATCTTTGTTTCTATTTGTAAATTTCTCCTCAACAAATAAGTACTTGGACATGATTGTGGACATTGGATTTTTGTAGCTACCTTTGAACCTTCCGTTAAAATTTTCCCTACTTTTAGAGCATTGGATGCTTATCAAGCATCATGAGTAATTAACCTACATCTATGGAGTGTGACAATTTTGAGTTTTTAGGGTTAGTGACATTCTGAACTGGTTTCTGAATCTTGACTTATTGTGTTGTAACAAGTGACTTGCTCCTTGTTTGAACCAAGAGAAACAAAAAAAAATTAGTTTGTTGTCAGGCTAGTAATTACGAGGCGAATCTATGTTGCAAGAGTACATGTGGGGAGATACAAATGCATGATATATAGATTATGCACATGGATGAGTTTATATACGTGAGTTTGTGTGCATGAAGTCTATAAGGAAACCAATAAAAGACAGAAATTCTCTTATAACTCATATAATAAATGCGTAAACTTAGACCTTATCGCTCTTTACTTATTAGACCTTCCGTTCCAAAAGGTTAGTCCTTTAATGTTTTTTCATGCTTGGTAAGGAAAGTAATTCTAGTTTCTAGTAATTGCAACATGCTATTCCGTTTTTGCAGTTGCAAAATAGGTTAATGGGTAGTTGATTTGACCTAGATGAGAGAACAAGACATTCAAAACATAACAGATAGAAAAGGTAACTAAGGGTATTCATTCAAGGACAAATATGATTAAGAAACGGAAGACGTATGCCTAGTCTCTTGATTTGTGTAGTACTTTGGTTCTTTTTTCTTGTGATTTTTGAAGTAAAGAAACAGTTAATATGTTATATGTATATCATATTCGAGTCAAAGAATTTATATGCAATGTGAACATGTGATTGTCCTATCAAAGCTTGTAGTTGTTTCTCTTACACATACTTGTAATTTCTGAAGGATGAGAAACTTCAAGATGTGTTGGGACATTTTCAGAAGGATTTTGAAGGTGGAGTTTCAGCTGAAAACTTGGGTAAGTTAAAGAAGTAGCGGATCGTTGGTATGCCCAAACTAAAAGTGCTGGAATGCTGATTCTAGCATTTGTGCTTATTTGCAGGGGCAAAGTTTGGGGGATACGGTTCATTTTTGCCCACTTATCAACGTTCTCCTGCTTGCCCTCATCCAAAGACGCCACCAAAAATTCCCACCAATAATCAATCCATATCTCCAAATGATCTTCATGTAGAGGTAATCCACATCCACCATAATTGGCATAATACCAACCCCTCTTTCAGTAATCAATACCATAGTTAATGGTTGCATTTACATTTTGCACAAGTGTATTTAGTTATATTACTACACAGGGTGGTCGTCAGAGCTCTGTATCCACATCAAATGCATCTCAATCAACAAAGCATGGATCAGTTTTGACTGGTGGTGCATCTGCACCACCACCAAGGGGTCACTTGATGAATGGTAAAGTGAAACAAGAAGGGCACCACTTATTTAATAAGGCTGGTGACAAATTCACTTCTAATGGACAATCTGTTAACAACTTTGCTAACATTTCTGACCAAAAGTCGCTCAAGGTTAGAATCAAAGTTGGCTCTGATACCTTGTCGACTAGAAAAAATGCTGAAATCTACAGTGGACTTGGCCTTGATGTCTCCCCTTCATCATCATTGGAAGCTAGTCCTGTAGACAGTGATGATTTTTGTCACTTGCCTAATGGCAGCCCTCATGAGGAATCCCCCACTAGTATTCTTGAGGTCGGTAAAGCTCCTAATATTTTCTTGAATCTTGATCTTCTTTTTATGTGGGTAAGATTTTAATTTTGAATTTTTGATTCTGCAATAGATGATGACATCATTTCCGGTTCTTGGAGGTCTACTGTTATCCCCTCTTCCTTATGAACTCTTGTATTTGACTGAAAAAGAAAAATGGGAGGATAGTAGTTGTGGCTCTGTGCATAAAAAAAGTCAAGAAAGTACTTTGACAGTTAATAGGCCTGATATTAAAGTTGACCGAAACGAGAAGAAGCCAAAGACCGAGGGTAATTTGGTCCCACCTGAACTGAAAAACGTTAACATTGTTTGTGATGGCATTGGTGGTGTAACAAAAAAGGAAGCTGACATGGATAATCTGTCTTGTGAAGAACCTCTCTCTAATGGTATGAGGGTGGATTTCAGAAAAGGTGCTGCCTTTAAGGGTGGATCATCTGGCGTTATACCAAAAGAAGAATCTTTATATCCAGTTTTGACACCAAATGATATTCGGGCTGAGAAGCCTTATAAAAAAGATTCAAATTCTGATGAAAAGTATCCAACTTTCCCTACAAAATCCGATTCAGATGTTTCCAAGAATGGAAAAGTCCAGCCCCCAAAGCAGAAGGCTGCTCACAAAGCTACATCACGAGAAAAAGATTCCACAAAATTGGCCACGTCATCTTCTGGGGGAAAAAAGAAATCAAAAGGAAGTTTGGAAAATGGTTTTGAAAGTGTCGAGGTCTTGAAAGTCAAGAATGACCCTTCCAAAAGTAAAAACAACGCTCACGGGTCGAAAACGGATGATCTGAGGGGCAATAATGTCAAAGTGAGAGATACATACAAAGATTTCTTTGGAGAACTTGATCCAGAACTTGAAGAGGGCGATGACATGGCTTCAGAGGAAAAGCCTTTTGGGGATAGGCAAAAGGACAATAGAGTAACCGAAAAGGGTACTCTAGAAACTAATATTTTGTCAAAAGATAGAGTAAATGGAAAGAAAGATCAGAAACCCTCTTCGGTAGTGTATCCGGGAGTGGCCCCACTTATAGCCCCGATAATGGGACCCACACCTGTTTCTGATGCAGCTTCTGGAACAGTGCCTGCAGTTGTCAATGAAGATTGGGTTTGTTGTGATAAATGTGAGAAATGGAGGCTTCTTCCACCTGGTGTCAATCCTTCTAGTCTTCCTGAAAAGTGGCTCTGTAGCATGCTCGACTGGCTGTAAGTGTTTTTTTCTTCCATAAATTTATCCTTTCACTTTTTTGAAAAAGTTATTAGCTTTTTAAACAACCATACTTTGCTGCTTTTTGTTGCAAAAATGAGCCATCTTCCAGCAACAAGTGCCAAGTATAATACATATTTATGCATATTTTTTTAAAGGAAAAGAGCAACATACTTTACTCTTTTTTACCAACAATAGCAATATACTTGCATTTATTTACCCGTAATAGTTATGTAATTACTTCTTTTTACTGATAGTAGCAATATGTAACTCATAATAGCAACATACTTACACTTTCTTTACACCCAAAAGCAACTTACTTACTTTTCTTTACTTATAATAGAAATATGCAACAGATATAGAACAATGCCCATATCGATAGCAAAATGCTCATTCATGTAAACTATAGAATTTCTTTCTTGCATTTTTATAAGAATGATGGTTCTTGACATATTTTTAACATATGTCAACATCAATAGGCCTGGAATGAACCGCTGCAGCATCAGTCAGGAAGAGACAACAAAGGCCATTATGGCCCATTTTCCAGGCCCAGCCCCTACAGCCCAAGGGTTACAGCTACAGCCGGTGCATCCTGGTGGGCCCACATCACTTGATCCTCCTCCACATCCTGATCAAAGACACCAACTTTTTGGTCCACAAGCTGCTGTAAAGAAAAAGCATGGAACAAAAGATGTCCCAAATGAACCGAAACAAGAGAGACCCTCATTGTCTTCTAACTCTGCAAAAAAGAATTTACAAACATCGAATAAAACTAGAAGCTTGAATGGTGCACACCACTCTCCCTCTCATCTAGAATTTCAAGATTCTGGCCAATCTAGTAGCATGATTGCAGAAAAGCACAGATTGAAGCATAAAGAAAAGAAGAAGCTGCGTGAAAACTTTGTGGATGAAGGTATTTTGATATTGATTCTGATATTTTCTTTTCTTGTACGGTTTCTTGACTTTGATCTTTTCTTGTACAGGTAATAATAATCATAATAATCATAACAATAATCCTCTTCAATTGAAGATTAAGAACAAAAGAGAGACTAGTCAAGATTGTTCTAGAGATTCGAAGAAAGTGAAAACGGATGATAATCATGGGACCGATAAAGATTGGGCTTCTGACCATAGGAAATATGATGATCGCCTTAAAGATTCAAAATCTGCCTCAAAAGTTTTGGGTATGCATCCCAAAAATCCAAACGGAACTCCCCATGTTGTGCACAAAAGGAAATCTAATGAATTTGAGGAAGAAACGAGTGAAAATGGGCATAGAAAGGGTAAAAGGGTAAAAGTACCTGAACCCCGTGAGGAAGAAATGTTTGCAAGCAAAGGTGAGGGAAGAATTAGAGTGATAGATTCTTCTAGAAAAGATCATGTGCCTGTGCCACTGCATGCTTCATTGGCTGCTACTTCAAGCTCTTCAAAAGTATCCGGTTCTCATAAAACTAAAACCAATATCCAGGAAGCAAAAGGGTCACCAGTGGAATCCGTTTCTTCATCTCCTTTGAGAATCTTGAATCCTGATAAGCTTATTATATCTTCTAGAAGGAACATTGAAGGTGTTGATAATTGTCAAGATGTTGTCAGTCCTAAAAAAGACTGGGAGGAAGATAGAGGAAGTTTCCGATCAAACACAACATTCAAGAAGGATTTAGATGTAACAGAATCTTTAGATAAGGGTTTAGGTAAGGTGGAAATTGCCCCTTCTCTTGAATTTGAAACATTTCGTGTTGGTACCTCAGGGGCAAAACCGTCCGCTCAAGGCCATAACGATGACAGATCTCATTCCAATGGGTCTCGTTCAAGGAAAAACGGGAAAGGATCCTCCTCAAGATCTAAAGACAAAAACCGGAGTTCTAAATCTGATATTGACAAGATTAACCTTAAGATATCAGATGTCCCTATTTATGAAGAAAAGTCAAAGGCAGGGCGACACAAATCTCAAGAGAAGCCATCTGTATATCCCGATAAGTTTGAAAAGGGGTCAGCTTCAAAAAAAGATTCTTCAAAACCATTGAGTGAGAACACTAGTAAACGGGATGCCCAGTCAAAGCATGGACACAATGACGATTCTGCCCCTGTCCCGGTTCATGACGTGAAGCAGAATAATGTGTCGATGGAACGAGATGTTGAAAGGATTTCAAAGAAGGATGTTTCCGGAAGAGGAAAGTCACACTCTTTACCCCCTACAGGAAAAGGTCAAAATGACGCGTCACGCCCTCCACAACCTTGTGTGGTTTCTCAAAAAGAAAATGGTTTACTGGTTGATGGTGTTGAAGGAAGTGATGTATTGAAAGGAGCAAAGCAGAAAAAGAAAGTTGAAAACCAGTCAACGAGTGTAAGACATCCAACCCCCCCGAATAGGCATAATAAGGGAAGGGATCATGATGCACCGAGTCCACTCAGACGGGAATCATCGAGTCAGGCTGCAAGTGCTGTTAAAGAGGCAAAAGCTCTTAAGCACATGGCTGATCGCCTTAAGGTTTGTTGAAGTTATTCCTTAAATCATGTTTGTATGACTAATTGACTATGTGTATGTGTGTGATGAGGTGGTTGATTGATAATTGATTTTTGCAGAATTCTGGATCCAACCATGAGAGTAATTCACTTTATTTCCAAGCTGCCCTTAAGTTTCTTTATGGGTCCTCTTTATTGGAATCCAGCCGTAGTGAGACTGGGAAACATGGTGATATGATTCAGTCAATGGTCATGTATGGTAGCACTGCAAAACTTTGCGAGTAAGTATGCTTACATTTCTTTACCCATAATACATTTTCCTTTCTTGTAACAATGTTTGATTAATGATGATATTAATAATAGGTATGTTGCACATGAATACGAGAAATCAAAAGAAATGGCTGCTGCAGCTCTGGCCTACAAATTGGCTGAGGTGGCATATTTAAAGGTGGTCTATTCATCACATACAAACGCATGCAAAGATCGGCAAGAATTGCAAACGTCTCTCCAAATAGGTCCTACTGGTATGTATGCTTTTTTCTTCTCATTTATTGCATTTAAAGCCTTTACACTTATCTTGTATGATTAAACACTTTGAACTAAAGGCACATTATTTAGTTTAAAGTTTAAACGCCTGTTAATAAAGATTTTTATGCGATGTTTATATTTGTTGTAGGTGAGTCCCCTTCTTCCTCGGCCTCTGATATCGATAACTTGAATAACAACAACCCAGCAGCTGTTGACAAAGCTGCCATAGCCAAGGGTGTTACTGATCCTCAAATTGCTGGAAATCATGTGATTGCTGCTCGAAATAAGCCCAATTTTTTGCGGATTCTTAACTTTGTAAGTGCACAATTTAAATGAATCATCATGTTGTAATTCCCATTTTGTCCTGCTGGTTCTTGATCTAAAAGACATAAATGCCCCTCTCATTCTCTTCATTGAAAACATACATTTGCAGGCACAGGATGTCAACTTTGCAATGGAAGCTTCAAGAAGATCTCAGATTGCATATGCAGCATGTGGTTCACAACCAGAACATGCCCACCATAAAGAAATAATCAAACCGGCTCTGGATTTCAACTTCCAGGATGTTGAAGGATTGTTACAACTTGTAAGGGTTGCAATGGAAGTAATTAGCAGGTGATTTTTTGGGTAATTTGATCTCTTTCAGCTCTTCTATAAAACCACCTGTTTAGATGTTGGGGACAAGATTTCAACACCCTTTGTACAAGTGTACAGTACAAATAAGGAGCTGATCAAATAAAAAGTTGCAGATGAAAGATTGATTGATCAGTTTAGTGAGTGAGAAGGAGGGTTGGTTGATTGGATTGAGCATTGTTAATTTGTTATGTTGTTGATTGTCATTTGGAAAAATCATAAGGTTGCCATGTTGTCAGTATATCGTGATTTAGTTTGCTGAAGTCGAAGGGGTTGACATCAAGTTTCTGTCTTTCCAGGTATGTAAATGTTATATAAACTTTTTTTCTTTATTTTACCTGAATTAAATACATAATTAATGTAATATGAATGATTACAACTTACACAACTATGCTATTGAATTAAATTTATCCCATTTGCCATCTTCATTGTTGTTCTTTTTGAAAGTTATGCATTTTTATTAATTGTAGTTTTGACTTTGACTGCAGTTGACCGTTTTGTACATAATGGTGTCGTGGAGTTAGTTTACATTGAGAAATGACCGAAATCGTTGAGTAAATACTTAATGTAGCATCGAAGATGGTTTAAGAAGTTTGATTTGGTTCACTTTGTTAAGCATATAAAGACATTTAGGTTGCGGTTGTTTGCGATAGATTTTTTTTTTTTTTTTTGGGATCATTTGTGACAAAATCATGTATCTTTTTCGGTTCGAATTATTGTTAGAGAAGGAACTGAGAGTATTTGTTGGCATATGTACTAACGAACTCATGGATTATATAATGAGAATCCTAGCAACGATCGTGGATTTAGGCAAGTTATGGTTGTGGCAAATTGTTTATAAGTGGGTATTAGCCTTTTCTTTTTTCATATACCATATGATTCGCCAGATATAATAAAAATCCTAAAATTAATTTTGCATTTTTGTGCTTCTGCTGATCTTTTTCTGTATTTTTGTTTAACTTTTTTGGCTCCGATGAATGGTGGGGAAAGGCCCACATTTGTTGCCACCATTTTTTGCTTGTATTTTTGTGTTCACAAATGATTTTTTGTCGCAAACTTTCCTGCAAATATGAGATATCTGTGCCAAATTTGGCGATCCAGATTTTCAAGATTATGAGTTGGGAAATATGGTTGCAACTGATTTGGTGAACTAGACGAAATTTGCATGATCATCCGAAACGAGCCTACGGGCAAAACTCATAGCTTTGCCATGACGACGTAAGATGTTTTTGTCCATTCGGGATCATTAAAGAGCCAAAATTACGTTTCTCTATTTTCTAATACTAATTGGTTTATTTGAATTTACGAAGATTGTGATAACTTTTGTTTAGGATAGACTTTCCTAATTAAATTTAAATTCTTTATTAGGTTATCGGTTACAATGAGTATTTGTTTTGTTTTCCTCGAAAGTTATCTTTGACGTTTATAATAAAACCTAACCTAAATTTGGATTCTTTGGTCGTTCTTTGTGTTCTTGATTTATGTGATTTTTTTTGAATTGTCGATCCTACATCATTTGGTATCATAGCCTTTGGTGCTCAAATGGCTGATGGGAATCCCATTGTTCGTGGACGTGGAAGACCTCAAGGTGATGTTGTCGATTGTTGAAGCACCTATAATTAACCAACGAGATCTACATTACATAGAGATCGGACAACTTCAACAAAGAGTGCAAGAACTAGAACTACATCAGAAGGAGAGACAGACAGACGAACATAATGATACGAGGGTGGTTATGAGGAAGGGAATTCTTTTGCCAACCACCATCATAATTTTCATGGAAAACATTGTTACGTCTCTTCGAAGCACTGGGATAAGGGTTGAGATTCTTGAATTCACGAGAAAGGCCAGTTCGGACGAATTCATCGAGTGGTTGAGTATAGTTGACCGTGCTTTTGAATTACACATGTAACGTCCGTAGATTCGGGCTAGACAAATAAGATATAATAAGCGATAAAAACGACTTTTTGACCGATGATTATTTAGAATAAATAATATTAACTGAAATTATAGTACATATGACAAGGATTCCATGAAATCCGACTTCGTATGAAGAAGTTATGTTTCTTCGAAGTTTTGCGATCAAATCGACACGGCTCTCATATCGTAGAAAGTGAAATTTTGATAAATTACTTTTTAGCTTAAGTGAACTAAAATGAAAGTGTAGTAGTAGTAAAATCGAGAGCGTGCATATAGAGAACGTCCAAACCTGACTTCGTGAGAGGAAGTTATGATTTTTCGAAGTTTCAGCGGAGTCCGTATGTAAAAGTTATGAATTTTACACGGTCGTTAACAGTCTAATCTTCGTAGAGTGTTAAATTTAAGATCAGATAAAAGTTAGCCGACGAGATCTAAATGAAAGTGTAGTACTTGGAAATACCTACGCGTAGATATAAAGAACGTCGAAAATAGAGTTCGTATGGTAGAGATATGAAGTTTTGAAGTTCTGTCCGACCTATCCGCTTTGCCACGTCAAACCACTCACAAATAGCCACGTTACCGTGGGGGAGGAACCGCCACCTGCCACGTGTCTAGTAGATGTGTGCGTTGCGGCTCCCCAGAAAAGTACCTATAAATTGCTTCCAAATGCTCAACTTTGTTTTATGTTTTTTATTCAAAACAATCAATTTTACAATATTTTTCATGGAAGGGCGTGCACCTAAGGTACACAATAAAGCAAGTACTACACATCTACAAATCAGCTTCGCTATCTTTTTTTCAGTGTCCTTGTATCGCTATCTTTTTTTCAGTGTCCTTGTATCGCTATCTTTTTTTCAGTGTCCTTGTATCTCATCATCTCCAAATCAAACAACTCTACCATTCATTCTTCTCTCGTCATCGACTGAACCCACCGGTGGGTTCAAAACCCCACTATTGTCCACCATGGATGGGCATTTTCTGTAGAGAAGCTCCATTAACAGGACCCCCGAAAGAATAGAGCTCGGATTTCTGGGTGGGCTTACGGTTGTTGCCCGCCGATGATAGTTCAGGTGCACGGTAGTCGGCGGATCGTGGGGCGGCAGTTGGAAGGGTGAAAGAGGAGAGGTCATAGTCAGAGACGCAGGAGTTGTTGGATTTGTCGAGGAGGATGTTTGTGGATTTGATGTTGCGGTGGATAAGTTTAACGAAGGTGTCAGTATCTTCATTCATGGGGATAGGAAGAAGGCATCTTCTCTAGTGTAGCAAATTGCATGCATACCCCGCAAGAATATGTCCATATCTTCAATTCAATTGCGTTAATCGAAACCCATATGTTTTTACTTTTAGCACACAAAAAAAAATCAAGTGAACGACATTTGTTCTTCACAAACTTTTCATTTTTTGTTTTCTTAAATAATCCAGATATCTACAAAAAAAAACTACCTACACTAGGGACTCTCTTGAATGTTTACAAAAGAGTACATGCTTCCCTGATCAAGAGTATAAAGACGGCAGATAATAGAGTGTTAGGAATATGCTCTTTGAAAGAAAATGTTTCAGACTTTCCTTTACGTGTTTATGAGGAAGAGATCATGCTTTACAGTTAATGCTTCAATGGATGGGGAATGGGAGAGGAGGGAAAAGCTATGAGACAACCAGAAGGGCAACCTACTCTGTTAGAAAGCAACTCAAGAGTAGCTACCTTAGGGTAGCTAGTTCGCTATCTAACAAACGGCCCTCCTTGTAGGGCTCATCGAGATTGTACTACTTTCTCTCTTTGCTTGAATGCCAACTAAAGACAACTTAATAAAAATGCCTGATCTGATCGGTCACACCAGTTATGATTTTTTATATCTTGATAACATCTATTTATCAAATATCTATCACTTACTTCTGCAAACAAAAGTCTTTTTAATTAATAGGCCCATGACAACCGGTTTTGTACACATGTTTTAATTTGTAAAGGTGACCAGGACATTACATATCTTCCAAAACGATCAAGACATGTAAACAGTGAATTTCAGATCCACAACTGCCATTGCCAATTCAAGACAAGACAGTGGACTGGAAATGGAAACCAGTTGGAAGAAAGCCCAAACTATCACAACTGTGACATGGCTAATGAATGCCTAAAAAATCAGTTGATAAACATGGCCTAAAAAGATTGCTCAGCATTTTCATCAAAATATCAAATTTACTTCGTCCCTAACAGATTTGAGATTTGAGATTTGAGATAAGAGATTTTCAATATGTCATTGTCAACTGCACATGAAGTGAAGTGATTGTCAAAGAAGAAAATATATCCACAGACCCCACCCCCATTCCCATCCCATTCAATGCTCACCGGGTAGTAAAAGCCAAAACAAGTAGCAGTAGTAGTAAGCACAGAGATAACAAAATGTGATTGTGATTGGCTGACTAGCTTTCTATTCCATGGAATGGATCAGGCCAAATACTTGAACAGATTAGGGTTCTCCTTGTCTCTCTCCAAGTACTCCCGTGTGATCAAATCTTCAATCCTCTTCTTTATCGCCTTGAAATCAGGCTGCACAAATACAATCAAATCATTGCTATCTCCAGAAATGTTTGCTTATTAATTAATATGGAAATGGAATAGACCAAACCTTGAACATGCGGCCTAGCTGCTCTACACACTCCATCACCAGCTGTTGATGACCAAGAACTTTGCGCGACTTCATGATGCGAACAATGGACGCATCTATCGCATATCGCCTGTCCTTATCAACATCCTCCACAACTTTCTTCCTCTCATCCACAGGTGGCAAGGGAATCTGATTCACACACATCAGTCATTAACAAGAACAATTATATTATATAACACATAAATGAAATGAAACTATGCGCACCCTGATCCTCCTCATCCTATCAGTGAACTTTGAATTAAAGTGGAAGGAATCGGTTTCAGAAACGGTTCTCGAGGCTGGCTCCTTGATGAGAATCTTGTACTTGGCACATGATAGCGATTGGAGTAATCTCACCACATCTTCATCAGCAAGATTTAGCTGTGTCTTGATATCCGAGTAACTTAGTCTATCTGAAGCATTGAACAGCAGTAACGCTGCTGCCTGGAAACAAAACAAACTATCAACCACAAACACATGCAACAAAAAATAACAAATCAACCTCCACTAAACTGTTACCTGGTATGTTCCCAAAATCAGCTCTATGGTTTTCTGATCAAATTTACCATTCACATTGCATGTCCCCAAAGAGTAAATCCAGGTCAGCTTTCTGTGTTTGGTTTTCGTCTGATAGAACTCCTTAAACACTTCAACACACTTCACCTGAAACCCAAACCCAAAAAAACAACATATCAGATCAGAGGCATCTACAAGTATAACAAGTTTGATTGTTTTTTATTTTTTTACCATTTCTGCAGGCAGGCTAAGATCAGAGGACTTGTAGCTTGGCCAGAAACCCGTAGTCAAAACAGTGACTGTCAAATCAATTCCGGGATTGGCAAAAGCATTACCGGAAAGGTAGTCGTTAAACTGACTGTGATTCTCCTTTGCCAATGCCAAATCCGTCACCATGCCCTCCATCTTTGATGTAAACTGTCCACCACATTGCTGTTTTAGCTTTGACAGTATCAACCTTTCGTGATCATCATTCGCACTCTTATCAAAAAGCAAACGCCGAGATAGTTTCTTTCTGCAAAAAATATATAAAATTTATTTATTTTTTCCTAAACAAGTGACAACACCACAAACAAATCTTAATCTTACTATATATATATATATATATATATATATATATATATATATATATAGTATAACCTACCTATAAAACTCCGCGAAAAGATCTTTATCGCTGATGTAAGCAAGGAGCTTAACCACCTGTAAAATCAAAGTCCATGTCATCACAATCTCATGCCACAAATAATGTCAAATAAAAGCAAAGCAGTTAAGGCTACCTTATCCAAGGTTTCTTCAATTGCTTCATCACTCAACTTCTCACTACCCCCCTTTTTCAGGATATTGTCACAGTATGAAGCCAGAAGCTCCGCACTCGAGCAACCAGCCACAATTTTATTACAGAAAACTTCAAATGCCTCTTTTAGGGCCTAAACAAAAACCAAAAACAGGGTAAACCTTTTGCTAAATCAATTAATACTGAAATAGACAAGATGATAAAAAAAGATGATACTGACCTTGTGAAACAGTGTATGATTCATGAAGCAATCTGTAACATATGCCATGAACTTGTCATGCAACTCAATTATTTTCCTGACAAACACCTGAAAAATCGACAATGTTATATATTTCTTTTTGTGGGTAATCAACGACCTCTGTGCATATTTTTTCACTCAATTACCTGCTCTTGTGGACCACCAACATTCTCCGCCTGTGTAAAAAACATTTGCAAGCACTTAGTTAATCAAACATGTAAATCAGCAACATATTTCATTTATCTGTTTATTATGGCATTCTACTTCCAACTCTTTCCATTACAGCATTGTACTTTGAAAAATCTAGAAGATTAAATAGCATAATTGGGGTAGATTTTTCAAAGTACAATGTCTTCATAAGAAAAAGATTAAAAGTTGGGTTGAATCTTACCTTGTTACTTGCAGCCTCTTCAGCTTGTTGGACTAGAGTCATTCCTTCAGCAGTAACATGCTATCACCCCAAAACAATAAACAAATCAAATCATCAAAAGCTGAAATCTAGACAATCTCATATGAGGAAAATAATACCTACCTGCTTGAACATATTAGCAACAGGATCTAATCCTTTGGGAATTTTAGAGAAGAGCCTATACATCCTCGACAGATCATCCACCTGTTTGTCAATGAACATGATAATTTATTTAGATAAGGATCATGATGCAGATGCTCCTTAAATGTGAAAATCCTTAAATACCTTATCATCTCGAAGCAAGGTACGACATCCGGAATGCTCTTTTTCAAGCAATTGACTGCTATATACCACCAACAATTCGTTTTGCACTCTCTGTAAGGGTAAAAAGAATATATATATATATATATATATATATATATATATATCAAGTCATTAAATTAGAACAATAAAATGCCATAAACTAACTAACTCCACATAATCATCTTGGAAAACCCAACCTCTAAGAGCTTTGATTCACTGCTTGAATGCAGATAGTGAGCTACTCTTTCTTTTTCTCTTCTTAAACAATCCTCGGCCTGTGTTCCATACAAGAATTCAATCAAACAAATCTAAATAAACACAAAATATACTGTAACACCATGGGGCTGTTTCTTTTTAACTAAATGAGCTTAATGGGTTAGGAACTTGATCTGGACAGAATGGCTTAATGGGTTAAGCCAGCCATAAGACTTGGTTTAATGTATTTAGATAATAGATAGATCCTAACCCCTTACCTATTTGCCTTTCTTCTTTTGTAATGTAACAGTAAAAAGGTCCTTTAGTCTCATTCAGATGGATTATTCGGTCTAGAAAAGAAACAGACCTTATGTACACAAAACTTTATCCAAATAGACATAATCACCCATTCAACCACTTTACCGATACAGTTCTTAATGGGAAAAAGGAATAGCCCTAACAGTGACAGGAACAGTAACACAAACAACAGTAATTTTTAACGAGAGGAATGGCAGTAAAAGCTTAACAGAACATACCTTCAACATGTAATCAGGACATGAATCTTCCACAATCCAGTTTGATGCTTTCCGGGAATAATAACCAGCAGAATCAACAAGCATGTCAGTTTCAAAGTCTTTTTCATAGAAATCCATCTGTCCCATTCCGATCTCAACATATATACCAAGGACATTTTTCAATAATGCTCTATCAATCTGCTCTCCTTCACGTTCTTGATCAATCTGGATCACAAGCAATGTTAACTTCAACTCTACATCACCAACAGAAATTGGTGCATGAGCATATAAAACAACTTACAAGTGCAATAACAGCATCTTTAGCTTTACCCTTAGCCTCTTCATAAACCTGTACTCCAAAAAAAAAATTCTCATTAGTTACCAATTAAGAAACCAAAACCTGTTATTAACTATCTGTTGAAAAGAATACTAACCGATTCACGAAAACAAGTCAGACCAACTTCATTGAGTGCAGGTAGGGACCTTCTAGCAATGAAATAACGATCAAGATAGTGGAAAAAACGTGAAAGCCACCTAACCATTACTTTATGGTTTGCCCATCGCTTTACAAGCTCCCGCAACATGAACTCATCGTGTTTCTCTCTTAATGATGTCAGTACCTTAAAAAAAAGATGTCAAATGCAGCTGTAAGAATCAATGGCAAAGGTATATATGCCATGTGTCTTACATATATTGAAATATTGTTACTGAATTTCACAAACACACGCTTGTTTTCAGTAATAAGAAAATGTGCTGTGTGTGAACTAGAATAGCATGGAGAAATCAATCTTAAGGAAGACATTGCATGTGACTTTCCATTATCTGCCACCTGCTATATGTGTGCATGATGTCTACTAATGTTTTATTTCTTTAATTGATTAATTCAAAACCACATGCTATGTTACATACCAATAGCAATTTGTGTTGAAAGCAAAACAAAAAGAGAAGGGGATTACCGTAGAGCCAATATAATCTTCAAATGCTTCCTTATATTTATCATACAGCTGCTGGGAATAGTCATGAGGAGGCTTTTGAGTACACATGTTATAGATGGTGCTGTACAAGAGTGACAAAAATAGATTAAGTCAAAATCTTGGAAAAATTAGTAGCATAATGTACTAAATCCATCCCAGGGGATGAGACTTTTACAAAGGTGAAAAAAAAAGATAAATTTGGAGATAAGAATACGTGTATAGCATCATGTATTCTTCTGAGCTAAATTGTGGTTCTGGAAGCCCTTCCAAAATTTTCTTCAGCTTCTGTATGCCAGTCTGCATGAAACTCCATCCTTCCTCCAACTCGATGGTCTTCATCTGGGACATCGTCATAATCACACCAGTCCTTCAGCAAGGTAGCAGCTGAAAGAGGACACCTGTTCCACCAGAAAGCAATAACACAGTGTCATAATAGATCACATGAAATTTCAATAGTGGCAGTTATAACACGAATATAAAAGACTATCCATCCATCCAAACCTTTGTGGGATTACAGATTCCTTTGCAATGTGCTATGACAGCCTAATTACTCACCTTCCTTGATGATTTATCTTAGTGAGGGGTGGTTTCTCTTTCTAAAGTGCATAACAATGCATTTACCACCTTATTGGTCGAATAAATTGATTGAGAAGCACATCAACAGCAAGATATATTTCAAACAGATAATGAGCTGGAAAGTGGGTTTAAGATCAAACAGTTCTGCTAAATGGAAGTTTGTAGGCCATATTAGAATGTGAATAAGCTTATAATAAACCCCAAGACCATACACTTGGGGTGAATGATTCAAGAAATTTCTGAAACAAAATATAGTTTCATATAAGGCTTTTTTTTGCCTAAAACATTGTAAAAAGAAAAAATACAAACAGTTATAGTGAGACACTGCTAGGGCACTACCTCACATATACTGTTGTTTTGCGATGAAACAACAAACTAAATAATAGAGAGGAAACGGTGTTTTAAAGGTTTATGAACAAATATATCAGAAGCTATGTAGGTGTGTGCCCCCACCATTCAAACATATATAGCATCCTCAACATCCTTAATATTTGCGCAGATATAAAACCCAAACCCCAAGCCCACAAACAATTATTCAAGTCAAACCCTAGTTTACTACGGGACATATTTTTTCTGCAATAATATATATCTATGACAGACAAGCAGAGCAATCAACCCCCACAAATCAGAGCAAATAAAACAAAATCTCCAACAACGAAATACAAACGCGTTTCCGATGAGGACTGTGAAATCGAATTACGACGATGCATAATGATTGCTCGGAATCCTGAAGTAAGTTTACAGAGTAATGATCTAGATAAGTACCTGAGATTTTACGATACGACGGAGGGAAAAATCTGAGATCAAAAATCTTAGTGCATCGTAAAAAGGTTTTCGTCGATACGTCGATAGAGAAGCAAAGAGGAATCAATTTCGTAGGCGGAGTCCACCCTGCTTTGTTGTTTAATTTTTCTGGTACAAAATTGTCATTATATAACTCTAGATATTTAGCCGCCTGACGGTGGGATTTTTTTTTTTTTTTTTATTTCCTAATAAGCGGTATTAGAGCGTCACATACGGAAAGAAGTTTAAAAGTTCAATTATCCAACATCGAGATTTTAGGTTAGCATTTATCTCGATTATTTGTTTGGCTGATTTTTTTTCCATGTATATCCGAGATTTGTATGAATCTAATTTAAGTTTTGATTTATAAATTCAAATAACTCAAAAGACACATATCATAAATATATATATATATCTTGTCAAATAAATTTAATATACAAAAAGAATCATATCCAATTAAATCGACTTACGAATACCAACATACAAATATAAGTGATAAATCTTGATGGGAATTTCTATCTTCTCTATCTTTATATATAGTAAAAGAGAAAACTTTATTACATCATCTTCAACAGTCAGGCCCATTAATTGTCATTCCTTTATAATTTTTCACTGTCGAATCAAATTGATGATGTCATCCTCACACAAAAAGTTCACACGTCTTTTCTTTTGAAATATTAGTACTCCATTTTGTTATGCCTTACAGCAATCACCGTCAAACCACAATTCGTATTCCTTTCTTCATACTTCGGCAGCAATTTCTTACGGTCATCCTCCTTACGCCGTCGATACAATCTTCCTAAAGGTTCTGTAGTTTCAATATTATTATCCCCTTCACCTTCACCGTTTTTCTATCTTCTTCTTGACAGCCTATTCAGACGGACACATTGCAGGTTTGGGGTTTGGGGGAAAGGGTTTCTTAACAAAGAAAACGAAGAAGATGGTTGATTGATTTAGTTGGTTTTCCCCTTCCTATTTCACGTGTTCGTCATCTCACATTCTCAGGTATTCTATTGATTTAAGTTTAGCACTAAATCGACTTCCTAATGATTGATTCAGTTGGTTTTCCCCTTCCTATATTCGCCTGCAAAGCTACAATCTTTGATACTCCGCCTTGCAGTTTGATGGTATTTCCTTTAAAGGATCGAGATTCTTTATAGGAAAAGCTATTTGTCTCTGACCAGAATCTGACAACTGCTAATGAGTTCACATCAGCCAAAGTAACCCTTTTCTTTCATCTCAATCTTTTTTCCAATTGTTCCCAATTTAACTGTGTGTTATCACATGATTCACTAGATAATGCATTCAAACAAAAGTCAGATCCTACAAATGAGGTCAAGGTACTTAGAAGTGAATTACAAAAACCAAGGGAAGATCGTGATAGTCAACTATCAGAAATACAATATTTAAAATCAGAAATTCTTCGATATAAAGATAACATAGGACTCATTGATGCATAGGTTAATAATTTGAGCTTGAAATCAAATACTTTGGATGTTAGTTTTGTCTTTTCACAAACTCATTAATGTGTCAAGATGTTAAGATCTTATATTTTTCTTTTACAGACATTTATCAGTACTTTCAAACATGAAAAAGAATTAAACTATTACTGGAAATATTTTTTTCTTTTACGCCTTGTTCCCGAGTTTTTTTTGTAAACTCAATAAAGGAAAGGGAAGGAAAATTTTGACAAAAAGAAAGGGAAGGGGAAAGAAACGTTTTTTGTGTTTCCGAGTTAGGAGGAAAAAAGAAAATAAAACTTAACATTTTCCTTCCCCTCACTTTCTTCCCAAATCCGCCCAATTTGGGAGGAAATTTTGGAAGGAAAATATGGCTCAAAAATCATTTCCCTCCCCTCACTTTCCTTACATTAATGAAACTTGGGAACACGATTTTCCTTCAACATCTCTCACTTTCCCTCTGTATTCATCCATATCCCTCCTTAAGTAGAACTCGGGAACAAGGCGTTAGATAATATCATTTTGTCCTTTTTTATAAAGGACCTGTTATGCAGGTTTTTTTTAGGGTCTACATCTTAGTTTGTTACAGGTGAGGTGACACAAGTCTCATTGTTGCATAGGTTTATAATTTGAGCTTGAAATCAACTGCTTTGGAGGTTAGTTTTGTCTTTTCATAAACTCATTAATGTGTCAAGATGTTAAGATCTTACCATTTTGTCCTTCTTTTATAAAGGACCTGTTATGCATATTTTTTTAACGATCTGCATCTTAGTTTGTTACAGGTGAAGCATACTGAAAATTAGGCATAACAGTTATTTAAACTAACCAAATCGTTGGATCTGCATGTTAGTTTTTACATATGAGTTTTCATATTTTCTACATGAATCACTAGAGCAACACTGTAATAGCCTAAATTTCCAATAAGTTTTTTTTTTCATTTTAAATAACCAAAACATTTTCATAAGATATAAAATTCCATACACATTTGTTTTCAAAATTCATAACACCAGATAAATTATTCATAAAATCAGAGTGTCTCAAATGAAACGCCAGAGAGTGCATGTCACGCCATCACGCCGGGCCCTTGCCCTTAGATCCTGAAGTACCTGAAACAACCAACAAACTGTAAGTTAATGCTTAGTGAGTTCCCCATAGTATACCCCACACAATCCACATAATCACATAAACCATATTAGCTATATCAGCTACATATACCACATAAAACCATGCATACAAACATAAAATGATGCCCTTGAACCCCTCCAGGGTCTTACTCCGGGTGTCATGGGAACCCCCACATGGTCTTATCCCAAGTATGTCATGGAAACCCTCCAAGTTCTTACACTCAAGTGCCTCAGGAACCCCCGAGGTCTTTACTAAGGATGTCATGGAAACCCTCCAAGGTCTTACACCCAAGTGCCTCGGGAACCCCCCAAGGTCTTTACTAAGGATGCCATGAAACCCCTCCAAGGTCTTACACCCAAGTGCCTCGAGAACCCCCCGAGGTATTTCATACAATTATCACAAATACAAATAGCATACCACATCCCACATAATCAACTAGCATATCACATAGCAAATAATGGGCCGACCTTGGTGCCTTCGACCCATTGGTATGGACAATATATAAAGTTCATTAGAGCTTGTTTAATTTTATTGTTATATTCACCACAACGATCAATTACATGGTCACTAACCAGACCCGATAACTAATTGTCACACAAACTAATCATGTTTTCAAATTCAATTTACTAGCGACTTTACCATGTAAGCCGTTAATATAATCGACAAATCTCGGTAAATTAGGGTATTTAACCCAAAATGACCATATTAACATTTAACAAATCACTAGGTTTGTAATAACACCATATCACAATTTTTCGTAACACATACTCGGGTCTAACAATTATCAACAAAATATCATATAATTGTATTTACATAAACGGGATAAAAGTATACCTCCGTAAATCCCATAACTCAACCCCATATCTCCCGTTCAACAGTATATCTTATCCGTTAAAATCTCCCGATAACGACTCCCAAGCAACATCTCCGATCGAACGTGCCAAAATCTCCTAAATTACACGAAATGCTTGCATTTATACTTTGGGCATCGTCACGTCGTGGCCATATGTGTACCACGTCGTGGTGATCAAGTGAACCCCAATTTCGTCACATGTCACACTCTCTCAATATGTGTCCCTGTGACTTGCCTCATAACACGTGGTGGTAGTCATATTGCCACGTGTCATCTGTTAACACGTATCTTAGTGAGACATTCATTGTCATGTCATGGTAATCATAGAGTTAATCGTTGACTTTCTCAAAATAAAAACATACTTTTATCTAAACTTCAAACGTCCATAACTTTCTCATACATACTCTGTTTTTTGACAAACTTTATATCCACGAAACCGTCTCAGAGTGAACTATCATTTTCTTTCATAATCCAATGGTTTAAATTTACTCAGTTTATGATACAACATAATAGAGTACAAGAACTTACATATTGTATCACCGAATTATCATTAATTCATTGTTTTAAGTTCACCCCAAACCATAGTCATACCAACTACATACTTTAACTTACAATATGAAGTTTTTAGGTCCTTGCATGTCTCATAATAGTTTATGCCATGAAAACAAGTTTCACACTAACTATACGGGAGTACTTTTCTCATGGGTTCATTAATACACTTTATATGTGTAACGTCTGTAGATCCGGACTAGTCAATTTAGAGACGATAAGCATCAAAAATGACTTTTTGATGGAAGATTAATTAGAAGGATTAATCTTAACCAAGTTGTAGTATATGTCTCGAGATTTCCGAAAATATAAAGAACGCCGAAATCCGAGTTATAACGAAGAAGTTATGACCTGTCGAAGTTTCACGATAAACCGGCACGGTGCCGAATGTCATAAAACGTGAGTTTTTGATAAACTACTTTTTACCCTTAATGATCTAAACGAAACTCGTAGTGTTCGTTAAACCGAGAGTAGGTATAAAAAGAACGCCCAAATATGACTTCGTATGAGGAAGTTATGATTTTTCGAAGTTTCGGCTTAGCAGTAGACAGCTAAAAACTTGAATTTTAGATCGAGTGATTTTTAGCCGACACGACCTAAACGAGAATCGAAGATCTCGTCATTAGTAGCACAACGATAAAAAGTCTGACGAAAACGGACGTCAGATGAAGAAGTTATGAATTTTTAACGGATTTCCTGTCCCGGTCTGTTAAAAATAATAATATAAAAATTAAATTCAAAGTTAGCCGACGAAGTCTAAACGAAAGTTGTAGAGCGTAATTTTACCTACGCGTGCATATAAAGAACGTCAAAAACGGAGCTCGTATGCGAAAGTTATGGATTTTAGAAGTTTTGGCGCGAAAACCGAGAAAATTCGCATAGTCACGTTTTTGCCACGTCACCCTTCGCATGCAGCCTCCACGTGGCATCTTCTGATTGGACCGCAGCCTCGCGTGGCAACCGCTGATTGGTCCGAAGTCGTCGCCCTTCTTCCCCATTGGACCGAAGTCCGGTCCTTTCCTGGTCCGACACGTATCAGAGGAGCCACCCTTCTCGCTTCTCCTTCTGACGCGTGGCTGCTGACTCGCCCCGTGTCCGAAGTGGTGGACCAATCCGAGCCTCGCACCTGGCCTCCCTCGCATGCGCGCCACCTGCCCTCGCTGCTGCCATGCGCTTCGCCCCCTCGCTACCGCGTGTCCCTTCTCGGCCGAAGCTCCGGATCTCCCCTCCTATAAATAGAGGGCATGCGAGATTGCCCGGGTACTTTTGGGAATTTGGCATTTTCACCCCCTTTTTTCAATATTTTAGCCATTTTCGCTTCCCCCGATGCCCCGAGATCATTTCCAATGCCCGGAGTGCCCGGAAGCCGGAAAATTTATCTTTTCGGTTTTGAAGCCCGACCCTTCGCAGAGCCCAGTTTCTCAATAAAACTCCCGGTTTTATTAGAAACGATCGTTTTAGGAAACGAATTGCTGCCCGATTTTAATTAAATCAGGTGAGTGTGTAGTCACTTTCACCTTACACATATATATGAAGTATTTACCTTAAAATACGTGCTATGTGTAAATATATTAATTGTTTATTTGAGGTGACTGTTGAATTGATGTTTTATACAAGTTTTAAACTGTATATATTTTTATCTACAAATATGTTGGGTAAAACATGGGTAGATGAATTAGATGATGTGTGATGAAATAAAAGTGATGAGAGGTATCGATGTTTAAGATGGTTTAGTCATCTAGTAGAGTATAGATAACGACCACAGACTATTTTAGATAGTCCAGTGGAACGTTAGTAGACTTGTAATCGGTACGTATGTTTGAACTATATGTTCATAAAGTGTTCTTGAACTATATGTTCCTTAGGTGTTTTTGAACTATGTGTTCATCCGTTAGTTCTTCTTTTTGACACTATTACGTGTCGGGGTACGGGAGTACTTTATTAGTATTTTCCCTATGCTTTTATTTTGAAGAGCTTTGGAGTCTTCGTTTCTTTTGTGAAGTGATCGGACGAGCTTCATGAGTCAGTGTTTTCATTTCCGATGCCGGATAGGGGTGAGTCTGGAGGTTCAGACCACAGCCTATGCATTAGTCAGTGTTTTCATTTCCGATGTCGGATAGGGGTGAGTCTGGAGGTTCAGACCACAACCTAGGCATTAGTCAGTGTTTTCATTTCCGATGTCGGATAGGGGTGAGTCTGGGGGTTATATACCTCACGATATTCAGACTACAGCCTAGGCATTGATAACTACCCCTGACTTAATTGTCTTGTGGTTCTTTCTTTTACGAACAAAGGTTCGTGGTTAAACTTATTCCATTCATTCGATATCTTTATCGATCCTTGTTTGCTGCTAGGGGATTTCTGAAGCAGTTTTGTTAGTTGGTTGTTCATATCGATCCTTTAGGCTAGATCTAGTAAGATCACTGTATAGGATCAGTATGTGGGGATCGACGTTGTTAGTGTCTGTTGTATAAGCCTTGGCGACGATGTGACTTCGTGCCTATTTGACATAAATTGCTGAGGAAAGCAATGTTGTCACCCTTTGACATAAATTGCTGAGGAAGCAATGTTGTCACCCTTTGACATAAATTGCTGAAGAAAACAATGTTGTCACCTTATTGTTTGTTGACATAAATTGCTGAGGAAAGCAATGTTGTCACCCTTTGACATAAATTGATGAGGAAGCAATGTTGTCACCCTTTGACATAAATTGCTGAAGAAAGCAATGTTGTCACCTTATAGTTTGTCTTATTTCACATAAATTGCTGAGGAAAGCAATGTTGTCACCCTTTGACATAAATTGTTGAGGAAGCAATGTTGTCACCCTTTGACATAAATTGCTGAAGAAAGCAATGTTGTCACCTTATTGTTTGTCTTATTTGACATAAATTGTTGAGGAAAGCAATGTTGTCACCCTTTGACATAAATTGCTGAGGAAGCAATGTTGTCACCCTTTGACATAAATTGCTGAAGAAAGCAATGTTGTCACCTTATTGTTTGTCTTATTTGACATAAATTGCTGAAGAAAGCAATGTTGTCACCCTATTGGTTGTCTTATTTGACATAAATTGTTGAGGAAAGCAATGTTGTCACCTTATTGGTTGTTTTATGTTAGGATGTCTGGTTTGACATAAATTGCTGAGGAAAGCAATGTTGTTACCCCGTTGGTTGTCTTATTTGACATAAATTACTGAGGAACCCCCGAAGCAATGTTGTCACCCTTGGTGAAAATCCTTAGGCTAGGTCCCTTGTGATAGTTGTTTTAGGGACGTAAGGTGAGGATAACGGGAATGGGTAATTAGGGTTGTTTTTGGTTGATGAAACTTAATAAATTATTTGTTGATTGATAAACTTAAAGAGTTTATTATTTATTGTGGGTTGAAAACCCTATATGCTCACCAGGCTTCCAAGCCTGACCCATTCAGTTTGTTTGTATCACAGGTATGGATACGAAGTTGCTTTACACTGAGAGATTAAAAGAGAAGTGGATCACTAGTGTAAATGAATGTAAGTTTTGTTTATGCTTATGTTTTTGTATTGACAATGACATCCCAATGATTTTAGTGAATAAAATACATTTCTTCGGAAATGATTTGATAACATTTTTATCATGTTTTTCTGGGAACAAAGTCCGCAACACTTTTAATCAAATGATTACTCTGATTTTATTTTAAAAAACATAAACGAAATCGGTCTTTTCTGGCCGTGAAATTGGGGATGTCACAATATGAATGGAAACACTCTCCATGAAATGCGTGCGTATCCATTAAAATTACAAGCACTTGTAAAAAATTATAACTATAAGTTTGCAAAGAAACAAAACATTTTTATAAAATTACATGCATGTTATCCGTTTTTTGATGAAGAATCCAAATTACTAGTCCCAACAATTGTCCTAGCACAAATAAGGGTCAACGATATTCGAGATAAACCAGAGTATCCAACCAAAGATATGATACTACGAGTCATTCTAACCATTAACCATATCATATAAGCGTTAGCATATATCCATCTTGTTAATTTAAGAATTATCATTGATAAAAATAAAAAAAACGTAAGTTTGAATCAACTAATGCAATGATACCATGTTACTTTACTCTCAAGACAACACAAGACAAATTAATCAAGCAGGATTACAAGCAGTCAATACATTTGAAGAACCATTTGAAGAATTTACCAAACACCTTCTTGAAGTACCAATGATGTGATATAATATCTGAACCACCTCTTCATTCTCTTCTCTTTTCTTGATAGCAACTATGGCGGAGAGATCTGCTAGTCACAATCAGAGAGATGCGTTAGAACCACCCATGGACTGTGCCTCGGGAGCAGGCTCTGACGATCAAGTTAGATCAGTTGGTAGATCTGAGACGGTTCTCTTTAACTAGAGAGAACCATATTGGTGTTGGTGGTGGTGTATGGTGGTTGACGGCGGAGGGTGGCGGTTGAGCCACCCGATCGGAGTATAATGTGGCGGCTGAGCCAAGGGGAGAGATATGGGTGGCGGCTGAGCCATTGGCTGAAGTCTAGGGTGGCGGCTCTGCCAAGGGAAAAAGCCCCCTCTCCATGGAGGAGACACTATTATATTTATAGTGGACAGTTAAGTCAATGGGAATTAGATCAGGCCTTGGGCCAGCCCAATTCATGGCCAACTAGCAAGGAGCTGGACAAGGCCACCCGGAGGCACCGTGCGAGGCTGGCAAGGGAGTCCCCAGCAAGGATGGCAAAGGAGTCTCCACCAAGGCTGGCGCGCAAGGGCTGTCTAGGCCATGCTAATTGGCCATATATCATCAGTAGCTATGTCAAATAATCCTCAATGCACCCCGACATTAGTGCCAATATTGTAAAGAAAATCCAGAAGACACACTAATAATGGAACAATAATGTCAACTATCAGCTGCTATCATCCAGGGGAAGAGATAAGACTAAGCACCATCACCGCATACTTTGCCGCTATTACATGTTAAACAATTTAATAATATAGTATGGTGAAAGATGTTGTTATATGTCTTGTACAGGGCCGACCCAATACATGGGCGGTTTGGGCTTAGGCCCAGGGCATCAAATAATTCGAGCTATATAGTATTATATATAAGAATGACCCAATAAACAAAGCCCATATCTTTGTGTTTACTGATGGGAAAGAAATTAGGGGAAAGAGAGGCGTCAAACATGGCAGCATAGAGAAACGAAACGTCCCATGGCGCTTAGAAATTGTTGTCCACGAAGAAATCAATGCCTAGTAGCCTTGAATATGTCTTTGTTTCTCTCTGATAAATAAAAAGTTATAATGGATGTTGGTATTGTTGTTTAATCGATTCTTGGTTGGTAGAGATATAGGGATTCCGAAAAGTGATATTGATGCATCAATTTTTTATTTTTTATTTTGTGATTTGGGTGTGATTGTATCTTGTTGAGTGTTGGCTGCTATAGTGTTTTAGATTTCTCCTATGTAACTCTATTTGTTCTCGATATTGCTATTTTAGAAATCATTTTGGGTAAGTTTAATCTCATAATTTGTTTATTTCTTATCTATTTGATGTATTCTCTATCTAATTTATAACCATCCATTTGATTCTCCACTGCTTTTTATTTGAAATCTATGTTTATTTAGGTTTGTTTCAAAAATTTGTTTGATTTCTTATTATTTCTTCTCTACTTCATTACAGGAAAAAATATTCACAGTTTGAAAGAGTTCAATCGTTCATTTGAAATTTTTGTTTCAGAAATCATATATCTGTCTCAGAAATCATTTGAAACTTGTTGGTTACTTGGTTATTTCAGTCTTATGAAATCAAATCAGATTTCTACTCTCGTTGTGTCCGTGCTCGATTCATATATCATTTGGGTAAGTTTTACTCTCGAGATCTTTGTTTATTTAATTTTGTTTCAAAAATCTTATTTATTTATTATATATCTAATTTATTCTCTAAGATCTATAGTTATTGGTTTTTTGTATCCAATTTCTCTATTGTTTCTGAAATCAGATTTGGGTGGTTTGGCTATTGTTTTCTCCAAGTTTGAGCTCTGAAATTAGAATTGTATCTGATTTCTCTATTGTTCAACAATCGAATATGTATGAACCTTTCAGTAATCAGATTTTAAGATTTTAGTGAGTTTAATTTTGAAATATGTTTGTGTTCGATATTTGTTGTCTAAATATTATTTCTAAACTTTTATGTTATTGTTTATGTGATGTGAAGCAGGAACTATATTTATGAGTTCTGATTTCTAGAGGCTGCCTAAAGATCCTTTCTAATCAGGATGTATCTTTCTTTTGAAATCATATCTCCAAAGTACGATGACTAGAGAGAGATTAAATGTATTAGCAATTTTAAGTATTGAAATTGATTTTTTTAAATATTGATTATTGTACAATAAAAGATGTTTTCGCTTCAAAAAATGCACGAGGACATCATTTTATGTGATTTTTTAGGTTTTGTTTGTATTGTTTGATTATAAAATTTACTGCATTTTTTATTTAATAATTTTTATTATATGTAGGTTATCTCGATCATACGATATATATATAAGGGCATAATTTTTTTTGTTTCGCCCCGGGTAGTAAAAAACAATGGACCGGCTCTGGTCTTGTAGTATTGTGGGCAATAATGTAATGTAACTGTGTGAGAATAATAGTATGTCATAATTGTAAAGTCAATAGTGCCCTAGAAATAATTGAATATGACATGTAATAACGACGCTAGTAATAATATGTGTCTATGCGTCGTTCGTCTAACTACACCAATAATAAGGTTTTCACAATCACGACAACGATGAGGAACATGACATAGGGATGGTGTTCATCTTTGTGGTGGGCGCTAGATGGACAAAAACTAGCCTTCGTGCTCAATGCTCCGGAAGGCCTTATATTATTTACAACTAGGTGTGAGACACATGTATTACATGAATTTATTAAAAAAAAAACTAACAAACATTTGAAAAGTATGAATTTATAAGAAAAGTGAGAAAATATTGAATTATAAAAATTAAAGTGTTTTTTTTCTCTTTTAAATTTAAACAAATAATTTAGATAAATAAATAAAGAAAATTAATAAATCTTTAATTTTGTCATTTTGAAATTAGAATGAAAGTTTATTAATGAAATTGATATGCATTTATTGTTGAATATAATATTATTACAATGTAATAAAATGACGTGTAGAATAAAAAATAATTTAATAAAAAATAATTTAAAATAACCACAAAATTGCATGTGGCAGATTTTTTGTAACCTATATTGGTAACTAGGTGTGAAACCCGTGTATTACACGGGTTGATTTTAAAAAATTAAATATGAAAGTAAAAACATTAATCATTTTTTAAAGCAAAATTTTCAAATAAATACAAATGAATAACAATTAGTAAATTAATTCAATCTATATTAAAAAAATTATTGAAATATTTTAAATAATTATGTTCAATATTCAAACAGGAAAACAACAACCCTTCTTAATTTCAATATGTGTCAAAAAAGATTTTATATATTCCAACAAAAATTTCATATCTACATATTTTGGAACATTTTTCATATTTCAATATTCTTCAAGCGATTATCGTTGAAAGACTTTCAACTCACGACTCAAAACAAATTAAAAGCCAACAACCCATTTATATACATAATCAATATTCCAAGTCATCAAAATCATTCAAAGCTCCCATGGACATAAATTTGTTGTTTATGTTTTGCAACTCAAATGTTCACATATACCCTTTCTTCATCTTCATTTCAAAACTCAAAATCTTGATCACCATCTCAGTTCCATTCCAAACATAGCCAACTACAAAAAGGTAAGGGTATTTTGGTATTTTTTTTAAAAAAAAAGAGAATAAAAATGAATTCCTTCCATCCAACTTTATGAATGAAATCCATCAAACATACAACCTAAAGGATCCCGATGGAAATTAATTTTGTCCATTTGGATGCCATGGAAAAGAATCTCATATTCCAATTCCACCGGAATCCACAAAACAAACACCGCTTAAAAATGCATCATAGTATATATAATGAATGTTTTCGGGTTGTAAACTTTTCAGACATTCCAGATTATTTAGTTAACTTTAAAGAAAATAATAATAATTTTGGTGTGAGAAAAGCTTACTAAAGTGATCAATCAACAACATGTCTTAAATGATTCAAAATCAGGTTATAAACAATGTTTACAATATAATTACCAACGTTTTAACAGTTAGGTTGAAGTCTATCATTAAAGATTATATTGAGCACGCTAGAAGTAATATAAAAATCATAAACATGAACATAATATTGGGAAGATGAGTTATCTACCGTTAAAAATTCCTAACAAATGAGATCTTTTATAAATTCAGACCAACAGATTTGAAATCATACTCTCTTGAAAAAAGAACTCAAACAAAATAAAACTTTACTTCATTTAAGTGTAATAAACTTGTGTCAGTTCAGTTCACATATATGAATACATGAATTCAATTGCCCAATACCGAAATTCTTACACCTTTTGGTGAAAAAGGTAAAAAATGTCATTTTGACTAAAAAAACTCAAAAAATTAAACTTTCTATGAAATGAGTGAGGTCAATACAAGAATTCTTATTACATATTTGAAATCAAATTTTCTTGTAAAAATCTCAAAGAAATGAAACTTCCCTCCTTCAAGTGTAATAACCTCATGTGAGTTCATAGATATGAGTAAATGAATTTAGAATGGGCAAGACTGGTAATTTGTACAAAAAGGTCGAAAATGTAATTTTAACTAAAAAAACTCAAACTTTCTTGTAAATGAGACTCCTCAATACAAGAATTCAGATTGCCCCATTATTAAATACACGTTGGCATTACATTGAACATTTAGTGGGCATAATGAAAAGCATGAAATTGCACCGCATGTTCAAGTCAAAACTTAAAAAATGATGCTGTAAACATTAAAAAAAAAGTGAAATTACTAACCTTGTGTAGTTGTTGCTAGAGTTGATGATGTTTTTGTAGATGAAACTCTCTCAAACTCAACCAAAATAATCGACCTACTGAGATGAAAGAATGAAATAAATAGGAATTCTTATACACACAATAAATTGAAATTAAAATTTGGAAAGGATTTACGATACATGACGATTTGGAAATTTGAAGTGTCTACTATCAGAACCCTCGACCTCGAGAGGAAAATACGATCACAATTTTGACCCATAAGTGAACGTGAATAGGGAATTTGAAAATTGAAGTAAGTCTTCATCATCTCCTTGATTCATGCAAACTGATTGGAAATCATTCAAAAATACGGATATTTTAAGGATATGGATTTCAAATTAGCTTCCATTTAAGTTTAAAATCTTTTTGCATGGATGATTTGTAAATTAATTTGAAAGTTTCATTCCATATTATTTGCCTACAAATCATCATAGTTTGTAAAAATTTAATTTAAAATCATATGAAATTAACTCAATCATTCCCAAAAATTAATCCTCATAAATTAGGAATCAATATTTTGACATGATTTCCTTAATATGATGTGTAATTTTTCTAGGCCATGTGAAAAGAAAAGCTAAATTATAAGAAAATGACATGCGGCCAAATGCTTAAGAAGATGACATGTGGTGGTAGTAAATGTTTTCATTTGTTAGAGGAGATTATATATATTATATTAGAGTAGATTGATTGATGATTTTTATTATTATTATTATTATTATTATTTTTTTTTTTATGCAGATGGCATTCCTATGTAGTGACCCCCGGATGGTGGGTATACCCACACTTTCCGTATCCGGGCCCTCGTCTTTCTATCGCGAAGTATGCACGTTCCCAAAACAAACCGCTCTCTTCCAAACCCTAACCCTAACAAACTAAAATCCACGATACTTCTCATGATCAACATCAATCTCGCACCATAATCCAAATTATGCTCGTAATCATGTTGATCTAGCTCGGTGAATTAATAAGAGATGGCGATATCGAAAGCGAATCATCAGCTCGCTCTGGTAGTACCGTCGAACACGACAACGTCGTATGAGGGGCTGTTGGAATCGCAGAAAGAACTATTGAGCAAACAGATCTGTGAGCTGCAAAACATCGTTTCAAGGCAATGCAAACTTACCGGCGTCAACCCTCTCTCTCAAGAAATGGTGCGTGGGAACTCGATTTTTTGTTCGTCTTTAACAATACTTTATGTGATAGGTCTGCAATTTGTTTTAATTAGGGGTTGCATCTGTACATACACCACACATGGCTCAAAAGCAGTAAATTAGGCGCCACTTGTTAAATGAATACTTTATCGAGATATGAATTACAAGTGTTTCTATTTTCGGAGTTGCTTATTTATATTTTCAGATGTCAACTGATGAGTACTGTTAGTGTTAGACTTTAAAGGGGAGAGAAAACCGGTGATTGAATTTAGGAATGAACTTGAGATGATGTTTCTGTAGCACAGTGGACAGGGCGGTGGTAATGTTTGACACTTAGTTCAATTTGAGATCAAGGTTGCAGGTGAACCAAATTCACCAAATAGATGTATTTGTTTTCTTGCATGGTTAGCCTCTTGATTATACACGGAGGAGTGCTGTGCAATGGACTTTTGCTTTCAACTTTTCAAGTAGATCTGTTATGTTCATAAGGGTAGAGTCTGCAGTGTAGAGTTCTATACAGATTGCAACTGCAATGCAATTTTTTAGTTAGCAAAGAAATACTAGCAACCAGTTGTAAACTTACATTTACTTTTGTTGTATACATATCCCAAGCACTGAGTTATCTTTTGACAGTATATATTGTATGTGTACTGATCATGTGCCTTGCGTTATAATTGCAGGCAGCTGGTGCTCTTTCAATTAAAATTGGTAAGCTGCATAACCTTCCTAGATGCTATTGATTGTGATCCAACATTTTTTTTTTTGTAAATTGTTGTCTTCTAAAACTTAAACCTACCTGGTCTTTCTACAATGTTTTAAAGTTATTAACTATTATAAAAGGTTCATGTATAGGCTTATAGCAGACTAATAGTAGTAAGAGGTCTGCAGGAGTGTGCAATGACATTTAGTGTGCCTTTCTTTTTGTTCTATTTTCAGGGAAAAGACCCAGGGATCTACTGAACCCAAAAGCAATAAAATACATGCAATCGATTTTTTCTGTCAAAGATGAAATCAGCAAGAAGGAAATCCGAGCAATTAGTGCTCTTTTTGGTTTAACAGCAACACAGGTTTCTGTTTAGTTTCCCAGTTATCTTTATTTGTTGTTTACCCATCCGAGCATATAAGTTCCTATTTAAAGTAGTTTGTATCAGCCAAACCCATAATAATTAATTCGACTTATTGATAATTCTAAGGTGAGGGACTTCTTTACTAGTCAACGCTCAAGAGTTCGGAGATTTATCCGCTTATCAAGAGAGAAGGCAACCCAATCTTCTGAATGTGTGCAAGATCAAGATGGACCATTGAGCTCTAATGTGGACACACTTAGTCATCCTGTTCCATTGAACTCTGTGGGTCCATCCAGTGTTGAAGCACCTTCATGTTCCACCCAAGATGAAGTGTTGCCTGATACAGATGACTCGGATGAGTATTTTATAGCCAATATTTTTAGTCTGATGCGGAAAGAAGAAACCTTTTCTGGACAAGTCAAATTGATGGAATGGATCTTGCAGATACAAAGTCCTTCAGTGCTCTTATGGTATTCTTATATTTATCATCCACTTCATTATCTGCTGAGTAGAAACTTCATGGTCTTATCATTCTTTCATGAAATTACAGGTTTCTAACAAATGGAGGTGTGATGATTTTAGCTTCGTGGCTGAGTCAAGCAGCAATCGAAGAACAAACCAGTGTTCTTCATGTCATTCTTAGGGTACATATATATTGTCCAAGATCTTGTTTACAATGTAACATTTATTTCATCTACTGATGGAGCCATGTTTAGGTTCTTTGTCACTTGCCATTACATAAAGCCCTCCCAGCACACATGTCAGCCATATTGCAAAGTGTCAATAAACTTCGGTTTTACCGGGTATCAGGTGTGTTTTCTTTAATTATTGTGTTTGTCAACAAAGTGAGACATTGTGTGTTTGCTCTTTTGTTATTTGAATCTCATTATCTGATTTGAAGACCAGATGTCTCAAACAGGGCAAAAGGTCTGTTGTCTAGATGGAGCAAAATCTTTGCAAGGAGTCAAGCCATGAGAAAGCCCAATGCCAACATTTCCGCAGTTGATGCACAAAATGAGATATTGCTGAAGCAAAGGCAAGTACATCTCTCTCTCTCTCTCTCCATGTTTTTTTAGGTGCTTAATTATTTTCCATGGGTTTTATATTGATTGTTGTTTTTTGATACTGTATAGCATTGGTGAAATTATGGAAAATGAATCTTTCCACTCAAGAATTGAGAACCCTGTGAGTTCAAGTCTTGAAACTGCTTATTCTTGCTAAAAAAAAGCTTAATTACATTGTACAGTTGTTAACCTCTTAAAACATATTTTCTTAAATAGGCAGCGATATATTCATTGCTAGAGAACTCTGAAAACTCCAGGTATGAAGCATTTGTATAGATTCAGACTCGAGGGCTTTTCAACGATAAATCTTGATTATCCCATGTCATACAGGTCACAGTCGATCAAATTGCTCACATCACCATCCGATGACTCAAATATGAAGCTTCTTAAAGGTGTATCTTCATCTCGTATCCTTGTGGTTTTATGCATTTTTCTGTGGAGACCAACAACATTAGCAAAAAATGACCAATTTGACCCTTACTAATTTAATTTTATGTGTGTAACTAAGTTACTGCCTTAACTATGTTTTAGATGGCAGAGAACGCAGGAAAGTACAGCTGGTGGAGCAGCCCGGCCAAAGAGCAGGTGGGCGGGGCCCACAGGTTACAAGGTTGTTTCCTACAGCACAGGGACGTCCACTTTCGGCTGATGATATACAGAAAGCCAAAATGCGGGCTCAGTTCATGCGTAGTAAGTACGGGGAAAGTTACGTGGGCCCTCACCCTCACGTGAAAACTGAAGTTCCTCGGGTGTTGATGTCTGCCGCCTCATCATCATCATCATCATCTAAAGCTCATGTGCATTCTAAAGTTGAGGAACATGCTACTTCCTCTTCTAGCATTTTGGCTCCTTTAGCAGCTAAGCCTAAGACCCCTCATGTTCAGATTCAGCCTAAAGTTGATGAGGAAAAGAAGGAGCTAGTAAAGAATGAAGTGCAGGAGGTGGAGGAACCTGTGTGGAAGAAGTGCAAGAGATTACCCATATCATGGGTGAATCCACCAGGTATAAAACTCACTTTCAGATTTTTATTTTTATTTATATTTTTTCTTGGTAGCTGGCTGTGTGCAGGTTCAATTGCAAATTCGTTGTGCTTGTTTCTGTTCATGGTTGAAAGACACTATAAAATAGAACCCAAAAAATGGACTAATTATAATGAATAAAGCAAGCCTAAATTACAAAAGTCATTTTCTGGTTACCGTTTTATTGTGGATATGGTACAATAGTTTCATTGAATGCTTTTTTCTGTTCCTCTAAATCTATAATGATGGTTGGTCATGCTTTTAATCCTTGCACTTTGTGAAATCCATAAATATGACCATTTTACCTTCAAATTCGACCAAGACCCACAAAATTTAAAACTAAAACATAAATCTAAATCCAAACTAGCAAGGATAGTTCAGTTCTTTACAATACTACCTAATTAATATGAAGTAAGATTAGTAGTTTATTGACAAGGGGAAGGACAGTTGAGGTTGAGGCCCAAGGTGGAAGGAGTTGAAAGCGGGCTGTGCAGCAATGGGATTGGGGGCAAAATGGTCTAACTAACCCAGGGACTGAAAGCCTGATCAAGCAATATCATTACGGGACAAAAAAAGCAAGACCATACCAATAAAAAATAATAAAACAATGGACTTTTTTAATTTTTTTTTTTTTGTAAATTAATAAATTAGTTTTAAGAGATTGCAGGAGTTGGATATTGTTTGGGTAATTTTGACAAATTAAACCTGTTTGACTTTTTGCAATGTTTTCAAACTTTGTACGTGTGACTGTAACCCGTTGGAGATAAAAATCACCACCAAACTAAAGCCAAATTGTTTCGTTAGCTAAAATGAACAAATTTTAAACTAATTATTCATGGATAAAGTAGTTGCAAGTGCGTTTCTGTTACTGTAGCATATAACCTATAATCGAAGTTAACAAACTGGTATCTCCATCTTTCAGTTCCATGGAGGGTACAAACGAGACTAGCACTTTATGAAACATTAAAAAATGAAACTGCCACAGGATTTGCCCTATGAAACTTTAAAAAATGAGGATATATCCAGGTTTAGCATGATCAAAAACTGTCCAGTGCTAGTCGGTTAGTTTAGTTTTCATTCATGCTGTTGAGTGTATTCAAACAATCAGGGTAGGGTTTTTTTAGTTGTGTCGCTGGTATTTCATATGCTGTTTTAGCTCTTTTTTTATTTATTATTTTAACAGAAAAAACATAATATTAGACATGCCAGCACAGTACAAGATTTGTACAAGCAACCAATTGATAAGACATGCGATTTGTAATAATCAACGTGTACATAACAAATATTTGTTCTCCAAGTATGTACTAGGTTCTTATGTGAGATGCTCCGTAGAGAGATGGGGTGGTGTTTTCTGATGTCGACTGTTGAATATACGGTTTGGTTTTGTTAGTTTTTTATCAAAATACTCTATTAAGATTCTCAATTGATCTCAGCTAGTATAATTAGACATTATATTCACAGTTTTCACTAAGGAACAGTATATTTATTACTTACAGAATTTTATCTCAGACAATGAGCAAAATGTGAAATTCACATGTGTGTGTGTGCGCAATGCCCATAAAATGAGTGAGGAAGATAATGGCAAACCCGTCTTGAGTTAATTTGCCAAAAACGTTATTTGTCAATGATACTAATTGAAAACAAGACCCTTGCAGTTGTATAATTTTTTCAAAAGTGATTTCAATTTGCAAGAAAAAAAAGACCTAGGAAAGACAGCAGGCGTCATCTGGAGTTTAGAATCCTAAGATCATTCCATTTTTACTTGCAAATTGCAACATGGACCTCTCACGTTTAGAATCCTATGATCATCAAATATAGATGCAGTGTATACATTTACATGGCATGTAAGTGGTACAGTTGTTCCTGCAAGCACGATTAAGTAAAAAATTGGCTTAATTCACGTGGATTGGAAGTCACTAATTGTTTGTGTCCCAACACAATAATATCAGGGGCATATTTGTCAGTGTCAACTTCTTGGGTAATCAATATCCATGCACAACTGACTACCCTAGTAGACAGGCTGTTGGGATGGACAAATGGTCTGTCTCGAGTCTGATAGTGTATTCATGAATTTGTTATTTCTTTCATTCTTTAACTGAGCTGCCTGTAATCACTGTTGGTTAGCCTAAAAATGTTTGAGCTGTCTTGTGTGGCGTGGCATGCTTTCATTTTCATGTAGAAACAATCCATTGGTTTATACGATTCAAGAAAAGAAAAGACTCAAAAACCAAAGTTTGTGAATTCGTTTGTCCTTTGTTTTTTTCTGATCTATGGAAAAAATTAAAATGGATAAAACACACAAATTAAAAACTATAATATTTTTCATTCATCAAGCCTTGAAACCTAGGAAGAGTTTTGGGAAAGTTGCTCACTATTTATTGTGTACGTATGCAGAAATGAAGATGAATAAGGAGTGGAGTGTGTGTTATGGAGAGAACAGCAAAGAAGTTGAGGTCCAAAACAAACGAATGAAACGTGAAAAAGAAGTTTTTTACAACACAAATCTTGAAATCCCAGCAAATCCCAAAGAACCATGGGACCGAGAAATGGACTACGATGATTCCCTAACACCCGAAATCCCAATTGAAGAGCTTCCGGATGAAGACGATGAGAATATGAATATGGTAACCCAGGAATCTACACAAACAGAAGTTACAATATCTGAAAATAACAAGCTGAGCAGCATCGGTCCGGATCTTGAACTGTTGGCAGTGTTGCTTAAGAACCCACAGATTGTGTTTGCATTGACGGCTGGTCAAGGTGGGAGCTTGAGCAATGCACAAATGGTGAAGCTTCTTGATGCAATGAAGGCCAATGCGGCTTCTGGTGGCTCCATTGATAACCTTGTTAGCGGCTTATTAGTTGAACCACACAAAACCAAAACAGAGGAGAAGAGGGTGGTTGAAGTATCTTTACCATCTCCAACTCCATCAACCAATCCTGTAACGGTGCGTCAATGTCAACTATATAATAAAAAACATTATCATGTTTTGTACAAATCCATAATGGTTTATATAATTATCGACCCATTTTCTCCTCTCTCTCTCTCTCTCTCTCTCTCTCTCTCTCTCTCTCTCTCTCTTTTTTTTTTTAAAACCTTTCGGAAGACCTTACAATCGAGAAAGAATGCTTAATAATGCCTGTGAAATTGTTTAAAAAATATTGGGTTGAAATTAATTGCACAATAATTGATTTGGTAACAAAGAAAGATCGATGCGTAAGGTTCCTCCATTTTGGTTGATGGGATAGTAAATACTAGACAGTAATAAACCGGGATTTCATTAAAACAAAAATATAATATAAATTAAAACAGTTTAGTTTATGCTTTGCTGATTGGTTGGTTTTGTTTTGGTTTTATCAGAATGGAATTGGATGGCGGGCGGGGGCGGAAAGTGGTAAAAATCAGTTTAGTTCCCGACAAAGTGTGACGGTTAATGGTGACGCTTACCCCATTCCAGGTGTCCATTTTCAAGAAACCAGTTTGCTGACTCACCAACAATTAAATGCAAATGCAAATGCAAATACTCCAATTACGCATCATCAAAGATTCACCGATTTGGTCCCTGACCAGAGAAACATTCCGGCAACAAGTAATTTGACCCAACAGGCAACTTCTTCTCACCAGAGAAACATTCATGTTCATGGTCAAGGAGTGAACACGTCTTCTAATGATTACTCTTTACCCGCTGTGGGTGGGTCGTATGCATGGGCGGGGCAGGAGAGTCCACATAGTAGTACAAACTACAATGCATATGGTACAAGAGAGGCGGGTCCGGGTCCGGGTCCTTCGTGGGGGAGCAACAGCAACAGCGGAGGATATCATCCTCGTGGGTTTGATTCATGGAGCCCCGAGGATAGCCCGGTTAGGTCTCGTGAATATGATGAGAGGGAGAGGGAGGCTCATAGCCGGAGGAGCTATGGTTATAATTACAATAATAATAGGCCGGAAATGTTGAGAATGCAAAATGAGCATTCTAGGTTTAGAGACCGTGGTGGTGGTGGTGGTGGTGGGGGTGGCCGGAATGAAGCTTCAAGGTGGCGGGATAGGAGGAGATAGATCATCTCCGATTATTGTTAGGTTGATGGACGTTTTCAGTTTTGATTCTAAAAAGAAAAGAAAACAAACAAACAAAATTGACAACTAAAATCTTGTAGCTTCTTTTTTCTTAATTCTATCACGTCACGCCCAAAACACATGAAATACAAGTTAGACTCGAGAGTGTTGTGGATAAACTACCACTAAAACCTTCAAAACAAAACCAAAATTAATATTTTTGGTTTAGCCATTCAGATTTTTTATTTTTATTTTGTTTTTAAAACAATTGCTGTAACCAGCTACGAGCGCTTTACAGTTTACATGTAACCATTTTCACCACAAAACAAAATTTCGAATAATATCAAAACCAAACACCTCAATCGGATATAAAGACCTTTTCTGATTATATAGAAAAAATGGTTTTTATTTTTTTTATTATTTATTTTTTTAAATCTAATCTAAACTTAAACTCCTCTATAATTTCACTATGTGTCTTGAAACTTAAGGGTAGCAAAACCTAATAAGTCTTTTAGAATTCGGACGGCCATCCAACTTTTAGATATTTCATTTTTGGCATGTTTTTTTATTTGTTTTTTGAGATTGGTCTAAACTTTTTTTATAAGAAAATTTTCTAACTTTATTTTTATATGTTTTTAAAACTAGGTTTGTTTTGAAAAAACTTCTAAAACTAGACTTGTTTTGAAAAAACTTCTTTTACAAAATTATTAATTTTACATATTTGTTTTTATGTATATTCTTATTAAAAAATTTCCTTTATAAAACCTTTTTTTTTTTAATTTGTCATCTATTTTTATAAGTATTCATTTTCATGTATGTAAGCTATGAAAACATATAAAAACTACTTTCTTTTAAAGTTGTCATTATTTTTTAAAATTTGTTAAAAATATCAAGTAACCGATTTTATGTTTTAAAAGGATAACAAATTTATTTATTTTTTATATCGTTATTTGCTATCTCGGGCACAATAGGTCCCCACTTCTAAATTTCACAATTTTTGCTTAGATTTTTATTTTTATGCAAATTTTGTCATAAATTAAAATTTTGTTACGGATTCGTACAAAATTTAGTTTTCTACGTGTTTATTTTGCAACAAGTTTGTTAATATTTTTTTATACAAACTAATATGTTTTTTTCTTAACTTTAAAAAAAAAAAAATCAATAATAATATTTTTTGAACCTTTACATTGCTTCATACATTAACAAACTAATTTTTCTCTATGATTGTACGACATTTGGATTTAATGAAATAATAAATATGATACAAAATCAAAGGAATTTTTTTTCTCAGATTGCATCAAATTCAAGTGTCTACGATCAACGAAAAAATAGATTTGCTAATCCATACGAGGCAATGCAAAAGTTGGAAAAAAAAGTTATGAAATATTGTAAACTAAATTTTGGACAAATTTTCTTTAACAAAATATTAAATTCGGATCAAATTTAAAATCTAGGCAAAAAATATATAATTTGAAAAAATACGATCTATTCAACCTGATATAGGAGTTAACCATAAGAAGACATGAGTTCGTTACCATTTTAAAACATAAAAATGATTACTTTGCAACCTTAAAAAATTCTAAAAAGTTACTTAACCAAAAAGACTGATAATTCTTTCTTTTAAATACTCATTTTGCACAAACCAATATATTTTTTTATTTATAATTTTTCATAATTCTACTTAAATTATGTGTTGCTATAGGTAATGGGGTTTTCATATTACAATGTCATAATTGTGTATGAGTTTGTCTTGTGACCATGTTTTTGCATGTGATTGTCACTGTATGTGTGTGGCAAAAACAGAAACATAAAGTATCTTATTGTTTGTGTTTTTGCTGCAATATAATTTAAAATGATTTGTATGCTTTGTTAATTTGTTGTCTAATTTCTCCATCCAAAATGTTATAATTTATTTTATATATTTTTAAATACATTTAAGTTCCATTGAAAATCAAATATTCTATTTAAAAGCATCAATATAACATAAAACCCTTTTATATTCGGGTAATTTAGATTTTGTCACTTTTTAAGCAAACAAAATAGATTTTTTATTAGTAAATATTATGAAACGTTTGGTTGTTGATAAGATAAATTATATTATTAAACAGTAAATCAAGTCGGTTTGTATTTTTCATTGAAGGGGTTTGTTAAATGTAATGGTTTAATAAACAGTTAATATTAGAACTAAATAAAAAAAACCATTTGAAGTGTTCATAAAAACAAATTTTCTGAAAATTTGTTATCAAAATGTAAATTATGTTAAATAGCCTATTTTTCTACTAAATCACCACTTACACATTCGATGGATGAGCATTTGAATCGGACCGGTTTCAAAGAATATTGTGGACTGTGGAGAGGACTAGATAAGACTTACCACTATATCTTAAGTTCAAGGTCGACTCGTTAAAACGAATATATTGTTGGGTTTGCTATGTTACAATTTGTTAAAATAAATACTTTTTTAGGTTTGATACGATACAACTCGTAAAAAATGAATATGTTTCCGTTTTATTGTGCCTTTTGGACCGGTCAAACTTTGATTATTTATATTTTATACCATTTGTTTGAAAGATTATAACCCATTGAATATAAGTATATAACACCAAATACAACAAAAATATAGACTATGTAGGATTTTAGAGTGGTCAACTTCAATGCATCAAAGAAGTCCAAAATGTGATTTCTTTGAACGAATCCACCTTGAACTTAAGATATAGTGGTACAAAGTGCTTCTCTTTCAGACCTTTTCAACGTTGAGAGCAAGCAAAGTTCCAACTAAAATCACTATGCTTAATTGGTTACATAACAAAAGATCATTACTATTAAACAGAGGTATAAAAAAATAACTAACTGAATCAATAAGATTGGAAGAGTTGATAAGCTATGTAAACTTTCTTAATTTTAAAAAACAACAAATCTTAAAAAAGGAATAGGCGCCAACTTACAATTAACTCCAAGAATACATTAAACTTTTATTAAAGAGTTGATAAGCTATGTAAACCTTCTTAATTTTTTTTTCAGTTTTCTGTTGATTATTCTACCGACTTTAAAAATCAAGCATGCATCTGTTAGTTTTAATAAAGATAAAAAATTGCATCAGTAAAAATAAATAAAAAATGCAAAAGGCAGAGATTAAACGAAGTTATGTGGAAAAGTAACAAAACATTGATATACATAACAACAATGATAGCACAAGATTTCTTTTTACAAAAAGATGGGAAGCAAAAGCACCATTGAAATGCAAAATTTGGTGCAAAGTAGTTGAGATGAGAAGGAACTACTTTAGAAAACTAGCTTTACAGTTTTTTGTTCTTCGTGCTCTACCTTCTGATTAGATGGATTGAAAACAGAATAACATTTCATATTTTCAATATCAATATTAAATATTTGATCAGATTGAAAATAGGTTTTACTTGGTTTTCAATGTTCTGTTGGGCCTGGGCCTGTTGAAAATTGGGTTGGCTACTAGCTCTTTAGCAGATGGCCTCTTAACAGGATCCGGGTCCAACATCGCCTGAACCAGATTTAAAAAAAAAAAAAAAAAAAAAAAAAATTGAATCATCAATCAGAAATACCATAACAATAATAATTACAATGAATGAGTAATAATACCTTGAGTATGTTCTGAAATTGCATAGAATGTCCAGGAAGAAGAGGGAGTTTCCCTTCCCTAAGATTTTGAAAATATGGACCAGAATCTGGCAATGTTGAACCCCTTATGAGTTCATAAATAGTGGCTCCAAGTGAGAAGATATCAACTTTGTCTAAATGATCATAATTATCATTCAAGATTTCTTGTGGCATGTATCTTGCATCCCCTTCATCAATGGGTAAGCTTCCATCTAAAAGACTTGAGCAACCAAAATCACCAAGCTTGTAAACACCATTCTTCACATATATATTTTCTGGCTTCACATCTAAATGCACTATCCCTTTCTCATGTATATATTGCAATGCCTTAGCAATCTGTAACCAAACCCACAATTCTAATCATCATTTACTAATATAATGATCAATATGATATAAAACATCATAGAAGATAACAAAACCTGGTGCATTGCTTCCAACACTTCACCCTTTGGACATAGTCTAGTGGACTGGTTGATCATGGAAAGGCTGTGATCACAGAGTTCCATTTGGATGTAGAGTTTCTCATTTTCAAACCAGGAAGTATTGTATCCAACAATGTTATCATGATATCCTGCAAGTTTATTACACAATTTCTGTTTCAGTTGATAAATCTGTACAAGTGTTTTTCTATATTTTGTTCTAGAGAAAACTAAGGAACTATGAAGAGGAAGCTCAAGTTACTCACCTAATGCAGCTAAAGCCTGAACTTCCATTAAAGCTTTTTGCCTGTAAATTTTGTCACTTATAAGTCATTTAGAATCAAAAGAAGTGTGGTTATACACACACATTCATATATCTATACATATATATCCATATTGAAACCTAACATGGGAATAGAGGAATACCTCTCATTGTCAAGATATAATTTCCTAGTGCTGCATTTCACAGCATACATGCAACCATCAAGTCTCTTCAACACTTTGAATACACAGCTGAAGTTTCCAGTACCAATTTGCTGGAAAAATAAATTTTTGTTCCAAAATCAATAGGCATCATGCCTTTTTTTTTTAAAAAAAAAAAGACCATAGAGCTACATGTTTTATATCAACAGTCATTATACCTCTATTTCATGAAAATCTGTTCGATAGCGTGAAAGACCATCGCCACCAAATGCAGCAGGGAGGAAAACTGTGGATTAAATGAATGGTTTAAGGTTAGAAGAGAGATGAACTAGACATATAAACCCCTTACTTGTTCAATAAAAGCATACATATCATCCAAGAGTGTATTCTTGAAGAATCTAGTAAGTAGTAGAATATTGATAATTTTGTTATAAGTAAACTGGAAAGAAAGAGATGATGTAGTAAACAGTTAAGTTTAGGAAACACTTATGAGTTATGAATAGTAAACAACTATATGAACAATATCCACAATACATGCATAAATACCAAAGCTAATAGCTATGTACCTGCACATTTTGATCTTCGGTCACCGAATGGATCAATATCATTATCTGAAGCATCCTGTAAGTAAGGATTCTTCATACAAGGAGGAGGCATTACCCGACAACGTAATGCCACAGCTGATTGTGAAACATACCCCTGCTTGCTTACATGAGGTTCTGTTACTGGTTGATTGTCTGTTTCAGTTTCTTCTGTTAGATCATCTTCCAGCTCCAGAAATGCTGTTCCAGTGCAAAATGGTTAGATTTTAGTTTGCAAACAGAAAAAGAAATAGAGATGAGAATTCAAATGCCACATAGAAAAGTTCGTGTCAGCCAACAAACCAACCTTCTCTCTGCCTTTTGCTTCTAACAGACTTTAACTTCTCTGGCGATTTTGGGCAAGGCATCTCTTCCAGCTAATAAAGAATGGAAAAAGCAAATCAATTGCAATATCTAAAAACTCTGAATGGACAAATAGATTGTATGTGTCCTATTTAAAATTTACCTTATTGCATCCTACAGTGACTGGCAGCGGTGGGGCTTCTGGAGTAATGTAATCAGGTGTGCTGCGCCCAAAAACATCATCAATATATTCAGATCAACAAAAGATCACATATTTATCTTAGTGTAAAATCTGATAGTTTCCAAATGAAAATGAAACGAAAAACATATATCTTGTAGTGAATGTAACAACATTAATCAGGTATTTATCCTCGTGAACTTTAATAAGGTTAACCAAACGTTTCCATTATAATCTGTGTTAGGTTTGAAGTGATGAGCGATCCATTTGCTAATCGAAATGAGAATAAGTGTAACTTTTTTAAAATGAAGGAAGGATAACTGTAGCCAATTTACAAACCCTAGATAATTCAAAAATAGCTAAAAAACTAAAATCGAATTAGGAACTGAAATTTACCAGAAGAAATCCTGACTGAGGATGAAATCTTTCTCGTCCACATTAACATCGGCGTCGAAATCTAGAACCGTGGCTGACGGAAACGACGATGTAGACGGCGTGGATTCCGATTTACCGTGAGCCTCCTTATCGAGCAGATTTTGAAACCGCGAAGGATTGTTATTGTTCTGAGGAAGCGGCGGCTTGAAAGAGATTTGACCTAGCTGAACAGATAAGTGTGTAGCCAATGAACCTTTCATCCTCATCTGTGTTTCTTTTTTGCTACTACCGCTCCTCTTCCTCTTCAAAATCGTACTCTTCATCAGTTGATCGCCGACCGTGCTCACCGTCACCGCAGCTGCTGCTACCACCGATTTCACTATCTCCCCGTCTCTCTGTATGGATTATATGAGAGACCCAACACGAATATATTGTGTTTGTTGGGGCTGGTGACTTGGGAGATATGTAAAGTGAAAATAAATTCAAACTTTGCGCGGGTGAATTGCTTTTTCGAGGCGCGTGTGATGCAGATTTCTCTTTTTGATGTGCTTTCTCTTTTCAGTCAATCGAGATCGTCCGTGTGTTCCCTATACTTTTTAATCCCTTAAACTATAGTGCCACATGTGGGGAGTTTTTCCCTGGAAATGTCTATGGGGGCTGGGTTTGCCCTGTAAAAGAGCTCAAACCCGGGATGCTGGTTGAAATATTGCGAGTAGGCTCCACTTAATTCGTTTGCCGTTTCCAAAAAAAAAGATGGAGCCCACCATTTAAGAGATAGTGTCTCGTGTAAGCTTATACTATGTTACGATTGTTCGTTTGGATCGGTTCACTCTAATCCAATTAAATAAATCAAAATTGTTTTTGGTTTTCAAAACATGGATCCAAATAATTTAAACTAAATTCAAATTCGATCCGATCCAACCAAATTACAATTAAGTTGAATCGGTTTTTATAATTCGGTTTTCAGAAAATAAAACATTTTAAAACCACATACAATCATTGACGGAGCTTGAAGTTAAGATGGAGGAATGACGAAAGCAATGACATATTAAAGACATTATTGCAGACACACGTCCTTTCATTGTGTAAGGAATTATAATTATTTGTCATTGTAATTATTTGTAATTTGTCTTTGTATGATTATTATTGTCGGTAGAAAATGTGATATAAAGTAGTGTCTACGATATGAAATAAAGTGTATATCCCTCAATAGTCTAGGGGGCTATATTGTAAATATGTATGTCGTATTGCAATCAAACGATTGCAATTCAATTATGTAACATACTCTCTTGAGCCTATAAATAGGGTCTTTACCCGTATGGAATAAACAAGTTAAGTTTGAGTGTTTAAGACTTGAGTTGATCTCAAAGTTCTTCCTCTGTTGAAATAATCGTTATATTTCTGAATAGCAGAGTCCTATCCAAACATACCCAAGATTATTCATATAATCATTCATATAATATTAAACAATCCATCGTCAATCCATTCCGACGCATCATTCAGGTATAATCGTATCCTAATTTTTTATTAATTTCGTCATGTCTTTAAGGAATGACGAAAGCAATGATATATTAAAGATATTATTGAAGACACACGTCCTTTCATTGTGGAAGGAATTATAATTATTTGTCATTGTAACTATTTATAATTTGTCTTTGTATGATTATTATTGTCGGTAGAAAATGTGATATAAAGTAATGTCTAGGATATGAAATAAAGTGTATATCCCTCAATAATCTAGGTGGCTATATTGTAAATATGTATATCGTATTGCAATCAAACGATTGCAATTCAATTATGTAACCGGCTCTCTTGAGCCTATAAATAGGGTCTTTGCCCGTATGGAATAAACAAGTTAAGTTTGAGTGTTTAAGACTTGAGTTGATCTCAAAGTTCTTCCTCTGTTGAAATAGTCGTTCTATTTCTGAATAGCAGAGCCCTATCCAAACATACCCAAGATTATTCATATAATATTAAACAATCCATTCTGACGCATCATTCAGAAATATATGTCATTTCGGTGGCGGGAGGAATGACGAAAGCAATGACATATTAAAGACATTATTGAAGACACACGTCCTTTCATTGTGGAAGGAATTATAATTATTTGTTATTGTAATTATTTGTAATTTGTCTTTGTATGATTATTATTGTCGGTAGAAAATGTGATATAGGATATGAAATAAAGTGTATATCCCTCAATAGTCTAGGGGGCTATATTGTAAATATTTATGTCGTATTGCAATCAAACGATTGCAATTCAATTATGTAACCGGCTCTCTTGAGCCTATAAACAGGGCCTTTGCCCGTATGGAATAAACAAGTTAAGTTTGAGTGTTTAAGACTTGAGTTGATCTCAAAGTTCTTCCTCTGTTGAAATAGTCGTTCTATTTCTGAATAGCAGAGCCCTATCCAAACATACCCAAGATTATTCATATAATCATTTATAGAATATTAAACAATCTATCGTCAATTCATTCCGACGCATCATTCAGGTATAATCCTATGCTAATTTTTTATTAATTTTGTCATGTCTTTAATTTTGGTATTAAAGCTAAGTTTCGTTCTTATCATTTTTATTATAAATATGAATATTCATCCGTTTCATTCAAAAGAAAAATATTCATCATGCATCATTATAAATGTTATTATATTTATGCATATCATTTGTCATACTCATCATAAAATTTAATAGACATATTAAACGCCACTATCACCATCATTTCTCAAACATAAATAAAATTTTGTTCTTATAGAATTAAAATCATGAGTTTTTCAAATCTAAATACTAATAAACAAGAATTAAATTTTTTTCGTAAAACATTGAAACAATCTAAAAAATTTCTTTTAAATCTAAAAATAGATTCTAACATATCAATAATTAATTGTATATCCAATATTGAAGCAATACATATAATAAATAATAGTATAAATTGGAAACAAGAAAAAATAAAAAATCTAGAAGATAAAATTAACAAAACTAATATGTTAAATATGTCTCGCGAAATAGAAAATTCATCAATCATTATTAATAATGAAGAAAATGAATCTAGATACACTTTTGATGTTTTATTTAACAAAAATAATATTAATAAAGATGCTATAAAAAATCAAACTTTACACTATCAGAAAAACATAATTTTAGAAATAACCCATTAAAAAATTTATTTTCTAGAAAAAATATTATATATTATGGAAAAATTATAGGAGAATAACCAATACCTATAGAATCAACTCAAGAAAATATTATTATACCCATAATAAATAAACAACAAATTAGAAATAGATTATCTAATATTAAAGAAGTAGATAGAATAAAAATTGTTTATATTCATATATCAACTATTCAAGTAATTTTAAAAAGTACTTTTAGCGATTTAGATACACCAATAGAATTAGAAATCAGAAATGATCGTATAATTAATAATCAAGAAATTATTATTGCAAAAGGAAAAGGTAATTTAATTGAAGGAAAAATAAAATTTAATATTAATATTCAACTAGGATTAAGTCTTAAAGATAAAAATCTAAGTAATAGTATTATTGTACGATATAAATTATTAAGACAAAATTTTATGTGAAAAGATAATCATTCGTTTACTATTGCATATCAAATAAATTATGCATTAACAAATTCTCATCATAGTATTACATTTAAAACAGAAGATAAAATTTATATAGATAAATTATTTACCCCTTTATTATCACTTGAATCACCAAATATGACTAATAATAGAATATTTAATGAAACTAATTTTCAACCAATAATAACTACTCCGTTAATAAAAAGAAATCCAATTATAGAACCTTAAATTTCAACTATAACAGGTAGATTCTCCATCTCGGAATGTCAACCTACAACATCTACTGAAAATCAAAATGAAAAATTAGAAGATATTAAAGAAATGATTAGATCATTAAGTTTAAGAATATGACAGAATCATCTAGTAATTCTTTAAAATATTTTAAAACACTTGAAGGTTCATATCAAAATACAAAACCATGCATACCAGATAAAGAAATGATTATAGAAATACCGCAAAATTTACCACAATGAACAATATATAATATTGGTCTTAGTTCTGAAGACGATAAATCAATAGGAGATAAATTAAATATAATTAGTCAAAAATTAAATAATATTATAGAAATAGAAAGTTTACTTGTATTAAAACAAATTCCTGAACTATTACAAAGTTTAAGTCAACAAAAAATATTACTTGAAAAATATTTAAAAATAAAAACTATTAAAGAAGAACCACTTAAACAAAAATCACTCACTATTAAACCACCTTTTACATGGTAAAAATAATTTATGAGCAATAAAACCCAAATATATTGTAATTTCGATAATAAATATAAAGTTAATTTACTTAAAAAATTATGGAAAGATTTAGAAAATTCCACAAAACATTTAAAAGAAAAAGAATCTGAAATACACGAACTAATTTCTAAAAGCAAGAATTATACTGCATATCAATTAATTAAAATTGGAAGATTAAGAACTCAAATTAATCATTTTAAAATAGTAATAAAAGACATTAACAATTCAATTAATTTTCTTTTAGACGCTTTAATAATTTGTTAAAATGAATTCAAAAATACAAATTAATTCTTCAAAAGATAACATGCTTTGGACTAATATATTAAAAAACCCTTGGAAAATAAACTCTAATATCTCTAAAACTATTCAATATTTAGAAAATACTTTATTATATGAAGAAAACTACTTATTAAAATTATAACCAGAGAAAGAAGAGTATAAAAAGCAGCTAAATAAGATATCTCGATTAAAAGAATGAATTAAGAAATATAAAAAATCACAAAATCGTAATTTAGAAACAATACACAATGTTTCAACTATCCTAACAAACACAACTTGTTAAAACTTTGCAAGAAAAAGTAGAAACATTAATTAAATACAGATATAGAAATTTATAAACTAACTTTAATGGGTAAAAGAAAAACAAATATTAACCCAAACAGTACCTTTATTACAACTAAAATACAAGATAAATAACTAGTTTCGTATATAGATACGGGAGCTACTTTATGTTTTGGAAGAAGAAAGATATTAAAAAATTGGGAAAAATGAGAAAAACCATTAAAAATTACAATTGATGATAAATCAATTCACAAAATTTGGTTCGTAGGAAGAGACATAGATATAGTAATTGAAAAGCACCATTTAAAACTCCAACTATATATCAACATGATTCGGGAATAGATTTAGTAATGGGAAATAATTTCCTTAAATTATATCAACCATTTATACAAACAAATGATCATATAAGTCTCAATCATCCGACAAAAGGTATTATAAAAACTGCAATTATCAAACATTTTGATTTTATTAAAATAATCAAACAAGAAGTTGGTTTTCAACTACGTATATTACTAACGTTCGCTAAAGAAATTGCTGAAAAACAACTTGAAGAAGTATGTAGTGAAAACCGCTAGATCATTTAAAAAATAGAAATAATCAAGAAATAATAATAATATTAAAAAATCCTAATGATGAAGTTAATATTCCAAATAAAATTTCATATAATATAAAATATGTTTCTGAATTTAAACAATAATGCACTGAACTACTAGAAAAATAAATCATTCGACCTAGTACAAGTCCCCATTCTGCACCTGCATTCTATGTAGAAAATAATAATGAAATAAAACGGGGAAAACGAAGAATGGTGATTAATTATAAAAAAAATGAACGATGCTACTATAGGAGACTCATATAAATTACCACGAAAAGAATATATTTTAGAAAAAATAAAAGGAAATACACATTTTAGTACATTTGATGCAAAATCCGGATATTGGCAATTATGCTTACATGAAAATACGAAACCACTAACCGCTTTTTCATGTCCTCCTCATAAGCATTATGAATGGAATGTCCTTCCATTCGGTTTAAAACAGGCACCAACAATATATCAGCGATTCATGGATGAAACTTTAAAAGGTTTATATCATATTTGTCTTGCATATATTGATGATATAATTGTTTTTACAAAAGAAATGAACAAACACACATTGATGCAGTCATCAAGGTTTTACAAAGAATTAAAGAAAAGGGTTTAGTTTTATCGAAAAAGAAATCAAAACTTTTTCAATCTACAGTTGAATATATCGGTTTAAAAATTGGAGAAAATGGTCAATTATCGTTAACAGACAATATACGAGAAAAATTAAATATGTTTCCTGATAAACTTGAAAATAGAAAACAAATACAACGATTTATTGGTTGTTTAAATTATATTGCAGAACAAGGATTTTTGAAAAACTTAGCAAAAGAAAGAAAAATTTTACAAAAGAAAATATCAGAAAAAATACCTTGGTATTGGACCAATACAGATACTATTTTGGTACAAAGTATAAAACAAAAAATTCAAGTTCTCCCCACTTTATATAATGCAAAAATCGATGATTTTCTAATTGTGGAGACAGATGCATCACAAGACACTTGGGCAGGATGCCTAAAGGCAATTATACGTGGAAAAGTATTATTGGGATTAGATAGTGAGGGAAACCTCATATCTAACTCATCAAAAGTATACAATGATAAAGCATACACTGGTATGAAAATACCATCCGAAGTAAACAATGATAAAGTATACAGTGATATGAAAATATCACCAAAAGCATACACTGATACGGATGTATCATCTGAAGTATTAAAAACAGATAAATATGAGCAAAAACTATGCAAGTATATATCGGGGACATTTTCCCAAACGGAGCAAAATTACAGCACACATGAACGAGAAACACTAGCATGTCTCAGAACATTGAAAAAATCTACTTGGCTTTTGGCGATATAAATTACAAGAAGATTATTGTCGAGGACGATTGATTCGTTGGCAATTACAATTACATCAATTTCATCCATACCTCAAGTATATCAAAAGCGCCAACAATCATATAGCAGACACATTGACAAGAGAATGGAAGCCATCATAGAGCAACAACTAAAAACATCCCTGGTCGAATATGAAAGAAACACCGTTCATGAAGACTAACGTCAGCAATGACCAAAGCACACATCATTCAGAAATATCTGTCCTTTCGGTGGCGGGAGGAATGACGAAAGCAATGACATATTAAAGACATTATTGAAGACACACGTCCTTTCATTGTGGAAGGAATTATAATTATTTGTCATTGTAATTATTTGTAATTTGTCTTTGTATGATTATTATTGTCGGTAGAAAATGTGATATAAAGTAATGTCTAGGATATGAAATAAAGTGTATATCCCTCAATAGTCTAGGGGGCTATATTGTAAATATGTATGTCGTATTGCAATCAAACGATTGCAATTCAATTATGTAACCGGCTCTCTTGAGCCTATAAATAGGGTCTTTGCCCGTATGGAATAAACAAGTTAAGTTTGAGTGTTTAAGACTTGAGTTGATCTCAAAGTTCTTCCTCTGTTGAAATAGTCGTTCTATTTATGAATAGCAGAGCCCTATCCAAACATACCCAAGATTATTCATATAATCATTTATAGAATATTAAACAATCCATCGTCAATCCATTCCGACGCATCATTCAGATATAATCATATCCTAATTTTTTATTAATTTCGTCATATCTTTAATTTGGGGGGGGGGGGGGGGGTTCAGCCCCTCTTAACCCTATACAAACTCCGTCCATGGATATAATTAAAATATTAGCTAACTTTATAGAAAAACCAAAAACAAATTATTTAGGTGGGTTTAAAATATATAAGCAAATACTAAATAAATATATCATAGTTTAATATTGTATAGATAACAAACTTTTGAATAAAATATATATTAAAGTCTTTTATTAGGTGAAACTTTTTAAATTACTTGAAAAAATAAATTAATACATTAATCAATATATATATGTAGCGTCCTGTTTTCACAAACAATTTTTTCATTTTTAATTAGGGTAAAACATCATTTTCATAAAATTCAAGTTAAGAAAACTCATTTTTTTTCCAAAATACAATTGTTTGAAAATCATAGTAATGTAATAAATGCAAGATCTCCAATACTGCTGATAAGTGTGTACAGTCACGTATTCGTCTTCCCACGATTATCAATGGTACTTGAAAAATATTTAATCCACAACTGTAAGCCAAAGGTTAGCGAGTTCCCCCAAAATACCAAATACCACAATACACATACAATGCATGCACACATGAGCCTCCAGTTTGTTTGACCTGCCACACAAGGCCTACAGCATGCCTAAACCGCTCTCCTGAGCCTACAATATGACTGAACCGACTTAAGAGGCCTACAATACACATATACATCTCTCTCAACATACAACTGATCCACACATGGTCTACAGCACACCGCTAGCCCGCCAGGGTATCTAGGCCTATAACACAAAGCATGACCGCCTCAACACACCACCCAATATGTCGACGTATAGATCAAACAAAAAAACAAGGAAACAAATAAGCACAAGCAACTATCTACACTAGACTACCTGTCTAACAGCCCTCTACCGCATACAGGGTATCATACAGTACTATACATCACCATTAGCATATCACTAATGAATGATATATGTAATCAGATGTGAGATAGACAGTCGAATAAGTGATCAAACTCTAAAGACACAACCAAACAAGGAACAAGCAATAAACTCTAAATCAAGAGTTCTCAGATTATCCTACGTGACTACATACAACCCTTGGGGCACTCACCTAGACGATCAGCGATCCCTGGTACTAAAAAACAACATACCACTATTCCTATATCATAACATACACGGACATATACTGTAACACATCGTATAGTGAGGAAACTCACGTGAAATGCAAATTCGGATAACACTGCAACACTCTCAAATCCTCGCACTGGACAATCCCATGAACCGACAGTCACCTAATCAAAGAACACACCTTGATCAACAACCCGAAAACTATAGGTTAAAAACAAGGTTAAACTGGTCAAAAGTCAACGGTCAACGACTTCCACGTCGTGGCAAGCTCTTGGCCACATCGTGGCCAACTAAGGACAAAACAATCGAGCATCCGAGCACCTCCATATCATGGAAAACTTTTGGCCACGTGTAACGTCCCAAAATTTATAACCAAAAATTTCATTTTTGTATTAATAAAGCCATCAACCAACATGTTTATAAAAATCATAAAGGAAATCAAAGTATGTCAACAATCATCCAGAAATACATCAGAGTCAAATAAGGCAGAAAATCATGGTGTGTGCGATGCGATCATCCCGAGCTCTTCCCCTTCGAACCGGAAGTATCTGAAACATAAACTAAAAACCATAAGCACAAAGCTTAGTGAGTTTCCCCTAAATTACCACATACCATACATACAATGGGCCCCGCCCAACCTCCATCTAGCCCCGCCCGGTACAGATTTGTCAGTAACATGTGATGTGTAACGCCTGGTTCCTGGTATGCATTCAACTAATTTATTTATTCATTTTAAGAGAGGAACTCGACGAGTTGGTGGCCCTAACTCGTCGAGTAGAAGGCAGATTATGCACGGGGTTTGAGCTATCTACTCGACGAGTCAAGAGCCCTCGACTCAGCGAGTAGATCGGCAAGAATGAAACCCTAATTTCGTGGTTTTGCACATTATTTAAGCTCCTTAACCCCCACCCATTGGCCTCATTTATAACCTCCTTGTCCCAAACCCTAATCCACGAAACCCTAGAGCTTTCTTTGAGTGTGTGATCCATTTTGAGTGATCATGTGTGCTTTTGAAGCTTATGGAAGAAGAAGAAGATAAAGGGCTAAAGAGGGAAAGTGTAGATCCAGAAGCTACACTCCAATTGCTACATTTTATGGCAATCAAGTTTCTATCTTGGCCATTAGTTCATTAGATCTATTTGTGCCCTCTTTATGTGGGTTTTTGGTCCAAGATTGGTAGCTTTTGGGAAATGGTCAACCCAAGAGGGTATTCTTCCAGATCTAGTGCTTAGAGGGGCTGTTATGACATACAGGTGCAAACTTTATGCCATTGGAGCCCCCATGAAAGCTTTAGAGTGTCATATTGGCCTTTTTAGCCCCAAAAGGCCATGCATGTGGAAAAGGTGGGAACTTTATGTTGGATATAGTGTCTAAGTCCATAACTATATTTGGTATGTACTTGACCCGACCCGGCATGGTCCATTTGGGTTGCACTTCACCCGAACAATTTATGGATAATCGTTTGAGAATAGTATAAGTTATGATTTATTAATATATTATAAGTCCTAATATATTAATATAAAATCATATTATTTAATTAGTATTGATCTATAATTAATTTAGAATTAATTTAGAGATCAAAAGTATGACTAATTAAATATGGGCTCTTGTATTTATATAGTGTGGGCTAATGCTTATTTGGAATGGGCTAGGCTTGCATGGAAAGTCCATGGATACTCCATGGAGCTTTAACCCATGGATCTCATGGAAATGAAAAGACATGGGTATTAGGGTTTACATGGATGTAACCCTAATCCACCACACTATATAAAGGAGGCTTTGGTTCTTGAAATTGTACTAGTTGATGTGTGTAAACCAAGAGGGCCGATTTCAAGAAGTTTGTGACTATTCTCTCAAGTTTCCAAGTTTGTGGTGATTTGTGACTTCCATTTGAGGCATCCACATTATTGGTGCTAGGCTCTCAAACTCCAAACAATCAACTACTACTACAAGGTAAGTAATTCTACTAGTTTTATTTGATTCAAGTATCCCATGTCATGTTAGTTAGGATAAGAACCTTGGAAAAATAATTATTTGCATGTATCTTAGTCAAACATAGATCCAAGGTTTCTAGGGTTGCATGTACACCATAGGAGTGTTAGAATGCTCAAAACTCATCAGTGGTATCAGAGCCTGGTTTGTTTATTTGATACTTGATGCAAAAAAAAAAAACTTGAAAATCGAAGTTTTGTTCAATAGCTCGTATCAAAATTTCAAGTTTTGTTTATGTACTTACGATTCTTGAAATTTTTGATATGAACATTCATAAACATATGAGTTTAGAAGATCATAGAAATTATGTGCTAATAATTGATTAGATTAATTCTTGATCTTTATGTGTTTTAATGGAGTTCATAACTATTTCTTAAGTTATGGATAGCCAAAAGTCACATTTATAAATAACCATTAAAAGAACACATAGGTTACAAAAAATGAAGAGTCTTCATTTTTAATAACCATTAACTCATAAGTTATGAGAAATGAAAAGTTTTGAAAGTTTACAAAACTTGCCCTCAAGTTTTGGAACATGTAAAGTCATATTAAAAACTTTAGTTCCAACCCCTAGAATTTTAAAAGTTAAAATTCAACCCTTATACTTTATAATATTATAAGTTTAATAATATTTATATATGTATAAGATCAAGTCGTCTTACCGCTAGTACGCCTCATTCACGAAGCCGGTCTATAAGGGGGGTATAAGGTTGTTGCCTATAAAATGGCAACTTAATGGGTGTCCACTCTCACCCACCGCTTCCTTGATCGGTGGAGGGTCGTTAGCCGAACGGGTAGGACAAGGACTTATAAATTCTCATTAAAAGTATACTGATAATACTAAAGTAACTAAACTTTATTGAATTCCCAATCTTAGTTATTTTAGGAAAATGTGAATAAGGTGTTAATCCATGAAATTACACTTTACACTTTGTTTAAGTCGTTAGTGGAGCGTGTGTGGTTAACCGGCACACTAACTTGAACTTAACAAGGTAGGTAAAGGGTGACTTAATGTTTATCATAGTATCGATGGAGCGTGTGTGGGTAACCGGCACATCGATTGAGGGGTAATACATTAAGGGTACCAAGTAATTTGCATGGTTACTTCACAACTTGTTTTGTGATCCTCGGCATCCCAGTCATAAAACTTGAAGGGCACACTCGAGATTGAAACATGTCATTGAAGAAAGTTCAATGAATCTCAAAGAATCTAGGAGTTTCTAAACCAATTAAAACCTAATTAAATATTTCGTTTTTCATGGTGGAAATTGGTGAATCGTCATTCACCTACCTTCAAATATCTTATAGCTTAGATTACGACATCCCTCTTCTAAGTTATAGAATATTGTGTTGGGTCCTAGCCTTAATATTACATTTGGGTGTTTTGTTAAGGACTATCTCTATATCTAATCTAATCTATTCCCTCTTCTTTTCAGATGTCTTCCAATAACAATGCTTCTGGCTCAAACCCTACTAGCTCCTTCTCTCTCATGAATCTTTGTGGGAGAGTCATCTTTGATGGGTCCAACTTTACAGATTAGATCAGAAACATCAGGATGGTCACTCGGTATGAGAACAAAGAATATGTTCTCGACAAGGAGCTGAAGGTACCCGAGCCAACTGCTACTCCTGAAGAGCTTGCTGAATATGAGGTACATGAAAGAGATGCTACAAAAGTGGCATGCATCATGATGGCCACCATGACAGCCGAGCTCCAAAAGTCCGATGAGGACTATTATCCTTTTGAGATGCACCAGGACTTGATGGACCGCTACCATCAAAGTGCTCGTCAAGAGCGATATGAAATAATCTCCTCCATGATAACAACCCGAATGAAGGATGGTGAACCCATCACGGGCCACATGCAGAAAATGCGAAGGTATGTGGACCGTTTACTGAAGCTGAATGTGAACTTCCCTGAGGAGTTAGCAATAGACATCATTTTGCACTCCTTGCCATCGTGTTATGATCAATTCCGCATGACATATCACATGAACAAGGAAGAAGTCACCCTCAGCAAACTTCAAGGACTCTTGAAGACCGCCGAAAGTGGTCTAAAGGGTAAGTCGGTTGTTACTACTCCTACTCCTACTCCAACTGCGGCCAATGTCTTGGCAATCGGGCATGGCAAAGGGAAGAAGAGAAAGAACCCTTCTAAGGGTACCAAGGGTAAGACCCTTGAAGGCTCATCTTCAAGCAAAACCAAGAAAGGTTTTGTCACTCCTTCTGCTAACCCTAATGAGGCTGAATGCTTCTATTGGCATGAAAAGTCGAACTGGAAGCGAAACTACCCAAAGTACCAGCAAGATTTGAAGGATGGGAAAGTAAAACCCAACCATGCAGGTATATACACTATATTGTCTAATAACTCACCTCATTCTAAGTCTTGGGTCCTTGATACAGGTTGTGGTATTCACATATGTTGTGATTTGCAGGGACTAAAAAGAAGTGAGAATGTGGAGCAGGGAAAGATAAACTTGATCATGGGAAACAGGAAAGCTTCACCTGTCACCAAGATAAGAGTTTATTCCTTAGTGCTAAATAGTGGGTTTACATTATATTTGAATAAATGTTATTATTCGCCAGAAATGGCAAGAAATGTTATTTCCTTTCATGCATTGTATAAACAAGGTTTTACCTTTTATTTTGATAATAATAATGGTAGTATTGATGCTTTCTTTAATAATGTTCTTTATTTTAAAGCATTACCTTGTGATGGCGTGTATGAAACTGTATCTGTTGTAGATAATCTAGGAAATAATGTATTGTGTATTAACTCTTCCACTAGCTTAGATAAAGCATCCTTATGGCATTGTCGTCTTGGACATGTAAGCAAGAAACGCATAGGACAACTCCAAAAGGATGGAGTCTTGGAGTCATTTGACCTAAAGTCAGATGATAGTTGTGAAACTTGTTTGCTTGGTAAAATGACAAAGTCACCTTTTACTGGCACTTGTGCTAGGGGTGAAGGTTTGTTGGACCTCATACACACGGATGTGTGTGGACCCTTCATAACCGTCACAAGAGATGCTAATCGGTTCTATATGACTTTTACTGATGATTTTAGTAGATATGGATATGTCTACCTAATCAAGCATAAGTCAGAAACCTTTGAGAAATTCAAAGAGTTTAAGCAAGAAGTGGAGAATCAGTTGGGCAGGAACATTAAGATGCTTCGATCCGATCGTGGTGGTGAGTATCTTAGTACTGAGTTCCTTGACTATCTTAAGGAATGTGGGATTGTCTCACAATTGACACCTCCTAGGACACCACAGTTGAATGGTGTAGCTGAGAGGCGCAATCGGACCTTGTTGGACATGGTTCGTTCCATGATGAGTCGAGCTTCGCTACCAATCTCATTTTGGGGGTATGCCTTAGAGACTGCCGCCCATATCCTTAATCTAGTCCCTACAAAGAAGGTTGCCAAAACACCTCACGAGTTGTGGACTGGAAAAGTTCCCAATCTAGACCACATCAAGATTTGGGGTTGCGAGGCTTTCGTGAGACGCGAGACTCACGATAAGCTCGAACCCCGAAGCGAAAGGTGTATTTTCATCGGCTACCCACAAAAATCCTTTGGTTACATCTTCTACAGACCCAGTGATAATGTGGTCTTTGTAGCAAGAAGATGATTCTTTCGAGAGAGAGAATTCATGAGCCAAGGAGACAGTGGGAGGCAAATTGACCTTGAGGAAATTCAAGAGTCAAGTGGTGAAGGAACCTCAAACCCTAGCCCTCAACCTGAGGAGGAAACTGCTGTTGAGCCGACTGAAGAATCTATACCTCTGAGGCGTTCCACCAGAGTTAGGAATGCACCTGAGCATTATTATGGTTTTCATATTACTGCAGAAGGTGAGACACTTATCAGTGATAACACACTGGTAAATCTGGATGAGCCTAACAGCTACATGGAAGCCATGGCAGGCCCTAAGGCTGCTAAATGGAAAGAGGCTATGGATAGCGAGATACAGTCCATGTATGACAATCAAGTTTGGAACTTGGTTGACAATGTACCTGATCGTAAGATAGTTGGGTGCAAATGGATCTTCAAGAAGAAGACCGACATGGATGGTAATGTACACACTTATAAGGCACGACTGGTTGCAAAGGGTTATTCTCAAACTCCGGGAGTTGATTATGATGAGACATTTTCACCAGTGGCCAAGATTAAGTCTATTAGGGTTCTGTTATCCATTGTTGCATTTCATGATTATGAAATATGGAAAATGGATGTCAAAAGCGCTTTCCTTAATGGAAACTTGGCTGAAGATGTTTACATGGTTCAGCCAGAGGGTTTTGTCAGTACAGAGTACCCCAGTAGAGTGTGTAAGCTCGAGAAATCCATTTATGGATTAAAACAGGCACCTCGCAGATGGAATCTTTGCTTTGATGAGAAAGTCAAAGAATTTGGCTTTTCAAGGAGTGAAGATGAATCTTGTGTCTATAACAAGGCTAGTGGGAGTATAGTCAGCTTTTTGGTACTGTATGTGGATGCCATACTACTCATAGGAAATGACATCCCAACCCTGCAGGAAGTAAAGTCCTGGCTTGGGAAGTGTTTCGCTATGAAGGACCTTGGAGAAGCTGCCTATATCCTAGGGATAAGGATTTTGAGAAACAGGAGTAAAAGACTAATTGGACTTAGTCAAAGCACCTATGTGGACAAAGTGTTGAAAAGGTTCAACATGCATAACTCCAAGAAAGGAGAGTTACCCATCCAGAGTAACGCCAGATTGAGTAAGACACAAAACCCTAGTACTGAGGTTGAGATAGCATAAATGAGTCGAATACCTTATGCTTCAGCTGTAGGATCGATCATGTATGCTATGACGTGTACTCGACCTGATGTAGCCTTTGCTTTGAGCATGGTTAGTAGGTATCAGGGGAACCCTGGCAAGGCACACTGGACTGCGGTAAAGAATATCCTCAAGTACCTACGGAGGACTAAGGACTGGGTCCTTACCCTCGGTGGCAGTGAGGACTTGAGAGTTGTAGGGTACAGTGACGCTAGCTTTCAGACTGACAGGGATAATTTCCGCTCTCAGTCGGGCTGGGTCTTTACTCTAAATGGAGGGGCAATTACTTGGAAAAGTTCCAAGCAGGAGACAATGGCTGATTCCACTTGTGAATCAGAGTATATAGCAAGCAAGCGAGGGAGCAAAGGAGGCTATATGACTAAAGAACTTCATCGGAGACCTTGGAGTTGTACCAGCTATAAAGGAGCCAATGGAGATTTTCTGTGACAGCAATAGTGCAGTTGCCTTAGCCAAGGAACCAAGAGATCATGGGAGATCCAGACACATTGACAGAAAATATCACTTCATCAGACATCGAATAGAAGAAGGAATCCTCGTGGTAAAGAGGGTATCATCGGATGAGAACCCAGCATATCCCCTCACGAAGGGACTGACTCGGGCTAAGCATCTCCAGCATGCTCGGAGCATAGGGCTGAAGGATGATATTAGTTTTAGTAGTTAGATAATCTTGAAATTTGTAAAATGTAATTGACATTTGATGATAAATAAAAGCTGTTATTTATGAGTAAAGTGTTGCTATCTCTTGTCAATCGTTTACTATTATTTCTTTTTTCATGTTTTGACTTGCAGAATAATTATGTTATGGTTTATATCATATTATTCAAACTCTCCACAGTCGGTCATATGTTGGAAGTAGATATGAATCAAGACTGTCATGGGTTGGCTTGTAGAGGTCTAAGATGTTAGACAAAGTGGGGCTACAACACTCATGAGTGCTCATAAGTTATGAGTATTGGATTCAACCCACGCTCACTTGTATCACTTCATGGAATTTATCTCGAGTGATCGTGAGACGGTAATATCATATAAGTCTTCAAACCTAGAGATATGATTTGTTGCCTATGAGTTAGTTATGCATTGATTGCACGAAAACGCATTGGTAACTCGATGTTATAAACCGTGCCTTTGTGTGTAGTTCAACAAGTAGTAGAGCAAACATATGAGTCAAAGTTTATCTGTTCCTTCTAGGATTAGAAGCGATATCTGGGCCCCTCGATGATTTTGTTTTGACCTATGTACCGGGCCCGGTCAGAACTAAATTGATGTGTTTAGTTAAGTTCTATGTCAAACAAATCGGAAATCGGGAAACAAATGTTGGACAATAAGCAAGACCATGTTCCATGTATTTGTCCGGCTGATATCTAGAACAGAGGATTATATGATCACTTATCTAAAATGGCGCTTCATAGTTCAACAGAGTTTAAAGAGTTACGATTGCTGATCGGTTCCTGAAGTCATACTTGCAACTATAGTTATTAGACTTATCCAAGTGGGAGACTGTTGGATATAGTGTCTAAGTCCATAACTATATTTGGTATGTACTTGACCCGACCCGGCATGGTCCATTTGGGTTGCACTTCACCCGAACAATTTATGGATAATCGTTTGAGAATAGTATAAGTTATGATTTATTAATATATTATAAGTCCTAATATATTAATATAAAATCATATTATTTAATTAGTATTGATCTATAATTAATTTAGAATTAATTTAGAGATCAAAAGTATGACTAATTAAATATGGGCTCTTGTATTTATATAGTGTGGGCTAATGCTTATTTGGAATGGGCTAGGCTTGCATGGAAAGTCCATGGATACTCCATGGAGCTTTAACCCATGGATCTCATGGAAATGAAAAGACATGGGTATTAGGGTTTACATGGATGTAACCCTAATCCACCACACTATATAAAGGAGGCTTTGGTTCTTGAAATTGTACTAGTTGATGTGTGTAAACCAAGAGGGCCGATTTCAAGAAGTTTGTGACTATTCTCTCAAGTTTCCAAGTTTGTGGTGATTTGTGACTTCCATTTGAGGCATCCACATTATTGGTGCTAGGCTCTCAAACTCCAAGCAATCAACTACTACTACAAGGTAAGTAATTCTACTAGTTTTATTTGATTCAAGTATCCCATGCCATGCTAGTTAGGATAAGAACCTTGGAAAAATAATTATTTGCATGTATCTTAGTCAAACATAGATCCAAGGTTTCTAGGGTTGCATGTACACCATAGGAGTGTTAGAATGCTCAAAACCCATCACTTTACGTGTCCAAGTAGTGTTAGGGGTTTAGATCTGAGGTTGTAAGCTTGAGTTTGGTGTAAGGAAGGCTTAAGGACCAAGTTCTAGTTCCCAAGGAATTAGGGTTTGAGCTAAACCCTTTAAGAAGTGGTATTAAGGGGTAAAGTCAGAAACTTTACCCTTAAAAGGACATTTTTAGGTCACTGTGAAATATGAAGCTTGGATCTGAAGTGTAGAGGCTTAATCCATTAAGATAGCCCAAATAGACAGGGGAACTCGGTGAGTCTATGAAGGGACTCGACGAGTTGAAGTCGGGTTGTCCCGATTGTATGCCACGTAGAACTCGACGAGTCTATGAAGGGACTCGACGAGTTGACTCGGTTGACCACGAGTTTGAGTAGTACAGGAACTCGCCGAGTTGGGAGATAACTCGACGAGTTGGGTTGAATGGGAGTTGACCTTGACTTTGACTTTGACCAGGATGTTGACTTTGACCAGGGGTAAAATGGTCATTTTACCCTAAGAAGGATTATCATATTTTGATTAAGTGTTATTGTGAAATTGATAGTCGGGGAGTCGTTGGAGCAGCCGTCAGAGATTCCTCACATGAGATTTCACAGCTAGCATTCGAGGTGAGTTTTCTCCAGTAGGAACGGGTCTAAGGCACCAATGTCGGCCCATTTAGTTAGTAGTAGTTCCGGACTACAGTTCGATGTCGGGCGGGGCCCGATGCCGGTTTATATGTTTTTTCTAGATTGCGATCCGATGTCAGGGCGGTCCCGAGGAATGCTTGTATGCTTGATGTCTTTGTGATTCTTGCATATGTTTGTGACTGTATGCTTCCGGACTTCGGTCCGATGTCGGGGTGGTCCCAAGGAATGTTAGTATGTTTTCGGATTACAGTCTGATGCCGGGAGGGGCCCAAGGAATTGTTTAAATGTTAATGATATATGCTTAGGGTTATGTGTATTATTTTACTATGCTCACATGTATTCTGAGATTTGCTTGATGTCGGGCGGGGCTCGATGCCAGGAAAGCCGATGTCGAGCCTGACTTGATGTAGCAGGGGCGGGGACCAAGATATGTTATGTGATATGTGTATGGTATATGGTAGTTGGGGAGACTTACTAAGCTTCGTGCTTATAGTTTTCAGTTTTGGTTTCAGGTACTTCCGCTAGTAAGGGGAAGAGCTCGGGATGACTGCATGGCACACACCACAACTTTTAGCCTGGGATGTTTAGACTCTGATTCATGATATATGGTTTTGATACTATGACATATATGATGATGTTTTTGAGATACATGACTATGATTTTTATGTGATGGATATTATTGATGGTTTTTATTATTGATTTAAAACGAAAATTTTTTTGTCTATATTTTTGGGATTGTTTCATGATGGACCCCGCTCAACACACTCATTAGGCCTCGCCTAGCATCGGGCCCTGCCCGACCCACATAAAAATACATACTAACCATGCAAGACTCACACAGACAGCTAGCATTCTTATACCAATAATATGTGGGTCGACATTGGTGTCGTTGACCCGCTAAAAACTGTGAGAATAGTCACTTCGATCGGTTGATAAACAAATAACAATCGGGTTGCTGAACCGAAAAATCCTCACACTAAATCACAAATAATAAAACCCTAATTAACAATTAGGCCATAAACTGTGACTGTGAGTCTGAATCCTTAATCCCTACTCCTAGGGTAAATGACGATTTTACCCCTCCCTTATTGGGCCTAACTTATCACGGTCCAAACCCAAAATGGCCCAAGGTCCAACAAGGCCAAAGAGACCTAGAGCCCACCATGGCCCAAAAAGGTATGAGGTTCAATAATGGCCCATACAACCTAAACCCTAAAAAGGATTCCTAGTGAGTACGCTTAGCGTACCACCAGTACGCCCTACATACTAGATTGCGCCAAAAGAATCGGGAATCCAGACTCGTACGCTCAGCGTACGCTGACGTACGCCCGACGTATGTTCCAATTAGCCAAAACACCATTAAGCACTTAATGCTTTAAGTCCGGACGTCCATTTTGCAGATCTAGCTCTTGGGGAATGTCTTAAACGAAAAGGTCACCAACTTGATGCCTTTGTGTAACATCTAACTTTTCAGGTGTTCGCTTTTGACCCTTGAGTTAAGATTTGTTTGCAAAATTGCTCCCCAATGGCATTTTCGTATTTTTAGCCATTGCTTGCGTACGTTGGGCGTACTCTTAGTACGCAGGGCGTATGTAGCCATGGTGCAAACCCTAATTTTTAGGGTTTGGATGTAACGCCTGCAGATTCGGGCTAGTCAATTTAAAGACAATAAGCGTCAAAAATGACTTTTTGATAGAAGATTATTGTTGTTGGGTTTTATGTACTATAACACTCCTATGGTGCACATACAACCCTAATGCTTTGGATCTAAGTTTTCTCTAGTTATACATGCAACAAAATTATCCAAAGCATGAAACCTATAACTAGCATACAACATAGAAATTTGAAACACAAAAACTAGTTAGAAGAATACCTCTTAGTTGTAGCATGTAGAATTTGGCCTTTCAAGAGCTTAGCACCTCAAGTGTGATGCCTCAAACAAGTCACAAACACCAAGAGAAAATGGATGAATATAAGAGAAAAGTTATGAAGCTTAAATCGGCTAGTCATGCACCTTAGGTATCTTAGGGTCGATTTTAGCAAGCTAGGGGCTTAATTTATAGTTTGGAATTCCTAGGGTTTCAACTTGTAAACCCTAATTCACTTGGGCTTTAAATACAATAACTCATTAGCCTTTTGGACTAACTCTTCATGGACTCTCACAAAGATTTAGTCCAATCCTAATCAACATGAATCATTAGCCCAAACTATAAGTATTACTGATTTACCTAATCAGTCCCGCTAATTTAACTAGTCTCTTTTGATTACTAAATTAATTTCAAATTAATTCTTGATCAATACCAATTAAATAATATGATTCCTCAATTAATATATTATACTTATAATATATTAATAAATCACAAATAACCTCTTTCTCAAATATCCATCCTATCAAATTGCTTTGGTGAAGGCAACCCGAAATGGATCATGCTACTCTTGGGTCAAGTACATACCAATTATAGTTATGGGCTTAGACACCTAATCCAACAATTGTGACATCCCCAAATTCATAGCCAGAAAAGTCTGATTTGTTTATGCTTTATTTGAAAATCAAAGTATACTTTTAAAGAAATATGTTGCGGAATTTGTTCCCAAAAATATGATAAAGAATTTATCAAAGCATTTCCGAAGAAATGTATTTTTCATTATATTAAAAACCTCGGGATGTCATTGTCAATACAGATCAAAAGAATAAACAGAAACAACATAGGCCTCACAACATCTATTTATTCTAGAGGCCTATAATCCATTTATCTCTCATTAGACCGTCACTCCTGTGCTCTTTTGCCACTACCTGTATACAATAAACTGAGTGGGTCAGGCTTGGGAGCTTGGTGAGCACATAGGGTTTTCAACCCACAATAAATAAGTTTATTATTTTCATCAAATTAAACAACCCGATTACCCGTTCCCGTTATCCTCACCTTATATCCCTAAAGCATCTATTATAAGGGACCTAACCTACGGATTTTCATCGGGATTGACAGCATTGCTTAGGGGATTCCTCATCAATACATGTAAAATAAGGCAACCATGATGGGGATGAAGGACACCTGGTTAACACGTAGTTCAAAGAAACACCTACAGGTTGCGAGCCTGTTAGCGTTCCACTAGATTGTCTAGAATAGTCCATGGTCGTCATCTATACTCCTCTAAATGACTAGATAATCGTAAACATCGAGGCCTCTCATCATTTTATTTCATCACACATCAACTATTTTCATGTACCCATGTTTTACCCAACATAGTTGTAGATATAAAATACATATACAATTTAAAGCATTTAAAACATGTATAAATCATTCATCCAACATAGATATCATGAATACAAATAATATGCACACATAACATGTAATTTATATTAAATACTTCATATCTATGTGTAAGATGAAAGTAACTATGCACTCACTTGTTAAAGTGGTGATTCCAACTTGGATAGCGCTTCGCTCATTAACAATATAATTTCCTTCGACGAAACCTAGTATTATTATCACTAGATTTTAGTCTAATATTTACCGTGACTATTTACGAGCGTTATTATTCTATAAGTGTTAAACAATACTTTTTCACTACTATGTACAGACAGGAAACATCGGAGGGCACGACCATTTTGGCATTATAGCACTTTTGAAATCCAACAACCCTATGCGGCCCTTCAAACCAGATTCCCCGTACCGTGAGTAGTTAAAAAAATATTATAATAAGACTTTATATATTATATTTTATAATATATATATATATATTGTTTGTAAGTTCATAATAATGATAATAAATTTAAACATAAGTTATAATCAAAGTAGGGTAAGCATAACTCACTTACTGGGAAGTGTGCTAGAAACCGGGCTCTGCGGGGGCGGAGCTTTCCGAGCTGAAAAACTCTTTTTCTCAGAGCCTTATGGCGCTCCGAGGCTTTCTTCTAGCGCTAGGGAAGTTTCCCAGGGCTTGGGGGTGGTTTGGGAGGGTTAGAGAGAGGTTATAGAGAGAAAAGAGGGGTTTTTGGTGTGAGAAGAGTGGCTACCCTCGCAAGGTATTTATAGGTCTGGAGTTGCGGTTACGCTGGGCGTACCTTCAGTGGTATGCTGCACGTAAGGGGGCACGTTTCATCATTCGGACGGGGCGTCGTGGCTGCTTCGGAACCGAACATTGGGAGACCGCAGGGTGTATATTCGGTGTACGCTAGGCGTACTCGGTACGCAGGGCGTCCAAAAGTGTTATGTTGGGTGTAAGAAGGCCATATGTCAGCATCCGAGGCGAGGACCGTAGGGAGCAAGCAAGGGCCGAGATTCGGCTACGTCACCCATTTCGCATCAGCCTACTTCCGACTTCTAAAATTCGTAACTTTTGCATACCAGATCCGTTTTCGACGTTCTTTATATCCACGCGTAGGTGGAGACGTACTCTACAACTTTCGTTTAGACTCCGTCAGCTAATTTTGACTTTATTTTTAAAGTTATATTTTAACAGGCCGGGACAGGTAAAGTCCGTTAAAAATTCATAACTTTGTCATCCGACGTCCGATTTCGTCTGTCTTTTTATTGTTGAGCTCCGATTAACAAAATCTTTGATTCTCGTTTAGGTGTTGTCGGCTAAAAATAGGTCGATCTAATATTCAAACTCCGGGCTGCACACTGCTTTGCTAAACCCTAGAAAATTCATAACTTCCTCATACGAAGTCAGATTTGGACGTTCTTTTTATGCACGCTCTCGGTTTAACGTATACTACGACTTTCGTTTAGATTGCTAAGGCTAAAAAGTACTTTATCATAAACTCACTATTTACATCACACAACGTCGTGCCGGTTTTGTCGTGAAACTTTGACATGTCATAGCTTCTTCGTTATAACTCGGATTTCAGCGTTTTTTATATCTCCAGAATCCTTGTCACGACCACTACAACTTTTTCACATATATTGGGTTTATCTATTATTTTATTTTTGACGCTTATTTTCATTCTTAATTTATTAGAATAAATAAGTATAAAGCACATAAAATCACATAATTCACATAGTATTCAAGTAATTCCTTTTTATTACTTCAAAATGGGTAACATTTGTTGACCCTAACTATTACATTATTACACTAATGGTAAGCCTAGAAACACGGGAGTTACAATTATTTAGAATAAATAATGTTAAACAATTATAGTATATGTCACAATGGTTCCGTACATATAAAGAACGCCGAAATCCGAGTTATAACGAAGAAGTTATGACATAGTCGAAGTTTTACGGCTAAACCGGCACGACACCGCGTAACGTAAAAAATGAATTTTTGATAAATTACTTTTTAGCCTTAGCAATCCAAACGAAAGTTGTAGTATGTTAAACCGAGAGCGTACAAAAAAAGAACGTCAAAATCTAATTTCGTTTGAGGAAGAAGGTTATGATTTTTCTAAGATTTAACATAGTAGTGCACAGCCCGGAAATCGAATTTTAGATCGATCGATTTTTAGCCGACACAACCTAAATGAGAATTGAAGATCTCACTAATAGGAGCTCAACGACATAAAGACAGTCGAAAACGGACGTCGGATGAAAAAGTTATGAATTTTAAACGGATTTTATATGTCTAAGTCTGTTAAAATATAACTTTAAAAATAAAGTCAAAATTAGACGACGAAGTCTAAACGAAATTTGTAGATCCCTTCAATACTTACGCGTGGATATAAAAAACGTCAACAACGGAGCTCACATGCAAAAGTTACAGATTTTAGAAGATAATTAGTTTTTGGAGTAACCAGCGAGCAACACGTGGCACGATCTGAGCCACTGCTTCCTCACCACGACCTGGCACCAGAGGATGACACCTGGCCACGAATGCCCAAAGTTCAGCAAGGGAACGTCTCGCGTTCGAACTAGACTCAACCTATAAATAGAGGCGCAAATCACCCCAAAAACTCACACTTTTCCCATTCTTTCTCTCTCAAACACCCCTTTTTGCCCCTCCCATTCCCTAGCGCTTCCCGAGTGCTAGACGCGAGTCCCAGAGCGCCAGAAGGCTCGGAGAAGAAGAGCTTTCGGCTCGGAAGTTCTCCCCCCGCAGAGCCTAGTTCCTAGCCAAACCCCCGGTAAGTGAGATTTGATTACCCTACTCTAAGTATAGCTTACGTTTAAGTTTATTATTTTTATTATGAACTTATAAGCAATATATATATATATATATATATATATATATATATATATATATATATATATATATATATATATATATATATATACTTTTTTTTAGAACGACTTAATTTTTATTAAAAACGACTAGCAAGGAGCTAGAGAAAAAACAATTACATACAAATTAAAGGGTTCTTTAACCATTCAGACCAATACATAAAAACTTTTCTATTTCTACTAGAAAACCACAAAAAAGAATAATCTACCACCATATCAAAAATCAGCTCATTCCCTTTGCCATTATTCCCAAATAGCACATTGTTTCTATACTTCCAGAGAACCCACAAAGTAGTCCGCACAATCACTTGAAGGATTTCTCTTCTTATTTTAGTAATTATCAAAGATTATGGCCAAGAAAGTAAACTCGAAAGAGGCAAATGAAATGGAACTTGCATTTCCACCCACTGAGAAACAGAAGCCCATGTACGTGCTGCAATTTCACATTCCCCAAACAAGTGCTTCAAGTTTTCAACATTGGAACAACAAAGAGGGCATAAAATCGATGGGACATCAATACCTTTAGTAACCAAATTCGTCCTCAAAGGGAGACGATCATAACTTTATTATTGTGGGTTGAAAATTCTATGTACTCACCAGGTTTCCCAACCTGATACGAAACTACATTACACTGAGAGATTAAAGGAGATTAAAATCACTAGTGTAAATGAATGTAAGTTATGTTTATACTTATGTTTCTGTATTGACGATGACATCCCAAAGTTTTAATATAAACAAATTACATTTCTTCAAAAATGATTTGCTAACATATTTATCATGTTTTTCTGGGAGGAAGCAGTGGCTCAGATCGCGCCACGTGTCACTCGTAGGTTACTCAAAAAACTAATTCTCTTCTAAAATCCGTAACTTTCGTATACGAGCTCCGTTTTTGACGTTCTTTATATCCACGCGTAGGTATCGACAGGATCTACAACTTTTATTTAGACTCCGTCATCTAGTTTTGATTTTTATTATTTTTAGTTATATTTTACCAAGATTAGACAGTTAAAGTCCGTTAAAAAAATTCATAACTTTGTCATCCGACGTCCGTTTTCGACTGCCTTTATATCGTCGAGCTCCTATTAACGAGATCTTCAATTCTCGTTTAGGTTGTGTCGGCTAAAAATCGATTGGTCTAAAATTCGATTTCCGGGCTGTGCACTGCTATGCTAAATCTTAGAAAAATCATAACTTCCTCAAACAAAGTTAGATTTAGACGTTCTTTTTATGTACATTCTCGGTTTAACGTATAGTACGACTTTTGGCTAAAAAGTAGTTTATCAAAAATTTACTTTTTATGATACGCGGTGCCATGCCGGTTTAGTGGTAAAACTTCGATGAGTCATAACATCTTCTTTATAAGTCGGATTTCAGCGTTCCTTATATATCCGAAATCTTTGTTACGACTACTTAATCTTTATTCTTAGAAATTGGGTCTATCTATCAGTTTTTTTTACGCATATTTTTTATTATCATTTTATTATATCGTTATAAGCACATAAGTTGCACATAAATCACATAATACTCAAATAATTCTTCTTCATTACTTCAAAATAGGTTACAATTGTTGACCCTAACTATTATATCATCATAATAAGGCTTCTCCAAAAACGCGGGCATTACATATATCCTTTATCACACAAGGAAGGCCAACGTTGGTGACTGATGCTCTCAGCCGCAAGGCGGTCGCGACTCCGGTCAGGGATTTATGTTTGAGGATGACAATGATTACCCCATTAATAGAGCAAATCCAAGAGGCTCAAATTGAGGCTATGAAGGAAGAGCACCGGGAGAGTGAGCGCATTGTGGGACAGATGACTTCTTTTGATTATCATAACCAGGGGTTATTGATCCTTCATCGCAGGGTGTGGGTTTCGTATTAGAGTGGTGCGCTACAGATTTTGATAGAAGAGGCGCACAAGTCGAGATTCTCTATTCACCCCGGAGCGACAAAGATGTATAGAGATCTCCGACCTAATTATTGGTGGCCATGTATGAAGCGAGATTCGGCATGGTATGTGGAGAGGTGCTTGAATTGTAGGAAAGTCAAGGCCAAGCATCAGCGACCCCATGACAAAATGGAGTTGTTGGATATTCCTGTTTGGAAATGGATTTTATCACCAAATTGCATCGGACGGCGCGCGGAGTGGATTCGATATGGGTCATCGTGGATCGATTGACCAAGAGCGCGTATTTTATCCCGATCCAGGAGAGTATATCTACGGAGAAGTTGGCAGACATCTACATTCGGGAGGTTGTGGTGCACCATGGGGTGTCAGTTTATGTGGTCTCGGATAGGGATGTTCAGTTCACTTCCAGATTTTGGAAGAAATTCCACGAGGAATTGGGTACTCGTCTACACTTCAGCACGACTTTTCGCCTGCAGACGGATGGTTAGAGTGAGCGGACCATTCAGACATTGAAGGATATGCTGCGGGCATGCGTTCTGGGTTTCGGTGGTAGTTGGGATACGTATCTTCCGTTACCAGATTTTTCGTATAACAATAGTTATCATGTCAACATCGATCGGCCTCCTTTTGAGATGCTCTATAGGAGGAATTGTAGGACCCCGATATGTTGGGGTGAGGTCGGTCATCGTGTCATGGGGAGTACCGAGGTGGTACTCAAGACAACCGAGACGATTGAAAAGGTTCGTGGTAGGCTTCAGACAACGCAAAGTCGGCAGAAGAGCTACGTAGATAGACGCCGGTCAGACTTGGAGTTCTATGTATGGGATATGGTACTCCTGAAGGTGTCACCTTGGAAATGTGTCATCTGATTCAGGAAGCGGGGCAAGCTAGGCCCTAGATATATTGGTCCTTTCAGGGTCTTAGCCCAAGTGGGCAGGGTGGCGTATCGTTTGGATCTTCCATGAATTCAGTCAGATTCACAGTACTTTCTGTGAGAACAAAATAGATCTGATGCGCAGGCACAAGGTTTGAGAACTCAAACCTTGAGTGAATGCTTAAGATCAATGTCTTCTTGCTAATAAATGTTCAAGTCAAGCCTGGAAAGACCAGTCAAGTCTTAGATAATATATTCAACAAATGATCAAGTCATTAAATGAGGAATGAGAATGAATGATCAAGGTAAAGCTAATAAATGAAGAAGAAGAAGAATGTTTGAAAGAAGTTTGAAATAACTTAGTAAATTCCAAAAGTTGAGTGAAAGATCCGTTTTTGACTTTGCATTGAAAGCTCCTATATATAGGAGAGAAGGTTACAACGAATTAACTAGAATACTTACATAGGAATAGACAATAGAAATGTTCCTGACATTCTGATTGTCTAATATTACAAGAGACCAAGTCCTATGAAATGTCACATCAATACAAAGACAAACTTAATAAATACACAAAGACAAAATATTGTTACTCCGGATCAGCATCCATTCCGGACATGAGAATCATTCCGGAATGACTTCAGCTTCGCATCTTCTTCTCTTTTGGTCCGGACAGATTCCGGACCACTCTTCACAATTGACTCCATACCCTTTATTTCGAAACACATGAACTTCGGAATTCGGACTTAGGATTGCTAGAGATTCACTTTCAGGTTCCAACAATCTCCCCCTAAGTGAACTTAGCAATCCATTCAATTATACTGCTTCTTCCTTGATGAAAGTGTAAGCTCGGAACAACCATTCTCTGACTTCAATGTACCAGGTCAGTTGACTTACAAACTTTGCTTTGAACTGTTATGGAGCTTTAGACTTTGACGCACAAGATATGAACTTCCGGAGTGCTTTGGTCGGGACTAGGTGTTTGTCAAGGACACGGAAAAAGTCCTTCTTCTTTGTCTTCCTTGTTGTGTAGACAAACCCTAGAATCGGGTCATCGATTGGACCATATTCAAGCAGATCAGCTTCCGGAAGAACATAGGTGATCTTCGCAATGAAGTCTTCAGTTCCGTAGAGACGAGCCATCTCATAGTCGCATCTACAAAATTTTGCGACGTAATCTTTGAGGAAGCTTAGAGCAACATGAAAAGCACCCATGCCGATATCGTTGTTTTGCATTCCTCGAAAGTGAGCAGCCAGAGTCAGAATGTCGTTCAGATTCATGGAAGGGAAGTCCGCATCAGTAATGGTTCGGTAGGTAGGCTTGTTCCGGAGGACGTGAAATCGAAAAAGTGGGCAGTTAAGTCCGAATTTCACAAGTATTTTTCTTGCAAATCCATGGACTTGGGTGATTATTTTTTCTAGTCCATACCTCCTTAAACGGTTGAGCATTATTGGATTAGAATGTCTCAAGCCTTTCTCTTTCAGTCCGGAGGATCACGTCCGGATCATCATTTGGGTGAAGAGGAACAAATTTGATGTAATACTTGCTGTATGGAGAGAGAGGAAGATCGAGCTGTTCGGAATCGTTGGTAGGAACATCGTAGTACATATACGGAACGATTTCTTGATCCTGGAGAATGCCTTCACGACAAAGAGGAGAGATGTCACACATCAGATCAGGATTATCCTTAAGAGCTTGGATCCCGATGTTGTCCGCTAACGCCTTGTTGATTTCCTACTGAGACCATCCTTGCTTTTGCTTGAGAGGATGTCCGGAGTGGAAGGCTTGTTGTTCAGCAGTCATTGGCATTTTGCCTTTGTTTCTTTTTAATGCGTCCACGATGAGCTTCATGTTTTCATCCACCACAAATTCCGGAGTGGGGTTCGGAAGAGGATCTTCCAGAATGTCATCAGGGATCCGGAGTGGAGAGCCCTGGTCTATTGGAGCAATTTTTGGAGCCGAAATTGGTGGGAGCATAGAAGGAGTTGCTCGGAAGTCTTCAGCTGTGAGGAAGGATTTGGCTTTGGCCATTTGAATGGCCCTTTGAAGAGCATTTGGTAAAGAGGATGGCCAAGAGGTTGCGGACCATATTCTCTTCTCTTCCTCAGTCAACACTTTTGGAAATATTTTCTTTGGAGCTTCGAGGCCTATAACTCCATTGGTGACATATTTTTCTTCTTCACTGTCTTCTTCATCATCAGATGAAATTCCTAGAAGTCCGGACACAACTTGGACTTCATCGTCGGAATTCAAGTCTTCATCTCGGAGTGTGAACTCCGAGGCAGGTTTCCATGGTCTGCTTGGACCTTCTCCCCCTCTTACATCGGTGGATCTCGGAACCAGTGCAAGTACTAAAGATTCCTTTAGATCGTCAAACTTAGAGAAGACTTTCTGAAGGGCCATGTTGAGTTGAAGAGTGAGGGTATCGTATGCTTCAGAAGTGGGGGCTTGAGCAGCAAGGTGATCGAACATATGACCAAGAACAACCAACATCTCATCAAACTTTTGATTCGGAACATCAACGATGTTCCAAGTGAATCGAAGTAGCTTGATGAGGACTTGTTGAATTATAAGGTTCATCTCATCTTTTTTCTTGATCTCCTTCTCCAGCCTTTGGATTTGTTTCTCATGAAGAATATGGGTCTTCTTAATGAGATCGTTAGTAGCATATACCAAGTCGTCATGGACTTTGAGCATAGAGGTGATTGTGTCGAGATAGTGGTCAGCCGAAGCATCATATTTGGCTTCAACTTCTTCCATTGAATGCTTGAGTCGGAGAGAGATCAGTTGATCAAGTTGGGCTTCTCGTTCTGCACCTGAAGGTCCGGACTGTTGTGAGAGAGACTGAAGGATGGCATCGAGTTTGGAATCAAGTCCAGAAACCTTTTGATCCATCTTTGAGTTGAGCTCTGTTACGGATGTTTCGATTGAGGAGACCTTCTTCATGGTATCTGACACATTGGTTTGAATTTCAAGGAGAGCAAAGGGGTCAATGTGATCACCAGCAGAGGATTCGGAGTCAGAGTCTGAGTGTTGCGGCGGAGCTTGTCGTGATGAAGTATGTGTGGATGGACCATGTTTAGTGATAGCGTCATCTTCATGTAGCTTGGAGTTGGGTTCACCATCCGGAGTGGTTGAAGAAGATGATCCGAAGTCAAAAGCAGACTTGGAGGTTGATGGCTTGGATTGAAAGCGGATGGATGACATGAAGTTGGGGTCCGAAACAGATTTGCCTTCATCAGTGATCATTATTTCTTTAGAGATTTCTTCATCCGAATCAGTTTGGAATACGTTGGTGTGAGTGGTGATGGGAGGTTGTTTCGAAGCTAGTTCTCGATTGGCATCATCATCTGTGGGAGGAACGTACGGAAGATTGCTTTGATGAGCTCTGTTGTACATTCAAGTAAGAGTGGCTTCCACTTGAGCACTTGTCAGATCTGGACGTCTGGAAACACCCCTGTTAACATAATATTCCCATTGAGGATCGTTAGCACCTGGTCGTCCTGTACACCTTCCGGGTATCAGACCAGTTGAGGTATCCGGAGTCGGAGGGACTGCTCCAGCTCCGGAGTGCTTAGGGTCCGGAACAGGGGTTCCAGAGTGTGTGCTTGTGTGAGAAACGAGAGGGATATCAAATGAGACTCGTGGGTGTGTTCCAGGGGGATGCAAGGAAGTATTGTCAATGCCGACATCACTTTTTTGGGAAGGTGAGGGTGGATTATGTGGAGACTCCCCGTGAGTGTGTGCAGGTGATATTGAAACATTGAGGGGTACCTCAGATGAGTGGGCTGGAGGGGTGTTCGGATGGCCAGAGTCAGCCTGAATGTCATGAGCATCTTCCTTTGGTTCTCTTTTTAGGCTTTGGCTTTGTGGGAGAACTCTTCCGTTTGGCAGATTTCTTAATCTTAGGTCCGGACGTGGGAAGAACCTCTTCCGAAGTGGGCTCAATTGAGAATGGGGCAGGTTGTGTTGGGTCAAACACAACCGAAGTCTCTAAATGTTGTTTCATATAAACAGAATCGGAAGGGATTAAGGCCAACGTGTGGTCCGGAAGTCGTCTAACCGGACCAAAGGAGGATTGGTCCAGAATCGTATAAAGCCTTGACAACTTTGAAAGAAACACATACCTCCGGAGGAACTGTGGTGATTGGAATTGGTTCGGAAAGCTCATTGAAGAGTTGTTGAATCGTCATTGCCCAGAATCTAGGGCTCGAAATTTCGTTGTCCTTCCTTTTGATGGCAAATTTACAGAAATCTTGCCATAGGACCTCCGGAAGATCAACTGCGTTGTCACGTCCGGAGTAGATGCTATAGACAACATGAAGCCAGTCCTTGCTAAGTGTATCGGTTCCTCCGTGCTTACCAGATAGCCCTCGAATGATGAAGTGCATCAGCACAGTCCAGAGTCCAGAGACGACTGATTTCTTGAAGTCTTTTGCTCTGTAGTCTTGATTATAACCATTGTGGTTCAAGAATGTCTGAAACTCTTCAGTGATGGGTTCTTGGACTTTGAATCCCTTGGGGTTTGGTTTCACACTGATTGCCTTGAGAAAAGTTGATTTGTAGATGGGAACGATTCGATCGCCAATGATTTGCGTCTCCAACACACCGTCGACTTCCTTGATTCTTGTGAAAGCCCTGTGGAGATGATGAAGTGGAAGACGTGGTTCGGGAACTTTAGTGAGAGGAATAGAGATGGGATGATTCGCGATGAAATCCACCATAACACGAACAGATTCATCGTAATCTTCAGGGCTTAGGGAAAACAGTTGCGTCGTGTCCCTTAGAAACGGTTCAGGGGAAGATGATGAAGATAATCCTTTTGATCGTTTCTTCTTGGCAATGGACTTCTTGGGAGTGGAAGCGGTTGGAGCAGTTTTTGGGGGTGAAGGAGGGGAAGCCATTGTTGCAGAGTGATGAATGCTTGATGAACATGAAGAACTCAGAGAGAAATTAAGGGTTTTGGAAGTATTGGGCGCGTAAAGAGGTAAAAGGGGGCGTTAATTGGTATTTATAGGTAAGGGAAGTGGGTCGGGTCAGTGGGTGTAATGATGAGGATCCGAGTTCGAAACGGGTTGCATTAAATGAGTGACTAGTTTAGGGGGCTGAATTGACCTGGGAGGTGAAAGGTGAGGTTGTTTGTAACTGGAAGTGGAAATCCCTAAACGGCGATTCGATGGTTGCTTTATGGGGGAATGCAATCGTGTCACGAAATTCGAGGAAGATAGGATAAGGATCTTCCTAAAAAGTAACCATTGAAAAAACGTTTCACCTTATTAACCTTTGGAATTCCGGATGAGCGGTTCCAGACAAAGTATGATCCGGAGGATAAAGAGTTGTGTTCCGGAACATGCTTGTTTTGAAAAGTGGTCCAGAATGAGAAATAATCCGGAGAGAGTTTCGATTCCAGAGTCAAGAATTTAGTGTCATTTTGGAAAAGATTTGAGATTCCGGAGCAGAAATTCAGTTCGATTTGGAAAAGGTTTGTGATTCCGGAGCAGAAATTCAGTTCGATTTGGAAAAGGTTTGTGATTCCGGAGCAGAAATTTCGGAATAATGATTTTCAAGAATTTCCGGAGTGAATTTGAAAAAGTTTCCGGAACATGATTGGGAAACCATTCCGGAGTGAGAATTTGAGAAAACTTTCGGAGTAAATTTTGAAATTCCGGAGTGCAGAATGCAATACCTTTTCCGGAATGGAATTCCGGGATGCCATTATGAAGTATATTCAGAGATGAAAAATTTGAGCACTTTGACGATGTGGACTTTAAATAACAAATAATCAGGATGAATTGTACAACTTAAAAACTCAAGTGAAGGTCAGAAATAAAGACAAGTAAAATGATCCTATGTATTCAGAGAGAAAGTAGTTCCGAGATGAAAAAAAATTTAGATTGGAACTAATTTTCTTTCGAATATCTCTATCAAAGAGAACAAGTCTCTTGAAAGAACCGAGGATCTGGTATCATCATACCCATCTTGTTCAGAAAAACGTTGAATTTGGTTTCGTCTAATGCATTGGTAAAGACATCAGCAATCTCATCGTCAGATAGAACAAAAATGAGTTCAATGTTACCATTTAGAACATGATCTTTTATGAAATGGTACCTTATATCGATGTGCTTTGTCATTGAGTGCTGAATTGGATTGTGGGAAATCGCAATGGCACTTTGAGAATCACAATAGATAGGAATGCGTTGAAAGCGGTAACCATAATCCAAGAGTTGAGATTTCATCCACAGAACCTGAGATGTACAACTGGCAGCAACAATGTATTCGGCTTCGGCTGTAGATAGTGCAATGCAGTTCTGTTTCTTGGATGACCAACTGAACAAACGACCACCTAAGAATTGACAGCCACCTGAAGTGCTTTTTCTATCAAGTTGAAGACCACCATAGTTTGAATCTGAATAGGCTTGAAGTATAAATCTCTCGTTTGCTGGGTACCAGATTCCGAGACTCTTAGTACCTTTGAGGTATTGGAAAATTTGTTTCACAACCAAGAGATGAGACATCTTTGGGTTGACTTGAAATCTGGCACATAAACATGTGGAAAACATGATATCAGGACGACTTGATGTGAGATAGAGTAGGGATCCAGTCATTCCGCGGTACTTCTTTTCATCAACTGAAACACCTGAAGGGTCGGCAAAGATCTTGTGTCCGAAGCCCATTGGTACCTTGGCTGAGGCACAGGTGTCCATTGAGTATTTCTTGAGGAGCTCCGAAATGTACTTCTCTTGGTGAATGAAGATTCATCTGTTAGTCTGTTTGACTTGAAGGCCAAGAAAGAAGCTTAACTCCCGATTCATGCTCATTTGGAATCGATTGATCATAAGTTTAGCAAAGTCAGCAACCATAGATGAATCCGTAGATCCAAAAATGATGTCGTCCACATAAATTTGTACCAACATGAGATGCTTTCCATTTAATCTTCGGAATAGGGTAGGATCTAGAATTCCTCTTTGGAAACCGGAGCGTTTGAGAAAATCAGTGAGGGTCTCGTACCATGCCCGAGGATCCTGCTTGAGTCCATAGACAGCCTTACGGAGTTTGTAACAGTAGTTCGGAAAGGAGAGATTAACAAAAACGGGGGGCTGTTGAAGGTACACTTCAGTGTCAAGTTCACCGTTAAGAAAAACACTCTTAACATCCATTTGGTAAACTTTGAAGCCTTTGTGAGCATCATAAGCAAGAAAGATTCGGATGGCTTCAAGATGTGCAACAGGAGCAAAGGTCTCATCGTAGTCGAGCCCTTCAATCTGTGTAAATCCTTTTGCCACCAATCTTGCTTTATTTCGAATAATAACTCCTGCGTCATCTAGCTTGTTGCGAAATACCCATCTCGTACCGACAATGGGATGATTCCGAGGAGGAGGCACGAGAGTCCAAACTTCATTTTGGTCAAATTCTGCCAGTTCTTCTTGCATGGCTGTAATCCAGTCAGCATGCTCTAATACGTCCTTAATGGATTTGGGTTCAACCATGGATATAAATGCTGAGAAATGGCATTCATTTTGGATACTTGTAGTAGAACGAGTCTGTACACCAGCATTGGGGTTTCCGATTACTTGGTTTGGAGGATGATCCTTTGTCCAAACATGTAACTTTGGGAGTTTTTGTGCAGCCGTCGATCCGATATCAACAGTGGAATTGATTTGCTCCCCCTGAATGGTTTGAATGTGAGGATGATGCTCCCCCTGAACTTCTGAACCAGAGAGATTGACATCATCATCAGAAGGGAACTCAAAGAAATTTTCATTTTCATCAATGTTGAGAGGATTGGAGTCATCGAAATCAGCAGCTGCATCTTGGAAGGCATCCACATTTGATTAGAGAAAGGGATGAGCATTCTTCCCCTCAACATGAGAAGGTTGAAATGGTTCGGATTCAAATGGAGGGAGGCTGGGGATCGGACCGGAGATGTTTTGCGAGACAGGGGCTTCTGAAGGAGAGATTGGAATGAGAGTTGGCCTTGTTCGAGATTCCGAATCAAGGGCGGTTTCGGAAGGACCAAAGAGAGTTTTAAAGTCAACTTCAAGAATTGTTTGGGGGTTCGGAAATCCTGGCGGAGGAGCATCGAACTCCATAATGTGAGTTGTAATATGGGTTGGGTTAGAATTCCGAACAAAGTTGTCATCAAAAGTAACGTCAAAGCTTTCTTCCAGGACACGAGTTCTCCGGTTAAGAACTCTGTAAGCTTTTGATTTTGAGGAGTACCCAAGGAAGATGGCTTCATCAGCTTTAGGTTGGAACTTGGTAAGCTGATCACGGTTGTTCTTAATGAAGCATCTGCATCCGAAAACATGCAAAAATGAGATTGTTGGCTTCCGACCATTCATTGCTTCGTACGGAGTCATGTTGAGGCGCCGATTGATGATACTCCGATTTTGAGTGAAGCAGGCAGTAGATATGTCTTCAGCCTAAAGGTAGAGTGGTAGATTTGCGAAATTCAGCATGGATCGAGCAGCTTCAATGAGAGTTCTATTGCGTCTTTCGACTACACCATTTTGTTGTGGAGTATAAGGAGCTGAGAAGTTGTGGTCGATTCCTTTGTCAGTGAGAAATTTCTCAATGGTGGAATTAGTGAATTCTGATCCATTATCACTTCGGATTCTCCTAACTGGGAGTTTGATAAGAACTTCTATTCCTTTGATAAAATTGATGAGCTCTGAGGCTGTTTCGGATTTAAGCATTAGGAAGAAGACCCAAGTGAACCTTGTAAAATCATCAACAATCACAAGAATGTATTTCTTATGATGAAGACTTTCTACAGAGGATGGTCCACAAAGATCAATGTGTAGAAGCTCCAGTGGTTCCGAAATGGATTTTTCGATGATAACAGGATGACCATTTTTCGATTGCTTACCACACTCACAAGCAGCACACAAGTGATCATTTTCGAATTTGAGAAGAGGTAAACCTCTCACCATTTCGCCGGATACGAGATCATTCATGAACCGAAAGTTTAGATGAGCGAGCCTTCGGTGCCATAACCAGCTGACATCAGGAACAACTTTGGTGAGAAGGTAGAGTTGCGGTTTGCCAACAATCATGTTGATGTCGAGCGGGTACATGTTCTTGTTGCGAAGTGACTTGATTAAACACTCTTTTCGGTCTTTAGTCATTACATAACTGTACTTTTTGCAAAATTCCACACGTCGATTTGAATCAGTGAGCTGAGCAACACTTATCAAATTATGTTTTAGATCAACTACATAAGCCACATGTGAGATAGAGAAGTTTCCATTGGTGAGAATCCCATAACCACGTATTTGAGAGTTGGAGTTGTTGCCATATGTCACGTAACCAACGTTTGGAGAAAGCTTTAGATCTCGCAGAAAATCTTTCTGTCCCGTCATGTGCATGGAGCAAGCACTATCAATATACCATATTGTTTCTTGCTCCGAAGCACAAAGTGCCTGCAAAATTAGTGAGTAATGGAGTTTTTAGGCTCCGAATTAGACTTTGGGACGTAGGCACGGGCTTTGGACTTTGATTGTGACTTAGGAACAACTTTGTGTTTCTGGGTAGTATACTTTGAATTATTTGGAAACAGACAGAAGGCTAATGTCTTTTCATCTATCCAGTAGTCATATTCAATAACTTGGAGGTTCCGAACGGTCTTCTTCGGACCTTTGACTTCCGGAGTGTTGGTAACATTTGTAACCTACAGAATTGTTGTTTCATCAATGAGAGATTTGACTTTCCACACAAGATTTTTCTTTGAAGATTTTGAAGAAGTTGTTTTCTTTGCATTTGTGGATTTGCTTGATGACACATTGGTTTTTGAAGGATTGGGTTTAAAAATTGTGCCATCAGATTTTGCAATAAAAACAGATGAAACATTCCGAGGAGAAGTGTATTGGCTGTCATGGTATTCACACGAGATTTAGGCTGAGTAGAACTGTCTACTTTCTTGGGTTCTACACGACTGAGAGATTCAGAAGGTCTTTTGAGGATCTTAGTGGGAACAAAGAAGTTTTGAGTATGGGTTGATGCATGAGAATTCTGGGATATACTCGGTTTAGAGTTTTCAATGAACCTGGAATTTTGTCTAGTCTTAACTCCCTTTTTATGTGCATTTCTAGCTTCTACTTTGGGATCTACAATATCCTTCCTATTCAGCATTGATTTTCTCTTAGGGTGAGACGAGTATTTTGAGGTTTGTCCTACGGATGGATTACTAAACTCAGGAGTAATGGGAACCAATTTAGTTTTTGAGACGACTAAGGAATCCGATTCGCAAGAATCAGAGGACACACAGCTTGAGACTTCAACTTTATCATTTAAAGATGCCCATACAAACTCAGAGGCAACAGTTTCAGTTGTCAGGGAAGAAATTTCTTCAACAACACAGTTATTGGGAGGGTTACTTCTAGGAACGTAATCTACACAATTTGAAACACTGTGATGAAATTCTGTGGTCCGATTCAGGTCCAGGTTTATCATAGGCGGAAGAGGCGTGAAATCGGGACATCTGACAACAATTGGTTGAAACTCAGCAATTAAGGACTCAAAATGATCTGTGGTCTCATGAAGAGGAGACAAGGGAGAAACGGGGGTGTCCGAATGTTTGATGTTCGGAACCTCTCCCATGAAGGTCAAATTTTGCAATTCTTTCAAGGGACGAGCGATAGGTTTCGGATACTCGCTTCTGAGACCTGGTGCTTTTGACCATGGATGACGAAAATTATGAGTCATCTGAAGATTTGATTCAAGTATGTCAATTGAATTATGCAAAGCATCTATCTTAGCATTGGGACGTTTGTTATCAGTGATCAAAATATTTCTTTCAGAATAGGTAATTTCGCATTTGTCTTTCAAAATGATATATTCATCTTTTGACATTACAAGCTCATGCTCTAAAGACTCGATTTTCAATTTTTTATCCTTAAAACGCAACCTAAGCCGATTTAGTTCACAGTCCTTCTTCTCACTGGCTTCTATGGCAGACTCATAGGGTTTATAAATGGTGCTCATATCTGTTTGGATTTGAGTCAGATAAGGTTCACAAAGAGATAGATCAAAATTATTATCAGTAATCATAGATTTTACCTGTTGAACAATGCTTCGACCGGGTGGATCATTGGTGGTCATGTAGCAGTAGTGAGGTTCAGCAACATCATCTTCATCTTCTGACCCATAAGACCAATATCCTTCATCACATTCAACCGTTACTGAATCGTGGTCAACAACATGACTGCTAATGGGATTGTTCGAACTCCTTTGGAGTACAATCTCAAATTCATAAACAGTCCTGGCAAAGGATGGGGAAATGTGAAATCTTGTCTCCAAAGCAATGGTTCCTTGAAAAAGTTAAAGCTCTATCAACTTTTTGATTAACTTCAAGGACACGAGTCTAATGTTGCTCAAACCATAAGGAAACTCTTTGGAGGTCCTCTTGCCCTTGTTAGTTCTTTCGAATCAACCATTCCGAACTTATCTACTTCGGATCCCTTTAAACCCATTGTTCCATTTGTTCAAACATCCGCACCCATCTTGCCCACACAAATCTATCCTGTTGATGATTCCGAAGCCATGGACTCTGAACTCCGTTTCCAACAGGAGTTTGCTCTACTCTCAATGAAATACAAATGTCCTTTCAATCCCTCTTACAAACCATACCAAAACCGATTCCATGCTCCTCACCATAACAATCCTCAACCATACTCAGCTTCGGAACCTAAACCAACTTCGGAAAATCCTCCTGCATACAAACCAAATATCACTAAGCCAAACTCTACTCCAGAACCCTCTCAAAATTCCAAATCGGACAAACAAAAAATTGTGTGTCATAAATGTGGACATGCAAATCACTTCCATTCCGAATTTAAAAAAAAAAATTGCGAACTCAAAAAATTCCGGCCTCACCCTTCCATTCCGGACTCACAATTTCCGGATAAAAAAAAAATAAAAAATTCGGACCTTGCATTTAAATCCGATTTCGGAATTTCCTGACCCTATTTTCTTTTTCCCTCCTCAATTTCCACTCTTAACCTTCTTTCACTCCTAACATTTTTCTATTCCTAACCTTTTTCACTCCTTATCCACTTCTAAACCTTCTCAGACTTAACCCATTTTCCTATGTGAATCCATTCTCATAATGAATCCACCTTCTAACCCATTTCCTTTATTTCCATATTTTGAAACTCATTCTTTTCATTTTTTATTAAAACCAATTTATTCTTTTTTTAATCCAATTAATTTTATTTAACACCCATTTTTTTAACACCGATTTTTTTTAAAACCCATTATTTTTTTAATACCAATTATTTTTTTTAAAACCAATTTTTTTTTATTAAAACCAATTATTTTTTTTAACACCAATTATAGCCCCATGGTTCAAGGCTTCATTCTTCGTTCTGATTATGAGTGAAGACACAGTTGGTTCAGAGATTATTACTTTTGTGTCTCACTTCTACCGAGCTACTCGCATTTTTACTCCCTTCGGACTATTTATATATTGTCTCGGACCATTATTTGGGAGTTCGGGTTTGCATTTCGGTTTTCGGTATCACTTCGGTTCAACATTATGATTTTTCAGCAGCGGGTTTATCATATATATTCTACAGTGTTTGTTCAGTTCAGCGATACATCACCATGTCTACTCATGACCGAAAAATAATATCCTCGTTTTTACGGGTAGATGCTCACATCAAGGGGGAGCGTGCGATGCTCCATCATATCCGACGTATTTTCTTTCCCGGTTTCATGATTATTTTTGATCTTTATTGCATTGTCGATCAAAAATAGGGGGAAAATCATGAGCATCCATTCTGGTTTATTATTGGAGTTTTGACGTTAGAGATATTTGAAGACGAAGATTCATTTAGTAGTGTGATGCGGCACTGATTTTTGGTCTTCACAGATCGAATTTTTGGCATTACTTGATGTTCTTCAGATTATGATTATTTATCTTCAGACTCTACACTTTGGGATGTCTCATTTGTGTTTGCATCCGGTTCAGATATTATGATTGCTCGAGTTTGGATTTGCGATATTTTGAAGACGATGATTATTTTAGCGATGCGGCGTGACACTTATTTTTGATCTCACGATCAAATTTTTGGCATTGCTAGACCATGTCTTCGGATTCACATTATTTATCATTCGGACTTTATTTTTGGATGCTTCACATTTTCAGCAGGTTATTCTTCAGAGATTATTTGGTGCGTTATTATTCGATTTCGGAATATTGAAGACGTTGTGTGATTCGAGATTGTGCTCTTCGGTTCTACAGTCGAGGGGGAGACTGTGAACATGATTAGTTGTTGGGGACTAATCACATTCGAAGATTGGGATTTCATACTTTTATTTAGAGATTGGGGTTTCTCTGTTTTTTCTTTGATGCTAGAGATTCCATTGCCAGATTCCGAGATCATGACAACTTCAGCACTTCTAAGACGCTTCAACACCAGACCCACCAAACCTGCCTGTCAGATGTTCTGCCTTTTATCACTTCCTTACCCTCACCATTTCCGAGCATTTAGGGGGAGATTGTTGGAGCATGAAAATTCTCTACAATGTTGAGTGTTTATTAGGTTAGAATATTCCCTTGTATGAAAAGCATATTCCCTCCACTAGTATATAAAGTGGAGGTGATGGTCATTTTATTGTTAAGAGTGCACAATGTAGACTTTGTAGTTTAGAGAGAGTGTGGTGGGATCTCTCCCACCAAGGGAGAGTTATATCTCCAAATCCATGAGTGTTATTGTAATATTTTGTATCTCTCTATCTATCTACTACAGTTTTTACTCACATATCTTGTTCTTCATGTTCATACACGATTATCTTCTTGGTAATATTTTCCGCACCGATCCAATCGACAAAATGGGAACCTACACTTTCCAAGTCTATCAGTTGCGGAATTGTTTGGTTGATGATTCCACAATGGTTCCGTTGGAGGATATTCAAGTGGATGACCGCATGAACTGCATTGAGAGACCGATGGCGATCCTTGACCGCAAAACGAAAACCTTGAGGAACAAGGCTGTGGGATTGGTGAAGGTGCAATGGCAACATCAGAAGGGTTCTGAGTGGACGTGGGAGTCTGAAGAAGAGATGATGGAGCATTACCCAGGGTTATTTGCGACAGCGGACTTCGAGGACGAAGTCTGATTCAAGTGGGGGAGAATTGTAACCCCCGAATCGCTAGGCAAAACCTTTTTTGCAATTATTCCAATTATTCTTGAGCTAGACTCGAGTACGCTGGACGTACACAAGGTACGCACGACGTACTCCTATGTATGCATGAGACGGGGAGTCCCCCTGGTACGCTCATGCGTATGCAGGGCATACGTAAGCTAGGGACAAACCCAAATTTTTAGGGTTGGCACCCTATTTAAACACATTAAGTCCTTGACCTCTTTCATCTTATCAACCTCATTTTCCTTTGAGCCATATATTGAAACCCTAGTCTATTTTCCAAAGAGACTGAGCTTGTGTGTGTGTTTTGTGTGTGTGTGGTGCTTAGTGAAGAAGAAGAAGATATGTGGAGAATCATTGGACAAGAAAGAGTTTGTAGATCCAGAGGTTACTCACCATTTCTAGCTTATTGGAGGTAAAAAGCTCCTACCTTGATGACTCCATGTATTACTTTTTGTTTAGGGCTTATGTTCTTCATATTATGGTCCTTAAGGTGGTTCTTGAGAGTATAAGGTACTACATAAGAAAATAATGTTAGATCCTAGTGTCTCTGATGCCTCTTGAGCATAAAAATGGTATCTTGATGGATTAAGTTCAACCATGCAAATGTTGAAGGTTGTTTCATGAAGTTAGAGTGATAAAGTCTAAGATTTGACCTTTATAAGTCATGCAAAAGCATAAAGTTGGCAACTTTATGGCTTAATACGCTTTAAGGACCCTAGATCCGAAGTTGGACATTAGATCTTAACCGATTAAGACCTCAAATGGGAAATTGGCCATCTGGGCGTATGCGCTTGGGGAACCATCGATGCGAAGCTTTTGAGTATGTCGGGCGTACTGATGGAACGCTCAGCGTACTCATCAGATGGGACTTTGGGGTTTATCTCGGGCCATTTTTGGGACTTAAGGACTTTGGGCCCTTGTTGGGCCGTGAGATTTTCTGTGATGGGCCTTTATACTTGGACCCGTTTTGGACATGGCATATCTTTTGGGCTTTGGGACTAATTATATTTGGGCCTTGGTGGATTAGGCCCAATAAGGCAAGGATTAAGTAGCCTTTTTCCCTTAAAGCTAGGGTTTATGGTTTGGACTCTCGGGGTGGTTTATTGACATAATTTCTAATTAGGGTTTTATTACTTGTGATTTAGAGTGAGAGGATTTCGCAAGTCAGCAGCTCGAGTGTGATTTGATATCTTCAGTCTGATGTGAGTTTCCTTCACTGTAGCCGTGGGTCGAAGGCATCAATGCCGACCCACTAGATTATGTTTGTAGTATGATGATTGTCTTCGTGACAATTACTTGTTGTGCATGTATCTGCTTGATGTCTTTGTGACTCTTATTGTTATGATTATATGTGTAGTGGTAAGGGGTAAAATAGACTCGATACCGGTTGAAAGATACCAAAGGGGTGAAATAGATCCCGTACCTGTTGAAATATACCGAAGGGGGTGAAATAGACCAAATACCGGTTAAAAGATACCGAAGATGGTGAAATAGACCCGATACCGATTGAAAGATACTGAAGGGGGTGAAATAAACCCAATATATTTTTGACTGTTATATATATATATATATATATATATATATATATATATATATAATATGGGGTATTTTGGGGGAGCTCACTAAGCTTTGTGCTTACGGTTTTCAGTTTATGTTTCAGGTACTTCCAGCTCGAAAGGGAAGGGCCCGATCTAATCGCACTGCATCCACCTATGTTTTTCGGCATCACATGATTTTGGGATTTTGTACTATGCTAATATTTTACTATGATATACCCTCGACTGTTTTGATATGATTATCGTATGATTGGAATGAATTTAAAAATGAAAATTTTCTCTGAATTTTTGGGATGTTACAGATATTGTTATGAAAAGCGGCTACCTAATTTTTTTTTGTTACAAAATACATGGCTACGGAATTTGCTAAGGAACATATAGCTATGGAACCTTTAGCTACAGAACTTGCTACGGAACCTTTAACTACGGAATTTGCTACAAAACCTTTAGCTACGAAAGTTACTACGGAACACATTATTACGGAATAGACGTGGTAGCAATGACCACATACAGAACTATACTTCCGTAGTAAAACATTTTGCTACAAGAAATATACCTATGGAATCCCATTGACAAATTTTGTTGCGAATTCTGTAGCTATTTAGGTTTAGCTACGTAATTTTAGCTTTTTGCTATGAAATTTTTCCGTAGCTATATCAAATTTTTTTTGTAGCGGTTGAACCACTATCGTCCCTGGTTCGCAGTATGATCGATCGATTCGAACCGGTTTTTAAGATATTATTTAATTAAACTTAACTTTGGGATAAACCTACCGAATCTAGTAAACAAAACCTCTTTTTAATCTTACTTGCATATATACATTGTATATAATAAAAACAAGTTATTTTGTTTCAAGACTACAAACAAACATGTTTAATAAAAACAAGTTATAAAAACATGTTGCTTCTCTTTCCGGTTTGTTCTTTTGGTGGGTTTGCTTGTGCAATTGTATTTATTCATAATTTCATATATATAGTTCTTTGTAGATTGGGGGTTGTTTTGTATTGTTTTTCTCTTTTCTTCCGTTCTTTTACAAAAGTCTTTTGCACCCATTTGCACCCGACAACATTATGATTGGAAGGTCGAGGGACCAACGTAAAGGTGTTGTTTTTCCGGAGAGCATCCAACTCACGTTCCATGGCTTGGACCCAATGAGGAGATCGAGCAGCGACTTTGTACCTTTTTGGATCAGCGGAAGTGTGAAGCTTTGCAAAAAGCCCATGAGAGATGGAGCTATCCATATCCGCTCGATGTTTTAGTTTGAAAATATCGGCCTTGGCTCTAGTAATCATTGGGTGACTCGGGATCGGTATAGGCACCGAAGAACCAGACGGCGGAACCGGTGAAGCCGGCATAGGTGATGCTGTCGGTGGGGGATCCAAAAAAGAATCATCAGCAGAGTTAGAAGGAGCACCAGCTGGATCTGTCGGGGCATCACTTGTATCAGAAACAATATCACTGGAGTCGGAGGAAGAGCCTGTTGTATCGTTGGTGGGATCAGGCTCAGTGGTAGCGGAAGATTGGACAGGATCAACACAAATACTGCATGGCTTTGGAGATGGCGCCGGATCAGAGGCAGGAGTCGGCAAGACCGGGGCAGGTAGCATGGCATCGAAAAATTTTGTTAGAGCAAGTAAATGTGTCGGAGTAGCCTTGGAGTCATTAAGGAGCGGAAAACATTGTTCATCAAACTTAGCATGCCTGGTTATGTAAATACGATGTAGATGGTTCAAGGCATTGAAAACCCTTGTATTGTGAGCAATAACCAAGGAAAATGCAGGGAAGGCTGTGAGGGGATAGTTTGTGATCCGCATAATCCCGTAAATATGGGTAAACCCGACACCCGAAAGGGCGAAAATGAGCATATGTGGGCGATGTGTTGTAGAGCAACTCAAATGGAGATTTATTTTGTAAGACAGATGATGGGAGGCGATTTATGATATACACCGCTGAGCTAAACGCATGAACCTAATAATCAGGGGAAACATGGCCATGAAACATCATTGCGAGACCGGTCTCGACAATATGTCGATGCTTGCGCTCCACCCTACCATTTTGGGCAGGGGTATAAGGACATGATATGCGATGGAACGTGCCATTAATATCAAGTAAGGACCGGACTTTGTGATTTAGAAACTCCGTGCCACCAGCACTTTGAAAAATCTTCACCTTGGCATTAAATTGAGTTTGTACATATTTGAGAAACACATCTAATACATCAACAAAACCGGACTTAGTTTTGAGGGGGTAAAACCACATAAAGCGTGAAAAATCATCCACAAATGATACATAATAGCGATAAGAATCAACAGAACATACGGGGAATGGACCCCAAAGATCACAATGAATAAGATCCAAAACATTCATAGCACATTTATCATTGTTTACAAAAGGTAACCGATGTGCCTTTGCCATTTGACAAGAATAACATATGGACGGGTTAGGTAAAAGGGAGGAAACCAACAACTGACCCTGTTTATTTAAAAGTGAAATAGTGTCATAAGAGACATGCCCTAAACGAGCATGCCATAAATCAAAAAAAGCTTTCAACGCAGCTTTGGTGGACGCAAAAAGGGCTTGAGGACCGGTGGAAAGCACATAAAGACCATGACTACATTGGCCCTGAGCTAGAACCCGTTTCGTCTTTCGATCCTGAATGTAAAAATGCGGGTGAGAAAATAAAACATCCGGGCAATTATCATGGGTTAATTTGCTAACAGATAAGAGGTTTTTAGTAAGTCGCGGAACGACTAACACATCCCGAAGACGGATATCTCCTTTGAAGGAGGCGTGCCCTGTATGAGAAATGGGAAGAGTAGTACCGTTTCCAAAGAAAACCTTGCCATTTCGGGGAAGGGAGCCGGATTTGTAACTGATGCAGTGGTGGAGGACATATGATCGGTTACACCTGAATCGACATACCAATCCGGACCAGATGAGGTCACGTGGCAGTGGGCATGAAAGGCCCGAGCAAGATCAGCGTCCGATTCAGAGGAAAGAGAACCCGGAGTGGGCGAAGCATACCAGACAAGTTGCGGACACGCATTGGCAAAATGGCCATTTGTGCGACAAAGCTGGCAGTGCGGGGGACGACGCCCACGACCTCGACCCTCACGAAAATACCGACCACCACGACCTCGATTTGGCTGAGATTCGGTCGAATGAGCAGTGAAAGCCACCGGAGGAGCGACATACCCATGGATGGATTGCTTAAATAATTTGTGACCCTCGGCCTGAGCAAGAAGGTCGCGAAACGTCACAGTAGAACGAGATGCCCGGATGGCGGCAGAGAATGTCTCAAACGGAGCACCGAGACCACGCAAAAACCAATGGACTTTATCAGAATCGGCAATAGGGTGTCCAATGGCCGACAATTAGTCACAAATTATACGGAATTTTCGCCCAAAATCGGAGACAGAGGAAGAGCCTTTTGATACCTGGCGGAGTTGATCTCGAAGGTTTTGAACTCGTTCGACGGAGGAGCTGCTATAGGCGGCTTCTAGGGCATCCCAGATTTCCTTAGCGGTAGAGAGCCCAACAATTTCTGAAAAAGCCTATTCAGAGAGAGAAGCTTGAAGAAGTATGACTGCCCTTTGATCAACAGATTGCCACTCTGCTAATTCAGGATTTGGAACATAGGTCCCTTCCTTGACAATCGTGGAAGGCAGCTTAGCGGAGGAGCCATCAACGAGAGGCAGGAGATTCTGATATTGGAGAAGCGACAGTAGTTGATTTCTCCAAATGAGGTAATTGGAGGAGGTGAGGCGATTGGAGATTAGGTGGAGAAAAGTGTTCATTGAGAGGAGAGAATCAAAAGAAGATGGTCCGGCCATGGAGGAGGAGAAGAGTTTTAGAGAGAAAAGGAAGAGGATTGGATCAGGCGCTCTGATACCAAGAAAGGAATAACTCTCGAATGCCAAAAAGAGGCAGAGAGAAAATCAATAAATAGAATGAAATGTTACACACAAACCCTATACAAAGAGACTATGACAAAAAAGCATTAAGTACAAGTATTACGACTAATACTGGCTTCCCGCTAACTTTTTAATTTCTTTTATTTTATATTTCATTGCCGTTATAAAGAAAAAGTCTACGATGAATATAGTCTAATTGTATCATCGTGGTGGCGGTCACGAGTTCCATATCATGCACTTGCTTGGACGATGCTAGAGTTGCAATGGAAAAAGGTCCCGTGTACTTGATATAAGACCAAAACATGTTCTAATGTTTTTGATACATGGTTAATGATTTAGTGACATTTAAAATTGAAAATCGAACATCAAAACAATGATTATACTTTCATGAAACAAGACAACTATGGCCTCATTTAATGAATCAATTTATCTTCAAAAGTCAAAATCATTATTATGTATCAAATGTTAAGAATAAATTATTCACAACATCAAAAATATTGTAAGAAAATATCAATTAACTTAAAATATTTTCCATAATTAAATCAATCCTCTAAAACCTTTACAAATTACAATATACCAAATAACTTAATTAAGATATTTTCCATAACTAAATCAAAGGCAAATAACATGTATATATTCTTTAGTACAGATTTTATTACCAAAAAAATTCAATCAAAATATATAGATATGTGAACCATGCACGATAAATAAAGATTGCATTCAACTTTTTAAACGGATTTACTTCGTACTTATTTTAAGCACTATCCATAATAACCCGTTAATTTGTCTACATAACGCCACCTTCTTCTCCCAAGTCAAGCTACAAAACAACCACCTTATAGGAATCAGGGTTTCAGATCACAAAATGACGATTAGCAGGCAAGGAAAAAAGCAAAAGGTTTTGATGTTCCCATGGTTAGGCCATGGTCATATTTCTCCTTTCCTAGAACTAGCCAAGAAACTCAACAACACAAACCTCTTCGACATCTACCTTTGCTCAACTCCGGCTAACGTCAGTTCGATCAAGAAACCGTTAGCAAACGATGGTTCACTCGCAGTTCGGTTCATAGAGCTTCACCTCCGGGAACTACCGGATCTACCACCACACCTTCACACCACCAATGGTCTCCCTCTGCATCTTATGCCCACTCTTAAAAAAGCTTTCGACAAGGCAAGTCCTAAGTTTTCAAGAATCTTGGAAGAATTACAACCCGATTTGCTCATTTACGATCTTATTCAACACTAGGCTCCGTTGGCAGCTTCTGAACTTGGAATCCCTTCGGTGGTGTTCATCACCACAAGTGTTACCATGGCTACCAACATGTTTCATCTTTACTTGAACAGCTCCACTGGCATTCCATTTCCATTCTCGACGATTTACTATCGTAGCTACGAGTCTGGTCACGTGTCTGAGATTCTTGAAAGCTCCGCACATAATCGTAAAGATAAAGATCGTGTAATGGAGTGTGTCAATCGGTCTTCAAGCATCGTTCTTGTTAAATCTTTCAAGGAGATCGAAGGTAAGTACAATGATTACCTTTCTGTTCTTACTGGTAAAAAGATTGTGCCTGTAGGTCCACTCGTTGCAGACCCGTCTCCCGTAGAGGACAAGAAACAAAAGCAGGTGATGCAGTGGCTTGACACAAAAGCCATTGGATCCACTGTTTTCGTTTCTTTCGGGAGCGAATATGACGAAAACATTTTTTACATGAAACGAAAATACCACTTCTAGTTTTTCTTTTATTTTGAAAACTAAAAGAAAAGCCATAGCTCCCCAAAGTAAGGTTTATTTGGTTAATAAAAACGAAAATACCAAAATAAACCTTACTTTGGATACATTTTCAAAAATACCACTTCTAGTTTTTCTTTTATTTTGGTTAATTAAAAGTGACGAGGGAAGAATAGAAGATTTGCAAGAGGAAAAGGCTACCCTCTTTTGTGTTAGCCTAGCTAATATCATGTTCAATATTATTAATGTTTAAGATCATGGGCAGTAAGAATAGTCAATTTATTTGTAATTATAAGTTTTTGCTTGCTTCTTCGTTAATTGTCGTTCGAAAAAACAGTCAATTTATGATGTGTGTGCGACAATAGTTAAAAATACCTTTTTACCCCTTTGATCACTTTCATCTTAATTCTATTAATATTTTATTCTATTAAAATCAGAATCAAATAAATATAAGAAAGATTATGACGGAAGTATATATTAAATTTTAATCACATTCCATAGCTCATAGTCACTTCTCAATGCACATAATGTTGGACATTTACCATTAATCTGCCTTAGGATCATTTATATGCTAGAGAAGCATGAAAACGAGCTAGTGATATATATGTTGCAAATTAAAATTTGTACAAGTAGCATCATAGATTATGTGTAGAGGCTATCTTCTCCTTGAGGTAACTGACATAAGATAAAATATATTAAAAAAAATAGATAATATGTTTTTCTTGGTTATTTTACATAAACACAAAAAAACAATTTATTAGCTTATTATATTTTGATACCATCTAAAATTAATAATACAAATTATCTTTTAAAAAACTTAATTTAAATACCAATTAAATTAATAAACATTTAAAGAAAACATATACTTTTTTTAAATAAAGAATCCCAATAACGCAATAACCCCGGCTTCCATTTAAATTAAGACGTCCTAAAAAAATACAAAAAACATGGTACAAGCCCGAGATGGAACGAATTGACGTAATATTTTCGATATCCCATTGCGTGGGAGCAAAGCAAATGACACCTCATTTTTTCCTCATACGTGTCAATCCCGTTACCCAAGGGTTACTATTATAACCGGTAAAGTGCAACTTGCCCTCTATACTTTTTCGAGTTGATATGTTACATCCCTATACTCTAATTTGTTTGCATATAAACTTTTAAACTACAAGTAGAATGGCAGAATAAATGATTATGAAATGCATAACGTTAACATACCCCATTCAATCTCAATAAACATTGAAATTCATTTTTAGTACATTTTTTAAATAAAAAACTTAAAAACTTCATTAAATATTATAATTATTGTCTTTTAAATATAGATAAAAATACATCAAATTCAAATAACCATAGCTTTTATATTCTTAAAGTTATGGGGATAACCCCGTTCACCAAAAATGTATCAACAGTAGGCAATATTGGTTCATCATTTGGTGCCAAAAATTCCATGGGATTTATATTTCTAAAAAAAAAACCAATTTAATCAAACATGGTACTAAAAATGTATCAACAGTAGGCAATATTGGTCCATCATTTGTATCGGTGCCAGCATCATCAAATCGAAAACAAGAGTTGCATCTTGCAACCCACCTCATTTTATACGGACTGAAGTATACACGGTTAAATGTATAAGGTTCAATAATGTAAATATATTAATTTAAATTCTGATGAATTCTGACGATCCAACAATATTCAGGATCATCTACAATGGCAACTGTCTCGGCCTTCTCTTCTTCGGAATGGCCAAACCCTAACCCTAACCCTAGTACAAGCGCCAATACACGTTCAGAAGAAGGCAAAGAACATACCAATTCACTTGCCGGCGACCTTCACAGCGGTATCTCGTCGGGGCTCCCACCGATCAGAACGAGTTCTAACCAACAACGAATTCCATATATTCAGGATGGAAAAGAAGATATTCACGCTGCAACTCAACCTAATTCTGCTCCGGCTACGGTTCCGGTTCATGGACAGACCTTAATTCCAAGCTCTAACCATAAAATCCCCAATTTTCACAGCCGTGATTCTTCTCCTTCACATCTATCGCTATTTCACGTTTCATTCAACCAAGATAATGGATGTTTTGCGTGCGGTATTAATCAAGGATTTCGGATATATAATTGCGATCCTTTTCGCGAGATCTTCCGTCGGGATTTTGAAAATGGAGGCGGTATTGGGATCGTGGAGATGCTGTTTCGATGCAATATACTTGCGTTAGTCGGAGGCGGTTCTCAGCCTCAGTATCCTCTAAATAAGGTTATGATCTGGGATGATCATCAGGGCCGATGCATTGGTGAGCTATCTTTTCGATCGGAGGTTCGTGGAGTTCGGTTAAGGCGAGATCGGATAATTGTGATTTTGGAGCAGAAGATATTCGTATACAATTTCACGGATTTGAAGTTATTGCAACAGATTGAGACATTTGCGAATCCCAAGGGCCTTTGCGATGTTTCACAAGCTTCTGGTAATTTTGTGCTTGTTTGTCTCGGATTGCGGAAGGGTCAAGTTAGGGTTGAGCATTACGCTTCGAAGCGAACAAAGTTTATCTTAGCTCATGATTCAAGAATTGCGTGCTTCGCTCTATCACAGAACGGAAATATGCTTGCCACAGCCAGCAACAAGGGAACTCTGGTTCGTATCTTCAATACCCACGACGGGTCATTGTTGCACGAGGTAGGCGTTAATTTGGTTAACTTCATTTATGATTCTGGATAATTTTACACATGTCTTTGTAATTATTACAACTTTGATGATTTTAACCATGCTCATTAATGGTGGGTCGGGATACTACTAATAACAATTAGGTAAGGAGGGGTGCAGATAGAGCTGAAATACATAGCCTTGCATTTTCTCCTACGGCTGAGTGGCTAGCAGTCTCAAGTGATAAGGGTACTATTCATGTTTTCAGCATCACATCTGTCGATAATCCAGACCTCATTACCAGTTCATCTCGTGCTCTCATTAAAGGTACACAGTTGCATTGGTTTTTCATTAAAAATCAACCATTGTTCTTGAATCTTTGACAAAAAGACACGCTATAGTTTCATGAATATGACATTAAATTATGTTGCAGGAGTTATCCCCAAGTATTTTAGCTCTGTGTGGTCGTTGGCTCAGTTCCGATTGGTTGAAGGCTCTCAGTATATTGTTGCATTTGGTCATCAAAAGAACACAGTGGTGATTCTTGGCTTAGATGGAAGGTATTAAAGTTTCTTGACAGATTTATATTTCATTTTGGAATGATGATTACTTTGTTTTTGATGAATTAAAATTGTTGTAATCGTGCAGTTTCTATAGATGCCAATTTGACCCAAAAGCTGGAGGGGAGATGACTCAACTGGAATATCACAACTTTGTGAAGCCTGATGACTCTTTCTAATTTTGCTTAACAACATATGTCTTTTCATGGTATGTTTGTTGCTCTGTTACACTTTTGCTGATGCTTGTGAAGGAATGGGTATATATATAATTTTGTAAATGCCAATGTATATGTAATGTAAAAATTGTCAACTTGCTAAATGATAACTTTTGAAGATGTTCGAAAAGAATTCAGAAACTGAAACTGTGGATCCCACACAATTAAGTCAAATTGATTTGTGTATTTTTTAATATAACTCGTTTATTTTAGGGATATTTACCAAAATGACATTTTTTTTTGTAATCACCGTAACAATTTGATCACATTTATAGCAAAATACCAAAATCACCACCTAATTCAAAACTATTTCTATGTATTAAAGCCCATGTATATCTCTTGTATTGTTATCGGCCTTTTGGCCCATGTGTTGTAATCGTGTATGCATTTAAACATACACAAGCTATTGACAATTCAAGGAAACGAATACACTTATATGGTATCAGTAGGCAGTAGCTAATCCCTCGATCTCTCAACCTTCCCTTTCTTATATGTTCGCCCACCGGCCGGCCACCTTTTCTCGGCCTAAACCCTAGCCAGCTTTCTCCTATCTACTTCCACCATAACTACTGAAATGCCCAATAAGGAGGCCACTGACAAGCCTTTTGACATTACCAAAATTTGACGCTACATCCCCATTAATATCGACCTAAATGAGCTCAACTATGATGTCTGGAGAAAGCTTTTTGAAGCATGTTGCATGAGTTTCGGTATCAACTCGACAAGGTGCCGCCCGAGAACCCAACTTCCGAATAGATAAAGCTTGATACTCTAGAAAGGCGTGACGGCTTATCGTATCCGGATAAAGCATGTTGCATGAGTTTCGGTATCACTTTTAACAACCTGCTATAAATGATACTCTAGAAAGGCTTGACAACTCATCACATCTGGAAGAGCCTTGAAAGTTTATTTTGCGACAATAAGGATGCCCGTGCAATGCAACTTGATCACAAGATTCGTTTCTTGGAAATTAGTGACATGTCTATCACGGACTACTTTAAAAACTCAAGGTTCTCTCCGACCTTCAAATAAACATTGATGAACCGTTACCGGAGAAAACCTTACTGATGTACATGATTAATGGTATTGTTGAAAAATGCAATCAAGTGGCTAGCATCATACATCATCAATCCCCTTTGTCATTCTTTCTTCAAGTCGGCTCCATCTTGCTCCTAGAAGAAACTTGACTTGCTTGCTCGGCCCCTTAACAATTTCACCTTGACCATTCATCGTCGTCGATGGTTCTTCGTACAAAAAATGTGACTCCATCTTGTGAACAACAATCGTACCGTGGAGACAATTGGCCAAGCAGGGGAATGATTGTGACCATTGCAACAGTCGCCAACCTAATGATCGACGCCCTTAAGACCGACGACAACCTTCCTCGGACTCCACTACCGGCCCGCCACCATCATGGGCTTTGTGGTCTCCTGCGTTGTCACCATTGTACCCACCAACCCAATGGATTTAGCAGATGGGCTCCTCGGCCTAGTCCACACGTTAGCAGCCGTAGGCTTCTTGTTCGCCTTAACCTCCAACAACATGGGCTCTTCGCGTAACAACCTATCTGTCCCTCTTGGAAGACTCAACAATTGCAAGGCCCAACAACCTTCTTTTTCTTCATGGTTAACCTCATACAACACTAACTCGACTCTTGACCAAACCATAGCTCTCCACTAACGTTCCAAAAAAAAAAGTCTTTAAGACCCGAATAACTCTAGATGGTTCATGAACTATAACTTCTATTATTATTAGAATCTTTGTTTCGGTCCAACAATATACTCATGATAAGAATCGCACCATCCAATTTGACTATTGTGGTTTCTTCTTCTATGTGACAGCACGAAAGACCTTTACCTTGATAGTCTTTTGAAGTCTCTTCCTCAAATAATGCTTCAAATTGTGGTTTCTTCTTCTATGTGACAACACGAAAGACCTTTACCTTGATAATCTTTTGAAGTCTCTTCCTCAAGTAATGCTTTGTTCAAGCCCCATGAAGTGGCATCAATTACTCGGCCATCCCGACGAAGTTTTTTGTTTTTTCCAATAAAATTATTCCATGTAATAAACAAGTATCAAATTTTCTTTGTAAAGCATGCCGACTTGATAAACATATGTATCTTCCTTTTTCACTATCTAATAAAATTGTCAATGCACCATTTGTTTAATTACATTGATATACCTCGTTTCTAGTTTGAGTGATCTAAAATACTATATCATCTTTCTAGTCCATTATTCACTCTACCTTTGTGTATATCCTTTAAAACGAAAAGTGGCATCGTATCTAAATTGCTCATTTCTAGTCTTATGTTCGCACCCATTTCAACGAATATATTCACGCTCTTTAATATGATCATGGTGGAGAATACGCCAATTCCACCATTCGTCAAACTTTTGACACCAACGGTATCCAAATTCATTTCTCGTGTTAAAAAACATCACAACAAACTGGTCGTTCATAACAAAGGCTATGTTCCACAAAAACTTCATTTGTACCCTCTTATTCTAAATCTCATCTTCCCCCAACCTATTGGGTAGAAGCCCTCTACACGACAACTCACCTACTCAATCTTCTTTCATCCAAGTCTATTGTTTACTAAATTTAGCATCAAACATGTAACGTCCGCATTTCCCGCTAGGTGCCGCTATGATGTCCGGAGAAAGCTTTTTGAAGCATGTTGCATGAGTTTCGATATCACCTCGACAAGGTGTCGCCTGAGAACCCAACTTCCAAATAGATAAAGCTTGATACTCTAGAAATGCGTGACGACTCATCGTATCTGGATAAAACATGTTGCATGAGTTTCGGTATCACTTTTAACAACAATATGCTATAAATGATACTCTAGAAAGGCGTGCCAGCTCATCGTATCTGGAAGAGCCTTGAACGTTTATTTTGCGACAATAAGCACGCCCTTGCAATGCAACTCGATCAAAAGATTCATTTCTTGGAAATGCTTTGGTAATATCATTATCATGTTTTTTGGAACAAATTCCGCAATATTATTTTTCAAAAATGATACTCTGATTTTAAATAAATAAGCATTAATAAATCGGTATTTTATGGTCGTGAAATTGGAGATGTCACAAAAGACTATACCAAAAACCTCCCGACTACACACACCTTGTGTGTTTGGTTACCTTTGCTACACATACCTTCACCCACCATATAAACTCTCCCTACGATCCACTCCTTGCATTTTCCTTCACTACCCCATCAATCATCTTGACTTTTGTTTCCTCGATCTTCACACCAATAAAATCATTCTTTCTCGTCAAGTAACTTTTGACGAGAATTTCTTTCCTTTAGCATCAATGTATCCAACCAAGCCCAGTCATACAACTTCCTTGGAGATAACATTTACCTAAACCCCATAACATGTGTCCTCACACTACCCACCCCCATCACACTTTCGTTCTTCCTCCTACACCTCATCTACCCTCAATTTCATCCCCAACACCCGCATTAACCCCTTCCATTTCTCAACAACCCCTTCCGCTACCTGTTATCTATCTGAAAGCCTTTGATGCTGCTCTGACAACCTCTATTGACCCATCTTCAACACATGTATCCCATGTTGCCCTTGGCAGCCCCACCTTGTCACCCGATAACAACTCGAGCAAAGTTCGGGATCACCAAACCCATCACTTAGTTAAATCCTCATACCTCTTTCATTCCTCCACATCCCAAATCTCATATACATCCCGTTTAACAATCCAAATTAGAAAAAAAGCTATGTCCAATGAATGTAGTGCTCTTATTAAAAACAGTTCGTCGCTCGTACCTCAACCCCTTGATGTTAATATTGTTTGTTTTTTTTGTGGCTTTTCAAACACAAATATAATGTTGATAGCTCCTTTAGCAGGTATACACCTCGATTTATGGCAAACGACAAAAGTCAACAACCAGACATTATTGCGACGAGATGTTTAGCTCATATGTAAATCTACAACAATTTGTACCATCCTAAAAACCTTGGGAGTGGTTTTAGTGTTTTGCGGGTTATGCTCTTTGTCTTGGTTTTGAGCACATCATAACCGATTCATCTTTGTTCATTTACCACGATAGACATGATCTTGCATTCTTACTCTTATATGTGGACGACATTATACTCACGACCTCCACGACTACCTATGGAAGATCATCTCATCGCTTGGTCAAGAGTTTTTAATGAGCCATTTGGGAGCTCTAAACTATTTTCTTGGCATCTCGTTCACACAGTCTTCAAAAGGTATGTTCCCCTCTCAACGAAAATACGTTGAGGAATTCTCTCGCAAGAAAGGATGCAAAATTGAATCCATGCAAGACTCTAATTGATCCATCATCAAAACTTGGAACCACTGACTCTTTCTTTCTCGCACCCATCCTTGTACCGTAGACTTGTGGAGGCATTAAATACTTGACATTTGGCCGCCCGGTCTTAACAGGTTTTCATATACATGCATGAACCTCAATGCTCTCAAATGCATCTTGCATTATATAAAGTGTTCTCTCGATCACATCCTACAGTTATATGTCACCTCGTCCACGACCCTCATCGCTTACTTTGACGTAGACTAAGGATGCCCAGTCACTCCTAGATCAACACCTGGTTATTGTGTGTTTCTCAATGAGAACCTTGTCTCATAGTCCTCTAAGCGGCAACACACGGTCTCACGTTCGGGTGCGGATGTAAAATATCATAGTGTCACCAATGTAGTTGCTGAAACTGTTACACAACTTTCTTCATGAGGTTGATAGCCTATTCGCATAGCCACCATCATCTATTGTGACGGTATCAAATGTCATTTAAGTGACCGCAAACCCAATTCTTCATCAACGGATGAAATATGTAGAGCTTGATATTTATTTTGTTTGGGACAAAGTCGATGTGCTGAGATCTAGTTCTCCATGTCCCTTCTCGTTACCAATACACATATTTTTTCACGAACGGCCTCACGACTACTTTATTTTGTGACTTCTGTTCTAGTTTAAGCGCATGCTATCCTCCCGCTTAAACTGCAAGGGCGTATTGGTCATGTATATATTTATATATATTGTAAAGCCCATGTATATCTCTTGTATTGTTATCAGCCCTTAGGCTCATGTGTTGTAATCGTGTATCTATTTAAAGTTTAAACATACACTACCTATATTGATAATTCAAGGAAACAATTACTCCTTTACATTTATCGTCATTCTCCCCCTTTATTTCTATAAACTAGTCTTATGCTCTTGTTTTGGTTTTTTATTTGTCGCATTAATGAAAAAATCGATTTTATGTCATTTCAAGGAATATCCAACACAAACAATAAGTTCCAAACTCATTCAAAACTTGTCGACCCAATTGGAAACTCAAAGTAGACACACGAAGAACAAGTTCAAAACTCATCAACCGTGTTTAAAATTCATGAAATTTTTTGAAATTGCAAAGATGGTTAGAAACTCATAATTTTAAAGCAGATTTTGATAAAGAAAAATGTTGTTTGGAACCTGCAATTTCTTAAATATCATTTTATTTATTTGTATGTTTCTTATTACATTCTTTTTCTTTTCAAAATTTCAATTACACCTTCCATTATATAACATGTTAACTGCATTTCTCCAAAGATGTAATAACTTTAAAATAAATTATATGATCTTGTTGATAAATTAAAAAAAATGACTTCCAAGTATAACGATCTTTGTTTTGTGTTCAATAAATATCGTTAGTTTCTTTTTTTTGTGCACGTAACAATCTTAGATGTGTACACGTATTAACAACAATATTAGGTGAGTGTATACATATTACCAACTACCAACAATCTTTACCTTTGTACAAAATATACCCCTGATTTTTTTTTGTGCCCATTTACTTGGTAGTTGATACACACTCGATTACCACTTACGCTACAAACAATCTATATCTAATTTTATAAAAAAAAAAATACCATTAAACCTTTTTGTAAATATTTACTTGGTAAATAAACGATCACCACTTGACTATAATTGCTGACGTGGAATTGTGACATTCTTTCTACATATTTTATCATTGAACCTTTTTTGTAACATTATATCAATAATCTTACAAATTTATTAAATAAATAAATAAATATTGGTGCTTGGTTCGAACTTATGACCTAAAGGAATGGAGGCACTGCCTCTTTGGTGATTGAGGCTTCACTCAAGACATAGCTCATCCTATATGAATGCAATAGTTATGTTAAAACTCAGGGCCGGTCCAAGCATATATGGGGTCCGGGGCAAAAAAAAACGAAAAGGGCCCCTTAGGTCACCGGTCCAAGCATATATGTTGTCGTGTCATGTCGTGTTGGTGTTAGAAATTCGACACGATAATAGCACGTAACGTCGTATTCGTGTTCATGTTCAAAAGTCATGTATATTTAGTAACATTGTATGTTGTTTTATGGTTATTTTTCTCGTGTTCTTCGTGTTTAAATTAACTTTTTTACAAGAACTTATGTATGACATTATGCAAAAAATTACTTTTTGTAGTTTTTGTTGTTCCACGTCTACGGTTAAACAACATATTGTGAAATTCTCTTTGAAATAAATCTCCTATTAACTTCTTAACTATTAAAAATCTTTCAATATGTTTTTCGATTACCTATATTTTTATTGATTAGTGTACCAAATTTAACATATATGAAATCATTGATTAGGTTGTTTAAAATAAAAGAAGATGAAGACGATAAATGAGAGACTCTTAAAAAAAGTACGGTTTATTTTTTAACGGTAAAAACATAAAACAAATATAAATGATTTGCATATAAAAATAATAATTAAATAAAAGAAAAAAAAAGAGTCTCACATTTGTGAATTCAATGGACTACAATGTTTATGAACTTTATTAGTTTGTCAAATACACTACATTGCCATTAAGGGATATCTCCGGAAAAGTCCCAATATTTTGGGCAAATTTTTAATAAAGTCCTAAATTTTATTTTTTGAATAAAAAAGTCCTGACTTTTTCACATTTTGAATAGAAAAGCCCAAGAAACCGACTAATTTATTCACTTTAGCCATTTTTGACCTGTTCAGCAGGTCATGAGACCAAATTGTTAATTTTTCGAAAATAATGAGATTTTTTTGCAGATTTCGTCAAAATTTTTATGCAATGTATAAACATATTTTTTACATATCTATATCTATTTTTACGTATTTTTATATTTTTTATGTTTTTATATGTATATATTTACGTATTTTTATGTATTTTAAATGTATAAACATATATTTTTACTTATTTATATGTATTTTTAACCATTTTACATATTTTTTATGTATTTTTATGTGTTATTTTTTATGTATTATGTATTTATATGTAATTTTATATATTTTTACGTATTCATGTATTTTTTTAAACTTTTTATATAGATGTTTATGTATTTTAAGTGTATAAACGTATTTTTTACGTATTTATATCTATTTTTAAGTATTTTACATATTTTTTATGTATTACGTAGTTATGTATTTTTTTTAAAGTTTTTTATATAGATGTTTTTGTATATTTATGTATTTTAAATGTATAAACGTATTTTTTTACGTATTTATATGTACTTTTTAAGTATTTTACATATTTTTTTGTGTGCTTTTATGTGTTTTTTTATGTATTATGTATTTATATATATTTTTGCGTATTTATATATTTTTTTAGTTTTCTTATATAGATGTTTATGTATATTAAATGTTTAATTGTATTATTTTTACGTAAAAGATATATAAACACGTAAAAATAATATAATTAAACATTTAATATACATAAAAATACATAAACATCTATATAAGAAAACTAAAAAAATACATAAAAACGCAAAAATACATATAAATACATAATACATAAAAAACACATAAAAACACATAAAAGCACACAAAAAATATGTAAAATACTTAAAAAAATACATATAAATACGTAAAACAATACGTATATACATTTAAAATACATAAAGATACAAAAACATATATAAACATCTATATAAAAATATGTAAAATACTTAAAAATAGATATAAATGCGTAAAAAATACGTATATACATTTAAAATATATAAACATCTATATAAAAAGCTTTAAAAAATACATAAATATGTAAAAATACATAGAAATACATACAAATACATAATACATAAAAAATAACACATAAAAATACATACAGAGTATGTAAAATGGTTAAAAATACATATAAATAAGTAAAAAAAATATGTTTATACATTTAAAATACATAAAAAATACGTAAATATATACATATAAAAACATAAAAAATGCACAAATACGTAAAAATAGATATAGATATGTAAAAAATATGTTTATACGTTATATAAAATTTTTGACGAAATTTGCAAAAAATGTCCCATTATTTTCGAAAAATTAACAATTTGGTCTCATGATCTACTGAACAGGTCAAAAAGGGCTAAAGTGAATAAATTAGCCGGTTTTTTGGGTTTTTCTATTCAAAATGTGAAAAAGTCAGGACTTTTTTATTCAAAAAATAAAATTTAGGACTTTATTAAAAATTTGTCCAAAATATTGGAACTTTTCTGGAGATATCCCTTGCCATTAATTACTACTAAACTAAAATTTTAAGGTATTTTAAAAAGTTATGCATAAGAAGAATCGAACTGTAGCCATTTGTTTACATATTTGCTAAGCGTGTTTCCTTCTCATCTAAATGGAAGTTTGTTTATCTATTCAAAATACAACAATCATATATTAAAATACCCGGCAGAATTAATTTTGGGGCCCCCAATCGTCGTGAGGCCCGGGGCGGTCGCCCAGCTTGCCCACCTTATTGGGCCGGGCCTGTTAAAACTGTTTAAAACAAACAAACTCTTACTCTTCAAAAAGTCGTCAACATAATTACATACATCTTTACTCTTTAATACTCTTTAAAACACTCTACAACTCTTACCGTTTGAAAACTCTTTAGAACTGTTTTAGAAATGTATTCTTATGTATCGACAGATCATAAACATAATATGATATAATAACACTGCATAAAAATGAATTCAATAAAGTTACACTTCACAAACTAGGTTTAGGGGAATCTATTCTTGGGAGTAGCTCACCTTAGGGTTAAATAATTGGTTGGTTGTTACATATAGTTAAAGTTTTAACCCTATGGTAAATTAGTGATTTTATAGTAATCAAATACCTAATGATAATTAGTGTAGAGTTAATGGAATTGGTTTGAAGACAAAAACATAAAAAATAAGAAAGGAAACATCCATAAATCTATCAAAATAGTCCATGATGATTATTGAACTCTACATAACTATGTTGCACAACTCTACGAGGATTTTTATTAGAGTATAATTCTATACAGTAAAACCTCTATAAATTAATAATGTTGGGACTGAGATATTTTATTAATTTAGAAAGATATTGTTATATCGATAAATTAATAAATTATTAATTTAAAGAGTGGGTCGCAAAACATCGAGTTGTTTTTTCTACCGCCAAACATGACTTCAAAAATTCAACCATGTGATGGTGGGATAATTAGAGCCTTTAAAATGTACTACCGTAAAAGGTTTTATCGTAAGATTTTGGAAGGTTATGAGTTAGACATTTCTTTCCGAGAAAAGATTAATATTTTAGATGTCATCAACTGAGCCGTCTCGACTTTGAGAAATGTGAAACAAGAGTCCATAGCAAATTGCTTTCGACACTGTAAAATTTGTTCGGCTAATCCAACCAACTCAAATGATGATGTAAATTCTGGAGAAGACATTAGTGAGCTTGAGAACTTGATTACGCGAATGCATTATCGTCACAAAATGGATGTGAATGAGTTATTGGATTATCCAGGTGAAAATAATGAATGTTACGAGGTTCAAAGCATTGAAGAAAATATCGCAAATACCGTTCAAAATTCGGTTGATGGTGAAGTTGATGACGATTCAGTACCTTTGGAACCGACACTCGGAAAGAAGCATTGCAAGCAGCAACAACTCTTCACAACTTTTTGTTGCAATACGAGAATACAGTGTCTCAACTCTTAAATGCAATTAAGAGATTTAAAAATGAACTCAATATAGATTTGAAGTTCACAAAAAACAAGTGACTATAGATTCATTTTTACTAGACAATTCTAGAATTTTGGAATATTTTAATAATTATTAATTTATAGTTTCACTGGGACCAATATATTTACATTGAGATTTCAAAAAAAAATATTATTTTATTATTTTATCGATTGGGGTCCAATTTTGTACTGGTCCCAAGTTGGAACCGGATAAATTATTAATTTTATCGAGGTTATTAATTTATCGAGTATTAAATTATAGAGGTTCTACTGTACAATTTTGAGTTTGTTTTGTCAAGAGGTGTCTAAACACATCCAAATCCACTCGAACTCCCTTAATCCCACTTCCAATGACTTTGAAAGTATACTAACAACTAAATATACTTTTAATCCCATTAGAAAAAATTAATCACATATAGATCAAGCATTCAAGTATAATGATTCTAATATGTTATAACATTAAACCCAACTTAGGCTTAAGGTGAACAATTTGAACTCCAAAATACGTTGTAATTTGTAAATCCACATTAAGTCATAATCAATCTAATGTGGATTTACAAATTAGTGACAAAAACTGAAGTTTACACAACTGGATCATACATGGACATTTGTTTGGACTTTGGATGTTCCCGAAGCCAAAAAAATACAACTAGAGTTATCATATTCTTGGACTTTGGACATTTGTTTGGACTTTGGACCTCGAACCTCATAAACACTAAGATGGGCAACTCAAAGCTCCTGGAAGGGAATCAAGACCACTAGATCTCATCCTTGGGACCAAAATGAACTAAAACTCACAAATGAGAGATCTAAGATAGAAATGATCAAGTTTACAACTTTTTACATCCAACAAGCTAGAAATGAGACATATAAGCAAGATCCATAAGCTCCTTCTTGATCCCCACCTTTACATCAAACCCCACCTTCTTGAAAATGAACCAAACACACCAAAAATGGACACCATAAGCTCAAAATGCCACTGTAACACCCATAAAATCATGCCAAATTTAAACTTTTAAAAAACATTTCAAAACCATTAACCATTACAAAACTTGTTTTCAAATGTATCATATCAAAGTATCCCAGAACAAAGTCATAAAAAGTAAGGAGATGTACGATCACGCCCTTGCCTTGCCGCGATCCTCTGCTGTACCTGAAACAATAACTGAAAACTATAAGCCCGAAAGCTTAGTGAGATCCCCCAAAATACCGATACACTGCACATAAGACATATATAAATAACAGCATGATAATGGGTCCACAGCTCTACAGACTGGATTACCCCCTGAGCCCACAGTGTGAATCTGGCTTGCCTTTCGGCCCACAACTCACATCTGGCTTGCCCCCTGCAGTCCTACAACTGGAACATATCTGACTTGCCCTCAGTACTAGTCTGGCAACCACTTGGTCCTCAGCTCGTATCTGGTATGCTAATGAGTCCTCAATATAAGTCTGGTATGCCTTCTTGGCCCTCAACTCATATCTGGCATACTCCAGAGTTTGTTGGTCACTGCACGAGACAGTGCAACCTCAACCCTACCCACACCACGTGTCCACATATACAACTAATAACACATACTGATAATCGAATAGTAACACAGGTAGTCCTACAGATCTACCTAACTGGCATAGCAACTAGCATGCATAATCATCTCATATTCGACACGTAATCAACTATTGGGATATCGAATCCAATGGGCCGGCCTTGGTGCCTTAGACCCCTTAGTATAATGAGGATAACTCACATCGCAACTGTCGACTCGAAAGATAAGCTCAAACTCTCGGATCACCGCCACAAATTCCACTACCTATATTCACCATAGAACCATACTTGTAAATTCCAATTTCCCAAATGCCCCAGAAGTCAAATAGTTAACCCTTGGTTAAAGTCAAAGTCAATCGGTCAAGGTCAACAGTCCGTGTTGGCCTCAATTCGTCGAGTACAACCAGCCACTCGCCGAGTTCCTTGCATAACTCGTCAACTCGCCGAGTCACTTGAGTGACTCGTCGAGTTCCTATTGTTTGCGGCCGTAAACTCCTTGGCCAACTCGTCGAGTTTCCCTTGCAACTCGCCAAGTTCATTCGTGTCCAAAGGTTGGGAAAACCCTAGCTGACTCGCCGAGTCACTCTACTGACTCGCCGAGCCCACAACAATCTTCATCGGACTCGCCGAGTTGACTATGCAACTCGCCAAGTCCCTTCAGTCCTTCATCCAAACAAATGCTTTTTAAGCCATGATAAGGTTCCATATTGCAGATCCAGCTTCCCAAGGCATGTTTATCACGTAAAGTTGCTAACTTTACGTGCATGCAAGGCTCTAAAGTCATAAAATGACAAAACCAAGCTTGAAATGGAGTTTTACACTTAAGGAGAGGTTCATACTTGCTAAAGCTGAAAGCTTTATGGACTTAGAGACCAAAGAGAGTTTGGATCTGAAGTTACAACTTCAGATCTTAGCTCATACCCAAGAATAACTTCATAATATGCTAGAAAAGCCCTAATCTTTAACCAAATGAGATCTAGAAGGAAATGAGGTCAAGGTAACGACTTGATACCTTCCAAAAGATGTTAACTGAGGTAGATATCAGATCCCCACACGTTCCTTGCTTCTAGCCACTTGCTCACCAAGCTCTTCTCACTAAGACCCACCTTCCAAAGCTTAAAACACACAAAAATGGAGCACACACATGGATTAGGGTTTGCTGGACTCTCAAGAGGCTGTAAGGGGGCTAAATGAGGCTATGATTCTTTAAATAGGGTGCAAAACCCCGGAAATTAGGGCTTCATCCTCCAGATCCTACTCGTCGAGTCCTATCCTGGACTCGGCGAGTAGGTCACTTAAACACGTGGCCAAACCCGCTCCTACTCGACGAGTCAGGGCATCCAACTCGTCGAGTAGACTTACAATTTATGAAAATTTATGCCATAAAATTTATACCTGGGAATCGGGGCGTTACAGCCACCATGAATGATTAAGGATGATTTCTAGGGTTTTAGAGGAGGGGGGGGGGCTGACTTATAATGAAGAAGGAGGCTTAACCTTATGCTTATATAGGGTACAACCCTTGGATTAGGGTTTTCAATCTGACCCTCGTATGCCCAACATACCTTCTCGTATGCCCCGCATACGAGGCCGCGCACCCCGACCCAACCTCGCACAAACTCCCCGCGTTCCTTCCAACTATGCCTCACGTAGTTCCTTCTCCTCGGTACGCCCCGCGTACCACCTTGGTATGCCCCGCGTACTAAGGCTTTTCCCCAAAACCCTAATTCTTCCGAAGGCCATAACTCACTCGATACAACCCCGATTCCAACCATTCATATATCCATAAAAAGTTATCGAGACACTCAACCCTATTATCAATTCAGACTCGCCATAAGATATACCGAACTAAAATCCACTTTCCATAAAAAGCCCAAGTTGACAAATTACCGAAATACCACTATGGCCCAAAAACTCAAACTGAATACCCGAGCAACCAAGATACATTATACAGCTCCAACTGGGTCCAAAACCAAATCCCTCGAGGATCCGAAACCTGAAAATACCCAGTCCTTGATCTCCATCCTAAAAACAGAACAATTCAAAACAAGATGTTACATACCCACCCCACCCCCACCCTTATCCTCCCTCCTCGTAAAGGTCAATATCAAACCTTGGACATCATCATCAATCATATCATGCATCCATGTTTAAAACCATAGGACATCTCTTATTGATATTTCCAACAAGAAAATGAAACACAAACAAAAACTAACCTATAGATCAATATAAACGATTTATGAAAAAAGAAGGTAGAGACATAATTTTCTTCAAAAAGTTTCAAGCCAATGATAGAATAACATACTACAGTTAACAGACAAGCTCACCATCAATTTGCACATGACCAAGAAGGATGTTCATCAAATTACACTTTGTCTTCATCTTTTAGGTTCACAATAAGAGAGTGTGTGGGATTACTTTTTAACCTCAAAAGTCCTTTTTGTAAAAGGACTTTTTGCAAAATGAGTTTCTTAATGGGACAATGACTTGAGAGGGTAATGTATTTTAGCTTTTGGTCACGTTTGGCCACTCAATTATTTTTCGTGCTTTATTAACCCTTGAACTTGTTGAAACTTGTACATTATACCAGTATGACCGGTAATAGTGGGTTTTGCCGGTTTTCGGCGTTGTTTCCGGCCAAACATGAGTTTTATGGTCATCTTCTTCGGTCAAACTCCTGCCAATTCCACCACTCTGTCATTCTTTCATTATTTTATTCCCTTTTTAATTCCCTTGTTTCATTTAACTCCAAATCTCAAACAATCTTCTCTGATTTTACTCATTATTTAAATGGCCTTCTTAGATTTCCTCTCCATCTAACTCATTTGGTAACCCTCTTCACCTACATATCACATTCATTTCTTTCTTCTCTTAGATCCAACCTGAATTGCATATGGGTTTTGTTTGAAATTTGAATTTCTGTAAAAATGAAGGATTTCACCTATTGTTCTGCTGAAAAGGGAGTTCAAGTTGCAGATACGTCATGTACAAGCACGACATCAATAACGACTGTAAGTTAAACGAAAGCTTCTCAAAAATTGGTCACATGTGCTTATCAGTGTAAATTTCTTGGTAAATCTCGTTTAATAATCATCACTTAGAACAAAAATCTTGTGGGTCATTGCTTTAGTGTTGAAATTAAAGATTTGTCGAATAAATGTCTCTCCAGACTTGATGTTAAGCCTTCGATTTTCTCAAAAAGAAAAGGTTCCAGACGTCCTAAAGTTGATTCCGTCGCCATTGATGTTTGTTAGGACCTTACAAGTGCCTAATTCGGATCCAACCCGAAACCCGTTAAAGGTTTTTACTCTGTTCTTGCTTTTAAAGGTGAAATCGTTTTGTTAATTGGGGATATGAGAAATGAAACCTTCAAGAAAACAAATGGGTTGTCGAATTCGTTCCGTGCTTTGAAAAGAGAACACATTGTGAAGAAAGTGTATGCTACGAAAGCTCAATTCAAAGATAATGGTAAAATCCATGACCTCCAGAGCGAGTGTGATACCTGCGGTCTGGATCCTCGACAGGTGGTCCATTTTGGACGAGAAGATAGAGATGCAGGTGAAGCGTTTGCTATGGAAGTTCCGAGGGAATTACACGTTTGGGTGGAGAAGATAGTGATACAGAAGGGATTTGGAGTTTGACCGTAGAAGATGACCGAAAAACTCATGTTTGGCCGGAAACAATGTTGGAAACCGGCAAAACCCAATATTACCGGTCATACTGGTATAATGTATACGTTTCAACAAGTTCAAGGGTTAATAAAGCACGAAAAATTAATTTAGTGACCGAATGTGACTAAAAGCTAAATACGTTACCCTCTCAAGTCATTATCCCTTTCTTAAAATGTGTTTGGACTAGCTTTTGAGGGGCAAAAAGCCAAAAGTTGTTTTCAAAAAGTGTTTGGTTTAACTTTTAAATGTAAAATAACTAAAAGTCACAAAAAGTCACATTTTCATGACTTTTAGAAACCCCTCTTTTTCTTCAATACAAAAAGTCATTTTCATAAGAACTTTTCTATTACCCAAACACCTTTTGACTTTTTTTTTAATTTTTTAAAAAGTTAAAAGTCAAAATTCTAAAAGGAATCCCAAACACCCTCTAAACAAAGAAACAAAAGATGCTTGAGAACATAACACTAAGATGGCTACCGGTTCGGTGAGAATCAATCGGTTGATCCTCTACGATGCAACCAACATTCCCTTGGTGAAGGAAATAGGGATCTCCTGGTATGGGAAATCCTACCATTGCGTCTGTGCGAGAATAGGGATTTGAGAAATATATGAAAACTTAAGTATATAATTCTGTAATATTTTTGAGGGAAAAGAAAATTAAAATTTTAATAGAAATAATTTTAATAAGATTGTGGCCCATACTGGGTCCTTCTATAATTACCTAGTGTATACATGTTGTATATAATCAAGATCGAATAGACCATCGGATAATTAGTTCCACTCTAAACCCACAACCAAACAAGGAACATGATTAAAAGTGGAATCATAAATCCTAAGTCTATAGAATCTTAATCATAAATAACCTTAGCGTATACACTTTGCAGTTATAGACCTACCCGTAAGGGTCTTTAGTTTTTATGTGAAAAATTTGATTTAATTTTGTGAGATGGTTCCTAATGATTATAAATATCGGGGCTTAGACGTTTTTGTTACGGTTCTTCTGGTATCATAAAATACTCCTATAGTATTTTAAACTTGTATGTTTGGTTCTCGAGTTTCTTGGTATGAGGGGTTGGTAAGTTTTAGACTTGTTGTTCACTACGACCATCCCTCGGCATACGTTGGTCACATCCCGGATAAATATAGTTGATCAAGATATATTCATCCCTGATCTGATTACATACCCCGAGGCCTACTCGTAGTGTTCAACTTATCTCAATACTTTTTGTTTTGTTACTGATACGATACCGAACTAGTGAGTATGATTGTACTTATACTTTTATAAAAATATCATAATAGTTTAAAATATATTTGTACGAAAATGTTACGTCAGAGAGTTTTAGTCCCATTGTAATTATAGTTTGTATATCTTACGTGGTTTGATATACTTAGTTTACTATAAACAATGCTCTGATACCAATCTGGCACACCCCCAAACCAGAACGGCGGAAACGTTCGGGGGCGGATGACGTCATGTACAATATCATAACAGTTGAGTAATAGTAAAGAAAGCAAACACAACCATCATAAATATAATTTAAAAGGTTAGATTGTTGCATGAGTTACATGTTTCCAAATAAATTACAATATGATGACAAAATGAGTTTTTAATCGGCGCCGTAGCGTCCTGTCCTCAAAAGCTGGTGATTACCTGTATTACTGATTCCTTGAGAATACAAGTTGTTTTGAAAAAGTGTCAACAATTAAGTTGGTGAGTTCATAAGCGTTTTGTATGAGAAAATGTATGCCTTTCCGTGTAAAGTAAACGTGTTTGTTTCCAGAAAATCCGATATTTTCCATAAAACGAGTTGTAAGTCGTTGTTCGTAAAATGATAGTGTTTGTTTCAGAAAATCCAATATTTTCTATAAAATGAGCTTTAGTCTTAAATGTTCCAAGACCGAAATGTATAAGTATTTCCCATACTTAAAATAGTGTGTGTAGTTTTATACGTATATAAAACATTTAAGTGTTTGTTAGCCCCGTAAACTAAATGTATTGTTAATACCACATGTGAGTTATTATAACCATGCTAGCGACTAGTTGGCCTGTAACGACGTTCTTCAGGCGTGGGAATGTTATGACATTTGTCACTCCAGACCTGCCGATCTAACTGTAGCTAACAGTTTAGGTGCGAGATTGTCAGTCCCGTATAGATCTATACACAAATATCACACTCTCCCTACAAGAGATTCTGATTACAATTACAGAAATTTAATGCAGTACTTTAAAAGTACCGTGAAGCCGAATGTCTCACAAATTTATTCATTAACAAGTTTACGTTAAATGAAATGAAAACCCTTTTTGTTGTAGATGCAAGCATTACCCTTTCATGGTGTTTGTATAGTATGAAAATAATTATACTTTTATATAATTATTTCTAAATCCCGAAAAAGTAAAATAGCGTAATGTTTCACAAACTATACCTATTATAGTTTAAAATGTATGTTTCGTTGAAATGAAAGCCTTTGTGTTTTAACAACTTTGCATGTAAAATTTATATGTTTGGTAGTAACGTTGTTTCGCATATTTGGTATTTTCACGTAAAATGCATATAAAAGGTAAGAAAACATAAATAAAGGTTTGTATTTTTACACAAGTTTCCTTGTGTTTTACTTGTATTCCCCCCCTTAAAACATAGAAAAATCATTGAAAAGTGTAGGGGTATGAACTCACATCGAGTGTGATTGCGGTTAGATAACGAGATAACAACGGTAATCTTCGAGTTTAGAATACGTGAAGGACGTTGTATCCTAACGGTTTTAAACACATAATAATGTGTGAATTAGAATGAACTAATGACTTAAAGTGTTGAATAAACACTAGATACAATGGAAAGAACTTACAATTAATTATATAAGAGTTAACTTGAAGAACTTGATCACTGGGAATGTTTGAAGGTGAATTTTTGAGAGAAAATAAGTTTGGTTTCTATGAGAGAAATGAGAGGGATTTTGTTTACTGCAAATGAGGTGTGAGAATGATCTCAAATCGTGATTAAATAGGAAGAGAATGATAAGGTTATGAGTTGATGTTTACATTGAAATGTGCAATTATCACTTAGGGAAGCTAAACTACCAATCAAGTGGCACCACTTACCCACTTTAATGGTGATTTCGGCCAAAGGTAAACCAAAATCAAAAGAGTTTTTGGTCTTGGCAGCAAACACAAAGGAGTTTTCGGTCCTAGCTTCATCTAAGAAGAGATTTCGGCCTTAATGGGCCATAAACAAGGTGTTTTCGGTCATGAGGAGGATCCTTGAGGGTGATTTCGGTTCAAGGGGTAAACACTATGAAATTTCGGTCTTACCGAAACCGAAAACCCCATTGAACTTTGATTCCCAAAACTGTAAACTCATATATAAGGTATTATTTATGGTTTTAGGCTTAACTTTTTGACTTGTGTTGACTTATATTAACTTATTTCAATATGGTTTCCAATATATACATATATAACTTATATAAGCATGGTTTTCAATATATATATATATATATATATATATATATATATATATATATATATATATTAACATATATAAACATACCCTCTTAGCTTTCAAAGTTCTATTGCAACAAGGTTACACTTGTGGCTTCACTTATACAAGGTACATCCTTTGACTTGGTTCGACTCCAAGTTTTCCGGTTGTCATAGTTTAGGACCAACACTGCAAATTATAGAAACCACAGGGATCTTGTTTTTTTTTTTCGTAATTAAAATGTTTTCTTCCTAATTTTGACGTTTGCATCAACAAAAATTATGTTTCATGTTTAAAAAGTTAAATTTAATTTCATATCAACATCTTAATCAACATCAAGTTATAATGATATACACCTATGATGTTATGACCTTATGAGCAAATTTGAATATGAACTTATTTTGGTTGAATATTTTAATTCCAATTCAATCTTACATTCATGGTCCTACAAAACATAAAACAATATCGGTTAATATCCAAATGTTGATAACTTTTGTATTCCAAAGAAGAGGCAACCATAAAAAACTTTGAAAGCCTTATTATAGTTGAAAAAAATATATTATATGGCTTTCAAATTTAGAATAGGTGTCATATTGCAAATGAAGAAAAGACTAAAAACACCTTTGTGGGTACTCTATTATTGTTGATAATTAATATCATCATTAAAATGACTTTTAGGCCAATGATATCAAATGTTATCTTTCCTCTTGAAGTCGAGGATTCAAGTTTCGGCCGAGATATAAATGTATTTAAAAGTAGTTTATATTAAATTAGATTTATTGTTAAAAAAAAATTAAGTAGAACTATAGGTAGGTTATTTTTTTGGCATGTTTTAAATGGTGTATTTGGGAAGAAGTGTAAATTGAATGTTTTCTCTGACATTGTTTTTAAATGTCACTACCATTTGTCAGTAGAAATGTTAATGGTGCCTTTTAAATAACAGGATTTGGTATTATGGAGGAGCTCGGAGGAAACAAGAACCTAGGAGAGGAGATCCATAGCCTGATCACCCGCCTTTATTTCCAACGTTACTTGTTGATCCAGCTTCCATTACGATGGTGATGAAGGTCTACGGTTCCATGATTTCCACAGCAACTCTCCGCGTTCTGGTTTGCCTCGCCGAAAAGGATATTGATTTCGAGCTTATTCACGTCGATCTGGCATCCGGTGAACACAAAAAGCCTCATCTACTTTCAATCAATGTACGTATGACATATATCATTAGTTTCGGCAATGTATATGTTTAATTAATTATTCAAATTTCTTCTGTTTCGATATGTATTCATATATGTGCAGCCGTTCGGTCAAATTCCGGCGGTTGAAGACGGTGATTTCAAACTCATCGGTAATCAATCAGTAAATACTTCACCTGTTTGTTGCCTATTAGTTTGAAAATTATTAAATAAGCTTGATATTTGGTATATATGTTGCAGAATCAAGGGCGATTATGCAATACATAGAACGCACATACGTTAAACAGGGGACGGATCTGATAAGCAAGGAGCCGAAGAAGGCGGCGGAGCAATCAGTGTGGATGGAAGTGGAGTCTCAGAAATTTGAACCGGCGACTACGAGGTTAGTATGGGAGCTGTGTATGAAGCGGCTCTTATTTGGAGAAAAAGAAAACCAGGCCGTAGTGAAGGTGAAGGAAGAGGCGCTGGGGAACTTGCTTGACGTCTACGAAGGACGGCTGACGGAGAACAAGTATTTGGGCGGAGATAGCTTCTCGATGGCGGACCTCTACCACGTTCCTGTGATCAAGTTCCTGATGGGGACTCAGACGAAGAAGGTGTTTGACGCGCGGCCGCATGTCAGCGCGTGGATTACGGATATCTTGTCCAGACCTTCTTGTTTGAAGGTCTTTTGTCGCTCTGCGAACCAACTAGGCGCGTGAGCTTTGAAAGCATGGTAGGTTACTTTTGAGTTGTATTTTCGTTCTTGTTGTTGGTGTACTCTTGTATTAAAAGGATCGTTACTTTTGTGGAAATTATTTTGAGAATGTCCAAGAGTTCGAAATTTTATAATTCTTTGCTCAGGGCCCTAAACCTTATGGCATAAAACTATAAATAAAGAAACAAAAAGTAAGTAGTAAGGTGAAGAAATAAAAATAAAAAGAGAGAGACAAATTTTCGAGAAGCTTTACCCAAAAAACATTCACACTCTTCTTTTCGAAAACACATGGCCTCATGGATATGTTATTTTATTATTGATAACTTGATATGTTATATTTTGATATTGCTTAGTATTAGTGGGTGTTGGGGAGTAATTTTTAAAATAATTTATTATTAACTTATTGCTAAAAAAGTGTTTGGTGAAGACAAACCTTTTAGACAAAAAAAAAATAATAAAATAACTTTTTCTATCTTTTTCAAAAAACACGCACTTAATACATGTATTGTTTTATTTTTGGTATTAATTCTTTTAATATTATTTTGGTAAATATATTTTATCAATGTCCAAATGATAAATTTTAGTGAAAATCATTTCTGCACAAACATGACAGTTTACATTCAAGCGTAATTGGTTTATAAATGCTTACCAAGACCATCTTGTAGTTTTTTTTAAAGAGAAATCGAAGGAGAGAGATGATCAAGCATGGAGTTGTATCTAATTGAAAATAATTTGGTTAGACATCTAAATTTATAAAAATGTTATTCATGAGAGTTATTTTCTGTTGATTTAAATATTGTTGTTTTATAAATATTTGAATCAACTTGCTGAATAATTATAAAAAAAATATATAAAACATCAAACAACATCCAAATCAAACATAAATCTTTGCAAAATCGAAATTCAACATAATTTTTTTTTTAAAATCCACGACAACATTCTAAAATTCAAATAAAATCCTAAAAAAATATTAATCTGAAACAACTGAAAATAATTCATTCGCAATCTAGTAAAACAAATAAGTTATCTATTCATTGTCTTCTCATTCACATTTTCCTCCTCATCAATGTCATGTACATTTTGGCCATCACTTTATTCCCTTGTACTTTATTACTACTCATAGTGTTCTCTTCGAAGTTTATAAATAATTCATTATCAATATTGTATTTTCTTATGAAATTATGGGTTGTGAAACAACTAACAAGTAATGACTATGTCTATTTGTACCAGAAAAGGATAAGGAGTCATTTGCTTGAAGATTAAGAATCTTGTATTCAAAACACCATAAACACGCTTAATAATATTTCGAAGGTGTGCATGAGCATTGTTGAATTTTTTTTTTCTGTGACACCTAAAAATTTAACCCAATTTAAACTTTTTTAAAAACATTTTAATCCATTAAGTCATTACATAGTTTGTTTTCAAAATACAGTTATTAGAGTATCCCAGTATCAAATCATAAAAGTCATAACAGCGAGAGGAGCGGTACGATCATGCCTTCGCCTTCCCGCGATCACCAGAGGTACCTGAAACAACAACTGAAACTGTAAGCTTGAAAGCTTAGTGAGCTATCCCCCAAAATACCAACCACATAACCATGCCATATAAACATATAACCAAACAGCAAGCATAATGAGCCTTCAGCCTGACTGGACCGCCTCGCATGCCTTCAGTCTATCTGGACCGCTCTCCGAGCCTTCGGCACGTCTGGACCGCCTCGCGGGGCCTTCAGCCTATCCGGACCGCTCGTCGGGCCTTCGGTCTGACTATCATACCCTCTTGGGTTTTGTAGTCTATCCGGACCGCCCTGGGTATGTTGGCCTTCAGCACAAAGCAGGACCGCCTCAACCCAACACCCAAATCAAACAACATGTGCATATACATTCATAGGCTATCATAATAACAGACAAACCGATCTAACAGATCAAATAGCATAGCAACGTCCTAAACCAGGACACCGACCTACCCAGGTCATATCATAGCATAATCCTGTAACTAGGATATCGACCGAACCCGATCACTAAGCATAAGCATATCACCATCCTAACTAACAGGATGCGAAACAATGCACATATTATGTAATAATCCAAATACAAATCCATAAGGGTCGGCCTTGGTGCCTTAGACCCTGTTGATATAGTGAGGATAACTCACCTTGCAACTGACGTCTGCAACTAGAAAGCTCAACTCCCGGATCACCAACACGAACTCCACCACCTATAGTTACCATAAAACCCTTTTTCATAAATTTCCAAATTACCAGAATACCCTCAGAAGTCAACTGGTCAATTCTTGGTCAAAGTCAAAGTCCACAGTCAAAGTCAACAGTCCATGTTGACTCAACTCGTCGAGTGTAGTTTACCGACTCGTCGAGTCCTTCCTGAACTCAAGAAGTCGTGAAATCCTTGATTGGATCGTCGAGTTCCCCTTTAACTCGCCGAGTTCATACGTGTCCAAGAATTGGGAGAAACCCTAGCCGACTCGCCGAGTCTTCGAACGACTCGCCGAGTTCAAGGCAATCTTCAACGGACTCGCCGAGTTTGTTCATCAACTCGACGAGTTCATGACCATCTTCATATGACTCGCCGAGTTGACTATGCAACTCGCCGAGTCCTTGCAGACCTTCATCCATGCAGACACTTTTCAAGCCATGCCAAGGTTCCAGATTACAGATCCAAGCTTCTAAGGAATGTTTATCACGTAAAGTTGCAAACTTTACACGCATGCAAGGCCCTAAAGGCTCTAAATTACCAATCTAAGGAGAGGCTCATCCTTGCAAAAGCTAGAAACTTTATGGACTTAGGACTCAAAAGAGGTTTAGATCTGAAGTTTCAACTTCAGATCTAGCTCCCATACCAAAATCCCTTCATGAATAACTAAAGAAAGCCCTAGTTTCCACATATGAATGATTCTAGAAGAAAAAGAGGTCAAGGTAAAAGCTGGTTACCTCCAAAACGTGCCCAAATTGAAGTAGACTCTGAATCCACACATAAATCTTGATGCTAGCCTCTTGATCTACAAATTTCCTTCACAAAAGTCACTTCCCAAAGCTCCAAAACACTCTCCAAGCTCTCACTCACGGAAATTAGGGTTTCTAGGTCTCAAGAGGGTGATAGAGGACAGTGAGAGGCGCTAATGGTCCAATATATAGGGTGCAAAACCCTGTGAATTAGGGTTTCCACTGCCAGCTCCTACTCGTCGAGTCTTCATGTTGACTCGACGAGTCACTCATTAATTGACGTGTCCTGGCCCACTGCTACTCGACGAGTCAAGCGCCAACTCGTCGAGTAGACCTTAGACATGAAGTCTTAATGGAAAAAAATTAATAATACCTGACGGTTGGGATGTTACAATTTTCCCCCACTTGACTTAGACTTCGTCCTCGAAGTCTGCTGTAGCGAATAACTCCAAATAATGCTCCCGCATCTCAGCCTCCGACTCCCATGTCCACTCGGATCCCCTCCGAGGCTCCCATTGTATCTTTACCAACGGAACCTCCTTGTTGCGCAGGACTTTCACTTTCCTTTCACTTTCCACTGCCTCCGGGTCCACACTGCACTTTCGCAACTGCGAAACGTGGAAAGTACTGTAGATCCGACTAAGCTCCTCCGGCAGCTCTAGTCTGTAAGCCACCTTGCCAACCCTGGCAATGATCCTGAACGACCCAATATTTCGGGGACCCAATTTTCCCCTCTTCCTGAAGCGGATCACGCCCTTCCAGGGCGAGACCTTCAGGAGTACCATGTCACCGACCTGAAACTCTAACTCGGATCGGCGTCGGTCAGCGTAACTCTTCTGCCGACTCTGAGCGGTCTGCAGCCGCTGTCTAACCTGCTGAATTTTCTCGGTAGTCTGCAAGACCACCTCCGTCCGACCCATCACCCTGTGACCAACCTCACCCCAACAGACCGGGGTGCGACATTTCCGCCCATACAACAGCTTGAATGGTGGGGCGCCAATGCTGGAATGATAGCTGTTGTTGTAGGCGAACTCTGCAAGCGGTAGGTAGGAATCCCAGCTCCCACCGAAATCAATGACACACGCCCTCAACATATCCTCGAGGTTCTGAATGGTCCGCTTGCTCTGACCATCAGTCTGCGGATGGAATGCTGTGCTGAAGTGTAACCGTGTGCCCAGCTCCTCGTGAAACTTCTGCCAGAAGCGGGAGGTAAACCTGACATCCCGATCAGAGACAATAGAAACGGGAACCCCATGGCGAGACACGATCTCGCGAACGTACACGTCGGCCAATTTCTCGGCTGACGAGCTCTCCCGTATGGCCATGAAATGGGCACTCTTGGTCAATCGATCCACGATGACCCATATAGTATCAAACCCCTTCGCCGTCCTCGGCAACTTGGTAATAAAATCCATCGTGATCTATTCCCATTTCCACATGGGAATCTCCAGGGCTGCAGCTTGCCATGCGGCTTCTGATGCTCGGCCTTGACCACCTACAGGTCAAGCACCTCTCGACGTACCAAGCGATTTCTCGCTTCATGCACGACCACCAATAGCTCAAACTCAAATCTCGGTACATCTTGGTGGCCCCCGGGTGAATAGAAAAATGAGACTTATGAGCCTCCTCCATGACCGTCTGCCTGACCCCACCAGACATCGGAACCTAGACCCGACCGCATCGGGTCAATAATCCCCGGCTATCCTGCACAAACCGGGCATTCTCACCCTTGATCCTCTCCAGCTTCCAATTCTCCGGTCGCATGCCCTCAACCTGGGCATCCCTGATCAAACTCACAAGCGGAGAGTCTACTGCTATCCTCATACACACCGCTGGGGCGGAAGACGTAGCTGACTTGCGGCTCAGAGCATCCGCAACCACATTTGCTTTACCAGGGTGGTAAAGGATCTCGCAGTCGTAGTCCTTGACTACATCCAGCCACCTGCGCTGCCTCATGTTCAGGTTTGGCTGATCCATGATATGTCTCAAGCTCTTGTGGTCCGTGTATATGGTGCAACGGACCCCGTAAAGGTAATGTCTCCATATCTTGAGGGCGAATACCACCGCCCCCAGCTCCAAGTCATATGTAGGGTATCTTGTCTCATGCGGCTTCAATTGCAGCGACGCATAAGCTATCACTCGTCCTCTCTGCATGAGGACCGCCCCTAACCCTGTGATGGATGCATCACAGAACACTACAAAATCCTCAACTCCCTCCGGGAGTGTCAATACTGGGGCCTCGCACAACCGCTGTCGGAGGGTCTCAAACGCCCTCTGCTGCTCAGGTCCCCACCGGAAATCCACCCCCTTCCTCGTCAAACGAGTGAGGGGTACCGCAATCTTGGAGAAGTCCTGTATGAATCTCCAGTAGTACCCTGCCAATCCCAAAAAGCTCCTGATGTCTAAGGGAGATTTCAGAACCTCTCACTACATAACCGCCTCGATTTTGGCCGGATCGACCAAAATCCCCTCTTGGTTAACGATATGTTCGAGGAATTGGACCTCTCGTAGCCAAAACTCACACTTCGAGAACTTGGCGTACAACCGTTCTCATCTCAGAACTCCCAACAACTCCCGCAGATGCTCCTCATGCTGCTCTCGGGTCTTGGAATACACCAAGATATCATCTATAAACACTATGACCGAGCGATCGAGCATCGGTCTGCAGACCCGATTCATCAGATCCATGAACACTGCTGGCGCGTTGGTGAGCCCAAAAGGCATCACCACGAACTCGTAATGTCCATAACGAGTCCGGAATGCGGTCTTCTCCACGTCCTCCTCTCTGACCCTGACCTGATGATACCCAGACCTCAAGTCTATCTTGGAAAACCAAGATGCACCCTACAACTAATCGAAGAGATCGTCTATCCTCGGGAGTGGGTAACGGTTCTTCACCGTTAACTTATTCAACTCTCGGTAGTCAATGCACATCCGGTGTGAACCGTCCTTCTTCCGGACGAAAAGAATCGGTGCTCCCCATGGAGAACTGCTCGGACGGATGAACTGCTTGCCTAGCAGTTCCTGTAGCTGTGACGACAGCTCCTGCATCTCTGGCGGTGCCAATCGGTACGACACCTTAGCGATAGGGGCCGCACCTGGCACCAGGTCGATCCTGAACTCGACCTGCCTCTCTGGAGGTATCCCTGGCAACTCCTCCGGAAACACATCTGCAAACTCCCTGACCACCGATACATCGGAAACCGAAATCTGATCCCTGACCTGCGTATCTACCACATACGCTAGATAACCCGCACACCCGTGCTGAATGTACTGCCGAGCCCTGGCAGCTGAACAAAACCATGATCCCACTCTGGTGCCCTCGCCATATACAATCAGTTCTCCCCCAATTGGGGTTCGAATTACCACTCGCTCGCCCTCGCAATCAATCATAGCACCGAACCGACTGAGCCAATCCATGCCTACAATCACGCACACCTCCCCCATGGGGATCGGAATCAAATCTATCGGAAAGGACACCCCGAAAATCTCCAAATCACACCCTCGATAAACTGAAGAAGCAGAAACCCCGTGTTCGTTGGCGATAGACACTCGCAACGGACACTCTAACTCGCCTACTGGCACACTGAACTCCCTACTAAATGACTGAGATACGAAGGACCGACTCGCCCCCGAGTCGAATAAGACCAAAGCAGGCAAAGAGTTCACTAAAAACGTACCTAATCACGGGTACAACAGATAAGCATACATCATATATAGTAAATGAGATAAAGGACAGAAACATACCAGCAACCACGTCCGGTGCTGCCTTGGCCTCCTCGGCCGTAAGCTGAAAGACGCGCCCCTGAGCCTTCGGGGGCTCTGCCCTACCCTGTCTCCCATCGGTAATCCTCAGTGTAGCTGGCGCTGGAGCCTGCGCCGGCTTGGCCACCAGCTGTGGACAGTTGGTCTTTACGTGACCAACCTGATGACAATGATAACATATCCTCATATCCGAGGCAGGAGCAGACTGACGGTAGTCCCTTGCAAAATGCCCCTCCTTGCCACACCTGTGGCACCCGCTACTAGATCGACAAGCTCCAGTATGACCCTTGCCGCACTTTCCACAAGTGCGGCCCTGCTGACCCCCGGTCCTAGAATCAGCGGTCTTAGACCGCTTCGGCGCCGGCTGCGACTGCACCGGGGCCGGCCGCTGCTCCCTTAACTGCAGCTCGATCTCCAACTCACGCTGCCTAGCGGCCTCCTGTAACTCCAATAGAGTATCACATCGCTGTGTGGCAACAAACTGTCGAATATCAGTCTTGAGCATGCTCAGATAACGTGTCATCTGGGCCTGCTCAGACGCGAACTCAGGGCAGAACATCGCCCTCTCAGTGAACATGCGGGTGATCTCCGTCACCTTCTCTCCATCCTGTCTCAGACTCAAAAATTCATGTGCCAAACGTTCCCGCTCAACCCGCGGAATGTAACGGGCGCAGAACATGTGCCGGAACTGCTCCCAAGTAACCACAGCTCTCTGCTCATCCGTGTATGACCCTGTCGTCAGTCTCCACCAGTCCTTGACCCCGAGCCTCAGCATGTTCAGGGCGCACCTGACCTTCTGGTCAGTAGGACATGAACACGTGAAGAAACAACCCTCCACGTCGGATAACCACCTCATGGCTCGAATAGGGTCCTGTGTACCGTCGAATGTCGGGGGCTTCGTGTTATCGAAGTCCCGATACTGGAAACCCCTACTGACTCCTCCCCCTGCCACGGATACAGCTGATGCAGCTGCTGCGGCAACTGTCTCTGCAAGAGCCACGTAGCGCTCATCAAAGTACTCAACCATGGCGGTCTTAATCGACCCGAACATCTTCGGCAGCTGTGCCCGGAACATAGCAGCCACCTCATCATGTAGAATCTCCCGAATCCTAGCATCCAACTCGTCCGTACCCATCTGTACCACCGTCTCAGGTGCTGTTGGCCCCTCCTGACCTCCGTCCCCTGATCCTGATCCCGAACCGGATCCAGCCACAAAGCGCCTCGTCATCACCATTCTGAAACATAGCACAAGATATCAGATAATCCATATAAATAACTGGGAGTCAACTCCCTACTAATCCCTTGGGATTATGACTTACTTGACACGCGTATGGGTCCTGTGCTTTCAGTAGTACGGGCCCATACTACCTTCCACACCTACCCATATTTGCCTCAAGCATCACCACAATGCCCTAACTGAATACTCAACATAGCAAGCGCTCAATCCCCACTCTTAGAGGAAATGCTAAATATCTCATAACTGGCCTCCCGGCCTCACACAACCCACCCGTCCATGGAACTTCCACCAACCCTGCAGCACTAGTGTATGCTAGTCATACATAACCCTGGACCCTATAGACTTTCGAATATCCAATCCTAACCTAAGCTCCCAATCAAACAAGAACAGAACATAAGACCAAATCAAACATTCTCAGGCTATAAGATCTCAGTTATGTATAACCGTGATGCATACACTAAGCAACTACAGTAATGATGTCAATCCCATATAAAGATAACCCTAGGCTAGCAGGCATCATGTAATCAGACAATTTTATCATGCAATTCCTAAAGATCCCTAGCCTAGTACTAACATGCTGTTTTAACATATCACATAATCAAATAATTGTATGGTATTTTGGGGATACTTACTGGCTCCGGCTGATCGTACATCCTGTATCCTCATTCGCTTATTTTGAAAATCGTTTAGAAATCATTTTGAAAACCTTTCCTTGATTTGAGACTAGATTCACACGCATGTTCCTCCAATTCACTCAAACCAAGGCTCTGATACCAACTTGTGACACCCAAAAATTCAAGCCAATTTAAACTTTTTTAAAAACATTTTAATCCATTAAGTCATTACATAGTTTGTTTTCAAAATACAGTTATCAGAGTATCCCAGTATCAAATCATAAAAGTCATAACAACGAGAGGAGCGGTACGATCATGCCTTCGCCTTCCCGCGATCACCAGAGGTACCTGAAACAACAACTGAAACTGTAAGCCTGAAAGCTTAGTGAGCTATCCCCCAAAATACCAACCACATAACCATGCCATATAAACATATAACCAAACAGTAAGCATAATGAGCCTTCAGCCTGACTGGACCGCCTCGCAGGCCTTCAGTCTATCTGGACCGCTCTCCCAACCTTCGGCACGTCTGGACCGCCTCGCGGGGCCTTCAACCTATCTGGACCGCTCGTCGGGCCTTCGGTCTGACTATCATACCCTCTTGGGTTTTGTAGTCTATCTGGACCTCCCTGGGTATGCTGGCCTTCAGCACAAAGCAGGAACGCCTCAACCCAACACCCAAATCAAACAACATGTGCATATACATTCATAGGCTATCATAATAACAGACAAACCGATCTAACAGATCAAATAGCATAGCATCGTCCTAAACCAGGACACCAACCTACCCATGTCATATCATAGCATAATCTTGTAACTAGGATATCGACCGAACCCGATCACTAAGCATAAGCATATCACCATCCTAACTAACAGGATGCGAAACAATGCACATATTATGTAATAATCCAAATAGAAATCCATAAGGGCCGGCCTTGGTGCCTTAGACCCTGTTGATATAGTGAGGATAACTCACCTTGCAACTGACGTCTGCAACTAGAAAGCTCAACTCCCGGATCACCAACACGAACTCCACCACCTATAGTTACCATAAAACCTTTTTTCATAAATCTCCAAATTACCAGAATACCCTCAGAAGTCAACTGGTCAATTCTTGGTCAAAGTCAAAGTCCACAGTCAAAGTCAACAGTCCATGTTGACTCAAATCGTCGAGTGTAGTTTACCGACTCGTCGAGTCCTTCCTGAACTCGAGAAGTCGTGAAATCCTTGATTGGCTCGTCGAGTTCCCCTTTAACTCGCCGAGTTCATACGTGTCCAAGAATTGGGAGAAACCCTAGCCGACTCGCCGAGTCTTCGAACGACTCGCCGAGTCTTCGAACGACTCGCCGAGTTCAAGGCAATCTTCAACGGACTCGCCGAGTTTGTTCATCAACTCGACGAGTTCATGACCATCTTCATATGACTCGCCGAGTTGACTATGCAACTCGCCGAGTCCTTGCAGACCTTCATCCATGCTGACACTTTTCAAGCCATGCCAAGGTTCCAGATTACAAATCCAAGCTTCTAAGGCATGTTTATCACGTAAAGTTGCAAACTTTACACGCATGCAAGGCCCTAAAGGCTCTAAATGACCAATCTAAGCTTCTAATGGAGCTTTACACCATAGGAGAGGATCATCCTTGCAAAATCTGGAAACTTTATGGACTTAGGACTCAAAAGAGGTTTAGATCTGAAGTTTCAACTTCAGATCTAGCTCCCATACCAAAATCCCTTCATGAATAACTAAAGAAAGCCCTAGTTTCCACAATATGAATGATTCTAGAAGAAAAAGAGGTTAAGGTAACAGCTGGTTACCTCCAAAACGTGCCCAAACTGAAGTAGACTCTGAATCCACACAGAAATCTTGATGCTAGCCTCTTGATCTACAAATTTCCTTCACAAAAGTCACTTCCCAAAGCTCCAAAACACTCTCCAAGCTCTCACTCACGGAAATTTGGGTTTCTGGGTATCAAGAGGGTGATAGAGGACAGTGGGAGGCGCTAATGGTCCAATATATAGGGTGCAAAAACCTGTGAATTAGGGTTTCCACTGCCAGCTCCTACTTGTCGAGTCTTCATGTCGACTCGACGAGTCACTCATTTATTGACGTGTCCTGGCCCGCTGCTACTCGACGAGTCAAGCGCCAACTCTTCGAGTAGACCTTAGACATGAAGTCTTAATGGAAAAAAATTAATAATACCTGACAGTTGGGATGTTACATTTTCCTTAGTTGACAGATGTCGTCGTCGATCATCGGATAACCAATACCTTGGTTTGAGGTAGGGAGTCATAACTTCATGAGTGTTGGTGTATGCAACATCACATATGTAATATTTATCTATAAATGTGAGTGACATAACTATTATATAAAGAAAAATTAGAAAATAGTTAATGTATTTGATAATCAGTGTAAAAGAAAACTACAAACCCACTGGATGTGCATAGACATCCGAAAGTCGGGTTAAATGCAACTTCTTTCAAAAATCGTGAATCATGTATTATACCCTTCCAACTGACTCATATGAATGTGAATATCATAAAAAAAATCACAAATTCCTAGTATATTTGGAAAACATCCATATTTTCCTCTTCCTCTATAATGAGTTGAATGCAACGGCCGAAGTCGTGCCCTCAAATAGTTGAGTGCGAAGATTAGGAAAAGGTAGTGGCAATCTTCTCAAAGCTTCAACATATTTGATCGTCTTCTTAAATGTAACGTCCCAAAAACCGTAGTATTTTTTTTTCATTTTTAAAAGTCATTTTCATAGAAATCATAATTCATCAAAACATTGTTTTACAATCATATCAAAATTAGAGTAATAAGATCAGAGTATCTCTCAGAACATGAAACTTCTGGATGATGTTTACAATCATGCCTTCGTCCTCCTCCGATCCTCTGAGGTACTTGAAACATTTAAATCCACAACTGTAAGCCAAATCTTAGCGAGTTCCCTAAAATACCCAACATGACAATACACATACAATGCATGCACACATGAGCCTACAGTCTGACTGGACCGCCTCGTAAGGCCTACAATATACCTGGATCGCGCTCCTTGGGCCTACAGTTTGACTGGATCACCTCACAAGGATTATCATACACCTAGACTGCTTGAGTATCTTAGCCTACAACACAAAGCATGATTGTCTCAATCCAACCATAATATGTCGACATATTCAAACAAATAAAAAATAACCAACAAACATAGGTAATAATACAGATCTACCAATCTAACAAATCAATACAACATACCAATCATCCTACACACAAGGATACATACTGTAGTATAACTATAATGAGAAAACTCACCTTGCAGGCTAGCAGACAACAACACAGCTCTCATGGAACAAAGACTAGTGCTACGAGTCGCCTATACAAAATCAGAGGTACATCCTCAATCTACAACCTAAAACCCCTCAAGTTGACTAAAAGTCAACTTGATTAAAAGTCAACGGTCAACGATCAAAGTCCAAAACCAAAAGTCAACTTAGCTGGCTACCACGTTGTGGCCAAGCATTAACAACGACGTGGTAGCCTCGCAAAAAAACAATTGCACTACTGCCTACCGCCACATCGTGGTAGCCAAACCACCACGCCATGGGACCTGATCTTACCAACTTAATGCATTAATTTCTTAATCCTTCAAGCTACACATTTATACTTTCCAGTAGGCTTTTTTTACACCCAATGAGTCATAAAATCATTGCTTTATAGACATGCATGTCTTTCCCAAGATAGGTCACAAAAATGGTGAAAATGAGGTCAAAACCTCAAGTATGGAATCAAAACTTTATATTACTTCAGATCTAGAACAAGGAACTATAAAACGACCTCAAGGATCCATGAAGTTGCCAACTTTATCCACTTAAACTATCCTAAACTTGAATAAAAGTGCATAGAACCCTAGATTTAAAAGAATAACACATAAATTTTGGAACTTGAGGACTTACAATGGTCCATGATATATGCGATGAGGTGGTGAGGGGACTTTCTTGATGGATCTATGCTCAAGGGACCCCTTCTTCTCCTTCAAGACACCAAAAATCACCACTTAAGCTTCAAGAACTCAAAAATGGAGGCTAGGGCTTGCTTGGGATGAAAGGGAGGTGATGGAGGCTGAGGGTGTGCAAACGCTAGCCATCACATCCTTTAAATAAATGCACTAACCTCGAAAATTAGGGTTTTTCTTGCAGCCAGACGCCACGGCGTGGCGCCCTAAATGAAAGCACGATTCCATCGGGTGCCGCCAGGTCGTCATGCTATCATTACTTTGTCGTGGCCACCAAAACCTTATATTTTTAAGTCTTAAATGCCAAAACCACAAAAGAAATTATATCTGAAACTTGGTGTTATATTAAAAAAATTATATTAGATTATTAAAACACAATATAACTTTTATTTAAAAACAAAATACCTTCATTTCTAGTTTCCATTCTTCTTCTAAAAGATTAAAGATGTTGGTTAGGGGTTATAAACATTGCTAATTTTGTTTTCTTAACTTCAGCCAAACTCCAAACTTTTATTTTAAGTAGTCAGAGTGACTCTTCATTTGCCTTTGTTCCATAATAAAATTATGTTTATTTTTTAATATTTCAGCTACAATCCTCAAGAGAGTGGTTTTAAGCTACTCCCTTCCCGATCATTAACCGTAACTACATGCAACCATTCTTCTAGAAAAGTTTTTTCTACCATTTCTACCTTCCAACTAATCTTAGTATAACACCATGATTCTTTCTACAATAAAAATTAAAACTTTTGTATAAGTCCCGTTTTAAATCTGATGATAACACTTTATTTATAAAACTATTTCTTCAATATTACATAAAACATAATACTTTAGAGTAATATCGGAAGTCTTCTAAAAAAAGCTTTTAAAACATATTAAACATAATGTGGATGGTGTTGCAGTTAGGCCACGTTCTTCCTTTTGTTTACCTTGGAGGGGCCTGGAATATTAACAAACAATGGGTAAGCTTAAAGATTAGTGAGTAAACACAATAATCACCCATTATATTAAGCATATACCACATAACATATAAATACTTATGACATAATCCTTAACACATATTGTTAGTACCAACCCTATATTGTCACTTTCCCTTATGGGGTTACTCATGACAAATTGTGATCACTTTCCTTATAGGGTCACTCATGATCATCCCTTAACCTTGACCACTTCCCTTTTTATAGGGTCACTCATGATAAACACATATACAAATTTAGTTAATTTAATAAATGAGTTAGTACAACTCACTTAATCAGTCTTGAATCAGCTAAGTAGGTCAATTTGCAGACAAGCACAAACAACGTGTATCAACCTATAATGTTACACTGGTTATTGACTATTTGATCACAACAATTAATATACATATTCTTCATTAATCCCACAAATACTTGATTGACTATCAAATAAGGATTGACATATGTAACAAACGGTAGAAATAGGTCAACGTTCGTCGGTCAAAACCTCGTGAACCCCTTGTAATAAGACCCGTTGTGCATTATTCCATACTTTTGAATGCAAATGAAGTTATTACATGTCGATCGCAAATGAACGAATAAGAATACACAAAAATAAGCACTATTTAATGCATTAAAATTGAAATTTATGCATTAAGTATAATTATGTGGAACAAATACTTTAGATTGATAGAGCATGCGAACACAATTTTGTGTATATAAAGAACGTTAAAAACGGAGAGCGTATGCAAAAGATCCATCCATTTTAAGAAAGCAAATCATAATATAACTGATTTTTTCCTGAAACGAAAACTGAAACGATTCGTTGGGATACTTGCACACCTTGTTAGGAAATTCTAAAACCGTTTTTGAACTCGGACTAAGACCTAATATTGAATTTCAGTTTCATAATATTTTAACCCGAAGTTAAGACGAATTCGCGAAAACTGTCGGACTGAGATTGTATAAAAATAAGACTTTGAACGCTTTTTTCACCTAGTTTCGTCTATCAGTTTGGAATTCGAATTCTGATTACATTTTTGGATTCACCACACTCGATACAACCGACAAGCATGTTCGTAAAATTTATATGAAGTCGGGATACGAACAATGCAAACCAAGGCGACACTTAGAGAGGTGATGACATCATCACCATGACATCAGTGGCGGAGGCAGTAGGGAGAAGGCGGGTGCTTCCCCCCACCCCCTCCCCCAACTTGTCTACTGATGCCATACCTTTTGACTAAGATAGCTCCATTTCTAAAACCATCCTAAATACTCATATAATGAAAAGAAAGAAGGCAAATACATCTATACAAGTCTCTAATTATATTTTCTAATTAAAAAAACATATATTTTACAGAAAAAGGGAAAATACATCTCCAATCTTTTAGAGGGATAAGTATGGTAACTGAAATTTCAAAAAGTTTTAAAAAATTTGGAAAGCCCTCGACACAGATAAAAAAACAAGTTGAAAATCTTCCAAATAAATCAAAATCCTTTTTCAAATGGTTACCATCGTGTGCCATCGTCTTTCCAAACCTTGATTTTCTGGAACAGTGGAGATCGTTTTCCAGCCTTACCATTTGATCATCGTTCAAGATGGAGATCCGACCAAAACGATCATCGTACCTGAAGGCTTCGATTACGAGCTCTATAACCGAAACGACGTCAATCGAATCTTAGATCCTAAAAGTCCAGTAGCGTTTCCATCAAGATTCCGCTTGTTGCTGCTTTGTTCTCCTCTCCAAGAAAAAATACAGTCACCATTGCTATGTAAGATCTAACTTTCAATATACAAATATTTTTGAAGTCTTTTTAACTATGTGTGGTTGTATGTGTGGTTGTGTGCGTAGTTGGGAATTGGAGAAAGAAACAATGAAAGTGTAGATAAAATAAAAGTAAACGATGTCAGACAAAAAGGTTGTATCCCATCTATTCTTGTTTCTTTTTCTATTCTTGTTTCTTTTTTTTAGTTGTATCTATAATTCTTCTATTATTTTAGTCTTTTAGATTTAAGCTATTATTCATCTCTTTATGTATTAATCAATTTTATGTCTTTATTTTTTAGTCTTAATTATCTAGGGTATATAAACTAAAAAATTGTTGCGTTCCATTTGAATGAGAGAGAGTAATTTTTTTTGGTTTATATGATTATTATGGGCAGAAAATTAATTTGTTATATGATTGTTTAGAGCTTTGTTATATGGGTGAATTTATTTTTTGAATTTGTTCCGTTGTTTCATACCCTAGTTTCATATTTTAGATGTAAGCCCCCCTTATTATAGGATCCTTATAGGATGCTGGTTCCGCCCCTGCATGACATCATCATCATAGTGACAATATCAAATGTCTTATAAAATGAGCCATATCTTCATCAAAATCAACAACTATTCCCTCTCTTTAACCCCCCTCTCTCTCTCTCTCTCTCTCTCTCTCTCGTTTAGCTCTACTAGCCATCGACGAGGAAACCAGCCATCGGTGCTGCCGTATTCTGTCACCCACCTCCGACTTGCGCCACCTCCCTCTAGATGCTACCCTTTCCGACCAACAGTATCTCAGGCGAGCCAAAATAGCTCCGACAGCCAAGAACAGTCGTCGGAAACCACCGACCGCCGCCAGCCGCTGCCATCAACCACCTCTGTTTGACCTGAATTCAACTGAAAGGCACTCCTCCACCCCTTAAGACTCGAATTCAAGTCCATCTCAAACCGCCACCGGAAAACACTTTTCCGACCATCTTTTTATCATACGACTGGTTTTTGGAAAATTTCCGGCAAGCCTCTAGGCAGTTTTCCGACGACCACAAATACTCTTTACCACATGTCTCGACCCAATATACGGCCCTTTGAAGTCGTTTAGACGTAAAAGTGTGTCGGTTAAAAAGTCAGAAATCGTAAGTCGGATGTCGACTTCCGATCCGAACCATTTTCTGAAGAACCCGAATAGTTATCCCAAACCGTCTTTGTCAAATCTACGACCCTTAAGTGTCATTTGGAGAAAAAGAGGTGTCGTTCATGAAACCCCGAGTCGCGGTTCAAATCCTCGTTTCAGATCTGAACAAAACAACGCTAAAGCATGCTATGAAAGTGAGTTCTACAACCCTTTTTAAAGGTTTTATATTTTGAGGGAGAATATATGTGCAAAACGTCTTTTCCTTTATATAAAATTTGTTACTGTTAGTCTAAATTATATATATATATATATATATATATATAAAACAAAAGTTTACTTATTTATATTTTATGTTTTAGATAACAATTATATATATATATATATATATATATATATATATATATATATATATATATAAAGCTTTAATCGTTTGTAAATATATAACTGTCAAAAGTAGTTAAAAGTCATTTTTATTTCAAATGATATATTTTAATGATTTGTGAGATTGTACATTTATTGGTATTGTTGGTTTGGTTTTGGTCGAAACACACTCGTTATGCTGCCGATTTTTGTTAGAAAACTTTAATATAGTTTTTAAACAGTAAATAAATACAATGTCTAATAAACTTATTAATATAAGGTTAAGACTTGGATTTACATTTTGAACAAGTTGAACTCGGTGAATGAATAATAGCCTAATAAAATGTTTAACTAAAAATTAGAACTTAAATGCACAACACGTTTTTCGATCTGTAAACCTGGAAATAAGTATATGAGTTGTTTCTTCATTCACTAAGGATAATAAGTTAATAGATCCCTTTGTGCGATAACCGTTAATCACTTAATCCTTATGAGCGAAAACATTGTGTATATCTCTATACGGGTTGACAAAATCCATAATTTACACAAAACATAGTTCAAAACCATAATATAAATCAAAGTATCCTAAAATCAAAAGTCAAATAAATATCAAGGATGATGTGCATAATCATGCCTTCTCCTTGCCCCTATCTTCTGATGTACCTAAAATCATAAAATCAAACAGTAAGCCAAAGCTTAATGAGTTTCCCAAAATACACCACACACTAAGACATATACAAACGTGCATGCTGGGTCCACCGTCTGTGAGCTTGATTACCCCCGACCCACAGTAATCGGACTGGATTATCCTACACACTGGGTTCACAGTCATCAGACTGGATCACCCTTGGGTCCACAGTCATCAGACTGGATTACCCCGGCTCATAGTCATCGGATTGGATTGGCTCGAGTTTGTTGAATTACAACACAGAGTAGGAAAGCCTCAACCCAACCACACTATGTCGAAATATGCACATATAAATAATAACCAGAAAGTACAGGTAATCATACAGATCTACCAATATAACAGATCACTACAACATAACAACATCCTATATACCAGGATATATAACACATAGTGCAATGTGGAAAACTCACCTCACAGTCTGAACGATAGTTGAATTGATCACTGCTCCAAACAATGGCTCTACGGGTCGCTTGTACATCACATAGGGACCAAGCCTCAATCTACTACTCAAAATACCCCAAATAACATAAAGTCAAACTTGGTCAAAGTCAACGGTCAACCTTCAGCTGGTCGCCACACCATGTTCATCCTTGGCCATGCTGTGGCCGCTAAACGACAAAGCAGACGGATTCCTACTAGTCGTCACGCCGTAACAACCTAAGGCCATGCCGTGGGGACTGGTCTGGACAACTTAATCCATTAAGCCATTTTCCTACAACTCCAAGATCTCTAAAGCTCAAATCTAGTCCTTCCCATGGTTTTGATGGATAAAGTTTCCAACTTAATCCATCAAGACACCTCAATAAGTCAAGATCCCAAACCTTAATTCCTTAAAAGTGACTAAATGTATAAAGTCACCTATTAAGCACCCAATCTCTAGAGTTGCTCACCCAAAGATTACAAAATGGTTTCTTACACCTAATAAGCCATACAAATCGTAGCTTTATGGACATGCATGTCCAATGCATGTCCCTTCCATTTTAGATAAAAAACATGGCAATAAAGAACTAAAGCTTACACATGGGACCAAAAACTCCATAGATTCTCAGATATGGAACATATGACACTAAAATGACCACATGGATCCATAAAGTTGCCAACTTTATGAGATCCAACCTTCCAATTTCTCACACCATGAAGATTAAGGGAACAAAGGGCTAGATCTAGAGACAAGTAACATAAAGATTGGATCTTGAGGACTTACAAGAGATTAGAAAACATGCACAAGATGGGTATGGAGAGTTGCTTGATGAAACAAAGACCGAGGGGGTCTTATTTATCTTCAAAACACCACCAAACACACAAAAACTCAAAGGTTAACAATGGAGGCTAGGGTTTTCTCTTGGAGGCTGAGGGAGAGTGATTGAGGCTGAGGGTAGGCAACCCTATCCATCATATTCCCTTAAAAAGGGGCTCAAATGCCGGATTATGGTTTACCATTAAACAGCGGCCACGCCGTGACGATTAGATGCCACACAGTAGCGTTAGATTAGAGCCAATGAAACTTTGGCCTTGGCGATGCCATGGGATTCCATCACCATGTCGTGGCCCACCAGAAATCCAACATCTGAAATATTAAATTACTTAAAAGAAACATACTCGATACTTGGCGTTACAATTCTCCCCACTTGAATTAGACTTCGTCCTCGAAGTCCTCAACTGCGGATAACTATGGGTATTGCTCCTGCATCTCTGCCTCGAGTTCCCAAGTCCACTTAGAACGTTTTTGATGTTGCCACTGGACCTTGACTAAAGGTACCACCTTGTTGTGCAAGGCCTTTTTCTTCCTGTCTAGAATCGCTATCTGTCTCTCCACTTAATTCAGGCGCTAATGAATCTGAATGTCATCCAAAGGGATCACTGCCGAATCTTCAATCACATACTTCCGAAGCTGAGAAACATGGAAGGTGTTGTGAATATGACTAAGCTCCTCAGGAAAATCCAATCGATATGCGACCTTTCCTACTCTGGCTACCACCTGGAATGGTCCGATAACTCGGGTCCCCAATTTTCCCCTCTTCCTGAAGCAAATAACACCCTTCCAGGGTGATACCTTTAGCAATACCATATCCCCGACCTGGAACTCCAACTCGGATCACCGTTTTTCGGCGTAACTCTTTTGTCGGCTCTAAATTGTCTACAACCTCTGATTGATCTTCTGGATAAGCTCTGTAGTCTGAAGGGCTACCTTGGTCCTACCCATGACCCTGTGGTCGACCTCTCCCCAACAAACTGGTGTACGACACTTCCTTCCATAGAGAATCTTGAAAGGCGGCGCACCAATACTGGAATGATAACTGTTGTTATAAGAGAACTCGGTTAGGTGAATGTAGGAATCCCAACTACCACCAAAGTCGATGAAACAAGCCCTCAACATATCGTCGAGCCTCTGAATGGTCTGCTCACTATGTCCATCAGTCTGAGGGTGATAAGCAGTGCTGAAATGCAGTCTAGTACCTAATTCCTTGTGAAACTTATGCTAAAACTGGGAAGTGAACCGTACATCGCGATAAGATATAATAGAGATTGGTACACCATGGCCAACGACAATCTCGCGCACATACACGTCGGCCAAATTCTTGGCCGAAGAACTCTCTCGAGTAACAAGAAAATGAGCACTCTTAGTCAACCGGTCCACGATAACCCAAATTTCATCAAATCTATTTGTCATCCTCGACAGCTTGGTGATGAAATCCATAGTGATTTGTACCCATTACCACATGGGAACCTCCAAGGGCTGAAACTTTCCATGCGGCCTCTGGTGCTCAACCTTGACCATCCGACAAATCAAACATCTCTCCACATACCATGCAATCTCCCTCTTCATGCATGGCCACCAATAGCTAAGTCTCAAGTCCCAATACATCTTTGTGGCTCCAGGATGAATCAAGAACCTGGACTTATGAGCCTCCTCCATTACTATCTGTCAAACTCCTCCAAAGAATGGCACCCATACTCGACCGCACCGGGTCAAAAGTCCACGACTATCAGTAGAAAATATGTCAATCTCACATCTGATCCTCTCATGCTTCCAATTCTCTGTCTTGACTCCCTTAGCCTGAGCCTCCCTGATCAGATCTAAAAGTGGGGAGTCGATGGTCATCCTTAAACAGTGCTCTCGGGCAGGAGTACTAGCCGCCTTGCGGCTCAAAGCGTCGGCGACCACATCGGCCTTCCCCGAATGGTAGAGAATCTCACAATCATAATCCTTGACCACGTCTGGCCATCTGCGCTGCCTCATGTTCAGATTCGGCTGATCCATAAGATATCTCAAACTCTTGTGATCCGTGTAGATGGTACAACGAACCCCATAGAGATAATGCCGCCAAATCTTGAGCGCAAAAACCACTGCCCCCATGTAACGACGTAAGTTTTTAAAACAATTTTTCATTTTTCAAACATAATAAAACTCATATAATATTCTCAAAATCTCATGTATCAAATGTCATCACAATAAAACATATCCCAGAATCTCAACACATAATCATCTGCCAGTGTGTACAAATCATGTCGACGCCTTCCCGCGATCCTCGCTGGTACCTGAAACACATATCACATAACACGGTAAGCATAAATGCTTAGTGAGTTCCCCAAAATACCACATACAACACATAAGCCACTCGAGGCTATAACTCAGTATTACCTCCGGTCAATGTGTCTCAGCAGGACCCTCCAGTCCCGTAGCTTGTTGGACCCTCCAGTCCGGTCTAGCTCGTTGGACCCTCTGGTCCGGTCTAAATCGTAGGACCCTCCGGTCTAGTCTATATAACACATAGCATACATATATCACAATGCACATAAACTCAAACATACACATAACACATAAGACCCTCCGGTTTGCACATAGTTACCACTCTAGGTAATGTATAGTGAGAAGACTCACCTCGGGAAATCTCGGAAAGTCTCGAACTCGAATCACTGATCTAGCCTCTGCCTAATCACATAAAGTAATTATCTATAATTAATACGACTCTCAAAGACTAGACTAGTCCCTCCTTATATTCTCTCAGAAGGGGAAAATACCATTTTACCCCTTCAATAGTCCAAGTGTTGACCAAACCCTAAAAGTCAACCCCAGTCAACGGTCCAACTTTGACCAGACTCGTCGAGTGCACTCGGGTGATTCGGCGAGTCCATGCGTGTCCTCTGAATCCTCCTAAGGCCTCACTCGACTCGTCGAGTTAACCTTTCTCTCGACGGGTTACCACTGATCACGAAGCGTGGTGCAACACAATCCGACTCGTCGAGTCCTCTCATGGACTCGGCGAGTTTCTTCCATGAGAATGCTCAAACGACCTTCTGAGGTCAGATCTGTTTCTCTAACTTATATATCTGACCTTCTAACATCCAAAAGTCACGTAAAGGTCTGAACTTTACGTTCATGCATCGCACATATGGCTCTATTTGATGAAATAACTCTAAAAATGGAGCCTTAGGCTCAATATTCTCATGTAACAGCATAAAGCTTGGTTGTTGGGACACTCTGGACCTCTCAAGGTCCAGATCTAAAGTCTATTCCTCAATGGGACTTCACATGCTCCATATTCCAACTAAAGAAAGGGTAAAGAAACCCTAGATTCAAGAGATCTACTATATACACGAAAATAGGCATGGATTCATACCTCAACAACAACCTTTGGTGAAGTAATGGTAGGTCTGAGCTCCTCAATCAGCCTAGCTTGAATCCCCTCTCTTCTTCTTGCAAGAATGCACTAAAGGTGATGCGATTAGCTCCTTACCTCACTCTCTATGCTCTCTGGTTCGTTAGGGTTTCTCAAGTGGGTGTGTGGCCGCAATGAGGGCCATAAGGACCCTTAAATAGGGCACATGCCTGAAGATTTAGGGTTTCTGTCCATAGCGCGGACGCGTCGAGTCGACTCGCCGACTCGTCGAGTCCATTCATTAATCCTACTAAGCAGTCGCGATCCTACTCGACGAGTTTAGGCGTCAACTTGTCGAGTCCCTCTCCTTGACTCAAAAAAATAAATACTCAATTTATGATACCTGGAAATCCGGATGTTACACCCCAACTCCAAATCACGAGTCACATATCTAGCCTCATGAGGCTTCAACTGCCTTGATGCATAAGCAATGACTTTACATCTTTGCATAAGAACTACCCCCAAACCTATGATTGACGCATCACAAAATACCAAAAATCCTTAACCCCCAAACCTTTGATAGTCTGACAGTCATCTGTACTCTGTGGTTTAGTCTTTTATCTCTGTAGGTTGACCTAGGAATACATGTGGTTTTGAGAGGGTCGACATAATGTTGGTGATTTCACAGGTTTTGGTAAGTGTGAAAATACTTTGTTGGTGTTCTTAAGTTAAAACTCGTTGTAACCTCAACCTAGGTTAGCGTGTTAGCCTATTTTATAGTGTTTTGGTAGTAGGATCTAGATAGTTGATGACTAAATTTGAATCCTATTTTGGACAGAAGTTGTATATTTTACTTTTTAACTTATCTCAAGTTTAGTGTTTTGATAATATCTTTCTAATATTTTCTTTTTATAGTATTTATAGGCAATACTTCTTGAGGAATTCCTCAAGAATAGCGATGTTATGTTCGAACTCGTTTCCTCGAGTTTGTTTGGACTATCACTAAGTATAGTATTGGTAGTTTATGATAATTTAGTTTTAGTTAACCCTAAACTCGCTTCCCCGAGTTTGTGTGTACTATCCCTACTTCCATAGGTAAGTTCCTAGTGGGAGTCTAAGACAGTGAGAAGTTGGTTGAGCTAAACTAGCTTCCTTGAGTTTGTGTGTACTATCACTACTTATTTAATTGTTATTAGTAGTTTAGGATAGCTAGTTTTAGTTTGAAAAAGTTACGATGAGTTCCTATAATCGAGCTATGACTGTTGATCTCGAAAATAACGCGACGCTTCATCGGACGTCACTGTGTTTAGAAAGTTATGTCTGCTTCGACTTGTCGTTGGGTTGTAGCTAGCAACCACGATGGGAGTGTCAATCCCATATAAATCTATACATATCTATCTCGATCACTTAAGAATTAACGATTATAGGCCGGGTGTTAGCTGAAAATCTATCAGCGTGTTGATGAATCGTGTCTCATCTAACTCTTGTCGTGGGGGCCTCCCCTGGTCGTTCGTGTTGTATTTTATATGATATACTTATTATTTATATTATTTATCTGATATATATATATATATATATATATATATATATATATATATATATATATATATATATTGTGTTTACCGTAGCCGAGAATTTTGGCAGAGTAACACTAGGTACTAAGCTTATCTAAAGGTGGCTATAATAACGAGTTTCAACGTTTCCTGGCAACTGGCCAACGTGACAACTAGGTATGATCTTATCTATCATAGTGGTCTTGTATAACAACTAGGCAAAATATTAGCTAAAGAGTTTGGGCAGAGTAACTATTGGACATAATATTATCCTAATGCTATAGGCATAATTACCTAACTATAATTACCGACAACTATGTAAAGTTGTATTTTAGACATGTATTCCCCCCGAAAAGAGTTGATAATGGGCCGAGAACTCACCTGAGAGTTATGAAAACGTTGTTGTAGGATAGGAATCCAGAAGCTAGTACTTCGAAAGACATTCAGGATAATGCTAAGAGAATCAATATAGAGATAGAATGAGTGAGAGGGGTGAGGAAAATGGTTTGCTGAAGCTTGCTATTTATAGCAGGTTTTACGGTGCGTGTCGTGCAATTGCGCGCAAAGTATACGATGATGCCATGTGTCGTCTCCTCAGTATGCCACGTCATCCCGTATCTCGATGCAATCGTGTGTCAGGGCGCGCAGCGCACTGCGTTCAAGCGCGCGTGTCGTAATAATTAAACTTCGAAAATTCGTAACTCTCGCATACGAACTTCGTTGTCGATGACTCTTATATATTCGTGTAGTTTTTATTATCGTTAAAAAATCGTAACTCTCGTTTTGGCTAGTTTTGGCTTTTGTTATTTTGACTAGTTTTTATTCTCCTCATAGTTTTTGACGTTGTAAATTTTTAAGTACGAAAGACATTTTTTTACTATAAATGTCGTATCTCGCTCATAGTGTGTCAGATTCTTGCAAAATTTATATTTCTGGAGTTGCGGTAGCGTGTAGAATCCAAATATGTTAACCTGCTCGCAAAGTGTCGCGACTTTTTGCGTATGTATTTTTGAGCCTATGGTTTTATGTAAATAAGAGTGATGGTTGAAAATTTTTGGCGTTTACAAGATTGTATTATTGTGTTTTGACGTTGGTTGTCGACGGCGGATAGGGACGTGTTTCCTGGGTTGTCACAACTTCAATCTTGGCCGAGTCGAACAGAATTCCATTCTGATTGACGATGTGTCCCAAAAATTGGACCTCTCGTAACCAGAACTCACACTTAGAGAACTTGGAATAATGCCTCTCCCGCCTTAGAACCCCAAGCCACTGTCTAAGATGCTCCGTATGCTACTCCCTAGTCTTGGAGTAGACCATAATATCATCAATGAAAATAATAACCGACCGATGAAGCATCGGCCTTCATACCTAATTCTTCAAATCCATGAATATTGCAGGTGCGTTGGTGAGCACAAACGGAATCACCACGAACTTGTAATGACCATAACGAGTTCGGAACGTTGTCTTCGCCACGTCCTCCTCCATGACTCTCATCTGGTGGTAACCTAACCTCAGGTCAATCTTGGAGAACCAAGATGCACCCTGCAACTGATCGAAGAGGTCAACTATCCTACGAAGTGGGTAACGATTCTTTACTATCATCTTGTTCAACTCTCGATAGTCTATGCACATGCGATGTGACCCGTCCTTCTATTCACGAACAAGATTGGTGCTCCTTAGAGCGAACTGTTCTGCCTGATAAACTGCTTGCCCAATAGCTCCTAAAGTTAAGAGGACAATTCCTGCATCTCAGTCGGCCCGAGGCGACATGACGTCGTAGCAATTGGCACCGCACTGGGGATCAGATCGATCCTGAACTCCACCTGCCTCACGGGAGGTACACCAGGTAACTCCTCTGGAAATACATCTGAAAATTCCCTAACCACAGACACATCACTCTCCCCTCATTCCGAGTGTCAACCACATAAGCGAGATAACCCAAACATCCAAGCTTAAGATACGACCGAGCCGTGGCAGCTGAGCAAACGGTCAAATCGTCCCTAGTGCCCTCTCCGTAAATAACCAATTCTCCCCCACTTGGGGTTCGAACTACCACATACCGTCTCTCATAGTCGATCATGGCTCTAAATCTGCAGTTTCTAGATATGTTCCGAGTGGAGTATGTCCCTATTCTGTAGTGCGAGTGACTCACAAGAGTACCTGTCGCTCAAACAGACGATTGAGTCGGTGATAGAGATTACCAAGATGTTTATGAAGAGAGCTCTTTTCTGCCCTGAGTATGCTGCTTCAGAGCAAAAGCATATGTCGCGATACTTGAGTGTAGAGCTCTGTGAGGGTTGGTTTCGGTTTCCTTGGGAAGGTTGGGGTATGCTCAGGGTTGTGGCCATGTTGCTCAAGTTGTTGGGCGTGCCGGAGATGGTATGGAAAGATTTCAAGGACGAAATCTAATTTAAGTGGGGGAGAGTTGTAACACCCTGTTTTGAATCGTTTCCCGTTTTGGAGTAGTGATCAGTGATTGGGTATTAGCGGGCTTGAGAACCTTGAAGAATTGAGATTTGGAATCATTTGGGGTTGGATAATATAATTTGGATGATTCGGGTATTCGGTTTGTGTTTTGGAGTCAAAGGGGATTTTGGTAATTTGTCAGCTCGGGCTTTTATGGAAATTGGAGGTTTGTTCGGGAAATGGTAAGGCAGGTATGGGTTGATTAAAGTGTAGGTCTTCTCTTTACCTTTTCATGGATACAAGGATCGTCGGAATAGGATTTTTAACGAAGAAGTTATGGCCTTCGGAGTGCTTAAGGGTTTAAGAGGGAACCCCAGTACGCGAGGCGTACTTAGGGAGTACACGGGGCATACTGATGCGAAGGGTACTACGTTGGGCGTAATGTTGTGTACGCTTAGCGTACTGCGAGGTTCAGATCGGGGTTGCAAGACATCGTACGCTGGGCGTACGAGGCGTACGCGGGGCGTACGAGGGAAAGGGAAAAAACGCTAATTTTTGGATGTGTACCCTATATAAACACATTAAGTCTTTTTGGCTGGCCTCTTTACCAGCCTCCAAGTCCCCAAAACCATAGAAATAGTCTCTAAGCCTCCATGTTTGTGATTTTGAGCTCATGATGTGCATTTTAGTGTTTTTGGGTCATTTCCAAGAAGATGGAGTTTGGTTCAAGGTTGTGGATCAAGGCAAAGCTTGTGGATTTTGATTATGTGCTTCATTTCGAGCTTGTTTGAGGTAAAAAAATCTTTGATCTTGTTCATTGTTGGCTTAGATCTATGTTGTACGAGTTTTGGTCCCTTTTGGCCTCAAGAATGAGATCTAGTGGTTTGGTACCACTCCAGGAGCTATGAGTTGCCACTCTTGGTGTTTCTGAGGTTCTAGATGCATAAAGTTGCCTCCTTTAGGGTTTTGAATCCCCCATGCATGAGATGGTGTCCTTTTGATGAAAGTATAATGTTTTATCTTGAAGATTGGTTCATTGGGGCATGCAAAGTCACCAAGTCAGTGACTTTATGGTTCTAGACACTTGTTTGGGCTCAGATCTGTCATTTGGACTTCTGGACTTAAGCATTAAGAGCTTAATGCCGAAATTGGCTTAATGGATGAGTACGTTGGGCGTACAAGTCTGTACGCATTGCGTACAAGCCAAATTGCATGTACGCTTAGCTTACAGCTGAGTACGCCTCGCGTACTCAGTCAGGAGGGTTTTGAGTTTTGGGCTTCGTGTTAGGCTTACTTTTTAGGCTTGGGTGTTTGAGTTCTTAATGGGCCATTTGAGTACAAGTGTTTGGGACTAGGAAAATTGGTTGGGCTTTAGGGTAAGGCCCATGTCAGGGATTGGGCCCAATTTGAAAAATTGGGCCATATTTAGGCCTTGGTTGGTTATTTTGCTTTTGGGCCTTTGAGGTTGTGAGTTTGGGCCTTAGTCTTGGACCAAGCTAGGTCAGGGGTAAAATGGTATTTCTACCCCGAGTATGGATTATGGATTTGGATTTGGAACCCAATTGTTAGTTGGGTGTTGTTTTGACATTGACAGTTCGGGGAATCTGTCAGCCAGCAACTAGGGATCGTCTGTGTGATTCGGCAGTGCGAGGCGAGTCTCCTCACTGTATTTAGCGGCTCGAAGGCACCAATGCTGACCCATAGTTTATTATGTTCGGATGCTAGCTGTCTGTGTGACTCTTGCATGTGTATGTATTGGTATGTATGTCGAGCGGGGCTCGATGCCGGGCAAGGCCTGATGACTGTATCATATGCTGTTATCTTTGTGATTATCACATGTGTGGGTAGGATTTTGTGTTTGTATGTTGGGCGGGGCCCGTGATGTGAGTGTGGGCAGGGTCCGTATCTCAGTGGGTGGGGCCCGTTACGTGATTGTAGGCGGGGCCTGATATGCGAGTGTAGGCGGGGCCCGTGTCTCAGTTGGCGGGGATCGATATGCGAGTGTCGTTGGGGCCCATCTCTCATTGGGGCGGGGCCCATTATGTGCTTATTTATGTATGTGTGGTATGTGGTATCCTGGGGAACTCACTAGGCTTTGTGCTTACGGTTTTCAGTTTATGTTTCAGGTACTTCGGTTTTCAAATGGAAGGGCTCGGGATGATTGCAGAGCACACACCACATGTTTCCGCATTCTGTGAATTACTCTGATTTAATGATGTTTTGCTAAGTCTTGATTTCCTTTGTTTTATGGAGATGATATGTATTAACGATTTATTAATCTAAAAACAAAAATTTTATGTCATTATTTTTGGGACGTTACAAGTTGGTATCAGAGCCTTGGTTTGAGGGATTCGGACATACTCTCGAGTGTGTCTGAAATCAAACTAAGGATTTGGTAAACTTTGTTTTTCAAAAATGAAGAAAGGGAAAAACAAGTCTTCTAATACAAGAAAGGGTGTGGTGCATGAAATCGACCGAGCTCAAGTAAGTTTTCCCAAAATACCCATACATGTTATGTATTATGCTTTGATCTGTGAATCTGTGAATCGCATGCTAGTTAGGGATAAGGATCTGCTCAGTTTTTGCATGCTAGAATGATATGAGAGATGCCTTTGTATGCCTATTGTATGAGCTTATAGACGTGCATGCTAGTTCTGATTAGCCAGTGATAGGTTTGTCTGATATGTGTTGTCTGGTAGCCTAGGAAGCATGTGATGCTGGTTTGGGTATGATTTGGATGTGTAAGGCAATCAGTAGCGGGAGTGGGAGCTCCTGGTATGATTTATAGTGTGGGTATTGGAGTGCTACTGCTCGAATGCTGCTTGCTGTGTGCTTTGTGGAACTCTTAGGTGATGGGAGTTAACTACTAAGTGAACATGTGAAGTCACATGTGACAAGGGTTGAATAATCTCAGAGTGATGGATTTGACCCTATTGTGCAGCTCTTGTCTGAGTCCAACCATTGTAGGGATGGGTCTGTTACTTGAAGGATTATCTAAGCTTTGTTGCATGTGATTGTATTCATGAGGTGGGTGACTGGCATTATGAGGAGTTCTTCAACAGCTGATGGCAGGGCGAGGTCGGGAACCTAGGAAAGCCTAGGGATTGCTTCGGTGGGTTTTTTTTGCACTGGGTCACAAGTGTTTGGTGTATGGATTTGAGAAGGTTACTTAGAGGATTCAGGAGGATTCTTGAGGAAAGTAAGGATAGGTGTGGAAGGTGGTATTGGTCCCGTACTACTGTAAGCATTGGATCCATACTCGAATTGGAGAGAGTCTTGGAGAATCTAAGAAGCCTGTGGGATGAGGATTATTGGGTATATTTGGATCTTTTGCATGTTGTTTCGGTATGGTGTTGAGCACTCATGGATGGGGTCCAGATTCTGGTTCTGACTCAGTAGCAGGTACTGAGCCGATCGATGCGCGATCGTGGGAGTTCATATCATCGGAGATTACTCGCGGTGTTTTGGATTGGACCTTGGTGGTCTTTTGTTCAGCCAAGGAAGGGATTTTGGAGCTCTTGGATGGTCATCTCAGGGCCTTTCGGGTCGCGATTGTATTAGGGCAGTTGGGGGCTCGTCTGGAGTCCAAAGCTTGTGGATCTCTAGAATCCTTCAGGAAGGAGGATCCTATAGTTAGTTCTTGTCATCTAGGATCGAAGGGGAGTTTTGCACCATGTCCTCAGGTTGGTCAGGGTAACTCAGGAGGAGGAGATCAGGATTTCTTCAGATGTTTTTTGCGGGTATGTCATCTTCTTTCTTCTTTTGGGTTGTTATCGAAAATTTGTATTGCGTTGGAATTTTGTTGGGTTTGGGTAAGTTATATCTCGGGTTGGTTCTCTGCTAGTGTCTGGATTATATTATCAAGGATTGTGATATGCCATTCTGCATGCCGGGAGTCTTCGATGAATCTTCAGAGGGTCGTATCTTGTTGAGTGGGTTCAACGTGTTCTGTTGTTGTTTCGGGTCTTTGTCGGGATCAATTCATGAGTATTGCTTAGAGGATCTTTGGTCAGGGTTAACAGGTTAGGTCTCCAGTGAAGTCAGGGTTTAGTGGTTTTATCATCTGTTCAGGTATGATCAGCAGTTGCCAATGGAAGAACGTTTGGGTTCAAGCACTACCGTTGTTAGGAGAGGAGCGGTAGTAGGAAGATGGTGGTGTTAGTTGCATGAGTTGTTTGGTCATTGGAAGTGCCAGGGGAGTTTTATATCTGCAGGGGTTGTAGACGGTTAGAGTCCAGTGATTCTTTGAGAATGGAAGTTGGGGTGAAGATTCGTCAGTTCAGGGCAAGGGTTGTGGTTTTAGTTACCAGCATAAGAACTTAAGGAATTGGTATGGTATCATGGGAAGTGATTTGGATTATCAGACTGATTAAGGTTTCAAGAGTATTCTTTAGGATTTCAGGAATTGGGTGATCATTGAGTTTGGCTAACAATAAAACGTTATTATTGATTAGTGCATGTCGTAGGCAGTTCATGCTATATGAGGTTGATGGGTTGGGAACCCATCAGGTTTAAGGGATGAGAGAACTTCGTCGAATCCAAGTGGGTAAGAATCGATCATGTTTTTCGGAAGGCAGGAATGGTGTGAACTAGGGCAAGTTTCTCATCATGGCCAGGAGGAGAGACGTCTAATGTGGTCGTTTATATTGAGGTTGTGTAAGTGGGAGTTCAGGAAACTTCCAACCGTTGGTCGGCGTCTTCTTTATTATGCATAACAAGCTTGTGGTTGAGCCTAGGTTGAGGGCTTCAGAATTCGAAGTATGAACCGAGCACCTGATTGGATGCAGTGGGATGCAGGTTTCGGCTCAGGATGAGTGGGGTTGTGATGGTTTGAGGTGTGGTAAGGCCATGGGTGGTATCCATGGTCGGCTTGAGGTGTTGTAAAACAACGATGGGATCGTAGCATTCACCAGTTCGAGGTAGACTACCATTAGAGGTGGTCATAAGCGTATCGAGGGAATCAGTTCGTGCCTTGGGCACGCCGGCCAGGATTGTCAAAGAGTATTCTCTATTTTAGGTTGAGGACCATTGGGGTCCTAGGCGGAGTCGGGCCTGGGTAGCTCTTGATGGGTGGGGCCCGTGGGCGAGGCCCACATGATTATGGAAATCCAGGTGGGACCTGGTAGAGACCGTTGGGTCAAGGATTGGATCTTGTGTGGCAGGATTAAGTGGGTGGTCAGTGTGTGACGCAGAGGGGTTTATAGGCTGGGTAGTCTTGTTATTTGGACTCTTGGGAACCTGGTGGTTGGACCAGGTGAGAGACTGGTAGTCTCAACGATGGTTTGAGAACCTATATATCTCGGTCAAGTGAGGGGTTGTCGTTTTCATAAGGTCTTGGGTGAAATGCAAGTGTAGATTTGTGGATCTCGGGTTAGGAATTAAGTATCGGGTTGGTTTTTGGTTAAGATCTCGAGGTGGGAATCACGAGTGTTTTTGTGTAGGATTTTCTGTTCATTGGGATAAGAATCGGGGTATCTATATGCCGAGGGCATCAATCGAAGGGTTCAAGGGTAACAAATGGGTTCAATTTTGATGGTAGATCAATCTCCTGTGATTGTGTCTTGGATTGGTTCTATTGGTGAAGGGAATCAAGATAAGTCAAGGCAGTATTATTGATTTGGAAATCGTGTGTGGAGTAGCTTGTTATTCGGAGGAGATCCTAGGTCACTTGCAGTTGGGATTGGATAATCTCAAAGTAAATGATTTGATCCTGTTGCGCAGCTCTCGTCGGAGTCTAACCGTTGCAGGGATAAGTCTCCTACTCGAAGGATTATCTGAGCCTTCTATCAAGTATAAGTGTTTTGCTGTGATATTTGGTCTATGATTTTGTTTTTAGTGGGAACCTCAAGTTATCAGAAGTTCAGTAGTCGGTTGGCAGATTAGTGGAATGGATTTTGCAATGGTTTAGTATTGGCGGTCTGTCAAGGAGATAGGCCATCTCGAGACTTCAGATTTCAGATTGAGTAAATGTGGTTAGGTTGAAAGGGATCATTTGGGTGGTGAAAGGATTCGTTCATCTTCGGGTTGTAGAGCCCTGCGAGGGTTGGTTTCGGTTGCCTTAGGAAGGTTGGGGTATGTTCGGGGTTGTGGTCCTGTTGCTCAAGTTGTTAGGCGTGCCGGAGAGGGTATGGAAAGATTTCGAGGACGAAATCTAATTTAAGTGGGGGAGAGTTGTAACACCCTGTTTCGAATCGTTTACCATTTTGGAGTAATGATCAGGGATTGGGTATTAGCGGGCTTAGGACCCTTGAAGAATTGAGATTTGGACTCATTTGGGGTTGGATAATGTAATTTGGATGATTTGGGTATTCGTTTTGTGTTTTGGAGTCAAAGGGTATTTCGGTAATTTGTCAGCTCGGGTTTTATTGAAATTGGAGGTTTGTTCGGGAAATGGTAAGGCAGGTATCAGTTGATTAAATTGTAGGGTATGGATGAGCATTAGAACCGCCGGAACTGGAACCGGACCGAAACCGAACTGAAATCGGACCGGAACCGGAACCGGAATTGGTAACAAGGTCCGGTTACCGGTTCTCCATTTTTATGAAAACCGGTATCGGTTCTAAAAACCAGAACCGGTTTGACATTTTTCTCGTTTTTTAAAATGCGCATAACTCACTCACATGAAGTCGGAATTATTTGATTTTTTTCCAACATGTAATTTGGAGTTTGTAATTCATTTTTTACTGTACCAACATATGTTTTGGTTATATATTGAATCAGACACATGCCCCGAAAGAAAGAATATCGATGCTGCGTTTTTTCTATTTCAACATTTTTTTTTTGTTTTTTTTGAATCTGTCAAATTTTTTAAATGAGCATAACTTATTCATATGACTTCCGAATTACTTAATTTTTTTTTCCAGCATGTAATTTGGTGTTTCTTGTTCATTTTAGACTATAAAAACACATATTTTGGTTAGATATTGAATCAGTTATAGACCTCGGAAGACAACATATCAATGCTGCGTATTATCTGTTTCAGCATTTTTTTTTTGAAATTTGTTCCGCTTTTAAAATGCGCATAACTCACTCATATGAAGTCGAAATTACTTAATTCTTTTTTCATCAGGTAATTTAGTGTTTGTAATTCAATTTAGAATGTAAAAAGTCATAATTTGGCTAAATATTGAATCATTTACAAGCTCCGCAAAATAACATATCATCTATAATATTGCAACCGGTTCTAGTTTGAAAAATAACCGAAAAACGGGGACCGGAACCGGAACCGACGCTAGAACCGGCGGTCCGGTTCCCGGTTGTTATAGTATAGGAAAACCGGTTCCGGTTCCTAACCGTTCCTGTTCTAAAGCTCATCCCTAGTGTAGGGCTTCTCGTTACCTTTTCATGGATATAATGATCGTTGGAATCGGATTTATAAATAAAGAAGTTATGGCCTTCGGAGTGCTTAAGGGTTTAAGAGGGAACTCTAGTACGCGGGGCGTACTTAGGGAGTACGTGGGCTCGTACTTAGGGAGTATGCGGGGCGTACTAATGCGAAGGGTATTACGCTGGGCGTAATTTTGTGTACGCTTTGCGTATTGCGAGGGTCAGATCAGGGTTGCGAGACCTTGTACACTCGGCATAAGAGGGAAAGGGGAAAAACCCCTAATTTTCGGATGTGTAACCTATATAAACACATTAAGTATTTTTGGGTGGCCTCTTTACCAGCCTCCAAGTCCCCAAAACCCTAGAAATTGTCTCTAAGATTCCATGTTTGTGATTTTGAGCTCATGATGTGCATTTTGGTGTTTTTAGGTCATTTCCAAGAAGATTGAGTTTGGTGCAAGGTTGTGGATCAAGGAAGAGCTTGTGGATTTTGATTATGTGCTTCATTTAGAGCTTGTTTGAGGTAAAAAACTTTGATCTTGTTCATTGTTATCTTAGATCTATGTTGTATGAGTTTTGGTCCCTTTTTGGCCCCAAAAATGAGATCTAGTGGTTTGGTACCACTCCAGGAGCTATGAGTTGCCACTCTTGGTGTTTATAAGATTCTAGATGCATAAAGTTGTCTCTTTTAGGGTTTGGAATCCCCCATGCATGAGATAGTGTCCTTTTTGTGAAAGTATAATGCTTTATCTTAAATATTGGTTCATTCGGGGCAAGCAAAGTCACCAAGTCAGTGACTTTATGGTTCTAGACACTTGTTAGGGCTTATATCTGTGATTTAGACTTCTGGACTTATGCATTAAGAGCTTAATGTCGAAATTGGCTTAATCGATGAGAACGCTAGGCGTACAAGTCTGTACGCGCAACGTACAAGCCAAATTGCATGTACGCTTAGCGTACAGCTGAGTACGCCAATTTGTTAACATGCTGTTGTGCACGTATTAAACAAATAAATTTATCACTGCTGGTTGCACTAAAAATATAGCACAGGGAAGCAGGGTCGAATCCTCAGGGACACAACCTAATGGTCAATGCTTTTTTGCATCAGGCACAATCTAGTCAAGAAACATAAAATATAAAAGGGGGATTTTAAATTTAACTAAAAACTAAAATTTGCAGTGATATTAAATTAAATGAAAGTCAATAATAAAAACAATTCCAGTTCTGCTGCGACTTTCCTAATCTTGCAACTGATCCAAATCTGATTATTTGAGATGCGTTCTATCTAAGCTAGTACTGAGAAAAACTAACAAGCTCTAGTAATTTCTCTTTTACCTAAACTAGTTAATCAAAACAAGCTCTTCAATTAACCCTAACTTTTTACTGTCTAATCAAACAAGCTCTTAATTAAGATTAGAAAAGTTGCATTAAGTTCTTTGTAAAATTCCCAGCAATACCCAATACTTCTCACAAGCTCGGAAGCGTAAAGATATGATTATAAAATGACATCTAACAAATCTCACAAAGCTTGAACCTTACTTGTCCTCAAGTAAGAAAAAGAATAAAACATTATAAACAAATGGAAATATGTAGATGACATAAAAAGGAACTTAGAATAAAAACTAAAAGAAGATTAATGAAAATAAAAATTTTAACTTTATCAAAACACTTCACTCTTTTTTTTTTTGTTCACATGATCAGATTTCACAACAAGAAAGCTCCAATGAAATCACTACCTAGACAACAGTCTTAATACTTTATATTAACGATTCATATTTCATATTTAATAAGTTAAACCAAGCTTGAGCAAATAAATTTACGCCGAATTAAATTTGTGAAAACAGTGTATTTTTTAAAAAATAATTTCACGAAAATTCGTTTATAAAAACTTAGCTTGACCAACCCCTCCTTTTTTTTCTGAACTCGTCCAGTAAACGCGATAAGCTCGATTATGGATAGAAAATCCAAGCTTACCCCTATGATTCCACTATCGAGGGATCAATCTCATTATACCACACATCTTCTTTGTCTTGATCAACTCTTCACATGTAACTTGCTTGCTTCTTGATTTCGACTTGGATTTGACTTTGAATTGCAGATTTCTTCAAGTTGCTTGATATACCATTTCTAACGTATATATCGACTGGGCGTGAATTTTACTTGAGGCCCACCATGTTTTCAATACTTCAAAAATGATAACTATTTGTGGGTACAACGAGAGTTCGCTCCCAACCTCAAAAGGCGCAGTAACTATAGGGTTCAGTACTTCAAGGAATGATAAGGGTTATCCAATCTAGGTTCTTTTTAAGGCATTCAAGGAAATTATTTTCAAAACACTGTTCGTTTTTCCATCCCACACTTCCATTGTTAAAATTATCCGACTCTTATGTTGGTTCATATTGAAAACATTTAAAGCACTTGAAAATGTAATTCTTAAAATTGATTGTAATGAGACTGTTATTTTCGGTAACTATCACACTTCATCTTAACAGAGCTATCGAATGTAAAAAGATATCCTCATCTCATGTAAATTTTTAATTTTTTTTTTTAATTTTTTTTATGCAGAAAAATAAAAAAAAACTAGAAATAAAATCTTTTTGGTTTTTTTTGTTCTCTTATTTATGAATGCGGAAAAATAAAATATTTTTTGGACTTTTTTTTTATTTTTTATATGCAAATGCAATGCAGAAAATAAATTGCAAAAAAGAAATTTTGAAAAATTTAACTAAAAAAAAACTGAAAAATTAAAATTTTAAACAAAAATGCAAAATTTTACACTAACTCCCTCCCCAAGCTTAAGATGATGCATTGTCCTCAATGCTCAGAGAGGAATGAACAACTCAATAAAGAATATAAAAGCAAAAATATGCAGCTAGGAATGAATGTACCTGATAGATTGCAGAAATCTGATTTTGACGAAGATGTGGCGAAAAATCTGAATTTCAGCACCTCTGTAGATCCTCTGATTTCCCCAAGCTTGCTTGGAACTACGACCATCTCTTTATTGAAAGCATAAAAAGTAAAAACTACTCATCGGGTTGCCTCCCAGAAAGCCACCCATTTTTAAAGTCGTTGGCTCGACTTTGCCTAACCAGATTAACTAACTGGTGTAGTTGGGACTTCTTTGAAGCTCAACTCTTTTTCTTGTCACTCCAGATCCCTTCAAATATGGAAAGATGGGTGGATCTGGAACTTGTTCAACAGACTTGAAAGATTCTACATTGTCTTCCAGATGGTTTGATTTCTTTCTCTTTCTGATATTCTTATTCTTCCTAGAAATCTTCTCTTCAAATTCTTTTCGTTTCAGATTCATACCATAATTCACCTTAACAGAAACCATAACTTTTTCCTTATCTCCTTCCAAAAGTTTGTTTCTTTTCAACTCCATCTCAACCCCTTCAGATAACTTATTTTCAGATTTATCAGCTTCTACGCATTGCTTTTCAATAGCCAAGTTCCCTCCTTTGTTTTCCAAAAGTTTTTTTTCTTTTCATATTTTTATCTGATTCTTCTTCCATAGCAGATTTCAGCTCAACCTTTTCCACCTCCCCAAGCTTATCTTCTGCCAGCTCCTTGGATATATTATCAGATGAATTACTGTCTAAAATTTTTTCTTGCACAGATACATTAGAAAACTCACAGCAGCCCTCAGACAAAGGACTGCTGGTACCCATATAACTGACAGAAATATTTTCAGAAGGAAAGTCATCATTATTAATTTTAAAGTTCACAACTTTCTCATCAAACTCCATTGAAAGTGTACCACCAAAAACATCAATTTTTGTTTTTGCAGTTTTCATAAAAGGTCTTCCCAAAATAATAGAGTTTGCATCAGAAGTGTCCAAGTTTCCCATGTCTAATATATAAAAATCGGCAGGAAAAATCAGATTATCCACTTGGACAAAAACATCTTCCAGTACACCTTTTGGGTGTACTGTCGAGTGGTCAGCCAATTGGATAATTGTCCCAGTCTTTTGTAAAGTTCCCATTTTTAATTTTCCAAAAACAGAATAGGGAAGGACATTGACTGAAGCTCCTATATCAAGCATGGCTTTTGGCAAATCAAGGCTCCCCAATTTACAAGGAACTGAGAAAATCCCCGGATCCTTGCACTTTGGAGGCAAACCTTTTTGTAAAATAGAGGATATATTTTTGCCAGCTTTTAAAATCTCATTAAATTTCAGTTTTTTCTTTGTAACACATAATTCTTTTAAAGACTTAGCATAACGAGGAATGTGTTTTATAACATCAAGTAACGGGATGTTTACCTCTACCTTGCGAAGAATTTCCATAATATCTTCATCATCTCTTTCGCGCTTCGTGCTCCTCAGTCGCGATGTGAAGGGCGGTAGTGGCTTGTATTCTTTCAGAATTGGCTTGGGTAGTGTTGGAGTTTCTTTTTCTTCCAACTTTTCAGATTCTTCTTCAACCAACACCTCTTCAAACTCTTCAACTTCAGCTTCTTTTTCTATCCCTTCCACATCTCCTTCTTCTATCAGAACCTCTTCAAACTCTTATTCATCTTTGTTTTCTGGTTCAGATGAGCTTGGGCCTTCATATGTTTTCCTGCTTCTCAAGGAAATGGAATTCACATTGTGCTTCGGATTGTTTTCTGTGTGCCCTGGTAACTTTCCTTGAGACTCCAGATGACCCACATAAGTGGCAAGTTAAGACACCTGCTGCTCCAGATTTTTGATACTGGCTCTGGTTTCGTTCTGGAACGCATGAGTGCTAGTGGCCAGACTTTTAACAATATCTTCCAAAGCCATACTAAAGCTGCCAGAATGTTGCTGCGAAGGCTGCTGAAAATTCTGGTGCTGGAAATTCTGCTGATTCTGAAAATTTTGCTGAAAACCCGGCTGCTGAAAATTCCGATGCTGCTGAAATCCGGGTGGAGGCTGAAATTGTTGTTTCTGCTGATAATTATTCTGAAAATTTTGTGGGTAGCCCCCGACAGCTTTGACTGCAACTGTATCCTCTTGCAATATTGGGCACATATCTGTAGGGTGATCAGTCTTCAAGCAAATCCCATATTGTTTCTTTGCAGTTGCTTTTTCTTTAGTCAAGAGCAGAACAGCTTTTGTCAATTCAGATATCTAAGCTTCCAGATGAACATTGCTGACTTCCTTGACCCCTCTTGGCTGATCTGAATACCACTCGTCTTCATTCCGGGAATGTTTAGACTCGATCGCCAGCTTTTCGATTAGCTCCCTGATTTCAGATGGGGTCATGTCACCCAAGGAACCACCACTGGAAGCATTTATCAGGCGCCTCTCCATGGGTGTCAGACCTTCACAAAAACAATCGTAGAGTTGATAATCGCTGATCCCATGTTGTGGGCACCGTACCAGAAGCTTCTTGGATCTTTCCCAGTAAGTATGCAAAGCTTCTCTTTTTCCTTGTTTGATCCCAAGGATTTCTCTTCTGAGACCGGAGACTCGCGTTTCTGGAAAGTATTTCTCTAAAAACAGCTTTGCGAGTTCTGTCCAATTGGTGATGGAACCAGATGAGAGTTCATACAAGCATTCTCTTGCAGAATCTTGAAGCGAAAAGGGGAATGCCCTTAGTTTGATCTGGTCTTCAGTAACTGCATGAGGCTTCATTCCAGAACAAACCACATGAAATTCCTTGAGGAATTTATGTGGGTCTTCATTTTCTAGACCGCAGAATGTGGGAAGAAGATGAATCAGACCAGATTTAAGTTTGAAATTCTAGGCTTCCGGAAAAGTGATACAGAGGGGATGCTGATTGACCTCTTGAGTGGCCCACTCTCTAAGGGTCTTTTCTGCTTCGTCTCAACTCATGGTTAAGTATTCAGATTCGGTTTCTGAAGAATCTGTGGTTTCAGATTTTACGGAAGAGGGTGGGGAGTAAGTTTTATTTGGGCTGTTTTGAGGAGAAGACGGGGGTACTTTTGGAAAAAACGGATCTGATTCATTCCACAAGGGAGTGCCTTGTGGTGTGGAGGTTTCTGGAGGTAGGGAGGATGATGAACTAAAAAGACCAGCTGATTGTTTCTTTCTTGCTGCCTCTTTTTTCAGTCTCCTTGCAGTTCGCTCGATTTCTGGATTAAAAACTAAAGGTGTACCTGAACGAAAAATTCTTGGCATAAAACTATTAGAAAGCACTGTGTCCCCGACAACGACGCCAATTTGTTAACACGCTGTCGCACACGTATTAAACAAATAAATTTATCACTCCTGGTTGCACTAAAAATATAGCACAGGGAAGCAGGGTCGAATCCTCAGGGACACAGCCTAACTTTTTACTGTCTAATCAAACAAGCTCTTAATTAAGATCAGAAAAGTTGCATTAAGTTCTTTGTAAAATTCCCAGCAATACCTAATACTTCTCACAAGCTCGGAAGCGTAAAGATATGATTTTTCAGTTTATAATAAAGTCAAATCCCAAACACGGAACTGATTTATTACTTGTTACTTATTACCAATTAATTAGAACAATTACGGATTCTATTAACTGATTAACTGGAATGATAAAACCCTAGCTAGGTGATCAGACTAACAAGAATTCAAATCAAACATTCATTAAGAACAAAACTGAAGAATCTAGATAGAAACACAAATCAAAAACCAGATCTAATGATCAATCACATGAAAAGTACTCGTCTTGCAGAACTGAAAACTAAGGTTTAGCCAGACATGGCTAAAATCTGATCTAAAACAATAAAAAGAAACATTAAACTACTAAATCTTACTAAACTAAACGTAGGAGATGATCCACAGTCTTCAGATCTTCAGAAATCGCTAAAATCGGAGAAGAAACGCCTCCAAAATCGTATTTTCGTCGTCTGGTACCTCTGGAATCGCCAACTTAGGTTACTGGAAGGTTATAAGGTCTATTTATACGTCCAACAGCAAAAACGACGTGCATGCGATCGTATGTACACAACCTGCGATCGCAGGTTTTGAAGTAAACGAGTCTCGTGCCTTTTTAATGAAGTAGGATGTTGTTGTGGAACTTTTTGGCCAACCTGCGATCGCATGTACACAACCTGCGATCGCAGGTTTTCATTTTTCACTTCCGGATGATTTTTTTGGCACAAAAGAACCTCGAAGACAAGTTGCGACCTAACCTGCGATCGCAAAAGGGCCCCATGCGATCGCATGAAGGCAGCCTGCGATCGCAGGTTGTACCTAAGACGTCCGAAATTTTGTCTACTTTTCAGATCATTTTGAATCGCGTCAATCGGAGTTACGGTTCTCGAGATATGGTCAAAATACTGACAGGGGGTCAAAGCTGCCAGCAACATCCTTTAACTTTAGATTGTTGATTTTATCTTCGTGTGATCAATTCGATCGAATGTTTCTTGACCAAAGCATCTTGGAAACATTCCGCAACATACTCCATAAGTTCCAGGCTCCACTTTAAGCTCCAAACACGCTCCACTCGAACTATCTGAAATTGACATAAAAACATGAGCAGTACGCGAATTCTAACAAAAGACATGAGCTGAACATTATTTAAATAAATTAAATGCAAACGTACAAAATATGATACTAAATAATAATGAAAACTACCCAAAAAGATGCATAAAATGACATTTAACACCCCGCATACTCAGTCAGGAGGGTTTTGGCTTTTGGGCTTCGTGTTGGGCTTGGGTGTTTAACTTCTTAACGGTCCATCTGAGTACAAGTGTTTTTGGACTAGGAAAATTGGTTGGGCTTTATGGGAAGCCCCATGTTAGGGGTTTGGAAAATTGAGCCATATTTTGGCGGGGTCCGTATCTGTTGGGCGGGGTCCGTATATGTTTGAGTTCTTAATCGTATGCTGTTATCTTTGTGATTATCACATGTGTGGGTAGGATTTTGTGTTTTGATGTTGGGCGGGGCCCGTTATGTGAGTGTGGGCGGGGTCCGTATCTCAGTGGGCGGGGCCTGTTACGTGATTGTAGGCGGGGCCCGATATGCGAGTGTAGGCGGGGCCCGTGTCTTAGTTGTAGGGGCCCAATATGCGAGTGTCGTCGGGGCCCGTATCTCATTGGGGCGGAGCCCATTATGTGCTTATTTATTTATATGCGGTATGTGGTATCCTGGGGAACTCACTAAGCTTTGTGCTTACGGTTTTCATTTTATGTTTCAGGTACTTCGGTTTTCAAATGGAAGGGTTGGGGATGATTGCAGAGCACACACCACATGTTTCCGCATTCTGTGAATTACTCTGATTTAATGATGTTTTACTAAGTCTTGATTACCTTGGTTTTATGGAGATGATATGTATTAACGATTTTTTAATCTAAAAACGAAAATTTTATGTCATTATTTTTGGGATGTTACATTGAGTATGCTTAAGACGGGTATTCGAGAGTTTGTATCTACTCAGAAATATCAGACCTTGATTGAGATGCAGTCAAGTGCAAGGAGGATGGAGATTGAGCTTGAGATTCAGCCGAAGGAGGAGGGAACAGCTTCAGGACAATATCAGTCGACAGCCAAGCGGGTCAAGTCCGTCGACCCAGGTTCAGGATCAACTGAGAGGAGGAGAGTGTGGCAGGTGCAGGAAGTTTCATGATGGTAGGTGTCGATCGTTTGTATGTCACATATATGGCAGCGAGGGTCATTTGGGTAGGGATTGCAGACAGAGTTCGCAGGTTTGTTTCCATTGCGGCCAGAAGGGCCACATCAGAGCTTATTTTCCATTTGTCGTTTTTTGGTGAGGTACTAGACCCAACACCCCTAGCTTAGCAGTTACCCGACGGTCGTCGTGGGGCGGACGGAGTCCAGGAGACCGAGGTTTGAGTTATCAGTTCCTCTATCTAGTCGATTGCTGCAGTGTTGGTATTCATCTGTAATTTCTGTTTATGTTCGAAGTTCAGTTGTAATCTTGGATGACCAGTTGAATGGAATTATCTTATTTAGCTCTGTCTAAATTGATTTCTTATTATGAATGGATTAATTATCTTCGTCTTTGGTTGTATGTGTATTGGAATTTATGAATGTTATGTTGGTTCAGATTCTCCTATGCATTTGGATATAAGTGGTTGGGATCAAGTGGTAGAGTTCAAGATAGGTTGGGTATCGAAGGATTGTGAAGTTGTCAGATTCTAGCATATTGCCAGTGGGGGAAAGTGGAACCTCGCAGCAGGGAGGCCTTGTGCTAAGGTTCGGTTCTCAGCCGGATTTCTCCAGGTTCAAGACTTACGCGCAACTGCAAAATCTTCTTATTTCGTCAAGATCATCTTCAGCTATTGGATTTCCCTTCCAATCGAGTTGTATTAGTTTTAGTTGTGATAGCATATGTAGGGCATGCTTGTGTATTAGACTCTAGGGTGTTAGGAGCCCAGGTTGAGAGATGTGACGAGGGCTTCCTTGTATGTTCTTGTCTGATTGGGACTTGGAAGTCTGAGTCACGGCCCAGAGACCTGGTAGGGTCAGTTAAGTCTTGTTGAGTCAAGTGCTGTTGTTGGCTAGTGCATCGGGGGTAAGCCTGAGTGCTGTTGTTGGTTAGTGGATCGGGGGTAAGCCCGAGTGCTATTGTTGGTTAGTGGATCGAGTGTAAGCCCAAGTATTATGGTCTGTTAGTGGGTCAGGGGTAAGCCTGATTAATGTCGGTAGATAGCTAAGCAGGGCTGTTAGAGACGATCAGGAGTGTGGCCTAGTTTAGTATGTGACCAAATAGTTTTCGTTGCGGTGGTGCACTTATGTGCGTGATTAGTATGACGGTCTTTGGCTGAGAATTTTTTGTGCCGATCAAATATGCAGACTTGGGTCAGTTTGTTAAAGAAAGGATTGTGTCAGATTTTGGGATCTGCAGGTTCCGGGTAAGGAAGTGGGGTTCCTCCCGTCATGATTTAAGGAAGTTGTGCGAAGAAATTTTCTTCAGGCCACGTGGTATCACCAAATTTCTGGGTTGGCAGAATTGTCAAGAAGTGGGAGCAAGAACCGATTTCGAGGACAAAATCTAATTAAAGTGGGGAGAATTGTAACATCATGTTTCATGTCATTCTTATTTTAGGGTCGTGGGTCGGAAGTCGATTGTGTAAAGGCTTTGGGCCTTAAGGAGGTAAATTTTAGACCTTCTTGGAAGGAGGTAATGACGGTTAAGAGACTTAAACCTTGAACTATGTTTTGGGCCAAATGGTATAAAGGGAAAAGTCATAGGCCAGGTTCTTGCATGAAATATGGATTTTATTTTATATGTTTTTAGTCACAAATATCAAGATAGGATTGTAGAGCTCGCCGATACCTTTCCGTGGATATAAAGATCGTCGAAAACGGAGTAGGAACGTAAAAGTTATGGCCGTTAGAAGTTAGGAAGGTTTTGGGTTTAGGCTAATATGTTGGGCGTACTAGGCATGGCTGATCATGGAGGTTCAACTTGGTACGCTGGACGTATGCAAGCCTGATGTAAACCCTAATATCTGGGTCTTTGACCTTATTTAAATACCTTATCATTTCAAACCTTTATTACCTTCAGCCTCCATCATCTCTAACCGTAATTTCAAAACACTAGCCCCATTTGTAAGATCTTTGAGTTTTTGAGTGCTTTGCAGTGTTCTTGGTGCATCTTAGAGAAGAGCTCATTAGAGAAGTGTTGGTTGTGTTGGAGCTTGTAGATCCAGACCTTGTTCACCTTGATCTTTCTTCTGGAGGTATAAAGCTTGAATCTTGATGATGCATTTGTTAGATCTAGTTGGTTTTGGGTGTTATGAGCTTTTGGTCACTTTAATGCATAAATTTTGGATCTTGAAAGTTTGTGACCTTGTTATGGATAAAGTTGGAAACTTTATCCATCTAAACATCATATTGATTCACATATGAAGGTTGGAGACTTGGACTTAATGGATTAAGTGAGAAAGATGCACTTTTGGTCCCTTTGAGACTTAAAGACTAGATCTTGGTTGTTTGGACCATCCTAATGGATAAAGCTGGAAACTTTATCCATTGTGGAGCTATTAGGAATGATGAAAATGTGATCTTGATCTTGTTCTTCCATTCATGCATGTGTTAAGAAGCTTAGAATCTTGTGATAAGTTAGGGTTTTGGATTTGGACCCTTCCTAGCCAAGCAAAATCATAAAGTTGGAAACTTTATGATTTAGGGTGTTAATTTGGACCTAGAACTAAGCTCTGGACAAAAGGTCTTAAGGGATAAAGTACTTAATGGATAAGTGAAGATAGGTCGTGTACGTTGGGCGTACATGGAGTACGTTGGGCGTACTCGACAGCCTTGGATTTTGACTTTCGTTGACTTCTGTGTGACCATTGACTTTTTGACCAAGTTTGACTTTAGGTTAAACTTGATGGTTTTGACTGGTGATTAAGATTTTATCTAGTTCTGGTGTTAGTAGATTAGCGGGTACAAGCAGTGCAGAAAAGGGATCATATTGCGGTGTTTTAGAGTTCTTCTATTCAGGTGAGTTTCTCCCACTCTACTTGATGGTCGAAGGCACCAAGGCCGGTCCATTGAATTTGTATCCTGGTATATTGGATTGATGTTATGCTGAGTATGTGTTAGATTGGTAGATATGTATGATTACATGTGTTCATTGAGTATGCATTAGCTATGTATCCTTATGTATAGTATGTTGTTGTGCTGTAGTGATCTGAGAGATCTATGCGTATATCTTTATATGATCGAATGTTGTAGTAGTGGTATGCTTATTAGAGTGCTAGTAGACTGGTCATCATTTAGTGGAGTGCCCTGGAGGCTATATGTAGTCATTTAGGATAGCCTGAGAATTCTTGATCTAAGCTTTCTTGTATGTTCCTCGTTTTGTTGTGGCTCTAGAGTAAGATCATCTATTCGGGTAGCTATTTCACCTTTGGTTACTTATGGTTACGCATTTCATGGAGGTTAGATGACGGCGAGACAGTGTACTGTGTGAGGACTAGTATGCGATAGTAAGTTGTATGGTTGATGTTTGCCTGTATTATGTGCCTACTGATGGGTTATGAGCATCACACCATTCCTATGGTGTACATGCAACCCTAATTGCTTTGATCTAGGTTTTCTACTATGAACACAACAACATTGAATACCAAAGCATAAACCCTAGATCTAACATGCTATTATTAAAATTGACATCAGATTAGGGTTAGAAACTTTACCTTGATTGTTATGTAGCAATAACAATCACAATCCTTCTTGATCATGACTTCTGAAAGCTTAGTGCCTCAAATGTTGAACCTCTAATGGAGTCACAAACACCACTAGCAACAATATGACTTAGGAGAGGAAGGAGGAGCACCAAAAACGTCCAAGATCTTCTAGAGAAAGCTTAGCCACGTTTTTGGGAGCCCTAGGGGTCTTTATATACTTGTGAGGGTTGCTAGGGTTTCAGGTGAAACCCTAATTCTCTGCTTAGGCCTTAAGCAACCCATGGAGTCCCTCTAGAAATCCCTTGGATGAAAATCATATGGGCTTCCCATAGATTTCGTCCAATGCCCTTTCCATTAGGAATCCATAGCCCAATTTGCAGCTATCATATAATTGCAATATCAGTCCCCTTTATTTAATTAATCTCTTTTAGCCACAAAATTAACTCTTAATTAATTCTTGACAAATATTAATTAAACAATATGATTTCTCTTTTAATATATTATTCACATAATATATTAATAAATCATAATTAATCATCTTTCTCCTTAATTCATCCTATCAGTTGCTATGGTGAAGGCAACCCAAAAGGACCATGCTCATAATCGGGTCAAGTACATACCAAAATAGTTATGGGCTTAGACACCTAATCCAACAATCTCCCACTTGGATAAGTCTAATAACTATTTTGCATGTACGACCTAATCAGCAATTGTAGCTTTCAAAAGCCGCTGTCAACTCTGATCTTATCAGTAACGCGTCCTTTAGATAAAGGATCATATATTCCTCCATTCTAGATATCGTATGAACTGAGACATGGATTTTAATCATACTCTCTATTCATGTGTTGTTTCCCAATTTCCGATTTATGACGACTGTCAACAGACTACAATTGAACACATCAACTTGATCCAGGCTTGGCCAAGCACTTAAGGTGTCATCACTAAATCATCGAGGGCCCCACATATATCGCTTTTATCCCACATTGGGTAAAAGGAACGGATAAACTTCGACTCAAATGCTCGCTTGTACTCACTCATCAAATCACACACAACAATATGTTTTATAACACCAAGTTACTGGTGCGTTTACATATTATCAATGTGCAACCGACTTGTAAATTACAACTCACATGTCTCGGTTTCAAGAATATAGGATATTATCGTCTCACCAATCACTCGTGATAAAATCCATGAAGCGATCCAAGTGAGCGTGGGTTTAATCCAATGCTCAAATCTTAATTCATAAGCACTCATGAACGTTGTAGCAAACTTTTGCTATGTCTAATACACTTTAGACAGTCTACAAACCAATTCACGACAGTGTAGCTTCAATACCTACTTCCAAAGTATTTATCGACTGTGGATAGTTTGAATAATCATATTATTTGGGAAGTCAAAACATGCAAAGTGAAACACAAGAATAACCGAATCCAATATGGTCTCAAACTTGTGAGTATAAATAAATCACCTTTTATTTAGTCACCATATTGATTACACATAATTCATTGTATAATGTTTCGGATAATCAACTTATTACTTGAATTATAACAATAGTTGTCCCATGCTCTAAGCATGCACACTATGTTTACCTATGTTCCTTTCTTTGTGAAATAGATCAATTGAAAACATTTCCAATGATGCTCATTTCACAATTCCTAATCCTTATCACTAGTGTAAGAATACCAAATTCTTGCCACTATTAGAATATGTTAGATTCTAACATTTTATGCAACGATCCTTTCGTAACGTCACAGAACCAAAGCCACCAAGACTTTGCCAATGATATTACAAAGTACTCTATTGGAGATTGTTACAAGGCAATTCCATAGATATGAAGTCTCACATTTAAAGTACATTCCTTTGAACATCCTTCTTGCATAAAAGTTTCTAATCTAGTTATAGATTCTTGATATCCAACTCCCATTTATGGAAACATTTCCATATTTGCCATATGACAACTCATTCTAAATAGAATCATATCTATTCATAATAATGTCGATATGTTCCATCCAATACTCCACTTCCAACTGCCCACAAGTGACCAATCCTCGGCGAACCTCAGATTGTTCTTGACAGTTGTTTAATTAATTTCAGTCATATTTGGTTCTGGTCCTTTTTCCCTCTTAATGCCCTAGGCATTTGGAAAATCAGAACGGTCGAATATTACAGCATATGCAATCGATCGTATACCAGAAGCGTATGGGATATGTATCATGAAAAACATGATACTTTACCAGTTTCTTGCTATAATATTGCCATATATAGGATTCCCATATGTTGAATCTTTTCAACATAACATCCATATATATCTTTTGACTAAATTTGATTATAATTTCTCGATCTAAGCTTTTAGATTTGAAATGAAGTATAATATTCTCTCCCTTAATTATAGCAAAACAACCTTTCAACCCCTGCAACTTTGCAAAGTGAAACCTTTGTTTTCTATAATTAATATTGCTAATTTGCAACATAATAATCACGCTCCCACTAACATGATAATTATTACTTTACTAGCATAACACTTATGCTCCCACTAGCTTTGACATGTACTCAGAAAACAGCTGGACTTCTAGAAATCAATACTTATTGATTTCCTTAACGAAAGTTCATATTTCTGATACGAGATGCTATGATAAGCCTTTATCTAAGCTTCTCAAACTCATACACCTTTCCTTAGATATCTCATATGTGTGTCTAAACAATTTCAAAACATACAACAATAAGTCTTAATTGTTCAAACTAATTACCAAATCTCACAATTCGAACTATGAAGAGGGATGTCGTAATCATAATCGAATTTGAGAATGCAATTTACACAATCGCTATCTCTTTAAAATCTTCCTATTGAAAGCATTTCCTCACAATCATTTTCATGAAGCGGAGATAAACCTTATCACTTAGATTTTATGGTGTATGTGTTCCTATCCATGTGAATTTTTCATAACCATAATCATAAGACAATGTTTGTGACAAATCCAAACTCATATGGACTGAACTAGATCATCCTTAATTTCTTGCCATCAAGGGTCCCACCATTGCTTCCAAGTCTTTGAGCGGCTCACCCCTACCTATCAATGTACTTTCCAATGATCAGGGTGCCTTGCCTCTATGCAATCAATTGAGAACTCATAGAACTCATATGCATAGTTGTCTTAAACTGGAATGGCACAGAAACAAAACTATGTCAACACGATAGGTTGCAAACCTCAAGTCGTGTGCTAGTGATTAACAATAGGTTTACCCTTGATTAGTTATTGAGACTTTTCAAGATCATTTAAACTCCCACTGACCTCTTGACATATAAGATTCTCTTGTCAAGAAACATTCCTTGACAAAACAAATTTTCAAGAGTTAGTGTGGGTCCTTATCAAGGCAAACACTACACACAATTGGTCTTTGTCTTATCCAAGACATCACAACTTACCAATTTCAAACATGCAAGAGTAAGAAAAACATTTTCCTACTCCATATTGTGTTAAAACTTCTTAAGATGTGTCACTCAAGTCACAATCTTAGAGTATGACTCTAAGACTCGATTTTTGAACGAAGTATGATACACTTTTTGATTTAACCATTTCAACAATTTTTGATTCCTCTTCTTAGCCATACTAGTGTACTAAGGTGTCCTTAGAGGATCAATTGTGACACGGTTTCATAATCACTAAGTTAATCATAAAACACGATACTTAAGTCTTCTCCTATCTTTTCAGATTGGAGAAACTTATATCTTTCTGCCTAATTAATTCTTCTTATTCGTTCTGCTATTCATTGAAACCTTTTCAATGATTCAGAATCATACTTAATCTTTTAAGTATAATCACATTTACTAATATTTTAGCAAATCATGACGAATATTTTATCGTTTTTTGTGGTGGACTCGACCTAGTGCACAACAATGCGTATTAGATCCTTTAGTCCTTTACTTGACTCACATAATTATGTGAACAAGGAGTTAGTCTTAATTTCCTAAATATGAAGGTTCTCATTCATCATACAATACCAGTTGCATGATTCCAAGTTTCTGTCCAATTGAAACTTGGGCGATGAGAATCTTTCCTTATTTGGTAAATTTCTGACACTACCACAAATAACATAACTAAGAATCACATCCACTATTATTGCTTATAATAGAAACATATAAACATCAATTTTCACATATAACATTGCAAGGATAAATAAATAAGATAAAACTCAAAATTTCATTTATTTATAAAACGCGTAAAAAAAACTTGTCCTTACAACACAATTCAAATGAAAACTATGCTTATTACATATTCCTAAACAATCTATCCTAACTCTTGAACAACAGCTCAAAAATCCGATCTTCGAATTATGCGATCGAAATCCATTTCTTCGTGATCAGACTCAAGTCACTCTTCCTTTAAGCTTCCTTTCTTTTCTTCGATCCTACAAAACATCAAAATGTAATCATATCACATCATGTATCAAGAATCTACAAATAGGAACTTAATAGAGTTAGATAGTGGATTTTACCTGAAGTAGAGTCATACATCTTGACTCTCCCATCTCTTAGATCTCTCAGGTATTCAGGGCAGCTTCACAACCAATGCCCCTTTTCTTGATAGTAGAAACACACAAATTCTTTGGGAATGGCACAAGGGACTATCTGAGACTTAGCCTTTCTCTTGCGTAGAGAAAACTTTTCTGGAGTTCCAATGTTGCCATTGTCCATAGAAGGTCGGGACATTGATTTATCAGACAAATTTGCTTGACCAGTCCACCAAATCATTTCTGATTCAGCAGCAACAAGCAAATAAGTCAAATTAATGAGGGTCACGTCTCGGTCCATCATATAGTACTCTCTAATGAACTCACTATATGTGTCAGGAAGTGATTGAAGAACCAAGTCAACAACCAGCTTCCTAGAGACTTCGACACCCAACATTCCCAATCTGTCAATATGCAACTTCATATCCAAGACATGAGCACATACCGACTTTCCATCTTCGTGTTTGTTTGCCAATAGGGCTTGAGTGACTTTGAACTTTTCAAGTCTTCGAACACGTGGGTCAGGGAGAATTATTGGAGGATGTGGAGGAAGTGAAGCATGATTTCCATTTCCACAATCCAATCGTGGAACATCATCTTCATGCGGAAAGTTTTTCCAAAGGATTCGGGAAGACCATAGTTGTTAGATTTTCACATCTACAAAACGGGAGAAATTCAAGTTAGTTGATAAAATCCTCAATATAGCACCCAAATGAAATATTGAAGCTAGGATCCAACACAATATTCTACAATTTGGTAGAGGGATGCCGTAATCCAAATCGCAGAACATTTGAAGGTAGGTAAATGAAGATTTACCAATTTCCACCATGAAAAACGAAAATTGAAATTAGGTTTTAAATGAATTGAAACTCCTAGATCTTTTAAGATTCATTGAACTTTTCAATGGCATGTTTAATCTCGATTATGCCCTTCAAATCTGTGACTGGGATGCCGAGGATCACAAACAAGGAGTGGATAACCATGCAAATATACTTGGTACTCTCAATGTTACAGTCACCTAATCAATATGTCGGTTAGCCACACACGCTCCATTGATCTATGACAAACATCGAGTCACCCTTTGCCCCCTTCGCTAGACTCAAATTAGTGTGCCGGTTAACCACACACGTTCCACTAACGTCTTGGCAAGGGTACAAAGTGTAATTTCATGGAATAACATCAATTCCACATTTTTTCTTAAGTAACAAAGATTTGAGAATTTATAAAAGGTTTAGTTACTTGCATTACATTATAATTATAATGGAAGGTTGTGTCCTATCCTACCCGTTCGGCTAACGACCTCCCACTAGTCAAGAGTGCGGTGGGTAAGAGTGGATACCCATTCAATTGCCATTTTATAGGCAATTTCCTTAAACACCCCTTAGAGACCAGCTTCGTGAATGAGGCCTACTAACGGTAAGACCGACCTTTTACTTATACATATATAATATTAAACTTTTAATTCTATATAGTATAATGATGTATTTTACACTTTTAAAATACTAGGTGGTTTAATCTATTAATAAATTAGACTTTTAATTTGATTAACTTAAACCATATAATTATGGATTTATTAATCATTTCTTTTAATTAAACACTTAATTAATTTTAATAAAACCATAAGGGTGTAAATTGAACTTTTCAAAACTTTAGGGTTTTAGAATTTAATATTTCAAAATTAATACCTTTTAATTAAAATTAAATTCCAAAACTTGAGGGCAAGTTTTGAAACCTTTCAAAACATTAGGGTTTAACTATTTAAATTTCAAAAACTAAAACTTTTAAGTTCAAATTTAAACTATAAAACCTATAGGGTGCAATTTGAAACTTTTACAAATTACTAGGTTAAATATTTGACTAATAATAATCCTATATTATCCATATTTAACCAAATCCGTCAATTTTGATGAGGATAATCATTTCAAACATAAAAAATTGATTTTAGGCAATAAAAACGAGTCTTGGAAGCAATCCTCAACAAAATATGGCAAGAAAATCGAAAAACCCGGCAACAGACCCTTGGACTCGTCGAGTCCACTATGGAACTCGTCGAGTAGGACCTACTCGTCGAGTCTGCCAGTTAGAAACCAAAAAATTCAATTTTTCAAGATCTTTGGTGGTTCACTTTTGCATCTATTCACTAGAAAAACAACCTAGGCTCAGATACCACTGATGGGTTATGAGCATTACATCATTCATATGGTGTACATGCAACCCTAATTGCTTTAATCTAGGTTTTCTACTATGAACACAACAACATTGAATACCAAAGCATAAACCCTAGATCTAACATGCTATTATTGAAATTGACATCAGATTAGGGTTAGAAACTTTACCTTGATTGTTATGTAGCAATAACAATCACAATTCTTCTTGATCTTGACTTCTGAAAGCTTAGTGCCTCAAATGTTCCACCTCTAATGGAGTCACAAACACCACTAGAAACAAGATGACTTAGGAGAGGAATGAGGAGCACCAAAAACTTCCAAGATCTTCTAGAGAAAGATTAGCCACGTTTTTGGGAGCCCTAGGGGTCTTTATATACTTGTGAGGGCTGCTAGGGTTTCAGGTGAAACCCTAATTCTCTGCTTAGGCCTTAAGCAACCCATGGAGTCCCTCTAGAAAGCCCTTGGACGAAAATCATATGGGCTTCCCATAGGTTTCGTCCAATGCCCTTTCCATTAGGAATCCATAGCCCAATTTGCAACTATCATATAATTGCAATATCAGTCCCCTTTATTTAATTAATCTCTTTTAGCCAAAAAATTAATTCTTAATTAATTCTTGACTAATATTAATTAAACAATATGATTTCTCTTTTAATATATTATTCACATAATATATTAATAAATCATAATCAATCCTCTTTCTCCTTAATTCATCCTATCAGTTGCTATGGTGAAGGCAACCCAAAAGGACCATGCTCATAATTGGGTCAAGTACATACCAAAATAGTTATGGGCTTAGACACCTAATCCAACAGTCTCCCACTTGGATAAGTCTAATAACTATTTTGCATGTACGACCTAATCAGCAATCATAGCTTTCAAAAGCCGTTGTCAACTCTGATCTTATCATTAACGCGTCCTTTAGATACGGGATCATATATTCCTCTATTCTAGATATCGTATGAACTGAGACATGGATTTTAATCATACTCTCTGTTCATGTCGCCATGTCGTGGAAACCTAAGGTCACGCCGTGGGGACTGGTCTAGACAGCTTAATCCATTTAGCTATTTTCCTACAACTCCAAGAGCTCCAAAGCTCATATATGGTCCTTCCCATGTTCTTGATGGATAAAGTTTCCAACTTTGTCCATTAAGACACCTCAATAAGTCAAGATCCCAAACCCTAATTCCTTAAAGGTGACTAAATGCATAAAGTCACCCCTTAAGCACCTAATCTCTAAAGTTGATCACCCAAAGATTCTAGAATGGTTTATTACACCTAATAAGACATAAAAATCATAGCTTTATGGACATGCATGTCCCTTCCATTATAGGTCAAAAACATGGTAATAAAGAACTCAAGATTGAGAATGGGACCAAAAACTCCATAGATTCTCAGATCTGGAACATATGACACTAAAATGATCACATGGATCCACAACATTGCCAACTTTATGAGATCCAACATTCCAATTTCTCACACCATGAAGATTAAGGGACAAAAGGGCTAGATATAGAGATAAATAACATAAAGATTGGATCTTGAGGACTTACAAGAGTCCAGAAAACGTGCACAAGAAGGGTATGGAAAGTTGCTTGCTTAAACAAATCCCAAGGGTGTCTTCTTCTTCTTCGTCAAAACACCACCAAACACACAAAAACTCAATGGTTAGCAATGAAGGCTAGGGTTTTCTCTTGGAGGTTGAGGGAGAGTGATTGAGGTTGAGGGTGGGAAACCCTAGCCATCATACTCCCTTAAATTGGGCTCAAACTTCGGATTAGGGTTTACCATTAAACAGCGGCCACACCGTGATGATTAGATGCCAAGCCGTGGCGCTAGCTTAGATCCCACAAAACTTTGGCCTTGGCCATGCCGTGGGATTCCATCAGCATGCCGTGGCCCACCAAAAATCCAACATCTGAAATATTAAATTACTTAAAAGAAACTTACCCGAGACTTGGCGTTACATTGGTTATAGGCGCATAGAAAATTCCTAGAGTACACTCTAAAAGCAATAAGTTAAGTTGGTATGGAACTTAAACTGAACCAATAAACACTTGTACAACGATACAATCGCATGTATATAAGTTACTAAAAGAACTTATGAACTTAACGATAAGAAGGTTTACAAGTATATTTTCGTAATGTACTAAACAAGTAAATAGACACACTTGTACGGATTTACAAGTAGATTTATATTTTATAAGTTGGTTAAGCACTTTCAAATCTCAATTTTATACTTTTTGGGTTAGAAAAAGTAATGTTTTTATATAGTTCAAAACGCTTAGTGATATGTGCATATTTAGCTATATATTTCGATTAGAATTTTATTACTTTTTGGCTAATTTATTGCAATTTATGGACAAAAGGTACTTAATTATGTTTAAATTGTATTTTCAGTCTAAAAGATGTGCTCGGAAGCAAAAGGAAGCGGGAAATGCAATCGGGAACTCGAGAATTGAAGAAAGAAGAAAAAAGTCAAAATCCTGAAAGACTCGGCGAGTTGGATCGTCTACTCGACGAGTCCACACGAATGTTCGCGAAGCAAATACAAAGTCCTTGCCGTACACGGATTCCACAAAGGGGACTCGGCGAGTCGGTTATCTACTCGGCGAGTAGCCCTTGTTTTCTGAAGCCTATAAATAGAAGCCAATTGCCGAGACAAAACCGCTCTCTGGAACCCTTGGGGATTAATTTGCGACTAAAGGTGCTGCTGGAGCTTTGAAGTTCGTGGAGAAAACCCTAACCTTCAATTTTAAGGAGATTAAAGGCAAATTTATTTTACTCTTCACTTTATCTCTTATTTGAACCATGTTTGAATTATTAGATCTTGTTTTTGAGTTACTTTCTTCTGTAATTATGAGCTAAACTTTATATCTTCTGTTTAGGGTAGATAAATTTATGACTATGGATTGATTTGTGGTTGGATTAATTGTTTGTTGGTGAATTTTGTTTTATTAAGCTTGTTAATTAAAGAACCTTATGCATTACCCACAACTATTTTCTGTTAATTAACAAGTAATTAAGTTGCATGAACATCTCTTAATTGCTTATCTCATATGATTTATGTGAAAACATTGTTATGTGCCTAGGAATAGAGAGCGTGAAATTAGGGTCAACTAGAAAATGGGTAAATTAATGTGTGAGCTTGTGTGATAAACCATCAACAAGAGGTTAATTGAATTAGTAACTTGATTAGCTAATTACAAGTCTTATTTAACCCGAATAAATAAACTAGGAAATTCATTAGTTTAATCACTTGATCATTGCTTAAATTAATCTGTTTTCTAAGGATTGGTAATAGCGAATGTGAACCTAATCACTTTAATCGGTAGCCAATAACAATTAATCATTGCACTTGCCATAAAATAAACCATAGGAGTAAATGAATCGAACCTAAACAGAAGTCTTCTTATTATTGAATTTAGTTGGTTTTTACTTGCTTTAGCTGTTAGTTACTAATTTGCGTGTTAGTTAATTTGTTAAGTTTCTAGTCTTGCAAAACTAGAGAAAACCTTTTACTTTTATTACTTGTTTAATTCTAGTCATTAGTTTAATTACCGTTCCCTGTGTTCGACACCCTGCTTATTCAACTATACCACCAATTGACAGGTCCACTGCCTTTGTGTGTCTAAATCATATCTTAAAAGTAGGACTAAAACTAGTGCATTTATATACACATCACTTATATATCTTGTTTATTTTTATACTTTTTGGGTTAAAAATATAATGTTTCTATATAAGTCCAAAATACTTATATAACTCGTTTATTTTATACTTTTTCGTTAGAAAAAAGTGCACTTTTTCTAAAAACTGGTCAACCAAATTTTTTTTTATAAATACACTTTTGGTTATTAAAGTACAACGTGTCAAAATCTGTAGAATTCACCAACTTTATGTTGACATATGTTTAAAATGCACGTATTCTCAGGATCTTTAGTAGCTGGAAGAAATTGCACACTGAAAACTTTCTTTTTGCACCATGTTTTGTAAACGCCAAACTATTAGATATGTATTATGTCTTAGTAGTAGACAACGACGATGTATTCGGTAATAATAGAAGTTATCATTTTTTTGTACTGTTCAATGTATGTTCAATAACTGTGATCCATGACGATGTCGCACAACCTGACGTTTTCGCCGTTGGTCAGGGGTGTGACGACTAATCAAGACAATCGGGAGGCAGAACCATTTTCTCATATAGGCTTTCTGAAATCCAAAAACCAGGCTAACATGCTCATCCTAGAAACCGCTCTCGTAAGTAGACCAATCAATATTCTTACTGGAATTAATGACTAATCTTATATTTATAGGGTTGATAACAACGACTACGAATAAATTCATTTACAGATAAGAGTAAGTGAAACTTACTCGACTAAATAAATCTGAAAGACTGCAAGTGTAACTTCGACGTTTTTTTTTTATAAGGATCCTTCCAAACTTCAACGCTTTTCTAACGACACTCAAAAACGCGAAATCAAAGCACGAGGGACTGAAATGTCGAGAGGGAGAGGGATATTTTGAGAGTGAAAGGTGTAAGGAGAAGAGGAGGGAGAAAGCCCTCCTTTTATAGCCTCAAAACAGACCTATGTGCCGCGTAATTTGTGTTGGATTACGTGTCTAAGCCCATAACTAACATTGGTGTGTACTTGATTTAATAATGAGCATAGTTCTTTTGGGTTGCCTTCACTCATGCAACTTGATAAGATGACAAGTGGAGAGAGAGTAGGATTAATTATATGAACTATTATTTGGAAATCATATTATTAATTAGTGATTAATCAGAAATTAATTTGATATTAATTTTGGGATTAAAGGAACTGATTAATAATAGAGGGACTGGTTGTGCAAATCATTGATAGTTGCATAACTGGGATGATGGACTCCATAGAGTGGAGTGGATGAAATCCTATAGGGAGGCCCTATAGATTTCGTCCAAGGGCTCTAAGGAGGGAGTCTATGGGCTGCTTGGTGCCTAAGTAAGGTATTAGGGTTTATACCTAAAAACCCTAGCAACCGCAGCTATTTAAAGGATCTCTACATAGGAAAATCAGCTCTATGCATATGATACATACCTTGGCCGATTTTCATACCTCTCCAGGTCATCCTTATTGTGTTAAGTGTTTGTGACTCCATTAGATGTGCAACACTTGGGGCACTAGGCTTTCAAGAGTCAAGATCAAGCAAGGATTATTCTTGTTATTACAATATAACAAGTAAGGTAATTATCAAACCCTACTTTATATGTAAATTTCGAAATTGTGTATGCTAGTCATAGGGTTATTGCTTTGGAGTTTGTATTTGCATGTTCAATAGAGAAAAACTTAGATCCAAAACAATTAGGGTTGCATGTGCACCATAGGAATGTTGTAATGCTCAAAACCCATCAATTTGGCACGTGCGTGCTGCAGATAGTCTTCTTTCCTTGTACGCAATCATAGAAATCTGACTTTACACGCCGCATAATGCCATTTACACGTTGTGTAAATGATGAAATTCAATGTAATCTTCAAAAAACCATAACTTCTTCATACGAGCTCCGTTTTTGACGTTCTTTATATCCACGAGGTTCGTATCCATGTCTACTACAACTTTCATATAGATTACTTTGGTTAAAAAGTAATGTAGTTTCACTTTCATTTTTACAAATAATGGTTTGTATTTATATATCTCAAAAAGTGAGAACGACGTGTTACACTTAGGCTTCTTTTGTGTCATGTCTAGGATAAATTCATTTAACAAATTTCAGCAAATTCAACAAAAAGCACATGAGTAGATTTCCCAGATAAAATTCGATTTAACAAAACTTCACCAAAAGTTCAACAAAATAGAAAAAGAAATCAAATGAACACATTTCATCAACAAATTCAACCAAAAAAATCACAATAACAGTTTCAGACTCAACATATTTCATATTTTTGCAACAAAAGATTTCAAGCCTCAAGCAATAATTAAATGAGCAATGAATGTATCTGAATTTATTAGTAAACAAATCACATGGACAAACGATTTTAGATAAAAAAAATCACAGGAACAAAAGATTTTAGATAAATAAATCACATCAAGAAAGATTTTGATGTTTGTTTTATATACTAAATATAAATCAGGTTTTATATTATAAAACTGTTTCAACAAAACTATTAACTAAAACACAATTGAGAAATTGTACTCGATCGAATGACTATATAGCTAAGGTAAGAACGAGTTGTCGAACACATATAGAACGATAATGGATTAATATCAGTATGTTTGATTGTAGGTTAAACATTCACACAAAATTAATGGGGGGGGGGGGGGTTGATTATTAAACTCACATAAAGCACACATCAACTACTAATAAATTAAGATGACTCAAAGTTGATTATACCTCAAAAGTATGGTTGACTACTAACCCTAGGAATTGGTCCATCACTAGTAACAACTACTTTAATGGTCATAAACCAATTATGATTCAAACAAACATAATTAAATTGGTTCTCTAACTCCATAAAATCAACAATATGTAACAAAGAACAATCATTAATACATATGGATCTTTAATCAAACTTGACACAATAAATTAAATAACTTTAAATAATCTAAATAGAAAATTAAAATAATATCTCAAAGATTCATCAAGCTAAACACAAAGGAAAAAGGTTTAAGACCCAAAATCAGAAAGTAAAACATAACAAAAATCACAAAGAATGTCAAATATGGTAAATAAAGCAAACTATAGGAAGTCTCGCACAATTTTGCTCTTAGATCCCTCATATCTCTGACGACCCTCCGTCCGCCTTCTGTACTCTCAAAACGTTTGTTTTGACGTTTCCTGTCGACCAAGGTGGTGTATTGAATTAGAATTCTCATTAGCTAGGTTAAACATTTAAGGTTATTTATGGAGGTTTCTACGCAATAATGAACACGGTGCACTGTATATATGAACGCGATGCACGATTTTTCATGTACCCTCCAAGTAACATATATTGAACGTGACGCAATGTGCCAATCCAACTTTCGGTCCAATTAAGCTCCTTTGCTTCTTTTAGCTTTATATATATATATATATATATATATATATATATATATATATATATATATATATATATATATATATATATATATAGGGCTAGGTTATAATTTGGATGAACAACTATTGTGTGGACGTGTATACCATGCTATTCTATGAGAATTACTAAGAGAATAGGTTGTTTGCTAATGTGAATACGTTCACCCTTACACAACTATCGTCATTTCCATGCATTTTCACTAATTCTTATTCATTTTTGTTCTCACGCATCGTTTTTTATTCATTTTCATTCTTACAGAATACGACTCAATAAACATTCTGACAACATTCTGACAGAATGAGAATAATAAAAAAAAGTCTATAATAACCTTATAGACGATTTAATTAGTGAGAAGACGTAACAATGACAATAGTTATGTAATATTGAACGTATTCACATTACCAAACAATATATTTTCTTTGTCATTCTCACAGAATAGCATTGTCCACACGTCCGCACAATAGATGTCAATCCACATTTGAACCTAGCTCTCTCTCTCTCTCTCTCCCTCTCTCTCTCTCTCTCTCTATATATATATATATATATATATATATATATATATATATATATATATATATATATATATATATATATATATATGTGAGATAGGTTCAAATGTTTCCAACAAGTATTGTATGCCTCTAACAACCAATAAGAATTAAGAAAAAATAAATTCAATAATAAATAATAAAAATGGTATAATAGTAATATTGGCTACATTTAATTATGGTAAATATTTAAAACATTTAATATCCTTTAAATTAGAGGAATTTGTTTCTCAACCATACAAAAACACCGAACCCCACAAACATCCATTATCGTCTTCTTCATCAAATACACCATCGTCTCCGACCATCGTCTCCATCTTGTATCCCTGAATTCCGAATGGATATATATCGTCCCTTACTGCAAATTTGGGTCTTTTACTTTTCTTCAAATACTATTCTTCATGTGTGTTTTCTGAAATAGCTAAAAGGATAAGATGCCGGCGGTCTATGTAAAAGAAAAAGGGACGCAAGATGGTTCATGAATAAAAGTTGTCATCGTGTGGATATTTTATGAAAAGTTAACATCAAGTAAGTTTTATTGATTTTGATTCTATCTTTCAGAAGCATATTCTAATAATATATTATTATTATTATCATTTTGATAACTACAAAAAGTATAAATTGAAGATTTATGAAACATAATGTGCATCGCCGGTTGTTCTATTTTGTTAATATTAAATGGTTTTATAAATAATCATAAAAGTTGTGTGTTTTGTAAATTACATATTAGTAATTTCCCAACACAATTTCATGTTTTGAGAATTCCAAATTTCAAATTGCGAAAGTGTATTTTGGTATTACAGAATGTATTATGATAATGCCTAACAAGTGTTTGTTGAAATGCCTGAAAAAGAATCTAAAGAATTTAACCTTATGATATGCATTCTGTCAGAATTACTAGCAACATATGTTTTATGTAATTATTTAAAAAGGTAATTAATTTGTCAGCGTATTATTTTGGTTCAATTTGTAATTTTGAATTTAAATTCATATTACATATCAACATGTGTTTGTTCCTTTTGCACGAGAATGCATGTATAGAAAATCAACATGTGTTTGTTCCTTTTGCATTCGATACATTTGGTTTTCTCGCACCAGAGGCGGTGAAGCTCCTTAATAGAGTCCAACGGGTCATGCATTCTAATGTCATATCTCCTAGATCCACAAATGTTGTTCTCAAAAGAATTGATTTTGCCATCCAGAAAGGGCTAGCGGCGCAGCTTGTTGCCCGTTTGCCTTCAATCGATATGTATTGTGTAACGCCCGTAGATCTGGGCTAGTCAATTTAGAGATAATACAAAAGATTATTTAGAATAAATAATCTTAACCAAGTTGTAGAATACGTCTCAAGGTTTCCGTACATATAAAGAACGCCGAAATCCGAGTTATAACGAAGAAGTTATGACCCGTCGAAGTTTTACGGCAGAACCGGCACGGCACCGGGAGACGTAAATAGTGAATTTACGATAGAGCAACTTTTTAGCCTTAGTGATCTAAATAAAAGTTGTAGTATACATTAAACCGATAACATACAAAAAAAGAACGCCCAAATCTGACTTCGTATAAGGAAGTTATGAATTTTCTAAGATTTGGCATAGCAGTGCACGGCCCGAAACTCGAATTTTAGTTCGAGCGGTTTTTGGCCTACGCGACATAAATGAGAATTGAAGATCTCATTAATAGGAACTCAATTGTAAAAAGACAGACGAAAACAAAGTCCGTATGTAGAAGTTATGAATTTTACGCGGACATTTAACAGTATAATCTCCTCGTCCTGTTAAATTTAAGATCGGTCGAGAATTAGCCGACGGAGTCAAAATGAAAGTTGTAGATCTTATTTTTACCTACGCGTGGATATAAAGAACGTCAAAAACAGAGGTCGTATGTGAAAGTTACGGATTTTAGAAGTCGGAAGTGTGCTGTGCGAAAATGGGTGATGTGGCACAATCTTGGCCATTGCTTTCTCCCCAAGTCTTGCCACTAGATGGTGACATGTGGCACCAAGTTCAGCCATTTTCACCCTATAAATAGAACCTCTCCCACCCTCATTTTCTTCACACCTTTCCCATTCTTTCTTCTCTTTACTCTCTCTCTAAAACCTCTCTCTAGCCCCGAAACCCCCCGAAAAGCCTAGGGAACCTCCCTAGCACGAGGCAAAAGCCCCGGAGTGCTCGACGGCTCCGAGAAGAAGAGCTTTTCGGCTCGGGAACGCTGCTCCAAGCAAAGCCCGGTTTTCTATAAAACCCGCTGTAAGTGAGCTACGCCTACACTATTTTTAATATATCGTTTATTTAATTATAGTAGCGTTGTTAGGAACTTATAATAAGTACTTGGGCTATTATTATGGGTTATATAAGTATTTTTAACGCTTATATAATAGTAATAATAGCTAGACTGTTAATTAGTCTTGACGAATAATAGACTAAACTCTAGTGGTAATAATACTAGGTTTCGTCGAAGGAAATTATTTTTTTAGAAGCGAAGCGCTGTCTGAGTTCGGAATCACCACCTTTTCAAGTGAGTGCATGATCCCTTTCATCTTACACATAGATATGAAATATTTTATATAAATTACGTGTTATGTGTGCATATTATCTTAATACTTACTGTCTATGATGGATGAATGATTTTATACATGTTTTAAATGATTTAAATATATATTTATTTTATATCTACAAATATGTTGGGATAAAACATGGGTAGATGAAATAGTTGGTGTGTGATGAAATAAAATGATGAGAGATAGGTGATGATAGGAAGGTGATGATAATTAGGTGATGGATAGGTGATGATGAATCGGTGATGTAGGATGAAAGATACTATAACCTTGTCCGACAATTTGGAGATGTAGTCATCTACTAGAGTATAGATGGCGACCACGGACTATTCTAGACAACCCGTGGAAACACCAGCAGACTTATAACCTGTAGGTGATGAATTACAAGTCCAGGTGATGTTGTGACTGTATATTCATGTGATGATACTCTAACCCTTACTATGAATTACGAGTTCAGGCGACGTTGTAACTACGTATTCATGCCTTAGGAACGAGCATATAAGGAAATGTGATGTAAAAAGATGAGAGGTAAATACGACATAGGAGATGACCCTTAAGATAATTCTTTAGGGAATATTAAATGAAGAAAATGGGGATGGGTAATTGGGTTGATTGTTTGATTGTTTAAACATAATAATTATATTATTGTGGGTTGAAAACCCTATGTACTCACCAGGTTTCCCAACCTGACCCACTCAAGCTTATTTGTATCACAGGTGTCGATATGAAGCTAATTTAAACCGAGAGATTTAAAAGAGATGTAGATCACTAGTGTAAATGAATGTAAGTTTTGTTTATGCTTATGTTTCTGTATTGACGATGACATCCCAATGTTTTGAAAATGAATGAAATACATTTCTTCGGAAATGATTTGATAACGTATTTATCATGTTTTTCTGGGAACAAATTCCGCAACATTTTTATTAAAAGAGGTACTCTGATTTTTATAAAGCATAAACAAAATTGGTCTTTTCTGGCCGTGAAAATAGGGATGTCACAGTTGGTATCAGAGCATTAGTTTAAGCGAACTAGGAATTTGTAGGAAATTTCTAGACTTAAACTTAGAGTGCAAAGCGATGATTGTGAGATGAGTGTCTGCTATATTTTAGACACGAGCACTAGTTTATTTTAGGAAAGATGCCTAAAATGTTTTATGTGCTAAATGTTTTATGTTATAGCTATAGAGATGTCTTATATGCTATTATTTGTTTGGATCTATGGTCTATTGCCGACCGGATCTGGAAATTTTATGTGTTCAGATTTCTAAACGTTTAATTACGATATTAGAACTGGCATGTAACTTTTCGAAGTAATAGGGAGATTTATACGTCTATCGTAAATAAAACTTTCCTATCTTAAATTCTCGCCTCAGTACACCGAATGTCTACTTTGGTACAAAACGTCATGGTGAAGACAGACTAGGAAATATCTGAGGAAGATGACAACCTGAGCCGAAGAATGTGACGGGTCATGCATCGGTCGTTGCGCCTGCACCCGAACCTATCACAATGGCAGAAGTTCAGGAAGTGATGCGGACCATGATAGACTGATAAAATAGAGGAAATAATAAGGCTTACGATAGTGAATGATACCTATCAGAAGATATCGTAAGAGAGGTATCTTGCCTTTAGAATGCGTCTAATAAATAATACGTCTAGTATGGGAGAAGTACACTTTCGATTGGCAGAAAGAAAGAATTCTTGGTATAATCCATAAAGTTATCCCATGGTCTTGAATTTCCAATACCAACTGAGTTGAAGCAGAATTGATGATTGAAGATGTGCATGGAAGAAGTCCTAGTAGAGTCTAGGGAAATTTCTTTTTTATGATTATTTGGACACACTCGTATGTGTTAAATTGTTTTGTGATTTTAGGACTTGGGGACTGCGAGACAATACTTGGGACGAGTATGAGTAGGTGTGAATGGTAGTAGATGCATATACTACCGGAAGCACAGGACTCACACTTGGATCAGGGAAAGTCACAAGGTTACCAAGAAGCTAGTAATTGATACCATTTTATTTAAGTATGTCATTACCATTGTTTCGGTAATGACTAAGAATATTGTTGTTATTCCGACCCTAGTGGTCATATCAAATTGAGTCCGACTAAGACGAATATGTTACATGGTTCAGAGAACAAAGTTCGATGTAACATCTGACTTAAGCTAGAAGATTGAAATGAAATATAATCAAAGCGATCAGTACAGGTATCACGACAGTTGCTTGTAGCTAGAAATGCTGCCTTTTAAGATGTCATAAGAACACGAAGGAAGGTATAGTCTGTTCCGGAATTTGACTCTAAAAGACCTGAGTCTAAGCATTGCAACATACGATGAGAGGTCATTAGAACATGACCTATCGGTCTATTATGATAATCGAAGGAAGAAACTTATCTCAAGTTTGTTAAATAAGGAGTCTCCAATAAAGATCGAGATCGTGACATGAAGATCATGATTGGAAGTCTAACATAAGATAGAGAGCGGATGCAAGATCGAGCACCGCCTGTAGTCAAGGAGTCTAAGAGTTAAATACTTATTCGAAGAAACATCAAAGTTATGACTTAGGATGAAGAGATAACGTATGGAGTCATCATGTGAGCCATGTTTCAGATTTTTAGGGATAACTAAATCTCCTAAAAATCCGAAAATTTCCTTTTATAAATGTAGTTAATTGTCCAAAATACCCTTTTGCTAAAAATTGTGTGATTATATGGTACATGTTACCCCATTGTAATATCATACACCCTCAAATAATGTCCATTGATTAATTCTATCCGTTGGTCCAAATCTGTGCATTATGACACACAATAGTTAGCAAAAACAAAATAACCTAAGCCATATATATATATATATATATATATATATATATATATATATATATATATATATAGGGTGAGGTTCAATAGAGAACCATAATTAACCAAGGAACCAATCTTTTTTTCAACTTTTAGAACTTATTTTTTATCAAAAAAAAAAAACTAAAAATACAGAAATTAATAACTTTTTATCCTTTTTCCAATGATACCAAATTCATTTTTTTTTTACGTCAAATTCACAATGTGAATATTTGAAAATTCACAATGTGAATCCGGATTCACACGGTGAATCTGAAAAATATTTTTCACATTCACAATGTTAATATATGAATTTAGATATTTTTAGATTTTTTTTCGATAAAGAATAAGCTCTAGAAATTGAAAAAAAGATTTGGTTCCTTAAAGAACCAATAATTATGGTTCTTTATTGAACTTTTCCATATATATATATATATAGAGAGAGAGAGAGAGAGATTCATATATAAATTCTATATATTGTGTGGGTGTATGACCAATTCTTGGCCAATCATTTCATAGACTCATTTTATTAATCTTCATTAATTAATTAATTAAATAACCTAAATTAAAATCCTATAATTATGGATAATCATTTATATTTTAAAAATGATATCCTATATTTATGGAATAATAGCTGTCAATCCTACAGCCTACACATTCATCTTCTTCTCTCCTCAAACCTACATCACATGCGACATCCACCATCATCAAGCCTCAGATCAAGCATCTTCATCACATGCTTCTCCATTAATTCCAAGGATCTGCTACTAACTCGATTTGATTTTCTCTCGAGGATCTGCTTCATAACACAAAAGGGTTTCAAAATTGATGTATCACAAATAATCCCATAATGACAGTTCTTTTTTTCAAAGAATCCATTAAAACCCTTGAAATTCATATCCACGATGTCAATGCCTTGTAAATATTCTCTCCACATTTTCAATTTTCTTTTGGTTTAACCTACTTACATGTTGTTTGCACTTTTTTTTTTGTTAATTATCATAATCAAGTTTTGGGTTTTGGGTCTCTGACACATTTTTTTTCCTTTTTTTATTATCATATTTAACTATCTTTTCTTGGCCATGAGTTCCTCTACTGTATCTTTCTTTTTAATTTACAAATCAGGTGTGTTTGCATCATGTCAATGTTACCGTGTTAAATTTCTAAGAGTGAAATAATAATTTATTAACTTTGAAGTTTTACATCAACTAAATGTTTTTGTTTCATTTTAATTCACAGAGCATCTGCTCTACCTCCAAATGATGAAAAGCATTCCGTTCAAATGAAAATATCATACAAAACGTATGCTACGTTTACAGTACGTATTTGCTTCTAAGTTATCTTGACCTTCTTCATATACTCGTATATATGGGTTTGAATTGATTGTAATATCATTTTTCTTCATAACATCTACATTTAATTTTACTTGTTTTTTGTTTTATACAATTAAAAAATAAGCATAGTATTTTGACCGTGAATTAACTTTGATTCGTAAGGAATAAATTTTGTTAATTAAAGAATGAATTTTAATTCTTAAAGAACTAATAATGGATTATGGTGTTGGTTTGTGATAATGAAGTCTTGACGATGACATTTTTATATAGGTAGATGGCATGAAAGGATGGTGATGCAGTTGGTAATGGATATGGATAGGAGAAAATGGAAACAAAAAAAAGATTGACGTTGTATTCTTTTAATTCTTCTAGAATACTTAAATTCTTGAAGAACTCTCCAGTTATATAAAATAATAAAAAACTTCGTGGTGTTACAAAGCTAAACACTATATTCTTGAAGAATTTATTCAGATGTATATAACTCTTATGGTATTATAGAGCTAGAGCCCTTTAATTCTTTGAGAACTCTTTACTTGTGTACAGAATGGGATATGATATACCATTTCCTAACCACTAATTCTAAAAGAATTTTTCATTTGTTATTAAGTTAAGGGAAAATGACTTATGAATGTAACTAACTATTTCAATTGTCCACATATAGGTAATGTTCTTTTTTTTGTTCTTATTAATGAAACTAACTTGTTATTTATGTTCATATTTAGGTAATATGACCGGCTATTACCTGTTTTTGTCCGTTTTAACCGGTTGCATCAGTTTTAGTTAGTTAAAGCTAATTACGTGGATTCTTGCGTGGCCATTACTCCCCTTTCTCATTTAATTAGGGTTCGATACATTCAATTTCACCATAATCACCACCCGATTTTAGATTCGATTCACCAAATTGAAGATTAGAGTTTGGAGTTGAATTACGTGTTGAAGTCGACTGTAAGATGGCGTCCCAATCATCTACAGGTAAGTATTTAACTGTAGATGTTCATTACAGTGGAGTATTTGCCCGAAATCCATTGAAATACTTAGACCTCGAAAAGATAACAGTGCGTGATGTCGATTTTGGAGGATTTACGTACAAAGAGTTTCTTTTGTGGCTTAGGAATTTAACCAATGGAAGTTGTGATAATGTGTACTACTGTAGTAGAAATGAAACCTTGGGTGAGGGTATTATAAGAATCGACAGTGATGCTGATTATTGGGAGTTTGTTGAAGCTACTTATACTCCTGAAGCTGAGTTGGATGTCTACATTGACCACCAAAATGATCCAATCCTTGATTGGGCTGAAAATGAGGTGTTATCAGATGGTAATTGGTATGAATTGGATGACAACGAAGAAGAGGATGAAAATGAAGAAGAGGATCACAAGGAAGAAGAGGATGACAGTGATGAAGACGATAACTTAGATGATATTATGGCATATGAGCATGAAGTTGATGAAGAAGTCCATACCTTTAACAAAACTGTTGGTGATGATTTTTTAAACAAACTTTCAGGTAAGCTTAGTGATGATGATCAACCTAATGATGGAAAAGATGATAAGGTTGTATGCCCTGTCCATGATGAGAATCAAGAATGGGATAAGATGGTGCCAATTCTAGGTATGAAGTTTGCAAACCCAATGCAATTGAAGCTATGTCTAACCAATTATGCAGTGAAGAATGGGTATGATTTGTGGTATGAAAAAAGTGATCATAACAGGTTACTGGTGAAGTGTTGTAAAGGTAAGAAGAACAAGAAGAATAAAGGTTGTCCCTTTAGGTTGTGGGCAACCTGGATGAGCAATGAAAGGTCATTCCAGATTAAATCTTTAATTGATAACCACAATTGCTCAAGAGTCTTCAAATTTGGGTCCATTGTTACCTATAAATGGATAGGGAATCATTTCATGAATGAGATACTTCAGAAACCAAAGATGAGTGCGAGGAAATTGAAGGCTAAAGTTAGCAAGACATTTAATTTGATTGCAAGTGTGGGGCAGTGCAGAAATACAAGGAGGTATGCATTTAAGGAGATAGAGGTTACTTTAAAGGAACACCATGCTAAAACTTGGAGCTATGGAGAAGAGCTAAGAAGGACTAACCCTGGATCAACAGTGAAGATGGATGTAGATGCCATGCCTGATGGAGCCACTTACTTCTCAAAGTTCTATGTATGTTTAAAGGGTGTGAAGGATGGATGGATTACATCAATGTTTTGTAATGCCTACATGTACACCATTAAGCCACTAAATGGTAGTGATATGTGGCCTGATGTGGATTACATCAAGCCATTGCCTCCCAAAAAGAGAAGGATGCCAGGAAGACCATCAACAAAAAGGAAAAGGGATCAGATTGAGAATAAACTAAAGGGCAATAAGCATATAGTCTCAAAAAGGGGAATTGTTATGAGATGCAGCATATGCAGAGAATCAGAGCATAATAAAGCAAAATGTCCTCAAAAACCAATTGGGGAATCATCTAATCCAAAGCCAAAGTCAAAAAATAAAGCAAAATGTCCTAAAAAACATTTGAATTATTTCATAACAGGTAAAGTTAAGGTTGAATTGAATCAAGAAGTTTATGTGGAATGTGATAGTGACAGTGAAGTTCAAAGGGAGCCTGACAGTGAGGTGGAGTCTTATGAAGTTGATTTTGAAGAGGGTAATCATACATATGAAGATGTAGACCAACCTGAGGTTGAAACTGAAGAACAGGTTGAAGTTGGAGGGGTTGAAGAACAGGTTGAAGCACTTGTTGAAGTTGAAGTTGAAGAAGGTGAATACCAGGCTGCAGTTGTAGATCAAGTAGAAGTTGAAGCTGAAGGACAGGGTGATGGCCAAGAAGGTGAAGAACTTGAACTTGAAGTTCAAGATCCAGTTGGACAAGATGACCAAGGACAGGCTGCAGTTCAAGATCCAGTGGAAGAGGAGCATATGATGGAAGTACCAGCATTTCAAGTTCTACAGGGAAAGAGAAGAAGGAAACCTTCAGAAAGAATCACAAAAATTCAAATAAGAAAGAAGTGGGAGGGGAAACAGGGTAGTAGTGGTGAAAATCCAATGGAATTGGAATAGAATTTGACAATTGGTTATTTTTTGGCATCATTGACTGGGAATCCAATGTCTAGTAGTATGTGTAACTTTTGGACTTGTGTCTAGTCATATGTGTTAGTTTTGGAATCTTGTGTGTACCTTTTGGCAGTAATGCATGTGTAACTGTGTTAAATTCCAATGTTTTGTAAACAATGTTTCCTGGGAATCCAATGTTACATTCCCATGTTAGATTATATTACATCCCAATGTTTCAATGTATAACATTCCAGTGTTTAATTATTTTTCATTCTAAACATGTAACATAAACATCAGAAGCAAAAACATGTAACAAAAGTTCCATCCATTCATTACATACATAAGCATACACAATAACAGGTGGACTACATCCATTCATTACCAATCAAGTTTCAATCATGAACTACATCATTCAACCCTAATACATCATGAACTACAATCAAATCAACATTTTCACATACAATACAAATAACAAAATCAGTGCCAATTTGTGAGTAAACAACTTCCACTTGACTTTGTCCAATTCCTGTCTATTAACCAAATTGATGTTGTTTTCTTGTTCGATCTTCATCCTACATATGCTGATTTCATTCTCCAAAGTGCAAATTTTCAAGATTAAATTACAGCTTTCTTCGGTTTCCTCCAGTAAGGCTTTCTTCCATCTGTCCTCCCTTCATCCTCATCTAGCCATTGCCAGAATTTACAGCTTGGACTTTTTCCATTCTTGAAGAAAAATTAAAAAAAAATGTTAAATTAAAGGATGGAGAAGAAGAAAGGGTATTCAACAAGATGAAGAAGAAGAAAGTTGCAACGTATTCAACAATACTGATTACCATCGAGTTTTGACAAACTCTAAATTTTCTTTCAGGGTTGTCAGGGGTTCTTGAAGTCTTCACACGAGATGGTAAGTTGCAATCACATGGATGATCAGCTTGAAATTCATCTTCTCGTTTTGAAGAATAAGATGAGGAAGAAGAAGCCATCGTCGATCTAGGGTTCAAAATCAGGGGTGTAATTGAACGACTTCTTATACTGTAAACGAAGAGAATATATGCACAATGCCAAATATATGCAACGTATTCAAGTCACGTGCCAGATGGCTGCCACATAAGCAAAAACAGGTAATAGCCGGTTATATTACCTAAATATGAACATAAATAACAAGTTGGTTTCATTAATGAGAACAAAAAAAAGAACATTACCTATATGTGGACAATCGAAATAGTTAGTTACCTTCATAAGTCATTTTCCCTTAAGTTAAAGTGTTTCTTAACCATTAATTCTATAAGAATATTTGATTTTAAAGTGTTGGTTAGTTAGACCGATTCTTAATCCTTCTTAAAAATCAAGTTACATTTTAAGATAGACAACCATATTCTTCAAAAATTCATGATTATTATTTCTTTCAAGAATGTATAATTATTTTTCCTGGTTATGTTTGATTCTCAACATCATATTATATTCTGAATTGTAATAATTTTTATAAGATTTGATTTCATTAATTAAATTGACTTAATTGCTTAAAATGAAGGTAAATTTATTTATCTCTCTCTTAATAAATTGTTGTGTTTTCCTTATATTGAATGAAGTGTAATTATATAGTAAATGTTGTCCCATGTTGATATCATGCGTCTTAAGATCACAACCATACATTCTCTTAATCTAATGGTCATAGTTTGGTCACACATTCATACAATATTTATCATTTACATTTGATATATATATATATATATATATATATATATATATATATATATATATATATAACACGGCACAACCACCAAACTAAACCATATTTTTGTAAATTAATCTTTACTAAATAAATATATTATATATATATATATATATATATATATATATATATATATATATATATATATATATATATATTAAATAGCGTATTATTGATATTTTTTTTATTACATCCCTCCCCGAAGAGATAACAACAACATTCTTAGCAACCCAGTTTCTCATTAAAGAGCTTTACTGCTTTGGACGGTGATAGAACTCGGCACCCACCAGTTGAACTAGACGTCATTGGCTATCTATAAGTATGTTCTATTCTATGAATACATATAATATGTTTTTTCATATGTATATACGTTTTTTTGTTTATTTATACAGTTTGTTATGTATTTTTTTTGTAAAGACATATTTAAATAAATATTTATACAAATTAAATATCTTTTTTATATAACTTTTGTGTATAAATATATAATTTCTCATTTAAAAGTTAACACCATATAATCATAATAAGTATGTATTTAAATGTAAAGTACATATTTATACACAAAGATTTACATAAAAGACATTTAATATGTATTTTTTTCATTTAAAATTATCTTTTGTACATAATAATACGTATTTTTATGTACAAAATACACATTTTTATATAAAAATCAAAATAGGGTTAAAATACATAAAAAAAACATGTTAAATGTGGTTTTTTACATTTAAAAATTTGTTTATACATTATAATACCCAAAAATATGTATTTAATACTTGAATAATATGAAAAAATAAGTATTACTGAAAGATACATTAAATACGTATCAAAGTGTACTAACATATACAAAACGGATGTTACTAATTACAAAATCATGAGTTCTCGTTTCCTTTCATTTTGGTGCGTTGGCGTGGCTTACATCAACCAAGATACATAGTCAGCAGCCAGCCAACGTGGCTACCACGTGTAACCGACAGGTAAAACCGAAAAAAATAAAAAAAACTTAAGGGTGTCATTTTCCTTTAAAAATATTTAAGAAAAAGACATACCACAATGGAAGAAAAAAAGAAAAATGATTGGCAAATTTGTAAAAGGTTAGGACCCTGTCGCTTTTTGTGCATTAAGTAAAAAAAGCACTCATGTATAGCTTATTAGATTAAGTCGAGTTTCATCTCTATTAACTCAAAAATCAAACAACACCTTCGACTAATAGGTAATCATGTATTTGGGTTCCAAGGGAGCAACTCCTGAATCATTCTTAAGCCCGTTTGCCCTCATCAATGATTGAACTCTTTCCAATTCACTCCACTTTCCCATATCAGTGTACAAACTACACAATTCAACATAGCAAGTATGGTCATTTGGTGCATGTTTTATAAGTTTCCAAGCTGCAAGCTCGCTCATTTCCATGTCCCCATGAGCTCTACACCCAGCAAAAAGAGCTCCCCATACACTTTTACTAGGCTCAAACGGCATTTCCTTGATGATTTCCATGGCCTCTTTTAAAGAACCCGAACGTGCTAAAAGATCAACCAAACAAGCATAATGCTTGGCATTTGGAAGAAACCCGTATTTCCTGTTAAATAATGAAGAAAAGATTTCTCTCCCCTTTTGTACTAATCCAGAATGAGCACAAGCAGATAGTACCACAACCAAAGTCACTTCATCAGGCTTGATACCTTCTTCTTGTTCCATTCTTGAAAACCACCACAACACCTCTTCAACATGTTTTGTCATGGCTAAACCCTTAAGAAAGGAATTCCAAGTGAACACATTCTTCTGTTCCATGCTAAGAAAAACATCTATAGCATCTTGAATCCTACCGCATTTTCCATACATGTTGACCAATGAAGTCCCCAAGATCACATCAAGTTCCCACGAGTTCCTCTTTATAAACTCGTGTATCCAAACACCCATGTCAATAGCACCACAACTCGCACATGTTGCTAACGCATTAACCATGGTCACCTGATTAGGCGCCACACCTGCATAATGCATTTGGTTAAATGTCAATAATGCATCATTAAGCTTCCCACATTGTCTATATCCGGTAAGCATAACCGTCCAGGAGACCACATCTCTTTGAGACATTTCATCGAACATCTGGCGACACAGCCCCATTTCCCCACCTGACGAATACATACTCATCAATGAATTTTCAACGTAAATGTCATTAAGATGACCCAGTTTAACGATATGTGTATGAACTGCTAGGCCTCTTAAGGTGTCTTTAAGGTCGGAGAGGGATTTAAGGACAAGAGGGAAGGTGTAGCTGTTGGGATAAATGGAGTTGCGGTTCATGTGGGCGTAGAATGATATTGAAGCATGAGGCGTTAATGCTTTGATGAGGGTGTTGCATATGCAGACGCGGGGTTTGAAATCGAGGTGACGGGTGTAAAGGAGGTAAGCCGAGGTTAAGAGGGAAAAGGATTTGCAGGCAGCGATGAAGTAGTGGGCTACGGTAATGTTGAGATAGAGGTGGCGATGGTGATGGATGAGTTGAGCTTGGATCTGGTCGATGTGAGAGGCGGAGGTACAGTTTTTCAGTAGATGGATGATTCTGTTCATCTGTGCGGATGACCGGAATACAAGGCAAAATCCATCAACCAAGATCTTCTGTTCATCTTTTGATTTAAGAAAAAAAAACTATATATTTGAGAGTTAGTAACAAAAATGCAAAAGAATATATATTAAAAACATAAAACGCTGTACCTGCTAATTTCGCCCAACACGCCATCAGTTGTCATATATATCCATTCCCTATTCTAATAAAAAAATAGTTTTATTCTCCTTTTGACATTTGTCACCATATTAGGTCTTCATAATTAATACATATTTTATTTTTCTTTTGTCATGTATCACCTTATTATGTCTCCTAATTAATGCATGTCACTTGCCAACCTATTGATTATCCATTTCAAATTTCAAATTTTAAATTTTCAACTCTAATTATATTGAATTAATAACATTAGAATAAAAATTAAAATTAAATTAATACAAATTATAAAGTGATAATTTTACATATTTATTTAAATCAATGATTATAATTTTATATAACTAAAAAATCTATTAATTAATAATTTATTTAAAATAAGTGATTAATAATTTTGAGTTTTTTTACTATTAAAGTTTAATTAATTTTGTAACCGTGGTTTCCACGGGTTATAAACTAGTATATATATATATATATATATATATATATATATATATATATATATATATATATATATATATATTTTTGATGGTTTAATTTAATTTAAAGATAAGTAAAAGGGTATAATGAAAAACAAAGAAACACTTTCATGGACCATGATTGTAACTTCAATAAAAAAAAGAATTTGGATGAAAGCGAAGTTGTTTGTTGCTGCTGCTTAATTGTTATTGGTTATCTTGGCCCGTCTTTGCACCCACTCCACACCCAAGCCAGGGCGGTGTTCATACGTCCCTTGGGCTGCTACATAGACTTTCACGTGTTATTTGAAGCTCTACTCTGGATTGCCTAAGGCTAATCGGAATGGGTGTCAAAAAAACGCGTGAGAGCTGAGGTGGACGGCCAAATCACGTGTGAACACCGTCTCGGTGTCCAGTGGCTTGGTTGTGGAGTGGTCATGGAAATGGACGAAGATGACACATGTAATTGGTTAAACTTTTTTTTTTACTGTTTCTTCGCATGTGATTGGTTAAGCTTTATGTTTTAAATTATTTTTTTCTTTAATTTAATATCAAAATAAATAAATAAATAAATAATGTGGAGTGGTAGCAATTTCCAAATGTTAGTGGTTTGGTAGTGAACTTGTAGTAGAACTGATGTGACACTGAGCTGACAACACTTTTCTAATAATTGGTGATGACAACTCCCCTTAGCCTAACGAGTTCAATGGATTCATCATTGCCATATCAATATTTCACTTTTTTTATTTAACTATACTTTTAACATCACACTCCTTAAACCCTACAAAATTTAATATTTTCATATCATCATCATTATATTTTTAAACATAATTATAAATTTAGAAATAAAAGATGTAATAGTTAAAAAAAGGTACATTAATGGAGCATATTCGTAAACGTTTTTTACATGACAATCGAAATTAATGTTTAATATTTCAATTAATGTAATATTTTATCAAAATTACAATTTATTAGATTGGTAACGAATATATTTCTTTTTCAATGGATTTTTATTTTTAAATATTTCATTTGATTTATTTATTTGAAAAAAATACGATAACTAAAAACATGATACATTAAATAATATAATACCTAAAAATAGGGTTAATTTATATATGGTTTAATTAAAAAAAATATATAAATCAAATACAAAAGTAATAAGAAAATATGATTATATATATATATATATATATATATATATATATATATATATATATATATATATATATATATATTGGTTTGAAATTTAATTGAAATAGAAAAGATTAAATCCATTAAACCACTAAATGATCATATAACTCTCTCATTCAATTCCTCTCCATGTCATAACCACACTTCATTCAACCTTTATTCAATTAAAGTCATCATCTATCCAACCCTTATTAAACCTTCATTATGGATGTTGTTAAGAGTCCACTCGTCATACTATTTTACCCATTAAACTCTACATTCCATTAAACTTTTAAGAGTTCAATCATATCAACTTTTTATTATATTTGTTTTATAAATAATATTAATATGTAATTTCACTATGTTGTATTATATAAATAGGATGTTATCATTTTAAAATAATTTTAAGATTTATATATATATATATATATATATATATATATATATATATATATATTGTTTAAAATAAAAAAATATAAATTAAACTATTGAATATAAAATAAAATATATTACAAATACACTATAAATGAAAAAAATAATAATATATAGTTTGTTTATGACAAAAAAGAAATCAAATGTTAACTTTCTATATAAGTGGTTATATCAAATTGAAAAAATGGAAAAAATCTTATACAACCGTAGAATGGAATTGGGATTAAACCCTCATTCATTCAACTCATCTTACAATGACGAGTTTATTAGGTTGAATGTGTAACGTTCTAAAATCCCAGACCAAAATTTTCATTTTTAAAATAATAAAATACATTCGTTTTAGTAAAATTACATTCAAGTTAAACCATTTGTTAATAACCATTATTCAAGAATCAAAGTTAAAGAAGACAATGCGAAAACTCAATCATAATTTAGCTGAAGTGTGTGTACAATCCCGCTTTCATAAAACCGATAAGCACCTGCAAAATATTTAATCCACAACTGTAAGCACAAAGCTTAGAGAGTTCCCTAAAATATCTCATGCATCACATCATAATAATCAGATATGGGTTATCAGTAACCCTAAGGACTATCGACGGTCCTAGTGGGCTAACAACATGCCTTGTGGATTAACAGCACACCTCACGGGTTATCAGCAACCCTGGGGACTATCAGCAATCCCATAGACTCACAGGAGTCCAAGAGTTATAAGAAACTCAGTTCACATATAACAACTATCAACAATTAAGACCCAGCTGGTCAACATGCACAAACTACCACACATGCAAGTATAGTGAGAGGACTCACCTCGAAAGTAGCAGCTCAACCACGCTCCAACTCAGCTAACTCAGTCACATACAACCCAACAGCTGACGTCACGACGTGAGCCTTCTATGGTCACGCCGTGAACACGTCCAAACAAATTAGTCGAGGGGCCTCCCATCGTTACGCTGTGACACTTTTTTGGTCACGAAGTGACCGCTGTTTGAAGTAAATAATGGTTTGAGTCCTTAATCCTTCAAGTCTTCAACTCTAACTTTTCCAAAAGCTTTATAGGACTCCAAATCTCCATAAAAATGACAACTTTATGGACATGCATGCTCCATACATTTCCCTTACCCATTCTAGGTCAAAATAAAGGAAGTTGAGGCCAAAACTCATGCTTAGAGTCGAAACCACCACAAATCCTCAGATCTGAGACATATAGTAATTAAAAGGCCTCAATTATCCATAAAGTTGCTAACTTTATGGATCACATGCATGCTACCGAACCTAATCATGAAGAAAAGTGAATAAAACTTAGATCTAGCATGCTTAAGTGAAAAATGCAAGAGCTTTAGGACTTACAAAGGTCAATAAACAATACAAGGCGGTGAGGAAGAGCCTTGATTGCTGAAACAATACACCAAAGGGACCATCTTCAGCAAAGAGCACTAAAACCACTCAAAATGAGCCAAAACCACCAAGATGAAGCACGGTTAGGGTTATGAGGTTTAAGGGAGATGGAGGCTGAGAAATGAACCTTAAATTCGAGTTTAGGGTGCTTAAATACGAAACAAACCCTAAAAGATCATGGGCTTGTGCTGCAACCCTTTTCATGTCCTGACCAACTATGTGTCACGTCGTGACCACTCCTCCAATGCGCGTTCTCATTCTTCACCTGTCACGTCGTGACCTCCTTCTGGTCATGTCGTGACTCAAGGTTTTTCTCCAAAACCATGTCTTTGACTCTTCACTGCCCTAAACTAATCCATTTTGGGAAACGAGTGTTACAGAATGCCATATCCCCATTCGTGACAAAATGACAAGTCAGTCGGTAAAAATGGAATATAAAAGAAACAAAAATCCCAAAGCCCCACCGACGGGTTTGAGCCAAAGACGAGGAGTTGGACATTTTTTTAATAGTATATATGTTGACACATGGCATGCATTGCAATATATAGTTTTAGGATTAATTATTTTATGATATTTGTTGTCTATTTTAAAATTTAATATTATCTAACTTAAAAAAAATAAAATATATAAGAAACGCAATTAATTTCTTTATATAAAACATATTTTGTTATTAAATATACACTATAGTTATTTAAAAAAAACAAAAAAAAACTAAAATAAATGATTTTTCTTTCTCTAAATAGAACCCAAGATATAGTTTTATATACTTTTTTATTTTGATTTTTATAAACTTGGAATAAAAATAATAAAAAAACATAATTTTTTTTGAAAATAGAATAAATTGTTATTTTTTGTAATTAATAAATTGATTCAGGTTGGGTTGTTAATGGGATGAAAGTTTGGGTTTAGTTGGGTTGTGGAGATATAAAAGAGAAAATTAGTTTTTTAATAGACAGTTAGGTTGGATTTAATTGTGAATGAAAATAGTCTTAAAATCCTATTTGACCTCTCATTGTGATGACCTTAGTCAATCACTTTAACCCTAACACCATGATCCCAAGTTTCATTAAACGAAAGAAAAGAAATGGAAGGAAAATATGGAGAGAAAAGAAAGGGAGGGGAAGGAAGTGATTAACTTTTTCATGTTCCCGAGTTCGAAGGAAAGGAAGGGAATTTTTTTTAAATGTGTTCCCAAGTTCGAAGGAAAAGAAAAGAAAAGAAAGCTTAATAACAACATTACAATTTTACTCTTATTTTTTTAGCAATCATATTACATACATAGTTCACATTGAAAAAAAAATGTTGATTTGCATGTCATCTTCATATTTTGTGTGTTCACATTCGTTTACACACATATATACATATTTAGTCAAATACCACCAACATATAATATTCAATTAAATTATCAATGGGTAGCAAAACATAAATAATATTAAAATGAAAACATTTGTGGCTATCTTTTAATAGCATTTGTCTAATTGAAAAGAAACCAAACTTTAAAATTGTCCAAAACAATGCAGTTTAATCAGACCACGATTCCAAAAACCATAATTCAATTCGTGAAGCCAAAAATAAGTCAAACAAAGAAACAAGAAATAAACACATATCCTCCTAATTCATCATTGGACAAGTAAACAACATCCTCGCACCTGCTTGGTTACGAGCCAAATACATGAGAGCACCTGGTATTTCATGGGATTTCAAACCCATCGGCTACAATTCTTGATAAATTTCATCACTTGTTAACTCATGATGGTAAGCTCTTTCAAAAATTTTGTTGCCTTCCCTCATAGCATTAGCCACATCACCAACAACATTCATAATCTTTGTTTCAAATGTTTCGGGTTCAGGTTGAGGCTGAGGTTCAGCTTCCTTTTCTACTTCATCTACGAGTTTTCTTTTTTTAGTTTTGCACTTTTTCGCACTTGAATTTTGTTCAGGCATAGGAGATACCACTTGAATGTTATCTTCATCGTCATCTATACGTTGGTTCTCCAGTGTAACATCATTAATTGCCAATAAATCATCAACCTATGAAATACTTTATATTTTGATGTCCGTAGTCTTGCTAAACCTGACATTTCTCTCCTTTGCTGTTTTAGCATTTTCTCCTGAAGCTCTATTTCAATGTGACCTATTTTATGTACAAAATGTGAAAGACTATAAAGAGAGCATCCTAACAGAAGCAAAAAAAAAAAAAAAACAGCAACACACCATAGAGAAAAAAACATTTTTTTACTGATCTTTTTTTAACAACAGTCTCAAAACTATACATACATACGAAAAGATATGCATACATACATACTTCTTAGATTTGTTTATATTATAAAGACCATATCTTATGATTTATAACCAATAAAAAGTAAAAAATGGTATGTACTTTATTAGTTTTATAATTATCAAATCTATTATTATTTTCAAAAAAGAAAAAAAATGTGATTTTAACAGATATAATAATGGAGCACCTTATAAGTTATAAATATAAAATGAGGTGTTTGTGAAGCAAAGTTGACCCCTTTGCTTGTATCGGACTTCTTGAACACACAAGGGCATAAAAGTAATTTCGAATACAACCAAAGAGCAAAAAATCATGATGTTGTGATGTCTGATGCATACATGGTTGCTACTTTAAATGCTTTGCTCAACACAAAAGGGTTTCAAAATTGATGTATCACAAATAATCCCATAATGACAGTTCTTTTTTTCAAAGAATCCATTAAAACCCTTGAAATTCATATCCACGATGTCAATGCCTTGTAAATATTCTCTCCACATTTTCAATTTTCTTTTGGTTTAACCTACTTACATGTTGTTTACACTTTTTTTTGTTAATTATCATAATCAAGTTTTGGGTTTTGGGTCTCTGACACATTTTTTTTCCTTTTTTTATTATCATATTTAACTATCTTTTCTTGGCCATGAGTTCCTCTACTGTATCTTTCTTTTTAATTTACAAATCAGGTGTGTTTGCATCATGTCAATGTTACCGTGTTAAATTTCTGAGAGTGAAATAATAATTTATTAACTTTGAAGTTTTACATCAACTAAATGTTTTTGTTTCATTTTAATTCACAGAGCATCTGCTCTACCTCCAAATGATGAAAAGCATTCCGTTCAAATGAAAATATCATACAAAACGTATGCTACGTTTACAGTACGTATTTGCTTCTAAGTTATCTTGACCTTCTTCATATACTCGTATATATGGGTTTGAATTGATTGTAATATCATTTTTCTTCATAACATCTACATTTAATTTTACTTGTTTTTTGTTTTATACAATTAAAAAATAAGCATAGTATTTTGACCGTGAATTGACTTTGATTCGTAAGGAATAAATTTTGTTAATTAAAGAATGAATTTTAATTCTTAAAGAACTAATAATGGATTATGGTGTTGGTTTGTGATAATGAAGTCTTGACGATGACATTTTTATATAGGTAGATGGCATGAAAGGATGGTGATGCAGTTGGTAATGGATATGGATAGGAGAAAATGGAAACAAAAAAAAGATTGACGTTGTATTCTTTTAATTCTTCTAGAATACTTAAATTCTTGAAGAACTCTCCAGTTATATAAAATAATAAAAAACTTCGTGGTGTTACAAAGCTAAACACTATATTCTTGAAGAATTTATTCAGATGTATATAACTCTTATGGTATTATAGAGCTAGAGCCCTTTAATTCTTTGAGAACTCTTTACTTGTGTACAGAATGGGATATGATATACCATTTCCTAACCACTAATTCTAAAAGAATTTTTCATTTGTTATTAAGTTAAGGGAAAATGACTTATGAATGTAACTAACTATTTCAATTGTCCACATATAGGTAATGTTCTTTTTTTTGTTCTTATTAATGAAACTAACTTGTTATTTATGTTCATATTTAGGTAATATGACCGGCTATTACCTGTTTTTGTCCGTTTTAACCGGTTGCATCAGTTTTAGTTAGTTAAAGCTAATTACGTGGATTCTTACGTGGCCATTACTCCCCTTTCTCATTTAATTAGGGTTCGATACATTCAATTTCACCATAATCACCACCCGATTTTAGATTCGATTCACCAAATTGAATATTAGAGTTTGGAGTTGAATTACGTGTTGAAGTCGACTGTAAGATGGCGTCCCAATCATCTACAGGTAAGTATTTAACTGTAGATGTTCATTACAGTGGAGTATTTGCCCGAAATCCATTGAAATACTTAGACCTCGAAAAGATAACAGTGCGTGATGTCGATTTTGGAGGATTTACGTACAAAGAGTTTCTTTTGTGGCTTAGGAATTTAACCAATGGAAGTTGTGATAATGTGTACTACTGTAGTAGAAATGAAACCTTGGGTGAGGGTATTATAAGAATCGACAGTGATGCTGATTATTGGGAGTTTGTTGAAGCTACTTATACTCCTGAAGCTGAGTTGGATGTCTACATTGACCACCAAAATGATCCAATCCTTGATTGGGCTGAAAATGAGGTGTTATCAGATGGTAATTGGTATGAATTGGATGACAACGAAGAAGAGGATGAAAATGAAGAAGAGGATCACAAGGAAGAAGAGGATGATAGTGATGAAGAAGATAACTTGGATGATATTATGGCATATGAGCATGAAGTTGATGAAGAAGTCCATACCTTTAACAAAACTGTTGGTGATGATTTTTTAAACAAACTTTCAGGTAAGCTTAGTGATGATGATCAACCTAATGATGGAAAAGATGATAAGGTTGTATGCCCTGTCCATGATGAGAATCAAGAATGGGATAAGATGGTGCCAATTCTAGGTATGAAGTTTGCAAACCCAATGCAATTGAAGCTATGTCTAACCAATTATGCAGTGAAGAATGGGTATGATTTGTGGTATGAAAAAAGTGATCATAATAGGTTACTGGTGAAGTGTTGTAAAGGTAAGAAGAACAAGAAGAATAAAGGTTGTCCCTTTAGGTTGTGGGCAACTTGGATGAGCAATGAAAGGTCATTCCAGATTAAATCTTTAATTGATAACCACAATTGCTCAAGAGTCTTCAAATTTGGGTCCATTGTTACCTATAAATGGATAGGGAATCATTTCATGAATGAGATACTTCAGAAACCAAAGATGAGTGCGAGGAAATTGAAGGCTAAAGTTAGCAAGACATTTAATTTGATTGCAAGTGTGGGGCAGTGCAGAAATACAAGGAGGTATGCATTTAAGGAGATAGAGGTTACTTTAAAGGAACACCATGCTAAAACTTGGAGCTATGGAGAAGAGCTAAGAAGGACTAACCCTGGATCAACAGTGAAGATGGATGTAGATGCCATGCCTGATGGAGCCACTTACTTCTCAAAGTTCTATGTATGTTTAAAGGGTGTGAAGGATGGATGGATTACATCAATGTTTTGTAATGCCTACATGTACACCATTAAGCCACTAAATGGTAGTGATATGTGGCCTGATGTGGATTACATCAAGCCATTGCCTCCCAAAAAGAGAAGGATGCCAGGAAGACCATCAACAAAAAGGAAAAGGGATCAGATTGAGAATAAACTAAAGGGCAATAAGCATATAGTCTCAAAAAGGGGAATTGTTATGAGATGCAGCATATGCAGAGAATCAGAGCATAATAAAGCAAAATGTCCTCAAAAACCAATTGGGGAATCATCTAATCCAAAGCCAAAGTCAAAAAATAAAGCAAAATGTCCTAAAAAACATTTGAATTATTTCATAACAGGTAAAGTTAAGGTTGAATTGAATCAAGAAGTTTATGTGGAAAGTGATAGTGACAGTGAAGTTCAAAGGGAGCCTGACAGTGAGGTGGAGTCTTATGAAGTTGATTTTGAAGAGGGTAATCATACATATGAAGATGTAGACCAACCTGAGGTTGAAACTGAAGAACAGGTTGAAGTTGGAGGGGTTGAAGAACAGGTTGAAGCACTTGTTGAAGTTGAAGTTGAAGAAGGTGAATACCAGGCTGCAGTTGTAGATCAAGTAGAAGTTGAAGCTGAAGGACAGGGTGATGGCCAAGAAGGTGAAGAACTTGAACTTGAAGTTCAAGATCCAGTTGGACAAGATGACCAAGGACAGGCTGCAGTTCAAGATCCAGTGGAAGAGGAGCATATGATGGAAGTACCAGCATTTCAAGTTCTATAGGGAAAGAGAAGAAGGAAACCTTCAGAAAGAATCACAAAAATTCAAATAAGAAAGAAGTGGGAGGGGAAACAGGGTAGTAGTGGTGAAAATCCAATGGAATTGGAATAGAATTTGACAATTGGTTATTTTTTGGCATCATTGACTGGGAATCCAATGTCTAGTAGTATGTGTAACTTTTGGACTTGTGTCTAGTCATATGTGTTAGTTTTGGAATCTTGTGTGTACCTTTTGGCAGTAATGCATGTGTAACTGTGTTAAATTCCAATGTTTTGTAAACAATGTTTCCTGGGAATCCAATGTTACATTCCCATGTTAGATTATATTACATCCCAATGTTTCAATGTATAACATTCCAGTGTTTAATTATTTTTCATTCTAAACATGTAACATAAACATCAGAAGCAAAAACATGTAACAAAAGTTCCATCCATTCATTACATACATAAGCATACACAATAACAGGTGGACTACATCCATTCATTACCAATCAAGTTTCAATCATGAACTACATCATTCAACCCTAATACATCATGAACTACAATCAAATCAACATTTTCACATACAATACAAATAACAAAATCAGTGCCAATTTGTGAGTAAACAACTTCCACTTGACTTTGTCCAATTCCTGTCTATTAACCAAATTGATGTTGTTTTCTTGTTCGATCTTCATCCTACATATGCTGATTTCATTCTCCAAAGTGCAAATTTTCAAGATTAAATTACAGCTTTCTTCGGTTTCCTCCAGTAAGGCTTTCTTCCATCTGTCCTCCCTTCATCCTCATCTAGTCATTGCCAGAATTTACAGCTTGGACTTTTTCCATTCTTGAAGAAAAATTAAAAAAAAATGTTAAATTAAAGGATGGAGAAGAAGAAAGGGTATTCAACAAGATGAAGAAGAAGAAAGTTGCAACGTATTCAACAATACTGATTACCATCGAGTTTTGACAAACTCTAAATTTTCTTTCAGGGTTGTCAGGGGTTCTTGAAGTCTTCACACGAGATGGTAAGTTGCAATCACATGGATGATCAGCTTGAAATTCATCTTCTCGTTTTGAAGAATAAGATGAGGAAGAAGAAGCCATCGTCGATCTAGGGTTCAAAATCAGGGGTGTAATTGAACGACTTCTTATACTGTAAACGAATAGAATATATGCACAATGCCACATATATGCAACTATTCAAGTCACGTGCCAGATGGCTGCCACATAAGCAAAAACAGGTAATAGCCGGTTATATTACCTAAATATGAACATAAATAACAAGTTGGTTTCATTAATGTGAACAAAAAAAAGAACATTACCTATATGTGGACAATCGAAATAGTTAGTTACCTTCATAAGTCATTTTCCCTTAAGTTAAAGTGTTTCTTAACCATTAATTCTATAAGAATATTTGATTTTAAAGTGTTGGTTAGTTAGACCGATTCTTAATCCTTCTTAAAAATCAAGTTACATTTTAAGATAGACAACCATATTCTTCAAAAATTCATGATTATTATTTCTTTCAAGAATGTATAATTATTTTTCCTGGTTATGTTTGATTCTCAACATCATATTATATTCTGAATTGTAATAATTTTTATAAGATTTGATTTCATTAATTAAATTGACTTAATTGCTTAAAATGAAGGTAAATTTATTTATCTCTCTCTTAATAAATTGTTGTGTTTTCCTTATATTGAATGAAGTGTAATTATATAGTAAATGTTGTCCCATGTTGATATCATGCGTCTTAAGATCACAACCATACATTCTCTTAATCTAATGGTCATAGTTTGGTCACACATTCATACAATATTTATCATTTACATTTGATATATATATATATATATATATATATATATATATATATATATATAACACGGCACAACCACCAAACTAAACCATATTTTTGTAAATTAATCTTTACTAAATAAATATATTATATATATATATATATATATATATATATATATATATATATATATATATATATTAAATAGCGTATTATTGATATTTTTTTTATTACATCCCTCCCCGAAGAGATAACAACAACATTCTTAGCAACCCAGTTTCTCATTAAAGAGCTTTACTGCTTTGGACGGTGATAGAACTCGGCACCCACCAGTTGAACTAGACGTCATTGGCTATCTATAAGTATGTTCTATTCTATGAATACATATAATATGTTTTTTCATATGTATATACGTTTTTTTGTTTATTTATACAGTTTGTTATGTATTTTTTTTGTAAAGACATATTTAAATAAATATTTATACAAATTAAATATCTTTTTTATATAACTTTTGTGTATAAATATATAATTTCTCATTTAAAAGTTAACACCATATAATCATAATAAGTATGTATTTAAATGTAAAGTACATATTTATACACAAAGATTTACATAAAAGACATTTAATATGTATTTTTTTCATTTAAAATTATCTTTTGTACATAATAATACGTATTTTTATGTACAAAATACACATTTTTATATAAAAATCAAAATAGGGTTAAAATACATAAAAAAAACATGTTAAATGTGGTTTTTTACATTTAAAAATTTGTTTATACATTATAATACCCAAAAATATGTATTTAATACTTGAATAATATGAAAAAATAAGTATTACTGAAAGATACATTAAATACGTATCAAAGTGTACTAACATATACAAAACGGATGTTACTAATTACAAAATCATGAGTTCTCGTTTCCTTTCATTTTGGTGCGTTGGCGTGGCTTACATCAACCAAGATACATAGTCAGCAGCCAGCCAACGTGGCTACCACGTGTAACCGACAGGTAAAACCGAAAAAAATAAAAAAAACTTAAGGGTGTCATTTTCCTTTAAAAATATTTAAGAAAAAGACATACCACAATGGAAGAAAAAAAGAAAAATGATTGGCAAATTTGTAAAAGGTTAGGACCCTGTCGCTTTTTGTGCATTAAGTAAAAAAAGCACTCATGTATAGCTTATTAGATTAAGTCGAGTTTCATCTCTATTAACTCAAAAATCAAACAACACCTTCGACTAATAGGTAATCATGTATTTGGGTTCCAAGGGAGCAACTCCTGAATCATTCTTAAGCCCGTTTGCCCTCATCAATGATTGAACTCTTTCCAATTCACTCCACTTTCCCATATCAGTGTACAAACTACACAATTCAACATAGCAAGTATGGTCATTTGGTGCATGTTTTATAAGTTTCCAAGCTGCAAGCTCGCTCATTTCCATGTCCCCATGAGCTCTACACCCAGCAAAAAGAGCTCCCCATACACTTTTACTAGGCTCAAACGGCATTTCCTTGATGATTTCCATGGCCTCTTTTAAAGAACCCGAACGTGCTAAAAGATCAACCAAACAAGCATAATGCTTGGCATTTGGAAGAAACCCGTATTTCCTGTTAAATAATGAAGAAAAGATTTCTCTCCCCTTTTGTACTAATCCAGAATGAGCACAAGCAGATAGTACCACAACCAAAGTCACTTCATCAGGCTTGATACCTTCTTCTTGTTCCATTCTTGAAAACCACCACAACACCTCTTCAACATGTTTTGTCATGGCTAAACCCTTAAGAAAGGAATTCCAAGTGAACACATTCTTCTGTTCCATGCTAAGAAAAACATCTATAGCATCTTGAATCCTACCGCATTTTCCATACATGTTGACCAATGAAGTCCCCAAGATCACATCAAGTTCCCACGAGTTCCTCTTTATAAACTCGTGTATCCAAACACCCATGTCAATAGCACCACAACTCGCACATGTTGCTAACGCATTAACCATGGTCACCTGATTAGGCGCCACACCTGCATAATGCATTTGGTTAAATGTCAATAATGCATCATTAAGCTTCCCACATTGTCTATATCCGGTAAGCATAACCGTCCAGGAGACCACATCTCTTTGAGACATTTCATCGAACATCTGGCGACACAGCCCCATTTCCCCACCTGACGAATACATACTCATCAATGAATTTTCAACGTAAATGTCATTAAGATGACCCAGTTTAACGATATGTGTATGAACTGCTAGGCCTCTTAAGGTGTCTTTAAGGTCGGAGAGGGATTTAAGGACAAGAGGGAAGGTGTAGCTGTTGGGATAAATGGAGTTGCGGTTCATGTGGGCGTAGAATGATATTGAAGCATGAGGCGTTAATGCTTTGATGAGGGTGTTGCATATGCAGACGCGGGGTTTGAAATCGAGGTGACGGGTGTAAAGGAGGTAAGCCGAGGTTAAGAGGGAAAAGGATTTGCAGGCAGCGATGAAGTAGTGGGCTACGGTAATGTTGAGATAGAGGTGGCGATGGTGATGGATGAGTTGAGCTTGGATCTGGTCGATGTGAGAGGCGGAGGTACAGTTTTTCAGTAGATGGATGATTCTGTTCATCTGTGCGGATGACCGGAATACAAGGCAAAATCCATCAACCAAGATCTTCTGTTCATCTTTTGATTTAAGAAAAAAAAACTATATATTTGAGAGTTAGTAACAAAAATGCAAAAGAATATATATTAAAAACATAAAACGCTGTACCTGCTAATTTCGCCCAACACGCCATCAGTTGTCATATATATCCATTCCCTATTCTAATAAAAAAATAGTTTTATTCTCCTTTTGACATTTGTCACCATATTAGGTCTTCATAATTAATACATATTTTATTTTTCTTTTGTCATGTATCACCTTATTATGTCTCCTAATTAATGCATGTCACTTGCCAACCTATTGATTATCCATTTCAAATTTCAAATTTTAAATTTTCAACTCTAATTATATTGAATTAATAACATTAGAATAAAAATTAAAATTAAATTAATACAAATTATAAAGTGATAATTTTACATATTTATTTAAATCAATGATTATAATTTTATATAACTAAAAAATCTATTAATTAATAATTTATTTAAAATAAGTGATTAATAATTTTGAGTTTTTTTACTATTAAAGTTTAATTAATTTTGTAACCGTGGTTTCCACGGGTTATAAACTAGTATATATATATATATATATATATATATATATATATATATATATATATATATATATATATATATATATTTTTGATGGTTTAATTTAATTTAAAGATAAGTAAAAGGGTATAATGAAAAACAAAGAAACACTTTCATGGACCATGATTGTAACTTCAATAAAAAAAAGAATTTGGATGAAAGCGAAGTTGTTTGTTGCTGCTGCTTAATTGTTATTGGTTATCTTGGCCCGTCTTTGCACCCACTCCACACCCAAGCCAGGGCGGTGTTCATACGTCCCTTGGGCTGCTACATAGACTTTCACGTGTTATTTGAAGCTCTACTCTGGATTGCCTAAGGCTAATCGGAATGGGTGTCAAAAAAACGCGTGAGAGCTGAGGTGGACGGCCAAATCACGTGTGAACACCGTCTCGGTGTCCAGTGGCTTGGTTGTGGAGTGGTCATGGAAATGGACGAAGATGACACATGTAATTGGTTAAACTTTTTTTTTTACTGTTTCTTCGCATGTGATTGGTTAAGCTTTATGTTTTAAATTATTTTTTTCTTTAATTTAATATCAAAATAAATAAATAAATAAATAATGTGGAGTGGTAGCAATTTCCAAATGTTAGTGGTTTGGTAGTGAACTTGTAGTAGAACTGATGTGACACTGAGCTGACAACACTTTTCTAATAATTGGTGATGACAACTCCCCTTAGCCTAACGAGTTCAATGGATTCATCATTGCCATATCAATATTTCACTTTTTTTATTTAACTATACTTTTAACATCACACTCCTTAAACCCTACAAAATTTAATATTTTCATATCATCATCATTATATTTTTAAACATAATTATAAATTTAGAAATAAAAGATGTAATAGTTAAAAAAAGGTACATTAATGGAGCATATTCGTAAACGTTTTTTACATGACAATCGAAATTAATGTTTAATATTTCAATTAATGTAATATTTTATCAAAATTACAATTTATTAGATTGGTAACGAATATATTTCTTTTTCAATGGATTTTTATTTTTAAATATTTCATTTGATTTATTTATTTGAAAAAAATACGATAACTAAAAACATGATACATTAAATAATATAATACCTAAAAATAGGGTTAATTTATATATGGTTTAATTAAAAAAAATATATAAATCAAATACAAAAGTAATAAGAAAATATGATTAAATATATATATATATATATATATATATATATATATTTGGTTTGAAATTTAATTGAAATAGAAAAGATTAAATCCATTAAACCACTAAATGATCATATAACTCTCTCATTCAATTCCTCTCCATGTCATAACCACACTTCATTCAACCTTTATTCAATTAAAGTCATCATCTATCCAACCCTTATTAAACCTTCATTATGGATGTTGTTAAGAGTCCACTCGTCATACTATTTTACCCATTAAACTCTACATTCCATTAAACTTTTAAGAGTTCAATCATATCAACTTTTTATTATATTTGTTTTATAAATAATATTAATATGTAATTTCACTATGTTGTATTATATAAATAGGATGTTATCATTTTAAAATAATTTTAGGATTTATATATATATATATATATATATATATATATATATATATTGTTTAAAATAAAAAAATATAAATTAAACTATTGAATATAAAATAAAATATATTACAAATACACTATAAATGAAAAAAATAATAATATATAGTTTGTTTATGACAAAAAAGAAATCAAATGTTAACTTTCTATATAAGTGGTTATATCAAATTGAAAAAATGGAAAAAATCCTATACAACCGTAGAATGGAATTGGGATTAAACCCTCATTCATTCAACTCATCTTACAATGACGAGTTTATTAGGTTGAATGTGTAACGTTCTAAAATCCCAGACCAAAATTTTCATTTTTAAAATAATAAAATACATTCGTTTTAGTAAAATTACATTCAAGTTAAACCATTTGTTAATAACCATTATTCAAGAATCAAAGTTAAAGAAGACAATGCGAAAACTCAATCATAATTTAGCTGAAGTGTGTGTACAATCCCGCTTTCATAAAACCGATAAGCACCTGCAAAATATTTAATCCACAACTGTAAGCACAAAGCTTAGAGAGTTCCCTAAAATATCTCATGCATCACATCATAATAATCAGATATGGGTTATCAGTAACCCTAAGGACTATCGACGGTCCTAGTGGGCTAACAACATGCCTTGTGGATTAACAGCACACCTCACGGGTTATCAGCAACCCTGGGGACTATCAGCAATCCCATAGACTCACAGGAGTCCAAGAGTTATAAGAAACTCAGTTCACATATAACAACTATCAACAATTAAGACCCAGCTGGTCAACATGCACAAACTACCACACATGCAAGTATAGTGAGAGGACTCACCTCGAAAGTAGCAGCTCAACCACGCTCCAACTCAGCTAACTCAGTCACATACAACCCAACAGCTGATGTCACGACGTGAGCCTTCTATGGTCACGCCGTGAACACGTCCAAACAAATTAGTCGAGGGGCCTCCCATCGTTACGCTGTGACACTTTTTTGGTCACGAAGTGACCGCTGTTTGAAGTAAATAATGGTTTGAGTCCTTAATCCTTCAAGTCTTCAACTCTAACTTTTCCAAAAGCTTTATAGGACTCCAAATCTCCATAAAAATGACAACTTTATGGACATGCATGCTCCATACATTCCCTTACCCATTCTAGGTCAAAATAAAGGAAGTTGAGGCCAAAACTCATGCTTAGAGTCGAAACCACCACAAATCCTCAGATCTGAGACATATAGTAATTAAAAGGCCTCAATTATCCATAAAGTTGCTAACTTTATGGATCACATGCATGCTACCGAACCTAATCATGAAGAAAAGTGAATAAAACTTAGATCTAGCATGCTTAAGTGAAAAATGCAAGAGCTTTAGGACTTACAAAGGTCAATAAACAATACAAGGCGGTGAGGAAGAGCCTTGATTGCTGAAACAATACACCAAAGGGACCATCTTCAGCAAAGAGCACTAAAACCACTCAAAATGAGCCAAAACCACCAAGATGAAGCACGGTTAGGGTTATGAGGTTTAAGGGAGATGGAGGCTGAGAAATGAACCTTAAATTCGAGTTTAGGGTGCTTAAATACGAAACAAACCCTAAAAGATCATGGGCTTGTGCTGCAACCCTTTTCATGTCCTGACCAACTATGTGTCACGTCGTGACCACTCCTCCAATGCACGTTCTCATTCTTCACCTGTCACGTCGTGACCTCCTTCTGGTCATGTCGTGACTCAAGGTTTTTCTCCAAAACCATGTCTTTGACTCTTCACTGCCCTAAACTAATCCATTTTGGGAAACGAGTGTTACAGAATGCCATATCCCCATTCGTGACAAAATGACAAGTCAGTCGGTAAAAATGGAATATAAAAGAAACAAAAATCCCAAAGCCCCACCGACGGGTTTGAGCCAAAGACGAGGAGTTGGACATTTTTTTAATAGTATATATGTTGACACATGGCATGCATTGCAATATATAGTTTTAGGATTAATTATTTTATGATATGTGTTGTCTATTTTAAAATTTAATATTATCTAACTTAAAAAAAATAAAATATATAAGAAACGCAATTAATTTCTTTATATAAAACATATTTTGTTATTAAATATACACTATAGTTATTCAAAAAAAACAAAAAAAAAAACTAAAATAAATGATTTTTCTTTCTCTAAATAGAACCCAAGATATAGTTTTATATACTTTTTTATTTTGATTTTTATAAACTTGGAATAAAAATAATAAAAAAACATAATTTTTTTTGAAAATAGAATAAATTGTTATTTTTTGTAATTAATAAATTGATTCAGGTTGGGTTGTTAATGGGATGAAAGTTTGGGTTTAGTTGGGTTGTGGAGATATAAAAGAGAATTAGTTTTTTAATAGACAGTTAGGTTGGATTTAATTGTGAATGAAAATAGTCTTAAAATCCTATTTGACCTCTCATTGTGATGACCTTAGTCAATCACTTTAACCCTAACACCATGATCCCAAGTTTCATTAAACGAAAGAAAAGAAATGGAAGGAAAATATGGAGAGAAAAGAAAGGGAGGGGAAGGAAGTGATTAACTTTTTCATGTTCCCGAGTTCGAAGGAAAGGAAGGGAATTTTTTTTAAATGTGTTCCCAAGTTCGAAGGAAAAGAAAAGAAAAGAGAGCTTAATAACAACATTACAATTTTACTCTTATTTTTTTAGCAATCATATTACATACATAGTTCACATTGAAAAAAAAAATGTTGATTTGCATGTCATCTTCATATTTTGTGTGTTCACATTCGTTTACACACATATATACATATTTAGTCAAATACCACCAACATATAATATTCAATTAAATTATCAATGGGTAGCAAAACATAAATAATATTAAAATGAAAACATTTGTGGCTATCTTTTAATAGCATTTGTCTAATTGAAAAGAAACCAAACTTTAAAATTGTCCAAAACAATGCAGTTTAATCAGACCACGATTCCAAAAACCATAATTCAATTCGTGAAGCCAAAAATAAGTCAAACAAAGAAACAAGAAATAAACACATATCCTCCTAATTCATCATTGGACAAGTAAACAACATCCTCGCACCTGCTTGGTTACGAGCCAAATACATGAGAGCACCTGGTATTTCATGGGATTTCAAACCCATCGGCTACAATTCTTGATAAATTTCATCACTTGTTAACTCATGATGGTAAGCTCTTTCAAAAATTTTGTTGCCTTCCCTCATAGCATTAGCCACATCACCAACAACATTCATAATCTTTGTTTCAAATGTTTCGGGTTCAGGTTGAGGCTGAGGTTCAGCTTCCTTTTCTACTTCATCTACGAGTTTTCTTTTTTTAGTTTTGCACTTTTTCGCACTTGAATTTTGTTCAGGCATAGGAGATACCACTTGAATGTTATCTTCATCGTCATCTATACGTTGGTTCTCCAGTGTAACATCATTAATTGCCAATAAATCATCAACCTATGAAATACTTTATATTTTGATGTCCGTAGTCTTGCTAAACCTGACATTTCTCTCCTTTGCTGTTTTAGCATTTTCTCCTGAAGCTCTATTTCAATGTGACCTATTTTATGTACAAAATGTGAAAGACTATAAAGAGAGCATCCTAACAGAAGCAAAAAAAAAAAAAAAAAACAGCAACACACCATAGAGAAAAAAACATTTTTTTACTGATCTTTTTTTAACAACAGTCTCAAAACTATACATACATACGAAAAGATATGCATACATACATACTTCTTAGATTTGTTTATATTATAAAGACCATATCTTATGATTTATAACCAATAAAAAGTAAAAAATGGTATGTACTTTATTAGTTTTATAATTATCAAATCTATTATTATTTTCAAAAAAGAAAAAAAATGTGATTTTAACAGATATAATAATGGAGCACCTTATAAGTTATAAATATAAAATGAGGTGTTTGTGAAGCAAAGTTGACCCCTTTGCTTGTATCGGGCTTCTTGAACACACAAGGGCATAAAAGTAATTTCGAATATAACCAAAGAGCAAAAAATCATGATGTTGTGATGTCTGATGCATACATGGTTGCTACTTTAAATGCTTTAAATGCTTTGCTCAACAAATTTTGAATCTTCACCAGATTGAACCAATGTCTGAGGTATAGATGGTGACACTGTGTAAGCGTGATAGTGATGCTTGGAAACTTTTACTCACATAAATATCCCAAGCTCTTGTTTTAAATGGATTTAGAGGAAGGGTGAGTCTCAAAGTTGAGGGTGATTCTAAAACTAGAGTTATCTTTATGATTGCTGCAATGGGCATTGAGGAGTATGAATTTGGCTTGCAATCGCCATACAAATAACTGCCATGCTAGCATGACCGATCATCAAGGAGGAAGTGTTCATTTTCCTAGTATGACCGGTCATCTGCTGAACTACTTTTTAAATGATGATGAGATGGTGAGTAGTACATGGGATCAACTGGAATACATAAAGAATGGTTCAATGAGTATGAGGTTTCACACTTGGTTCCTTGAAAAGGTAAAGAAGAAAGAGAATAAGGTTTTATCTATGTTATATGCTATCAATGAGTACATTGTGGGGCACTTGAAGGAATTTGAAGGGAAAAAGCTTGTTTCAACCACCAAAGAGGGGTTAAAGTTTCAAGAGATTGAAGAGGAACATCCAAAACAAGAGTATCTGTTAGAAAAAAGATCCAATGGACACCAGACTAAGAAAGTCATGCCTATTCTTGAACATGATGAAGAAGAAATATAAAAGCAGAAAAAAAAGAAGGTTCCTAACAACGCTTTTGATGAAGGGTCAAAATTTTAACAGAATTGCCAAACATTATTTTTGAAAAATAATCCACTACCTAAGGCTAATATTCATATTTACGTTCATGTATGTTCTAAACATATATAATCACAGTTAACCTAACAAATAAAGTCAATAATGAAGAAGAAACATAAAAGCAGAAAAAAAAAGGTTCTGTGTGTGTTGTGTTTGATACGTGATTATATAGATAGATTGGTAAAACTGTGTGTTGTTATCCTTATCAAGGATTCTCTTCTCTCCAAATCTCTCCAATTTGGAAGGAAGATTAGGAGGGAAGATTATCCTCAAATTTCCTTTCTTTTCTTCCTAAATCATCCCCAAAAATAACTCGGGAACACAATGGCTTACTCTTTCTCTCGGATTCCCTCCCTTTCTCTCCACTTCCCTCGTTAAATGACACTCGGGAACGAGGTGTAAGTTAACCATGAAATTTAATGAAATATGGCCCAAACTCATTAAAAGTAAAAACGACATATAAGACATATAACCATATGTCCATATTATAAAACTCGATAACAATATTTGTAATTTAGTGTAATATTACTTTCTTATTTGAGTTAACTTTTATATCTAAAATATAAGATTATGTTTGACGGATTAAGCAATAAAAACTAATATTTAATAAAAGTAGCTGAAAAGCTAAGCGATACATAAATAGCGACCGATAGTTGATAAAAAAATGATGTTTGATAAATTAGCTGAAATATACACTTTATAAGTAATGAATTGTATTTTTAATGTATCACAGATCGGTCTGACATGTTTTTATAAGTGACCATATATATCTTAAATGTATATTTAAGTGAATTTAAAAAAAAAAAACTTAGTAAGATCGTTGAAATTTTAGTATGAGTAGTTTTTTTTAGAAAAACTTGAGTTTGCCAACAATAACAACCTAAAAAACTTGAATAACAACCTAAATGGCATGTCAAACATTGTTTTATTTAAGTATATTTATTTTAATTTTCTATCAAATTCATCTTCAAATTCGAATACCATTTAAAGAAACTCTAACCTTGGTTTAAAAAACATCTATTGAATAGAGTTACAAATTACACTTCTCATTCATCTAGATTTATCTTTAACGACAATATGATTAAAATTTTGAATAAGTTTAAATATATATAACAAAAAGGAAAATCTTTATGCTATTCTCAATATAAAAAATTAATAATGAAGAACCTAAAGTTACACCTAAATCTGACGAAAGCCAAAAGTTCCTCCTCATCACATAATTGTCGTTTTATAATAATTTGCAATAATCATATGTTAGGAAATAACTAGGGGTTTGAGCGTTTAGTGTTTTTGTAGGTGAGGTGGAACGTAGAAGGAAAAATGAAAAAACTCATTCTTTATTGCGCATCCGGGGAATCGAACCCCGGTCAGTACCGTGGGAGGGTACTATGATACCACTACACTAGATGCGCTTATGCATGAGTATCTTTCAAATAATTGAAGTAAATTTTGGTTAAGAATGATAATATACTATCCAACATCCAGTTAGATTCCAGTCAAGATTCACTTTTATTACTTCTAACCAGATCGCAATTCTCGGGTTTGAGGTATACGTGAATTCGAAGAAAAGATGAGGGTAATCGGACTGACCGGAGGAATTGCGACGGGGAAAAGTACTGTTTCGAACCTCTTCAAAGCTAATGGATTTCCAGTTGTCGATGCCGACGTCGTCGCCCGTGTAAGACCCCTCACACACACTACCTCTGGCTCTGTTATTCTCTTTCTCCATTTGACTTCCATATTGTGCAAACATTTAAGTAAAACCCTAGTTTTGAAGATAATTTATGATTGCTTCTGTAGTGAAGAGATCTCTATTGAACAGTAATTGCTTCTGAAGTAAACATATCTCCATTGAACAATAACACTTGAATGTATGAATTACTTGGCCTAGCTTGAACCGTATGCCCTTGAGCAGTGGGTGATCACAGACACACACGTAAATACTGATGTGTTTCTTAGCATCACTAATTACTGTAAAGGCTCGTGATTTGTTTCTTAACACTCTGTTCTAACTTAGATAGGCTCTTCAAACTTGGGAAGATTGAAAATGTGCTCAATTGAATTTGAAGTGATTTTTTGTTGATAATTAGGATAAGTTACAACCAAGTTATTCCCAGGAATGTTAATAAAGGCATTATTGGTACAGTATGTAACCAAAATTAACATATATCCTCACCAGCAATGGATGATGCCATGAAAGACCACCTTGTGAAGAGATTATTGGCTAATAATGCTGTAGGCTGCCAAAGTAGTAATCAGATCCATGTTGAAAATGCTAGCAGTACTTGAGATAAAACACTAGTCAAAGACATGATTTTTCTCATTTGAACTTGCAAACATGACTGCTTTAGGCGGTGTTACCCAATACTAGGTTTTTTTAGACATGACTTGTTCTTACTTCTTACTTCTTACACACACTTGTATCCACTGGTGGGGATGCTTTTTGACTGGAACTTCCTTGATACCAGGATTTGCTTTGTCGTGCAAGTATTTAGTTCAAGAAGTTGATGTTGGAAAAGCTCATTTCATTTGTTAAAAAGATTGTTAATCACCTTTTGAATGCTAATTTTATGTGTGTTCACATTACAGGATGTATTAAAGAAAGGTACTGGTGGTTGGAGAAAGGTGGTTGCAGCTTTTGGGGAGGACATATTGCTAGAAAATGGGGAAGTGGATCGACCAAAGTTGGGTCAGATTGTATTCACGGATCCTTCAAAACGCCAGCTTCTTAATAGGTACATAAATGTCTGAATGGCTTTCTTAAGTTTATCACTAGAAAATCCTGAAGTTTCCTAAATTTGTTTGTAGGCTTCTTGCCTCATACATTTCATATGGCATATTATGGGAAGTTTTTAAGCTATGGATAAAGGGTTGCAATATCATTATCCTTGATGTTCCTCTACTGTTTGAGGCCAAGATGGACAGGTGGACAAACCCGATCATTGTTGTGTGGGTTGATCCTGAAACACAGCTGAAACGCCTCATGGAAAGAGACAGAACATCTGCACAAGATGCTCAAAACAGGATAAATGCCCAAATGCCTTTGGATGAAAAAAGGTCTAAAGCAGACATAGTGATTGATAACAATGGGTCTCTAGAGGACTTAAATGAAAATTTTAGAAAGATATTAGATCAGGTTACCAAGCCCTTGACATGGACTGAATTTTGGCTTTCGAGACAAGGTGCTATAGTGGCTATTGTATCAATATTTTCTGGTGTTCTTGGATGCAAGAAGTTGGTTGCACGTTTGTGATTCTACATTTCTACTGTGAAATTTGAGAATTGATAGAGTGGTATGCAAAATGAGTTGTGTGCACATTTTTTGTTCTGTGTGCCTTCAAAATAGTGGACAAAAACTTCTCCCTTGTTTTAAAAATTTATGAAAGTGACAAAGATTTAATGGAAGTTGTTATGCTTGTGTGTATGTAATTTGCCAATTTTTTTGTTTTGGATTCTTGTATTGTCCTATATAATTGGTGTCTCCATTTCATCACCAAGATTTGTTGATATTTCTTCCCTCCACGATTTCACTTGATCTTCATTTTCTTTATAAACTAATTATTTCTTTTTCAGTTTTAGCCTTTAGGCGGACCATATATGAGATTTTTGAAGACATGTTATTAGTTAGTATCAGCAACAGGATATGGTAAAAGGTCAGACTCCCATATCAACCTCTATATACGTATAGTTTATGCATACATTGCTCCCTGCTGCTTGAAAAATAAAATATGCATTGAAGTCATCTTGCTATTAAATTTCTTCTCTTGATTTTTGATCGTGTGATAAATTCTTTCAAGAGTGAACCTATTATGAAATCTAATTAGTTAAAATGAAAGTAAAGAATATTCTTGGCTCGGCTCTAAAATATAAAATTGATTCGGAACAACAAAAAATGAAAAAAGAGGAATAATTTCATTATTTCATTCCATACTGATTTGAAAAGAGCTCCATTTTACAATTAAGTTTAATGATCTAGTTCTTGTTATTCATTTATAAGTTGAGTTGAAAAATGATCCAAGAATATATTTGCACAATAATACAAACTACAATACTTATTATCCTGGTGCCTCTTGCGCATTGCTCTGCATTGGCAATCATGAAACACTTTACTATAGAATCATTGTAGCTTATGAGCTTTTACATGTGATTCAAGGACAACATCTGAACATATGAAAAGCTTTTACATGATCGGAAGACACAGCAATCCGTCAAGTTCAAGAGACAATATCCCAGTCAGAGATTTCCTACTTTTAAACCCACATATATATCATACATAACTATAAGTGCATTACACAAATGCATCCAAGTCCTAGTCACACTCACACACAAGTATCGTCTCTTTAACACAATATACATGCATTTGTTCACCTTTATTGGTATAAAACACACCACCAAATAGGCAAGATATCGAGTCAACAAACAAAAATTATCAACTTCGTATGAGTTGTAGATTGAGAAACAAGCATTAAAACAAATTTAATGTCTGGGTGTTTGAAGGAAAGCAGAGAGATTAGACATGAAAGTTAGATAAGATTGGATTGCACCATGAAGAGGAATATACTTCTTCCGAGGACACTCCCTAAGCATGCTCTAGTAATAAAACCTTGTGAAGCAACGTTGGCTTTTTTTTTTTAAATGCTTTCAGTTCCAAGCCAATCTTCTTGCGGCAGTTGAGTTGCGCTTACGAGTGAGAGAGATCAAGCTCTCGATGCTAAAGGAGGCAAGATTGAGAGAGATGAAGGACTAGTAACGATGAATCTCTAAATGAAGGCGCCATGGTCTCAACTTTTTGGATGAGACTAAAATTCAAGAAATTAGTTTCGTTTAACTTGGCCATGATTTGACTGTCCTTTTTTTGTCGATGCCAAACACCATTCGCCTTAGGCGATGCCAATATGGACCGGTGGAAAAAAGTCAACCATTATTGTGTGGATTGATCCTGAAGCACAGCTCTAACGCCTCTGACCAGAGAGAAAATGCAGAGACAGACATTCTTTGGATCCGAACTAGATGTTGTAGGCATAGTGATCGTAGCAACGCATTATTAGGGAAATGATCTTAAAGATCCCAACAACCTTCTAATGATAAATAATAAAGAAATAAAAACATAAGTTCATATGTGGAAAACTTCAAAAATAGAGAAAGATCATGGGCCAAATTTACTAAATTTAATGAATTATTACAATCACACGGATTAATCTTTCAAATCACCCTACAAATTACACCTGCACTCTCTAAAGTTTTGATTAACTTCTTTCAACATTTTGAAACAAGAGAGAAAAAAAAGAATCAAATACTTAAAAGTATATTTGATCGGCACACATCCACACAAAAGCCATGAACTCCTTTTACAGGCTTGAAAACCACTCCATGTTTCCTCTTGCCATCAATGTTGGAAAAGGTCGTCATTTTTTATTTTAGCCGATTTTAAGACGGATATCTAGAGGTTTAAATGAAAGTTTTAGAGAGACAATGTTTGGCACATGGGAGTGGACCAGACAAAACATAACAAACATAACACAGAACATAGAACAAAAAAGTTTGTCTAGTTTAAAAAACATAACCTAGATGTCAACCGGTTCTCATGGAAGAACTTCTATTGTTAGCAAAGTTTGGTCTTTCCATTTTATCCCCAAGATTTATTGATATTCTCAACACAATTTCATTGTTTAGTCGGACCATATTCCATGGAAATTCTCAAGACATGTCATTAAGGGAATCAACTAGTTATATGATGCCTTTAGGATCCAAGTTCTAATGCCAGGGTTTTCGATTTTTGTTTAAAATTCAAATGTTTTTTTAGAATGGCTTACACATGTATCCACTGCTTTATTTTTAAATCTACACCTTTTGTCTCAAACGAGACATAAACACTCAACATTTGGTTAATGGGTACCTATCCGTCAACTTCTGATACCGTTAGGCCAAAGGCCAATTGGTTTAAAACTCCTCTTGTTATTTCTAAGCCATCTTACAATATAAAAATCTCTTGTTGTTTGGTCTCATTGGTGCAAGTCAACATCCATAATACACAACGATAACTTGTGGCCATTTTGATAGCACTTTATTGATTGTTTTGTTTAAATATTGCATGTTTGTTATTGGTAAGAATAAATATTTTGCTTTTATGCAACTTTTTCCCATTAGAGTTATTAGTGCAAGAAAAGGTCGCATGACATTCAAAGTTTCCAACCCTTAGAAAGTTTAGTGAAACAGTTGGCTCATTGGAAGTTGGAGAAGTGATACATAACTCCATTAAGAATCTTTTTGTTTTATGGTAGTTTGTCCTGTTTTCATTACCCTCTCCATTGTTTATATTATCCAAGGTCTAGAAAAGTGCTCCCAATTTTCACTATTTTTTTTTGTATGTTATGCTTTTGTCTTATGTTTTTGGGTCCATTTCATATTCAATTTTCGAGTATCGAATGATTTACTCTTCAATGCTAATAAAATGATGAAGATTGTTTACTTTCAACTGGGAAAATTGTGTAATAAGTTTCTTTTAACAACAGGTCTTCCAAAGTTGAAACCTGTGAGATTCAAACCACTAGGCCACCTTGATGGTGGTTTGTAATATCGATGTTAATTGCTATAATCAGTAGTTGCTATTGTGGGTAAAATTAAAGCATATGAGCCCATGATGTTGTTCTTTCTTTGCCCTTGATTTTGCTGCTAACTCGTGTTTACCTTTCTGTTTAACCTTTTATATAGGTCTAACTTGAGACCAACCTTTCTATTTGTTAATTCTTCTTTGGGCTAACATGAGGCTAGCCTTTCTATTTGTTTTTTTCTAGGTGTCTACAATTTGAGAGCATATCTCCAAATCCCAAATAATAACTTATTTATAAGTTATTACTGTTTCTTCAACCACTAAATATATTGGAGTATATATATAACTTTTTTTTTACTATATTGTTAACTAATTATTTATCGGTCACTTATTTACTTATTGTAACATTACTTTCAACCCTTTATCGTAATTTCATTTTCATTTTGTCACCTTTAATTCAGTTGAAACTAAAACCTCTTGCTTCATGACATGATAGACCACCTAGTGTTTATTGCTGAAAGAAATCTTTGGTTTATTGTTGTTGCAGTTGCAAAAATGACATGATATTTGCTTTCTGACTGAAAAGCAAAAGGAGGGATATGGTGAGTGGTTGAGTGTAAAATTGGGGATTGCAAAAAGTTTGTATTTTATTATTATTATTTTTACAGTAAATAAATTAAAGATGTTTCATGACAAATTTAAATTAGATAATTTTATGACATGTTTACCATGTTTTTTTATCGTTTTATTATTATTATAATTATTAGTAAATCATAAAGAAAATAGTAAAACAATGATATTTTTTTGAATAACAAATCTAATTTAAATTATTTTTTAATTGTACCTATATCAACAGAATCTTAAAGAAAAAGGACAATACCTAATAATATTGGGCTAAAAAGCCTTTGGTATAGAATAGTAAATTGTAAATAAAATAGTAAAACAATTATATATATATATATATATATATATATATTATTATGAGAAATTAAATATTTTTTTATTTTCTTTTCTATTTATCTTTCTATTATAAATATATTAAAATATTATTAATATTATGAAAATGTTATATATGTCATCATCTCACATGAATAAAAAAAATATAAAATAATATTTAATTTGTTATATCACATAGTAGCATGTTTACCCTCCTATAATATATGCTTATAACTAAATGATAAAATTTTTAAGATTTTAAGTTTTAAACCTTATAAATTTAATGTTCATCAATCAAATGGCTACAATTTTGACACTTTTATGGTATTCTTTTGAAAATCCAAAAAATAAAAATCGAAGTGAAATAAAATGAATTAATAATTAAGCTAACAAATATTGCTGTAATTTGTGATCCACCTAGAGTTGTTGGGTTTGGTGCATATTTATTTTTGGGTATTTGTCCTGTCACGTGACATTAATGACGTGTTAGTGAATGGCTGTACCTTCCTGTGTATGGTGTGCTGACGTGTCCTCCACACCAAACATACCCTCCCCCCATTCCACCACCTTCGTTATAACCACACTCCCACTCTCACTTCCTGCCATTTAATTGCACACACCCTCGCCGGAAATTATGGCAAAGCTACCTGTTGCTGCTAACAACAGCACCTTCGACCACCTTGAGGCCAGTATAAGCTGCTAAACCGTATCAATAGTCACTATGCGTCTTTCATCATGTTAATATATAGTTTCTTTCTTCTCTGATTATATAAGCTGTTTCCTTGTAATCAATTACTTTGCAGACTTGGATCTTGAGAGTTTACATCCATTGCGAAGGATGCAAGAAGAAAGTCTTCAAAGTCCTTCAGAGTATCGATGGTGATTAAATTAATCATCTTGCTCCTTCCTTTTCATTCCTCTGTTTTCAGTTTTATTCCTCGACTAATTAGGTTTTATGTGTATGTCTCCGTGATATAACTTTTCAGGAGTTTATAAGACCGAAATCGATTCACTCCAGCACAAGGCTATAGTTACTGGATCCGTAGACGGCGATACTCTCGTCCAGAAGCTTCTAAAATCTGGTAAGCACGCGGAGGTGCTGCCGGAGAGTTTTGAAGCTAGGGCGGCTGCAGATAGTGCGCCCGGAAAGTCGAAGAAGAAGAAGAACAAACAGAACAAACAAAAGGAAGGCGAAACAACGCATGCTGATAACCAACATGTCGACGAAGAAAAAGAGGAATCCGAAGCTGCGACGACTGAAGGAAACGATGGCGCAAAAGAACAGGAAATAGCCCAGGCGGGTGTCGCCGCCGGTGATAGTAACGGTGGTGGAAAGAAGAAAAACAAGAAAAAGAAAGGTAAAGTTGATAAAAAGGACAATAACGCACCACCAAACGGTGTTACCCAAGGCCTACCTGCGGGCAATGCACCGGAGATAATGGCAGAAAATGTAGGGGCCTCCATGGAGCAGTTAAATCTCAGCCGTCCGGGGGTATACGCGACGCCGTACGATCTACCCGCATATCAGAACTACTACCCCACTCCGGCGTACGGGGTAAGTTACAGTACAACTTACCCAAGTGCTGAATCATCATACTATACCCCACCGGTGTACGGATACGCCCAATCACATCCAACATCCGTCTATTATCCACCACCACCACCACCCCCGGCGTATTATCCTAGAAGCGCGTTTGATGACCATGATGATGAAAATAATGGGCAGGGGAGGGGTTGCATTATCATGTGACGCAAGAATCATTCAGTTACAATCCTTGACAAAAAGTGAACTATGTAATATAAGTTTGTTAGACATATATAAAAGTTATATATCTTAGTTTGAGATACTAAATGTGATTAATTATAAATATGGTCTTAAAGTAGTGTTGTATGGATTTTGTAAAGTATAGTCGCTGCTGTAACTTGTAAATAATCAGTTGAAATATAACAAACTATATAAAATAGCGCGTCAGTTTTATTCCAATTATTGTTTTGTAAAAATTTCTTGGCATAATGTCTTGTAATAATAACCGAATTTTCTTTCTTGTATATACTTGGTTACAATTTTTTTTAATACGTTTAACATATTATTGTACATACTTACTTTTTTTTTAATTCCTTTAACATATTATGACAATCCGTTATCATAGGTTTTGTTATATATATTTAATCATTTTTTTTATATTGGTATTAATTATAAATTTTAAATATATTTAGTCACTAATACTTTATATTTTATATACATTTTACTATTAATCTTGTATAATAAAAATATATTATTATGAATTATATATATATATATATATATATATATATATATATATATATATATTATTACGAATTTTATAAACATTTATATAAAACCTATATTTACATATAAATACAACATTTTTATAAATAAAAATGCACCTTTTACTATAATAAATTAAACTGTATTTTTACGGCCACCGAGAAAAACTTCAATCATTCTATCATCAATATCCAATTATTTTCCAACTTTTGAAAATTGAAAATGACAAGATCTGAACACAGTTAGTCGTTGATAATAATCTACAACACGAAAACAAAGTAATATGGCTATCTGTGAAGTAAAATAAAGGGATACTTCCAAGGACTGATTTCACTAAAGTAAGCCTTCCACCGAAAGATAGTGTTTTAGATTTTCAATTGGACAATCTGTCTCGAGCCTTGTCAATAACAAATTTTCAGTTCTTCTTAAGAGCCATATTTACCCCCATAGTCACCCCCAAATAAACGAAAGGAAACGAAGCGGCCTCACACCCTAATATACACGTACAATTATTTTTCTCGATATCACTGACACCAATGCCATAAACTTTAGATTTTTGAAGATTGACCTTTAGCCCCGAAATGGCGTGAAAACATTTGAACAACCGAGACATGTTGGCAAAGTTGGATCTAGTCCATTCACCCAGAAAGATTGCATCGTCAGCATAAAAGAGGTGTGATATGCTTGGACCATTGTAGGGAATTTGGAGCCCCTGAAATATGGATTGTTGCACCGCAGATTTCATGACCGTCCTTGCTCCCAAAGATAACGACGGATTAGGGGTGGGATCACTTCAGAGTCTTAACATTGCTCTCTTAGCTAAATGGTTATGACAACTTAAAACTGATAGTGAGTCTATCTGGAGCAAAGTTATTTAGGGCATTCATAATCTCAATCGAAAACCAACCTTCACTTTTCCTAAAAAATCATCTCCTGGTGTTTGGCGAAATATTTCTAGTATTATCAAAAACCTTGATAATCTTGGTATTGATCTAAAAACTATTTTCTATTGTAAGGTGGGTTGCGGATCTAATTTTCTGTTTTGGCAAGATCCTTGGTTGAATGATGTGCCACTTGCTTCCCGATTTCCTAACATTTACACTCTGGAGAAAAGAAAATCTCGTGTTGTTTCAGATAGGCTAAATCAATTTGGCCCGAACTGGGATTCGAAAATAGCTCCCTATAACCATATTGGGCGATCAGAATTACATTAACTTGGTGCGATTTTTTCTAATTTTTCTCTTCCTCGTGGTCTAGATACTTGGTGGGTTAATTCAGCTTCTGATGACAAATTTCATGTATGCGATTTCAAAATCATTATTGACGCTAAGCTTACTGAGGGTGTTGATAACCATACAACTTGGATACATCTGGTGCCCCTTAAAGTTAACACTTTCGTTTGGCGGGCTTCTATAGATCAGATTTCTTCTTCAGTAGCTCTTTCACGAAGGGGAGTTTGCATTCCTTCCAACAATTGTCGATTGTGGTCGTCTTCTATTTCAGAGGTCACTGATCATGTCTTGGTCAGCTGCAGTTATGCTCGAGAGGTCCAAAAGTGGATCTTGAGATGGTGCAATATCTCTTCCTTTCATCCAGACTTGGTGATTGATTTCATTAAGTTTGTAGCTTTATGGGGGAATTGCCCTAAAAAAATAAAGATCGTTGTGGCGATTGTCTACGGATACCTGTGGAGCATTTGGAAAGCTAAGAAAAAAGTGAATGGTACAATATATATAAAAAAGTAATAACCAACCGGAGCAAAGTTTGTTACCATTAGGGAGGAAGGAGTCATTCCCTCCCAACCCACCGAACCCAGTGTCACATCAGTTTTTGTCTCTTTTTTTTTCTTCATCTTTCTTAACCCACAATATACGGAAATCCTATATTTCTCAACCCACTCAATTAAAAAAAAATTCAAAACAACTAAGGTACAAATCTTAAAACACATGGTACAAGAGAAAATGAGAGAGAGAGAAAGTAGAGAGAGAAGATAAAATGAGTTAGTGAAACCAATTAAACAACTCGTTGAAGAGGAAATGGTACCAGCGGTAACTCTATTGCTAATTAAAATTTTACCTTGATTGTTTTGTATTTTTTTAATTGAATGTGTTGAGTTTGTTGAAAAAGATAGGGTTTCTTGTGTTGTGGGTTGAGAAAGATGAAGAAAAATGAAAGAGAAAAACTGATGTGACAGTGGGTTGAGTGGGTTGGGAGGGAATGACTCTCTCCTCCTTTACTAGTTATTAACCCAATTTTTTTCTTTTGTATAAAATAACAATATATTCATAAAATTATAGTAAGATGTTATTTTTGGTTAAAAACAAGATAACGTTGTCATTTTGGGTAATTGCCAAGGAAAAGAACAAAAAGAATTCCTGTTTTTTTTTTTTTTTTTTTTTTTTTTTTGGAATATCTTCCTCATTACTCCTCCTAAAAACGATAATAGAGATGGAAAAGTAACACCAACATTTTTTGCATGTATTTTTCTGTAAGAACAGACCTTTTTGTTACTCACTTTATTCTAAAGTATAAACAAGCTCACACATATTAACGTTTTAAATCCAAATTTAAATTCATAACCTATGTATCATAAAGATAGATTGGTCTTACTCGATTAAAGATCAATATATAACTGTTTGTATACATTTAAGGAAATCAATTAAGGCCAATGTGATCAAGGTCTCGCCTATGTTTCCTGTTAAAAGCTTAAATATGAGTAGTTTTGATAAAACTGGTATCCATCTTTTGGCCAAAAGCGTTTAAAGAGTGAATCTTGTTACCTATATAAAGGAGATAGAAATTTTCCTTCACAAAAGAATTGGCGTGACTTACAATATAGGATTGATAGTCACCAGAAGAAGCAAATATAATATCTTTTAATTTGTTTTTTAAATATAAAAGATTTGGATGTATCACTGTTAGACATAATATTTCATCAATTTAGAGGTTGTGGGTTCAAGTCTCATTAGGATACATAAGTGATATTCAAGAGTATGCTAGTTTGTCATTTAAAAAAAAATAAAATACAAAAAACTATCACGGTCAGACAAAAATGGATCTAACATGAGTCTTGACTATACATCATCTATATACATTATCATCTTCATTCAGTTTAATTAAAGAATGTTCAAATTGGACCGAAACTCGTGGAATAAAGACGATGAAAGCCCCTTAATGTAGATATCACTAATGGTGTATGGGAACCGACCCATACAAGGGCAGGCTGGGGAAAGAACAGATGTATTAAACAAGATAAGGCAAGGCCCAAATCCACAAATGGGCCGGTAGTCAATCTACTAAGTCATGCAGACTTGCAATAATAGACAAACAAAATCTTCTGTATAAGATCCCCAAAGCAACATCCCAAGAATCACGGAAAAATGCAAGGTTATTTTATTAAAGGTTCTACCCTTGTAATCTATGGACCAAAGCAAGATCTAGATAATAAAGCCACCACCAGCCTTTACCTATAAAAGAGTTAGTTTCATCTTTATCAAGAAATGGACTCTAATCAATCTATTTTTATAACCCCAAGTCGACATCTAACTTAGGCATCGGAAAGCAATATTGGGGTCCAACCCTCTCTATGACTTTCTAACCTAGCATTTGTCTATTCTATGCAATGTGACTTCCGGAGTGCTCATTAAGCGAACTCCCTGAAGGATAGCTAACAACGCACCAGGAATTCTACGTATCAACATTGGCACCATCCGTATAGAACAATGCAAGATAAGCAACAAACCTCGTGCTCTCAGTTTAACTCGCCCTTCACTCCTATCAATTTGATCCCAACATTCACACCAATTACCATAACAACACCAACGATTAGACCAACGATAGCTTCTTTATCACAACCACCTGCATTTCTTTCTACTCGACCAAGTGTCCAACTAGAAGAAGAGCCGAATGACTAAGCATCAAGAAAAGGGGAAAAAGCCAGGCAATCAATCTCGGTCACAGTGGAAACGACTAGCAGCTCGAGCACCGGAGGGCGAAACGTATCCAATATACCGACCAAACAAATGGATGGGAATAACGAGCTAACAATGCAAACCTTACCACATTTGTTGCAACATCATCCTGCAACAACAACGCTAATACAACCAAATGCACCTCCATATATACCATTGCCACCACCATTCCCATATACACACTATCAAACATATTGCCCCCCTCAACATAAAAAAACCTACACTCTGCCAACTACACCAGGGGACTAAGCAATGCCAAAAATTCATCATACCGTACATGTGGAAAATAACAATGGCCGGAGAAACTTGAGTGGAAACACTAATAGCGGCTGGGTCTTAAGGTCAAACAACTCTCCTCTAGTGAGGAGCATATGCAAATATCAGCTATCGGCAGGAGCAAACATACCCGAGATCTCAAAGTACGACGGAATGGGAGACCCTGACGATCACATCGAAAATTATAGGTGGACAATGGATGCTTACTATTTAGACAAAAAATATTGGTGCATTTTCTTCCCAGCTACCTTATCGGGACCCGTACGGCTGTGGTACAAGATCCTATCAGCATAAATCATACACAATTTTAATCAGTTAAGGGAAGAGTTTGTAGGACATTTCATCCAACAAAGAATGTACACGACAGGCACTCAAGCCATCTTAGGATGTAGACAATGAGAAGATGAATCCCTAAGTGCTTTTGTTTTCTGATTCAAAAAAGCCACACTTAACACCTCAGAGAAAGTAGATAACATGGTAATCGCCGCATTCACATATGAGTTACATTCACGAGCCATGTTCAAAAAGCTAGTGGCTAAAATTCTAACACTTGCATACACAATGACGCATACCCAAGACATCTCTGGTCCAAACCAACTAGGATGTAGGTATGTCATAATTATGTGTTTATGATCCTAAGTCATTTTTCCATGATGAGGGTGAAACCCAACAAACCAAATCAAAAAGGAATTAATGTTGAACAGTTTATTGTTCAAGATTTTCATGAAACTTTATGTTTCACTGTACCAATTTCAACTGTTCAAAATCTCATTTTCATTCCTTATGTGTGATCTTATTGAAATGTACTAATCTCAAGTCATTTCTTCCAAATAGATCTAGTTCTTTAGTTTTATATGAAATGATATTTCCGTATGAACATTTTTATTGATTTAAGCAAATTTCAAAATTTCCCAAAGCTTAGTTGTTGTCGATTACTCTGATCACACAAGTATTTTCTTACAACAATTAGCACTTATGTTAAGTTGTGAATTTATATGAAAATGAAGCCACCTATGAAGCTTATTACAAGAGGCCCTTCGTTACTCCTCATTGAGTATACGATTGTAATTCACGGGAAACCACACAAAGCACTTTGGCATCTCTCTTGATGATAAAGGAAGAATATCTTTGCCCAGGACCTTACTGCTTTTGTATCAAAGTTTCATTGATATAACTATGTCCAACATTTTCTTAATTTGATTCTATCTTTTCTTTTGGTACACAAAAGCACTGAAATCCTTGAGGTTATGGGTAATACCAACTCAGACCAAGATTTCGCAAAGTCTGGCTTATGATTTCATTTACATTCCTATAAGTGAATAAGGCCCAACCTTAGTTGATGATGTCTTCGTTCCTAACGAAGCTTGTGACGGTTCACTTCTATTGGGAATAACGAAGTATTCGTTGGATGTGACATTCCAGTATGTTCTCGTGGCTCAAGAAAAAGTATTGATTACTTTTAAAAGTGGTGATACATGGCAATGATGGTTCAATAACCTTCTTTACACGTGGAATTGGCTAATTGGGACATTATTTGAATTTTAATTTGACACTGGTTACAAAAGACGACGTGGTCATTTAGTTTTCCTTTTCTAATTCCCTATATTTATGCAAAGTACCCTAACCCTAATTTGCGATCAAATTCAATATTTTTTTGTTCATCATGTCTACTGGAAACACTGTTGTTGATCAATTCAACACAAACGATGATGAAATCTCTCAACCAAACATGAAGGTTCAATGTAACAATCTTTAATCCTTTGATCAAAGAATACCCAGACGAGTTGCAGATGCCCGATCAAGTGATGATGACTCTATACTTACACATGCTTTAACTGCTTCGTTTGTTTTTCCAATGAAGTGGTTGTCTCTTGTTGCTTCAACTGCTATGTACACTAAAATAACAAAAGTTACACATTTCAATTGGAATCGTAGAAGATGAACATGTTGAATAAGAAGCAGTTTGCTCAAATTCTCAAACTACCGCCCGAAGGTCCATTCGATGAGGTTACGAGCGAACAAGTGTTTCATATGTTCAATGAAATAGGGTATGAGCCTTCTCTTTCACTTGTAAGCAATTTCAAGAAATCAAGTCTTCCTGGATTATGGAATTTTTTTTTGGAATAACTCTTTGATGCCTAACTGGAAGGAGTTTTGGTCATGATAAGGCTAAACTCAAATTTTACTCTATTATGGTTGGTCTCTACTATAGGTTGAATGTGCATTATGCTTCGTCATTATGGGCTGAATTTTCTTCCTTAATCAAGCACTAGATTATAACCCGCGTTAAACGCGGGGAACGCATAAAAAATAGGCCTGACAATTGGGTTGGGTTCGGGTTGGCGGGTCAGAAAACATAAACTCAACCCAACCCATATAATATATGGGTTGACGGGTTGGCGGGTCACGGGTTGGTGGGTTGGAAACCTCAACCCAACCCAACCCATATAACCCGTTTAAGTATATGGGTTCGCGGGTTCACAAGTTAATGGGTCAAACCCAACCCATATAACCCGTTTAATAAATAAACAACACATTTTAAAAAATGAGGTTTTTTCAACATAAATTCATAAAATGATTAAAGTAATTAACATAAAAAAAGGGTTTTCAACATAAATTCCCAAAGTCAATAACATCCAAATAAAAATGAAAAATGAAAACATTCATAGAAAGTAAATGTGTTCTTCGTTCGTGACTCGTGAAAATAACGACATGCATTTTTTCTTTTTTTGATTAACGAACCGCAAATGCAGATTAGTCACGTACGAATACGAAAGGAATACAATGATACAGAATATTACGAATACGGATGGAAATCAAATTTCATTAATAATTAAATATATCATTTTTTAAATGTAATATATATATATATATATATATATATATATATATATATATATATATATATATATATATATATATATATATATATATATATATATATATACGGGTTGGCGGGTTGACTCGCGAACCCAAACAGATAACCTAACCCAACCCACGAAATAAACGGGTTGGTGGGTTGGCGGGTTGACGGGTCAAAAATCTCAACCCAAACCCGTCTATTTTCGGGTTGGGTCAGTGTCGGGTTACGGGTTGGGTCGAGAGTTGCCACCCCTAATAAAAAACATACAAATGTCTACAGATATTGCCTAATAGTTATAAAAAAAATTATGGTTATTGGTATTATTGAAATGTGTAGAAGATACATTGAAATCGATAAATATATATAATCGTTGAAGGACCTCGTTGTATACAACATTTTTTGTTTTATTAGTTGAATAACATTTATCGTCATATATGGTTATGATATTGTTATATAAGCATAAATATTCTAATTAGACGTTCATTCCATAAGAAGGTTACTTAATTTAAGCCTATACTGACAACCAATATACCGTTTTTTTCACTGTATTAAATATTGACAACTATTTCATTTATTCAAATAAAGTCATATAGTATAATTTATGAAATATTAAATGTTATATGAATTTAATTTTAGTATATCATTAATGAAAATTCTTTTCTAAATCATGATTGGTTTATTTTAAATTGATTATGAATATAAGTCATAACTTTTATGTTTGTTCTTATTTATTTGGTGTTTCGCAAGAACTTTATATTAGTCTTGGCGCAACTTTGAATAATTTTAATATATCATCAATGTAATTTGGTATATCTTTCAATTATATGAAATATCAAATAATGACATTTCATTACTATTGTGATAATTTAGTTAATATATTGCATTTTTTTTATTAATCTTAACAATCTTATTTTTTTTTCTAATAACCGTAACATTTTTACTAATTGTACTTACAAATCTCCTAATATCTTATAATTTTTATCTTACTTTATAATTTTTCATAACTATATTATTTTCAAGATTGACAGTCTTAATAGTTATTTTTTTCTGTCCATTCAATTTTATATTTCATTATACAACATCATCGTTTGTATATATTCTGAAATTTCATTTTAAAAATGCTTAATGTTTACATCTTGACATTTTTTTTAATAAACTCATTTAATAATTATGGAATATATATCTTGTTTGAATTAACATTTACTTCCTTCACTAAATTTAATTCCTCATTAAACGAATATATTTTGGTAAGTAATAATTATAATGGGGAAACATTATCTAAGACATAAATGCTTGATATACTTTTGGAGGGAAAAAATCGGGATCATTAAAAAAAATTATATAAAGAAAATACAAATTTAAATCGGGTGAAATTATGGATGAAATTACTGACGAAAATTATTTTCGAGGGAATTGTATTTTGTAAAGTATAATACTATGACAAAATTCGAAATATGTATATTGTTGTGTAAATTTATAAATTTTAATGTTACTATATAAAGATAAAACAAAGTAGGTTGGTATGTTAAACAAAAAATAATAATTTCAATGAACGTATGTAACTAAAAAATGGAATTTGAAGATGAAAATTTAAAACTTAAAATTATGAAGACGTTTGATAAAAAAAATGTGTGAAAGAGCTCTAACAACATTTGCCCAATTTGTTAGTGAGAAGATCATAAATGAACCCTCCGATAACGATCAACAAATTATTTCCTGTATGACAAAAGATGAATTCTATAATTGGTGGGTTCGAAATGTTTTAAGTAATGCTAAAATAACATGTATATTGAAGTGTAGATGAACATGCATTTTCATGCAAACGATATTTTTTATGATATCATGTAGAAAAATACTTTAGAAAATAAAATGTTTTAAACACATATACTTAACTTAGATCCTCATCAACCAGGTTCATCATTAGTTTCTCCCTTGAATTTTCAATAATCACTTTCATGAGATTAGTCGACACAACGTGACCAAGAAAATCTGGAACAAAATAAATAAATAAATAAATGGTTGTTGTATTATAGATGTGTAATACAATAAATATTTACGTGTAGATAAGGTAGAATGTAAAATAAAATCTTACCAAATGCAACACGAGTATCGAGATTCATGGCTATCAAATCCTGGAAAGTCACAAAATTATAAGGATCCACCATAACAGCAAAATCATTTGATACACGAACTTTGGTTGTTTTGTAGAAATTATTCTTATGCTTATGATCAACCACCATGTAATCTCCTTCATTTTTGGCCATACCAAAACTACTAATTTCCCTTACAGATCCTTCAACAAAGAGGGCTTCAAACGAACTAATGAGATTTTTTTATTGTTGCTTGTATTTTAGTGTCATGTAAGTGAAAAAAAAATCGGTTAAGTTTAAAATTTTATAAATTAAAAGCAACATAATAATAAAAAGAAAAAAATGTACCTACTCGTCAATTAAAATCATGTCCAAGCTGCTGAACATGTTTGTGTTGTTTTTTAAGTTTGCTTCCAAAGCAAGAATACTTGAACATGAATGTTTCAGGTTTCCTTGGATGCATCGATGTCATCAACCTTATCAAAGACGATCTCATAGCGATTGTTTTGTGCCATGGATGTAAAATGAAAGAGAAAACAATTAGAATTAGAAAGTACTTTTATATGAAATAAAAGGGATGTATACAATGTATTTATCTATAAAGAGGTATGATTTATAAAGAGGTATGAAAGCTATTATAGTTGTCAACAAAATTGTTTCCATACTTAATTTCAAAGGATGCATAAATAGATTATATATTATTTTCTATTAAATCAATCTAAAAGTGTAATAGGATCATACCAAAATATTTTAAAATCATACCAAAATTAACCGGATTCTTATGACATAATAATTAAAAAAATCATAATCATCTCTAATATATAAAACTAACATTTTCCTAATTAGTGTCAATTCCAAAGATAGTTAATTTCTATTTTGTTAAAGGTATGCAATATATTTTCCTGTTTATTTGAAAAGTTTTAGAAAAGTAATTAACCAATTTCATGTAATTTGTGACAAAAAAAATCGAACTATATGAATACATATATTTGATATAGGAAAAAAAATAATCGAAAAAAATATAAAAAGCGAAAAAGGTACTGATCTTCTACTGCACAACAACGAAGGTTTGAAGTAGAGAATGATGATGGAAGTTAGAAACAATAAGAATGATGTTGTACGAGAATGTTTGAAGAAAAGCAACGATTGAAAATAAGTGTGAGCTGGAAATTCAATGATGAATCGTATATGTATGTGATAATTTTTATTTGATTTTTTGGTATTAATGGTTTCCTAATAAAAATAGATTTTATATTAATGGTTTACTAATATAAACAGATTTATATTAATGGTTGATATTAATGCCTTAATTGATATGGTTTGTTACTAATATGTTTTTAAAGTTGACCCTATTAAAATATTTATAACCGGAAATTCAAGATTTAAAATATGGGAAGATTTTATTGGAATTATATACATTCCATTTCAACGGATGTAAGTTAAATTTTGTTTGAAAATTGGAAAGCTTTTATTGGAATTAAATACATTCCATTTGGGGAAGACGATGTCATCAATTTGATCTAAGGGTAGAAAACATAGGATTGAAATACAATCAAGGGTCCATGAAACATCCCAAAAATACGGTCCAAAAATTTCATTTTTAAATCATTAATAAAACCATGAGTATCCAAACATCATATAAAACCATAGATCATGTATCTCAGATATCATAAAATCTGTCTAACATATCAGAGTAAAAACATGCCAGGCTATACAAATGGTGTGTGCACCACAATCATCCCGAGCTCTTCCCCTTGCTACCGGAAGTACCTGAAACCAAAACTGTAAACTGTAAGCACGAAGCTTAGTAAGTCCCCCCAAACTACCACATACCATACACATAAGATGCAACTAGGAGATACGGGCCCCGCCCACTCTCATGGAGATTCGGGCCCGCCCACACTCAGCTACTAACGTATCACATATACGGGCCGACCTTGGTGCCGTAGACCCGTTCCTACTGAAGGAAACTCACCTCTCAAGCTGGCTGCTGAAATCTCGTGTGAGGAATCTCTAATAGCTTCTCCAACGACTCCCTGGCTATCATTATCACAATAATTACTTAGTCAAAAACTTATAATCCTTCTAAGGGTAAAATGACCATTTTACCCCTGGTCAAAGTCAACATTATGGTTGACTCAACTCGCCGAGTTGACCTACCCACTCATCGAGTTCTATAACTCAAAAATCCTGGAATCACGATCTAACTCGCCGAGTCATACCCCTGACTCGTCGAGTTCTATTTGGTACAAAATTGGGACAACACGATTCAACTCGTCGAGTTCCTCTATGGACTCGACGAGTTCTTCAGTCTGTTTGGGCCATCTTAAGGGATTAAGCTCCTACTCTTCAGATCCATACTCCATACTTCATCCACATACTGGACATACCATTTTAAGGGTAAAGTTTCCAACTTTACCCACTATTAGTCCTTCTCAAAGAGTTAACTTAAACCCTAGCTCTCTAGAACATAGATCTTGGCCCAAAAGCCATAATACTCCAAACTAAACCATCCCAATCATAAATCTAGGCCTTAGACACCACTTGAATACGTAAAGCTCCTAACTTTCCTTCCATGCATGGCCTTTTGGGGCTTAAAAGGCCATAATAACACCTTAAAGCTTGCATTGGGATTCCATGGTCATAAAGTTTGCACCTTTATGCCATGAAACCCCTTCTAGACCTAGATCTGGAAGGTAGAACACTTGGGACGCACCTTTCCCAAGGACCAAGTTTCTTGAATCACAAACCCCATAAAGTGATAAAGAAGAGATCTAACAAGCTACTAAGCAAGGTGGAGACTTGATTACCAGAAAATGAAGAGGATGAGAAGTTACTTCTGGATCTACTAGCTTCCTTCTGAATCTCCGAGCTTCTCCTCTTCTTCACAAGCTTCAAATGCATAAAGATCACTCAAGAATGGCTCACAAACTCACACAAAGGTCTAGGGTTTCGTGGATTAGGGTTTGGGACTTGGAGGATGGAAATAAGGCCACGAGGTGAGGATTAAGATGCTTAAATAGGGTGCAAAACCCCGAAATTAGGGTTTCATTCTGGTAGACCTACCCGCCGAGTCGAGGCTCTCAACTCGTCGAGTAGCTGGCTTAAGATGCCGCGTCCAATCTTGTTTCTACTCGATGAGTCTGGGGCTCCCAACTCGTCGAGTAGCTCTTCAAAAATAAATAAATTATAATTAAATATGTACCAGGAACCAGGCGTTACAGTCCAGATTATTTAAAATGATGTCATAAGGTTTCTCTTTTAATAATATTTAGAGATTCTAAGAAGTCGATAGAGGTGTCCAATGCTCGATTATGGAGTTTGATTTTACATGAATTTTATAGCCAATCAGGTGTTCTAATACCTAAAGAGGGTGAGGTTACCACATTCTCACATCTACACATCCCTAAGTCAACACTTGATGATCCGACCATGTTTCCTGTTGTTGGTCGTATTCCGGATGCTATACTTAATTTGGTATTTTCTACCACTAAGCTCTTGGTTCAATACAAAGCTTCTATGGATCCAACTCCTACAGGTGCTCTTCCTAAGAAGGTTACTTTTGAAGATACAGAAGGAACTTCCAAAGATTCCAAGGGTACAAAGAAGAAGTCAACTGTGAAACCTAAGTCAGTTGAGAAGGAAGTTTCAAGAAAATTGTGTCTGAGAAGTCGGTCAAGGGGGTACCCAAGAAGGTTACAAAACCTGTTCCTAAGAAGTCTGTTGCAAGTGATTCTGAGAAGGAAGTTGAAAAAGTTGTTACAGAAGGTGTCAAGGGAATTCCTACTCAAGAGGCTATCCCTAAGAAGCCTAAAAAGATCAAAATGAAATCGAAAAATCAAGGGGTTGCAAATAAAGAAGTTTTTATTGTTGATGTCCAGGAAACAAAGAAGAGAAAATCTTTATAAGTCTTGCAGAGACTTAAGAAGTTTAAGCCCTCTACTTAAAAAAAAAACAATCAACCAATGTTGTTGTTGAGACTGATTATGATAGCGAAGCCACGAAAGATGCATTGGATGGTACTTTTCATGTTTCACCTAGGAAGGATACCACTATCGAATCAAATTTTGAGGAGACAAGTATTCCTGATGTCAATGCGAACGTATCTAATACGGACACAAACATCAATTCTGGTAAACCAATTATCACTTTGCTCCCTAAGCAAACAAGAGTCACACCACCCGAGGTTCCTATTTCTGAGTCCAATATGGAGGAGGGTAGAACTTCAAAAATCCCTGAGAACATATGTAATATGGACTCAAATGTTAACATGGGTGATGGGAGTTCGACATCGGCAATTGACACTACAACTGTTCCACCACCACCACCACAAACTTCCACAATTCCATTTACATCAATTACAGTTGTTTCTCCTATGTTTTAAGGTGTATTAAATAAGCCTATGGCAACCTTGTTTTCATCTCAATCTACAGAACCATAGATGACGAATAATGAATATGATGAATATGATGTCATGGTAGGGTTTGCCGAATTAGAATGAAATCCTGAAGAAGATAATGTTGAAGATCATGACATTATATATGGTAAACAGTTCAAGATCTTAAACTCTAAACTGAATTCCATTCTTCAATTTCTGAATGATAGTGTTGGGAAGTCGACTGTTAGTGGTTAGGAGGTCGAATACTTGTTAAATTCTCAATAGTCAAGGACTAAGACTTTAATTGATGGTGTTGATAGCGAATTGATGAACGGTTAGATCTTCATTCTCAAAATTTCAATTATGAAATTGAGAAGTTACAAGATGTTGCTCGTGAGTGCCATGAACTTTTTGAGAAGATTATGAACTCTTCAAATCAGTACATCGAGTTCAAGCTTAATGAGCTTCGTAATATGTTATCTCAAGAGATAACAAAACTAGATAAGTTTTATGAAAAGGTTAAAGACAATGTTGAGATTTTGATTGGATTTACTCGCAATATGATCGAAGATATTCGAACCTTTAATAAAGATTACTCAAAAGGTCTAACAGAGAAAAAGGAAGTGGATAGTCAAGTGTTCACAAAAATTAAGAATTCGCTTACTAGATTTCAAGAGTGCTTATCGAATTTTGATGTTTCTACATCGAATTTGATTTCCCAAGATCAAATTACTTCCATGGTTTCTTTTGTGGAATCGTGATTTAAGGATAAATCGGCACCAATTCTTGATCTGGTCCATCACCTTCCAACCAATGCTCCACGTTTTGCGAATATGTCGCAAAGTGGAGAAAGGGGGGTTGGTTCGTTAAAGGCTATTGGAGAAGACAAAGGGAAAGTTGTGGGAAGGGTTATTTCTACTTAATTACCAACTTCGTTATCAATGAAACCAGTTGTGACAACATCAACAACAACATCGACTGCTCCAAGTATTAATGTCGATTTATCCAAACTTCAAACCAATAAAGGATTGAATATTGGTGAAGGTGGATCAAGCTCAGCAACTGAAAAACTTGTAACAACATCTACTCCTAAAGACAATGGCAAGGGTATAAATGTGGAACTTTTAAAGGAAGAAAAGAAGAAACTTCAGGAGTTAGAGATGGAGAAACTGAGACAGTTGAATAACATCATGAGTTAAAGGGTGAATGATCCACCGACACTTAACAAGGGTGATCCCAATAAAGTCTGGTGTTACGAAACAATAGAGACTGTTGTTCTTGATGGTGTGTATGAGTTAATGAAAAACCCAAAGAAGAGCTATGATATTAAAAATACGAACTTCAATCAACTTGATTTCCCATAAATCAATTGATGTTCACATTTGGTCATTTCAAAGTATCTCAAAGTTATAAAGATCAAGAAGAATACAAGAGGTTGAAAATTCATTTTCATGCTGTTTTGGGGAAGAATGAAGATGAAGTCTGGTCTCTTGTGAAGATTGTGAAAGTCCTTTCAATCGTACCTGATGTTCTTTTTAAAGGCATCTTGCAGACTCACTATTACACTGTTGTGAGAGCTAACAATGTGGTGTTCGAGTTCACGATTGCTGATTTCTCTCTGATGAATCTCAATGATCTCATCACTGTAACGAATATTTTGGGTGAGATGGATAGAACTCAAGTTAAAGAAAAGGACCAAACTCCGTTTATCATTGGATATTGACAGATAAAGAGTTTCATAGATTGTTACTATGCTTACTTAGCAGTAACATATATTGATCTTTCCATGGAAATCAACAAAAGGTCGAAAGTTCCAAAGGCCTTGTTGAAAGGGGAAATTAATATTGAAGATTATGAAGATGGAGAGATCAAACATCAACCACTGGGAGTCGTATTCCAAGTGAAGAATAGTTTAGGAGGAAAGCAGAAATTTATCTTTTGTACTGATGATGTTGAAAGATACACAAACTCACATATTTCAAGTATCTTGCTTCGCATAAACAACTGTAAGAAAAGTGAGAATGAAGACAGAGCGGAGATTCGAAAGATCATCTTATGGTACATGGAGATAAGGAAAGTTTTGGTGCAGACGATGAAGACACTTCCCTGATTTTGAAGATTTGTCATTGATCACAAAGGAGGAGATGTAGAGTCTATATTTGTTGTGAGATGATGAACCTTAGTTAGAGTCTTAATTGGGAATCGTCTGTAAATAGCGAAGGTATTCATGACTTCGTTTTCTAATGTACTTACTAGGAACTTAAGTGGTTCGTACTTTGATGTCGATTCCTAGTATTTTTTGGTTCCGTGAGTCCCCTATAAATAGGGTAAGTACTGTTGAGAGTAAAATGATATTTGACACACTTGTACTCATAAAATTTCTCTATACTCATTATGGAATATATGTTAGCTGAAACCATATCTTATATAGATCTTTGTGTTCTTTACTTACTTTGATTTACTGCCGATTGATTAAAACATAAATCAAAACATCCTTTCAACAGCATGTCTACCACTTTTTCAATACCCCTCGATAAAACCCACTTCACAGTTTCATTCAACTTTTGCACCTGACCATCCAACCCCGTTATACTTGCCTGCAAATTCGTGTTCTTTAAGGCAGAAGCGTTAAGATCGCCCTTTAACTTATGCACACCCTGTTCCAACATAGCAATCTTGTCCACAAAACCAACTTTCCCCAAATAAAGAGATGCGAGTTTACCCTTCAACAAAGCAATTTCTTCTTCCAATTAAGCATAACCTGCCAACATGCTCTCCAGAATAGCTTTTTCACCATGCGATGACACTAAATCATCCCGTACCTCATTCAATTTGGCTTCTAGAACCATCCCAGCACCCAATGATATCTTTTCCAACTCAGTGACGTTCTCAACAAGACCCACATATTGGTCACGAAAAACTTGGACATTATGAGATACAACTCCTGACAAAGTGATGAAAGACTTCACAAGGTCTAACACCATTTTAAATTTATCTCGCAAGCCACGATTTTCCTGATGAATCACTTCATTCTCATCCAACCAAGGCATAACCTCATGACCCAACACCATGTTTTCCATAAGTTTGATTTTGAACATGTCTTGACTATGCTCCATGATCCTTCTCTCCACTCTTAACCTAGTGATAGGGGAGGAAAAAGAATCGAAGGACATGGCTACTTTCACATCAAGTAAGGTTTGATCTCGCCTATACTCCCAGGCGGGAATATAGATGGGGCCAGAGGGGTGTGGAGCATTCACATCTCGAAGAGGGTGTGTCAATTTTAACTGCTCAATATAATATGAAGAACGATTAACACCTAAACTATCAAAAAATGATCAAAACGCACATGGGTCCAAGGAAGGAGACATTTTCACAACTCTACCCCCACTACTGCTTTCTCCACCAGACAAATAGGATGCAGGAGCGGAGAATGCAATCAAACCCTTATCTCTTTTCCTACGAAATATAAGCTCCCATTCACTCCCATCATTCCTGTCGTCATCATCATCATCATCATCATCATCATCATCATCATCATCATCATCATCATCATCATCATTCACCAAGATCAAGCCAGTAGCAACATTAGGAGTACGCTCAACAATATCATTATCAATAGAATCATGGACCCTAACAGAAGACACTGTTTCTTCCTCATCATCCTCATCGTCTCCTATGTTACTACCTTTATTCTCACTATCATTAAAGCGATCATCAAATATAGGCAACTCAAAGTTGTCATATGTAACACCCGTCTGCCAGAATGGATCAGTGCATGGCATAAAGGAGTCAAAGGTTGGTTTTCTAGGAAAACCGTGTGTCACGATGTGACAAAGAGGATGTGATGACGTAACATACCAAGTATAGAAATGCATTTTCAGATGGCTGTTACGATGTGGCAAGAGTATGGTCACGACGTTGCAATAACTGCAATCCAATCCTATGATCATTTAGGGTTTCTCCATATTTAAACCTTTAACCTCAGACTTAGGGCATCATTTCCAGCCTCTATCACCCTCAAGAACCTTGAAGCAAACCCTAATACCGTCTTCTCCATATACGAGCTTACCTTTGGTGATTTGGAGCATTTGGAAGGAAGAAGAAGGCCCTTGTGGTATAGAGAGCACCTTGGAAAGCTTGGAGACTTCTTTTTAGCATCTAATGGACCATTGTGAGTAAGCAACTTCCAATCTTTATGATTTAGGTTGCTAGATATATGATTTTTGTTCCTTTTAGCCTCTTTTGGGGAAGTTTGGGTGGAAGGATTCCATAAAGTTGGCAACTTTATGGATCCTTGAGGTCCTTTGAAGGTTATGTATGTTGGATATGAAGTTTGGCTAAGTTTTGAATCTATGCATGGGATTGCTCGATTAGGTGTCTAAGCCAATAACTAAATTGGTATATACTTGAATTACTAACAAAGTCCTTTTAGGTTTCCCTCAAACCTGGTAATTGAATAGGATGACTTTTAGAGAGAGATATTGATTTATTGATTTATTATATGATTAATAAATAGAAATAAATGAATTTTTTAGTATGTTATGAGAATAATATATTAATTAGAAATAGTATTATTTAATTAAGAATTAATCAGAAATTAATTGGAATTAATTTTGGGATTAATTACATTAACTGAAAGTGCAAGGACTTATGTTGTAATTGTTCAATAGTTGAACAAGAGAGGGATTCTAGAATAGTCCTAGGATGGCTGAAAATTATAGGCTTCCTTAGGGTTCTAGAATATGCCTGGGAGATAATTAGGAAACCAGATAATTACCTGATTTAAGAGATTTTAATCAAGTAAGGGTTATAAGGGATTCCTAATGCAGCTATAAAAGGGACCTTAGGGTTAGAAATTTCGGCCACTCCTTCTGATCAAGAGATAGCCAAAATTCACCTCTCATCCTCTCTTCTAAGAATATTTCCTAGTTGCTAGGGTTTGGATGTGAACCATTAGAGGCACGAGATTTCTGGTGCTAGCTTCCAAGGTTTTTCAAGAAAGATTGTTTGATTGTTTACTATAACAATCAAAAAGTATGTAATACTCTATGAGTTTCGAAATTAGCTAGGGTTATAGGGTTCTTGTTGTTCCATAGAATGTTACTTCAATAGTGTTATGACTAGATCTGATAGGTTGCATGTACCCTTAAGTGTATAAGGATTTATCCGCATTATTGCATGTAAAACCCATCAGCGATTGTGGTTCTATATTTCATTATTTTTACCTAACATGAGTTCAAGACATATCGACATGCATGTCTATAAAGCATCAATTTTTAGAATGTTTTTGGAGTAAGAAGGGCCCCTGGAAGTTGCATTGCATGGCTTATAGGATTAAGGGCTGAATGCATTAAGTTGCCCAAATGCAGTAGTCACGGCGTGTGGTGGCATGATCATCATGACATCACAGTGGTTTTGATCGCCGCTAAGTTGTTCGTAATTGGACTTTTGGATCTGGACTGAGTTTGTTAGCCATGACATGACCATGGAGTGGTCACGACGTGAGTATCAGCTAATGGTGATGTTGACTATTGACTTTGAACTTGACCATTTACTTTTGGCATGGGTTAACTTTTGCTCAATTTAAGGGTTTTAGGGTGTAGACTGAGAGGGTACTTCCTTATTGATGTTAGGTGTCTCGCAGTATCGGTCTGCTATATATGGGAGTTGTTGTGTTTAGTTGTTATTTGCGAGGTGAGTCTTCTCACTATATATGTATGTGTGGTAGTGTATACATGCTGAGCAGGTGATCTTATTTGTTGATTGCTGTTATATATGAACTAATTTGTGATAACTCTTAGACTGATGTGAGTCCATGAGACAGCTGATAGTCCCGAAGGTTATTGATAACCAGTGAGGTGAGCTATTAATTCACATGGCATGTTGTTAGCCCACTGGGACCGTTGATAGTCCCCAGAGTTGCAGATAACCCATAGTTGTTTATATTGTTGTGTTGTATATGATACTTATGACTGCTAATAGTTCAAGGGATGTTGATAACCCATATCTGATTATTATGTCGTGTTGTATGTTATATTTTGGAACTCACTAAGCTTCATGCTTATAGTTGTGAATGAAATTTTTTAGGTACTTATTGGATTGTGAAGGTAGGACTGTATACATACATCAACAGTTTTATGATTTGAGATTTCACATCGTCTTCTTTATAACTCTGATATCTAAATATGGTTTATGAACAAGTGGTTTGACCTGAATGTAATTTTATTAAAATGGATTTTTATATTATTTTAAATATGAAAAATCTAGCCTGGAATTTGGGATGTTACAAGTTGGTATCAAAGCCCTAGTTTGAGGGATTTGGATGAACACTCGTGGGATTCCAAACTCAAACTATGGATCTAAGAGTTTTATAAACCTTTTTGGAAAATATTCCTTTCAAGAGAAGATGCTATGTGTACAATCAGACGGAGCTCGAGAAAGTGATCTCCCAAAATATCCATAGTTACTTTATATGATGTATTTGTGTTGTTGTTATATGTGTTATAATACAATGTGCATATTATAAGTTAGGCTAAGGATCTACTCAGTGTTGCATGCAAGAGTTCCTTCTAGGAGAGATCCCTTTTCTGTGTGTGCCATGTAAGTTGTTTGATATGCAAGATAGTGTGTATGCTAAGGATCTTTATGATTCTTTATAGCATATTAGTTTTGATCGTAAAATCATACGATTCTATGATCTCACATGTACATATCGATTCCAATCTTATATAAATCATTTTTAGGTAGAATCGAGGTGAAACGTCCCAAAAATCATGTCAAAAAATTTCATTTTAAAAACTATAATAAAATCCATAGTTATCAAACCATTCATTCAAAACATATTTAATCAGTGTATCATGTCTAAACATATCATATCAGAGTAAATCATCCTAGGCTAAAACATCATGGTGTGTGCGATGCAGTCATCCCGAGCTCTTCCCTCTGCTACTGGAAGTAACTGAAACCAAACTGAAAACCGTAAGCACGAAGCTTAGTGAGTTCCCCATACTACCACATACTACACATATAATCACATACTGGGCCCCCGCCCACTACATCGGGACTTGCCCGACATCGGACTCGCTCCGGCATCGGGAACCGCCCGACATAAGGCCCCGCCTGGCATCGAGCCCCGCTCGGTATACAGATCTGTCTCTCTTAGGCCCCGCCTGACTCTGGTCCTCGCCCGCTATACACATACAATCATATAAACATGCTAACACATAAGCAAACATACTCTACTGTATTCCTATCCTAAGGCCTCGCCTAACTTGGGCCTCGCCCATGTCCTGCTACTGACGAGTCATGGAACCCCGTCCACACTCCTGTTGATAGTGAGATACGGGCCCCTGCCCACACTCACTTCTCTCCTATCTTGGGCCCCGCCCCTGCTCTGCTACTAATGAGATACGGAACCCCGTCCATACTCCGTTAGTGATGAGATGCGGGACCTCGCCCACACTCACCTCCCTACCAGGTACATACACGTATCACACCGACAACAAGCATAAACTAACATACAAACATTCCTCGGGCTTGTCCCGGCATCGGACCTTGGTCCGGAAACATACTACCGACACATGCAAGAATCACAAAGACCTCTAGCATACTAACATACCTCGGGCCTCACCTGACATCGGATCGCAATCCGGAACATATATCATAATAATGCCTAGGGATAACCCCCGGGTCTTCCTACTATACACAAACAGAATGGGCCGGCATTGTGGTCGTAGACCCATGCACACAGTAAGGAGACTCACCTTGCACTGCTGAAGTCCTGCTAAAAACTCCTCTGGCTGCTAACTGGAACTTCCCAAACTGCTGATCCTTCGGCTCCCCGAGCTATCAATACCAAAATATCACTTAGTCCAATTCAATAACCCTTCGTAGGGTAGAATGACCATTCTACCCCTAGGCCAACTTGGTCCATAACTAAGGCCCAACCATAATGAAAAAGGCCCAACACTAGGTAAGCTTCCCAAGCTCACTAGTGGCCCAATTTGCTAAATTGGCCCAATCCATTTAATGGGCCTTACCCTAAGCCCAAACATTTCCTTGACCCATATTATCTGAATTTTGATGGCCCACTAAAGCCCAAGGAACCAAAGCATGGCCCAAACCGAGGCCCAATAATGCAAATCCCAAACTGACAGAGTACGCGGGGCATACATTCACGTACGCTAAGCGTACTAGCCAAGTGGTGCGTATGTTGGGCGTACCTGCACGTACGCTCAGCGTAAACCTCCTGATACGTCCTTTTCCCATTAAGTGCTTAATACTCCACTTGAAAAGTTACAATCACAGATCTTGGTCCTTTTCCACGTCTTAATCCATAAACTCACTGACTTGGTGACTTTACTTGGCCCAAACAAGCCCAAACTCTAAAAAATGATGCATTATTTCCATGAAGATGGTCTTATCTCTTGCATGAATCCATTAAGACCATCAAGGTGTCAACTTTCTGACATAGATAATCATTTAGCACCAAGGGTGGCAACCCTTGGCCTGGAAATCAGATTTGGGCTATAAAGCTTCCACCTTTTGGACCAAAATTACTTCAAAACTAAACCTCACTAGATCTAAGAACCCTTAAGTAAAGTTATGCAACTTATACCTCCAAAGAGTTCCAAATGATGATGCTATTCCAGATCTATGAGCTCCAACTTCCCAAGTTCTTCCTTGCCAAGTTCTTCTTTTCTTCTTCCAAGCTTACACCACCAAATTGAGCTTCTTGAAGTCAAAATCACCCAAGGATGAAGAGACGAGGCGTTCTAGGGTTTCTCTGAGGTTTGGGAGGATGATAAGGAGGCTAGGGTTTGAGTCATTATGTTTTTTATATAGTGGTTGGCCCTAAAATTAGGGTTTCTGGACATTGGTCGTACGCTGGGCGTACTTCCTGTACGCGGGGCGTATGCCTAAGGCACCCGCGACCATTTCCCTTTATACGCTGGGTGTAACCCAGCTTACGTTGGGCGTGCCCACGCGCCTTCCACTTTGCATGCATGGTCCTTCCTGGTCAATTTTTTTCCATTAGGGACCATTAATGCCAATAACTTCCAAGTGTCATATCTTCCTTATCCGAGGTCCGTTTCCAACGAACTTTATATCCACGAAAAGGTGGCGAGAAGCCCAACGCTTTTAGCGACACACCCCGGCCCCAAACCTCTCGAATAAAAACTTCAAGACCCATAAAAGACCGAAACGCCCCTAGCCTAGGCCTCTGAAATCCATAAACAAACATTTTCAGAACAGGGTGTTACAATTCTCCCCCACTTAAACTAGACTTCGTCCTCAAAGTCTCTCCTTACGAACACCCATTCCCCAACATCTGATCTACAGAACACAACCGATGATTCTACGCGCGAAACAACATTCCCAAGACACTGAAAGCCAACTCGGTCTTCCATTCTGAAGAAGACAAACTTTAAACCCGCAAACCCTAAGCTACTTCGTACACAGGAACCATCATGATAGACACTTCTGCCCGAACACCATGCTGCCTCTTGCCTTCTTTCCAAAAGAACGGGGACCTCCCAGGTCCGAACCTTTCTGTCCACCATCCGGAATACCGGATTCCCTCCGGTTACTGAACCCAAGCTCAAAATCTCAGTCGCTCCCAGCGACCTCCGAAGAAAGTTCGACTATCTAAAACTGGTCTATCTACCTTGCCACTCTGGCTCCCTAAGTCCTGGGATCTTCGATCCCCTAACTTGGACCTACGGTCTCAACCAGGTCCCACATGCGCTGCAATAATCATACGGGCCTCGCCCACGGGTCTCACCCAACTACATCTCGGAGTGGCCTCTCCCATAGGTCTCACATATCTTGGGCTATACAGGCCCGACTCTAACCTAAAACTCAACGAACTACTCTCTTTATCGATCTTCACCATGCTAACTAGGAGATACGGGCCTCGCCCACACTCCGCTAACTAGGAGATACGGGCCCTCGCCCACACTCCTCTAACTAGCTGCTAACGAAATGCTACAACTATCCCACAGCCCTACTACTCTTCCTGCTCTGTCTAACTGCTGGAGATTGCTACGGCGACCCCGTAGTCTTACATCCTGACTAAACTCGCATCTTGCCGAGAAAATCTCCTACCTGGTTACCACCCAGGTATCATCTACCGCGAATACACAAACTCAATGTTGGGAAGTTCCCCAAACTCCCAACTCGTGCGCTCCTCTATCCCAACAGCCACTGGGGTTGCTTTCCTTTCCAACAAAGTTGCGAACTTATCCCAATTTACACTTACTCCTGCTCCTGACCTCTGGGATAGTTCTCCCCCACTTCGATTCGACTAGATCCCTACAGCTCCCAGCTTGGGAAGGATTCCCAATCCTTCTCTCCATCTAAAGGGTCGATCTGCTAACATCCAACGCTTACCACTGCTAGCGCTCCAACCAACCAATACTAAATCTGAACCACTCTTGAAGACTAATAGAACACTTCCCGAGCCCCACTCACACCTGCTATAGTGACTGCATCCTGAGAACCGGCTCAAAAAGGGGTACCACTATGAACTACCGCCCGAAAATCCATGGTATGCAGATGACATATGATCCGAACACGAACATAAATAAAATTCTAACATACACTCACTAACATAGATGTAGTACCATAACAATATAATCATGAATAAAAGTTGACAGGAAAGCAAAAGATACACACCTGCAACGTCCGGTGCTGCTCGCGTCTCCACTGTAGACAACTAAAAAGCCGTGCTCCCCACCGCAGGCGCCTCTGCTCGGCCCTGACGACCGTCGGTGATCCTCAAAGTCGCAGGGGAAGGTGCCATCACCTGTCCTGCTGGAAGAAAATTCGAACACTGGGCCTTCTTGTGGCCCCTCTGACTGCAATGGAAACATATCAGGTCTGATCCGTGAGTGGTGGTAGTTGTATAATCCATGCTGAAATGACCAGTCCGGCCACACTTGAAGCAGCCAGAATCACCACCATTACCACCCCTACACGCACCCTCGTGCGTCCTGCCACACTTGCCACAACGACTGAGGACCTGATAATCCCTCGATCTCACATCCGACCCCTTGGGTCTCTTGCCTGAATCTACGGCTACCTGAACCTCCTCCGGCTTCCTCTTCCTGAGGTGCTCCAGATCGATCTCCCTCTCCTTGGCCCGACCAATCATATCCTCCAGCATCTTGCAGCTGGACCTGCTCACAAACTCGCTGATGTCACTCCTCAGCATCTCGTGATATCGGGCCTTCTTCATCTCCTCGTCCGCGACATACTGTGGAACAAGAAGAGCCCTCTCCTTGAATTTGGTGATGATCTCTGCTACTGTCTCTGTAGTCTGCCGCAAATCCTGAAACTCTCGTGCTAACTGTTGCACCTCAATCACTGGTACAAACTCGGCCCTGAACCTGGTCGAGAAATCAATTCGTGTCATCGCGTCCAACGTGGCATCATCCCCAATGGCATGGCCAACCTCCTCCCACCAATCCCGTGCTCTGTCCTTCAGAAGACAGGATGCAAGTCGGACCTTGTCCCCTTCGGGGCACTGGCTCGTACGGAAAGCATTGGCGACATCAGCCAACCACCTGCTGCTAGCAATGGGGTCCTTAGCCCCATGATAATTCGGAGCTCCACAAGCTCTGAACTCTCGGAATGTCAGCGAACGCGCTCCCATCATGGTCATCATCCCAGTGCAGAAGGCTCCTAGCCTCTCATCCAAAATATCCAGTATGCCCTCCTTGACCGTACCAAAGATCACAGGAGTCTGGTCTAGAATACTACGCGTAATATCAGCTGATACAAACTCCCTCATCCGCTCCTCGAGCTGCTCGGTTCCTGAACCCGAGCCTGATCCCTCTCCGGCGCCTGATCCGCCCACTGGTCTCTCACACAACGTCACAATGCTGAAAACATACCATAACAACCATCAGAATACACATCACTACCGAGGGATCACACACACACTACAAGTTCCCTATTTTTATCTCGGCCCCTCTTGAATCGAGTACGGATCCTATGCTTTCAGTAGTACGGGCCCATACTACCTTCCACATCTATCCGTACTTTCTTCAAGAATTGCTTTGACTCCACCAGGTCCCTTCTGCCAACACCGTTCCCAACACTAATCTCATCCTAGGCTTGCCCTAGGGTATCCTCTAACTCACTACATCCTCAGCTGCTGAAGGACTTCCCAGTAATGTCAACTAGCTACCTTATGAATATAGCCACATACAACAGAGATCAGATAATCCTTTGAGTAAAAGACTCGTCCCTAGAACGGTTGGACTCAAACAAGAGCTGCGCAATAGGGTCAAATCTTGTCACTCTGAGATTATCCAGCCTGTGCCACATGTGACTTAGCATATTCACTTAATAGCTAGCTCGCATTACTAAAAGTCCCACAAGCACAAAGCAAGCAACATTCAGACAATGGGAAAAAACTAACCACATAATCCAATCAAACTGTTCTATCTCCTACTCAGGAATCTGTACTAGCATTCAACTCATAAAGCTCATACACATAACAGGCACATAAGGCATCCTCCTAGATCCTTAGTCCTAATCTAGCATGCAGTTCTAAAGCACATTTCATATCATAAACTTGTATGGGTAATTTGGGAGAAATTACTTGAGCTCGGCTGATTGCATGAACCACACCCTTTTCTCTTTCAAATCCTTTTCTCCTTTCAAATTCTTTTCTCCTTTCAAGGTTCTTTTCTAAAAATGATTTATTTTTGAAAATTTTCATACCAAGTCCTCAGTTTGAGTTCAGACACACCCGAGAGTGTACCCGAATCCCTCAAACCAAGGCTCTGATACCAACTTGAAACGTCCCAAAAATCATGTCAAAATATTTCATTTTAAAAACTATAATAAAATCCATAGTTATCAAACCATTCATTCAAAACATATTTAATCAGTGTATAATGTCTAAACATATCATATCAGAGTAAATCATCCCAGGCTAAAACATCATGGTGTGTGCGATGCAGTCATCCCGAGATCTTCCCTCCGCAACTGGAAGTACCTGAAACCAAACTGAAAACCGTAAGCACGAAGCTTAGTGAGTTCCCCATACTACCACATACTACACATATAACCACATACTGGGCCCCCGCCAGAGGCATCGGGACTTGCCCGACATCGGACTCGCTCCGGCATAAGGCCCCGCCCAGCATCGGGCCCCGCCCGACATCAGACCCCTCCTGGCATCGAGCCCCGCTCGGTATACATATATGTCTCTCTTAGGCCCCGCCTGACTCTGGGCCTTGCCCGTTATACACATACAATCATATAAACATGCTAACACATAAGCAAACATACTCTACTGTATTCCTATCATAAGGCCTCACCTAACTTGGGCCTTGCCCATGTCCTGCTACCGATGAGTCATGGAACCCCGTCCACACTCCTGCTGATAGTGAGATACGGGCCCCCGACCACACTCACTTCTATCCTATCTCGGGCCCCACCCCTGCTCTGCTACTAATGAGATACGGAACCCCGTCCATACTCCGCTAGTGATGAGATGCGGGACCTCGCCCACACTCACCTCCCTACCAGGCACACACAAGTATCACAACGACAACAATCATAAACTAACATACAAACATTCCTCAGGCTTGTCCCGACATCGGACCTTGGTCCAGAAACATACTACTGACACATGCAAGAATCACAAAGACCTCTAGCATACTAACATACCTCGGGCATCGCCCGACATCGGATCGCAATCCGGAACATATATCATAATAATGCCTAGGGATAACCCCCGGGTCTTCCTACTATACACAAACACAATGGGCCGGCATTGTGGTCGTAGACCCATGCACACAGTAAGGAGACTCACCTTGCACTGCTGAAGTCCTGCTAAAAACTCCTCTAGCTGCTAACTGGAACTTCCCGAACTGCTGATCCTTCGGCTCCCCGAGCTATCAATACCAAAATATCACTTAGTCCAATTCAATAACCCTTCGTAGGGTAGAATGACCATTCTACCCCTAGGCCAACTTGGTCCATAACTAAGGCCCAACCATAATGAAAAAGGCCCAACACTAGGTAAGCTTCCCAAGCCCACTAGTGGCCCACTAATGGCCCAATTTGCTAAATTGGCCCAATCCATATAATGGGCCTTACCCTAAGCCCAAACATTTCCTTGACCCATATTATCTGACTTCTGATGGCCCACTAAAGCCCAAGGACCCAAAGCATGGCCCAAACCGAGGCCCAATAATGCAAAGCCCAAAGTGACAGATTACGCGGGGCGTGAATTCACGTACGCTAAGCGTACTAGCCAAGTGGTGCGTACGCTGGGCGTACCTGCACGTACGCTCAGCTTAAACCTCCTGATAAGTCCTTTTCCCATTAAGTGCTTAATACTCCACTTCAGAAGTTACAATCACAGATCCTGGTCCTTTTCCACGTCTTAATCCATAAAGTCACTGACTTGGTGACTTTACTTGGCCCAAACAAGCCCAAACTCCAAAAAATGATACATTATTTCCATGAAGATGGTCATATCTATTGAATGAATCCATTAAGACCATCAAGGTGTCAACTTTCTGACCTAGAGAATCATTTAGCACCAAGGGTGGCAACCCTTGGCCTGTAAATCGGATTTGGGCTATAAAGCTTCCACCTTTTGGACCAAAATTACTTCAACACTAAACCTCACTATATCTAAGCACCCTTAAGTAAAGTTATTAACTTTATACCTCCAAAGAGTTCCAAATGATGATGCTATTCCAGATCTATGAGCTCCAACTTCTCAAGTTCTTCCTTGCCAACTTCTTCTTTTCTTCTTCTAAGCTTACACCACCATAATGAGATTCTTGAAGTCAAAATCACCCAAGGATGAAGAGATGAGGCATTCTAGGGTTTCTCTGAGGTTGGGGAGGCTGATAAGGAGGCTAGGGTTTGAGCCATTATATTCTTTATATAGTGGTTGGCCCTAAAATTAGGGTTTCTGGACACTGGTCGTAAGCTGGGCGTACTTCCTGTACGCGGGGCGTACGCCTAAGGCACCCGTGGCCATTTCCCTTTATACGCTAGGCGTAACCCAGCGTACGCTGGGCGTACCCACGCGCCTTCCACTTTGCATGCGTGGTCCTTCCTTCTCAATTTTTTTCCATTAGGGACCTATAATGCCAATAACTTCCAAGTGTCGTATCTTCCTTATCCGAGGTCCGTTTCCAACGAACTTTATATCCACGAAAAGGTGGCGAGAAGCCCTACGCTTCTAGCGACACACCCGACCCCAAACCTCTCGAATAAAAACTTCAAGACCCATAAAAGACCGAAACGTCTCTAGCCTAGGCCTCTGAAATCCATAAACAAACATTTTCAGAATAGGGTGTTACACGAGGGTAGGATATTAACATAATTGGTAAGATCGTAAGATCGGAGACGATCCGATCCCACCAAAAATAAATAAATAAAAACTAAAAAGAATACTTGATGTATATTTCTGTCCTTTTTTGTATGCGATTTTTGTAAAACGAACTTGGCAGTGGCAGATCTCTATTGTTTGTTGTATTCTTGTATGCGATAATATGCAAGTATGGCTGTTCGCTATTTGGATTAAACCTAATTGTCCAATTGGATAATTTCGATTGGACTATTTGGTTTGGATAATTGGACTTTTGGACTGGTATTTAGCAAAACCGAGTTATTATTTTGGATTGGTTTTGATTTATAAAATAAAAACCGAGTAGTCCAAAAAAACTGAATAACTATTTATCATTTGTTTATTTATATATTTTTTGTTTTTAATATACTTCTTTTAAATATTTATCAAGTGTAAATTGTTTTTTTTTTCAAAAGATTCGAATGTATTACCCAATAAAAAACCTTAATATGTATTTCTCAAATGTTTTTATATATATAGAATATTAAAGGATAACATATTTTTCTCTACGATTATTGAAAATTTTAAATTCACTACTAAAAAATTTATTTTTATTTAGAGTTGTCTAACATTCAAGTTATATGATTTTTAAATGTTCTGTCTCTTGATAACCGGATTGTAAAAACGATCCAACCGAATTGTAATTTGGTTGGTTCGGATCGTGTAACACCCTATTTCGTACGTTTCTTAATTTAGGGTTTGTGGAATATAATTCGATTATGCAAAGGCTTTGAGCTTTGAGGAAGTAAATTTTAGACCTTACTGAAGGTCTAAAATTTGGTGGTTATGAGATCTAAGCCCTTGATTTGTGTGCTGGAACCAAAGGGTAAAAAAGGAAAAGTTATTTGTCGGGTTCTTGCATGGATTGTAGTTTTTCGTTTGACATGTGTTAGGCCAAATGTAACTAGTTAGAATTATTGGGCTCTTCAATACCTTTATGTGCATATAAAGAACGCCGAAAACGGAGTTGAAACGAAGAAATTATGGCTGTTTGAAGTTGAATAGGAAGTTAGGTGTTTTGCTCTTCGTAGGGCGTAGGAGATCTATGTAGGGCATAGATGCTGGATATTTGGACGCATGTTTAATGACCTACGCATGGCATAGGTTATGTTATGTAAGGTGTAGCCGTGACAGATCAAAACCCTAATTCTAAGGTTTTTAGCCCTATTTAAGGGCTTTAACTTCTTAGTAACCCTCTTATGAACAACCTCCATTACCTAAGATCATTCCTTGAGAAACCCTAGCCTCCTCTTACTTGTTTTGAGCCTTAGCATCCTTTATGAGCTTATTTCTCCATTGGAAGGTTGAATCTTGAAGAACAAGGTGGTGGAAAAGTGTATAGAAGAAGGGTTCAAGTATAGATCCAACAAGGTTGCTTCATTCCTGGACCATTGTGAGTAAAAAGATTCTAACTTGATCGTTGGTTTCATAGATCTTGTTAATTGTCATATTTGTCACTCTTTGGTCCCTTGAGTTTGTGTTTTGGGAGTTGAGACAACTCTAGCACCTTCTAAGTTATATGGAACACTCTTGGGACTTGTTGGACTTGGAAAGTTGTGCTTTGATGCTTGTTCTTTAAGCCATGGACGTGGTGTTAGCATTTTTGGTCATTTTAGTACATAAAGTTTAGATCTTGTTTGATGGGAGTGCCTCAATCGGTAAAGTTGGAAACTCTATCCATTAATACATTGTAAAGGTCCATATTTGAAAGTTTAAAGGATTTACTTTATGTATTAAGATCTTAATGGAAAAGTTGGACATCATGCACTACGTGGGGCGTAATCTGCCCAACGCGGGGCATAGCCTCGAGTTTTCCTGTTTTGCCACCTTATGCTCTACGCGGTTTGTAACACTCCATTTTTCAAGTAGCTTCAAATTCATCTCTTGAATTTTAATTATGTCATTTTGGCCCTTGTTTTGGAAGGAAGCGGCGAAAGGTGGCCCTTGTGGCAAAATGGTGATTTTTGGGAATCTAAAGTAGTACGCCGGGCGTACATGTGAGTACGCTAAGCGTACTAGGGCGTGCCCTAGTACGCTGGCGTACACATATGTACGCTGGGCGTACGTGTGTTAGGGTGGAACCCTTACTTTTAGGGTTTGTGGAGTATTTAAGCACCTTATGGACCATTTCCTCTCATCTCTTTCAGCCTCCACACCTCCCCTAGCCGACTTGCGAGAACCCTAGCCTCCTAGTGATTTTTTGAGCTTAGAAGTGTGTTTTTGTGCCTTTAAGAAGAAGCTTGTGCATCAAGGAGTCAAGGAGGGAAGATTGGCTTGTAGATCTTGGTTCATCATCTGTTTTGGGAGCTACAGAAGGTACAAAGTTGTTACCTTTGTGCCTATTTCTTCTAGATCTATCCTTGGTAGCTTATTTGCATTCTTTTGTCCCACAAAGTCCCATTATAATGCATGGATCATTTTGGACGATATGAGCTGTCCTTTTAGACCCTAGGATGGGTCCTAAGGCATAAAAATGAGGTCCCTTGAGCTAGTTTGGTCCCTAGTTCTTTGTAGGAGGTCTTAATGGATTAAGACCATGTATTGAGCCCTTTTCAGCCGACCAAAGTCTTAAAGTTTGAGACTTTATGGTTCTAGAGCACATTTGAGCAGTGGATCTGAAGTTTAAGCTCAAGTGCTTAATCCATTAAGCCCTTATGGAAGTTTTAAGACCTGCGAGGTTACACCTCGTGTAGGGAGGAGTACGCCCCGCGTACTCGGTCAGCGTCGCCGTATCTTGGTCAATGCAAGGTCTTGTGTACGCTGAGCGTACCTCAGGAGTACGCCCAGCGTACGTGACTGTTTTGGGCTTCGGGTATTGGGCTATCTGTTTGGGCCCTAATGGACTCTCTGGATTGGTGAGTCTTGGACCAATTGGAGGATTAGACCTTTGGAAAAGGCCCGATAAGGATTTGGGCCCAATTTGGAAAATTGGGCCAATAATGGGCCTTGTATATGTGGACTTTTGGAACATGGATTTGGTATTGGGCCTTGGCCCAAATTAGAGAAAAGGCAAATAGGCTATTATGCTATGTGGGACCCTTGGTCAAGATTGATATTCCGATTGTTGACTTAGTACTCGTTATTTTGGATAGTTCGAGATTTTTGGTGAGACGGTGACTCGGGAATTGGATTCTTCAGTTCAGATCGACATTGCGAGGTGAGTTATCCTCACTTTACTCAAGGGTCTAAGGCACCAAGGCCGGCCCTTTGATTTATTATTTGGAATTGTTACTGTTGTGATATGTTAGCTCGGCATCCTGGTAGATAGGATGGTTATATGCTAGTATGATCTATTAGATCGGTATCCTGGTAGATAGGATGTGGTTATGCTTAGAGACCTGTAGTTGGTCTGACTGTCTCTATACTGTTAGATGATTACCTGTTATATGTGCACATGCTTGTTATGGCAGTTGAGGGTGTTCCATCCCGAGGATGAGTGCACTCTAGTATGTTGTCTTTATAGACCGTTATATGATTATCTGATATAGGTGCACATGTTTGATTGGTTGTGGGCATTCCAACCCGATGGTTTTGAGCCGAGAGTATTCCATCCCGATGGATGATTAGACTTGTAGTATATGGGCATTCCAACCCGATGGTTGTGGGCTGAGAGTATTCCATCCCGATGGATGATTGGACTCGTACTATGTGGGCATTCCAACCCGATGGTTGTGGGCCGAGAGTATTCCATCCCGATGGATGATTGGACTCGTAGTATGTGGGCTTTCCAACCCGATGGTTGTGGGCTGAGAGTATTCCATCTCGATGGATGATTGGACTCGTAGTATGTGGGCATTCCAACCCGACGGTTGTGGGCCTGGGTATTCCATACCGAGGATGATTGGACCCATAGTATATTGGTATTCCAACCCGATGGTTGATTGGACCCATAATATGTTGTTTGTTGTTATATGTGTATGGGTATTTTGGGGGTAACTCACTAAGCCTTCGAGCTTACATTATCGATTATTGTTTCAGGTACAACGGATGACCACGGGAAGGTGAAGGCGTGGCCGTACACTTCCTCGATTTATGATTATGATTTCTGGGAACTCTGATGTTTAAACTATTTTGAAAACAAATTGTAATAACTGAATGGTTTTAAATGTTTAAAAAGTTTTAAATTGGCTTGGAATTTTTATGGGTGTTACACGGTTCATAGAGCTACATGGTATTCTGGGTGTAGGTTAACAGAGGTTGACCGTTGACTTTTTGACTCTTGACAGTTGACTTTGACCAAGTTTAACTTTAGGTCAAAATAAGTATTTTGAGTTGTAGATTAAGACTGAGTCCCTGTTTGTTGCATATGTGACATGTAGAGTCGGTTATTGGATCTGTGATCATCACTGTTATATTCTAGACTGCAAGGTGAGTCCTCTCACTATACTTGCCTGTATGGTAGTATGTGCATGTTGGTCAACTGGGTCTTAATTGTTGATAGTTGTTATATGTGAACTGAGTAGCTAATAACTCCTGGACTGCTGTGGCTCCATGGGACTGTTGATAGACCCCAGGGTTGCTGATAACCCGTGAGGTGTGCTGTTAGTCCACACGGCGTGCTGTTAGCCCACTAGGACTGCTGATAGTCCTCAAGGTTGCTGATAACCCATAGCTGATTATTATACTATGATCTATTAGATGTTTTAGGGAACTCACTAATCTTTGTGCTTACAATTCTAGATTAAATATTTTGCAGTTACTTATCAGATGGCGAAGGCGGGACTGTACACACACATCAGTAGATTTATGATTAGAATCTCTGCATTGTCTTCTTTAACTCTGATTTTTGAATAATGGTTGATGAACAAATGGTTGCCCTAAATGTAATTTCGTTAAAATTGTTGTTTTTATTAATTTAAAATGAAAAATTTAGCCTGGATTTTTGGGATGTTACAAGTTGGTATTGGAGCCCTAGTTTGAGGGATTTGGATGAACACTCGTGGGATTCCAAACTCAAACTATGGAACTGAGAGTTTTACTAAACATTTTTGGAAAATATTCATTTCAAGAGAAGAAAAGAGAACATGAGATGTGTACAGTCAGTCGGAGCTCGTAGAGTGATTTTTCAAAATATCTTACTTGATTTATATGTTATATTTGACTTGTTATATGTGTTATAGTATGATGTGCATGTTATAAGCTAGGCTAATGATCTACTCAGGGTTGCATGCTAGAGTGCCTACTTAGGAGAAATGCCTTTTGTGTGTGATATTCGAGATGTTAGATATACATGGTAGTGTGTAGGCTAAGGATCCTCAGGAATTGCATGTTAGAATTGCATGGTCTTTATGATGCAATTTTGCGTATTGTCTTTGTTGTTTGAATGTTGCTTGCTTTGTGCTATGTGAAATTTATATCTATGTTAGTTAGGTATTAAGAGAATATGCTAAGTTCCATGCCACAAGGATTAAATAGTTTTAGAATGTCTGATTTGGACCTATTGTGCAACTCTTGTTTGTGTCCAAACATTGTAGGGCAGGATCTTTCAGTTGAATGACTATTTAATCCTTGTTGCATGTAACTTTACTCGTAAGACAGTTAGATGGTATTTGTATAAGTTTCTTTCGCGGCTGATAGCAAGGTGGGTGTGAGTATTCCTAGTGACCTTAGAGGAGTGCTATAAAGTGCTTGTGTATGCACTTCCATATAAGGAAGTCTAAGGGATGAATCTAAGCAGTTTGTGGTGGATTTTCTAAGCATACAGGTGTGTAGATACACTTGGCAGTAGTGAAGTTCCTAGAAAAGTATCTTATCGCGTGCTCATGGGTGAGTAGAATCCTAGGGAGAGAGAGAGAGAGAAAGAGAGAGATAAAGAGAGTTTAGGATGAGCAGTAGTGTGTTCCTGTAGTCGCATGGGTATCTGAGATTGACAGTGGTCATGTGTGGTGACTTAGGGACTATTGGGGCACATAGTTGTATAGATTTGATGATGCAAAATATATACAATGTAGTTATAGTTAATCTGAAGATATGCTGATGGAAGTTCATATGTCGAAGACTGAAGATCATCCCCTGATGAGCAAAAGAACTTGAAGACTCTATCAACACCAAAGGCACAAAGACACCATTCATTAAAGACTGATCAGTGTGTTTATATGGTGAAGGTTCTACACTGATGACACACTGATCAGGTGATACACTGATGACATACGTTGAAGGTTATACTCAGCTGAAGCTGGTCTCCCTGACGCTGATGTGATGATGCTAATGTCCGAATCTGGAGCTGATCAGATTTACTTGGTGAATAAGTATTCTAAAGATCTGATTAGATCTCTGAAGATCTAATCAGATCCATTCCTTATATACCATATTAGTTTATATTTAGATTAGATACAATCCCTTGATTGAAGGGATTCACTAGAATAGATTAGTATATATTCATGTATTAGCGTTAAACACTAATCAAGTTTGTGTGACCATCTTTGTGACATTTTCTCTTTGTGAGAACCCTTTTTTCTTAGTGAAAACATCTTTGTGATAATCTTTTGTTCTTCTATTTTTTTCTTTCTTGTTTATATTTAGTCTACGTATCCACAAAGGGTTTGGGACCATCAGGGACTTTGAAGCAATTCTTGGGACGCATACAGATAGGTGTGGAAGGTTGTATGGGCCCGTACTACTTAAAGCATTGGATCCATACAGGGACCAGGAGGAGTCAAAAAGGTTTTAAGGAACTGGGGGAGGATAGATAGTGTGGTATAGAACTAGCGTTAGTTGTAGTCGTCTCTGCCGTTGTCGGCTATGATTTTTCAGAATGAGACCGATAACTGATTGGTCCTTTGTATCCAAGGCAGTTTGGGGCCGAATGGTGCAGATCTGTGTGAGTTAGCTGATATAAAGGTCTCAAGGACCTTACTCGAAGTAGTGTCAGTCTGAGTTGTGGGACTCAAGGAGGAAGCCGCTGAGATGATCGACTCGAGGATTGCAGCCTGAGGCTGGTTCACAGATTAGGGTGATCTCCTCGTCGATGGTTAATATAAGGGATGGTGATCTCCTCGTCGGTTTTGATGTAAGAAGATGAAGTCTGGTTCACAGTAAATCGTATCTATTTTAAAGCGAAGGAATGTTCGAGACTCAGTTTTTCTTGTGGTCCGATGCCCAGGGTGAATGCCATGTCGCAAGTGAGATACATCACACAGGTTCTATAATATCAGGTGTATCTAAGGAGGCACCGATTTATTCCCGTCTAATGATAGGAGAGTTTTGCAGATATACTGAGCTTTTTGGAGCTATGTTTTGAGCACCTATGGGGGATTCTTGAAGCTTCAAGATGAGGATGAGGTTGTGGTCAATTATCCAATTGAGTTTTCGGTGAGTAAGCTTGGTTTGTTATGTACCTTGTCAATCCAAGGGTAATTTGATTGATTTCATTAAGATTGCAGAGACGAGACTGGTAAGAGTTTTCGAGGTCTCCATCTGAGGTACATGATTTCTTTATGATTGTTTGGTCTTTATGTGGAAGATCTTCATATTCCATTTTGCATACCGGGTGTAGATGTTGGTGCATCTGACCGAGCTGGTGTGAGGCTTGGGCATTGCATGCATCAGGAAATGGTAGTTCGAATCTTAATTTGGGGAGAACTAGGTATACTACTTGGAAGATTATCGATCGAAAAGATTTTACGGGTTTAGTGTAATGGGTTGAAGGAACCTGCGGTTGAAGGGTACGAGGTTTTTGGTTCGGGTTTATTGTTGCATCCAAGGAGGAAAATCAGGTTACAATTTAAGAGTTTGTGAATAAGAAGTCTTCTCATTGCATTTTTGATCATTGGTTGTTTCGTTTATCAATAGCAGTTGAGGTTATTCAAACGATTCAAGCTGTATCATCTAATGGTGCAATTGATGAGTCATCACTTACTCAAGTTCAATAAAGTTGTGTCTTGGTCCATGTCAAGGCATCCTCTCGATTTCTTGGTTGTGAAATTGTTGCTTCTTGTGGTTTGAGATGATAGCTGGTGTTAGTTATTGAAAGATCTGATATTGAAGAAACAATGTTTAGTTTTCAGTTATGATCATGGTTGTGCAAGAGTCAATTTGGCAGGACGCACCGGCTGGGTTGGAATTGGGATTAATTTGAGTAGGATTTTTGGCAGCATTTCTAGTTAATTTTGGAATCCTTTCCGAATTTAAAATTTTTATTAATCATTTGCGCATTTGTGGGATATGTTTAGTTCATCAAAGTGTGGGATCTTAATTGTGGTTGTAAGAAGAAGATGTCTAATAGCGATCGGGTTTCGTCGTTTCGTTCAATTTCCTGGTACGTCACCTTTATATAAGGTCACGTTTGAATAAGGAACACAGTTGGCCCAATGAGCATGATGTTATCTCCTGGGAAGGTTTCCATGTCGTGTTTACAAGTTGGAACAAGCGATTGGCTGATTATTGTGTTTCCTGATCGTGCGGTCATGTTTCGTCTGACAATGAGTCAGTAGTCGTTGGACTGTGGAATAGTGCGGGTTTTAGAATAGTATGGCTCCTGTATTTTGGAAAGTGCTGACTGGGATGTTGACTGGGTCCCTAATGGTCATTGGGGACGATGACAGTGTATCTTTCGGTCCGTTGGATGTTGGTTAGGAGTCTTCATGTTTGTGGTTGGGTGATGGCAGGAATGGTGAGGGTCCGTGAGTTCCTCGTCCTAATGGCTAGATGGCGTCACGACGTTTTGTGAACCATCGTGGATTTCACGTTTATGAGTGGGGCTGGCAGTTGTGTAGCAAAGACCCGTGTGTTGGCTTGTTAATCGTGTGGAATGGGTAGGTGCTTGAGCAGTATAATGTTGTCACTGATGGCCTAGTGAACGGCAGGTTGGTTCGAGCAGTTGTAGGGTGTTGACTTGCTGGAAAAGTCATTGTGGTGTATTAGCATTCTGCCATTGAGATTCTTCTTAGTGGATTTGTGTTCGTTTTATGATAAGTTTTTTCATGAATTCTCTCCCTATTTTACCAATGTCATAGATGGGCACATGCTAGACTAGCTGAGTTTTAGTAGCTGATCGTTGTTATTAGTATTTACGGAGTTGATGATGACTCCAGGAATGGTGATAGTCCTCAGGGATGCTGATAGTCTCAGTGTTGCCGATAACCCATATTTGTTTAGATTGATATAGGGGTAGTGGTATGTTGGTTAGAATACCAGGAGGCCGATGATACGAGTGGTTATAAGTCTCCTGGGTGCCTCGGATGATGATTGTGCACCCGAGCTATTTTGGGAGCTTGGATGCCACATGAGTTTGGTTTTGATCATGGATTCTCTCATGGGAGCAGTTGATTAGTCACGACTTGTCAGGGAGTCGGGTGTGTATTTGAGGACCTCAGCCATGATATCTGAATTTGGGATGAGTTGATCATAACCGCTATTGTTTCGTCTATTTATCTCTATGTCTACATGCAGGGCTTTTGAACCAAGGAGATATGTAGGCTGGTTTAGCCTTTGTTGGTTTATATTTCACTCTTAGGTATGTATGAGAGGTTGTTGGTAATGACGGTTGATTGTGGATTTTGTACCCAGTTATCAGTGAGACGGCGCAAGGCCAGAGAGAATCTTTGATGGTTCTGTCTATCGGGAACGCAAAAATGGTTTAGGGTTTTCAATTTTTGGGTAAAGCAATTGGGTATTCTTTTGTTGGCTGAGAAAAGAGCGTTAATGTTCATTTCTTCAGCATGATAAGTGAATTCTGCTAAGTTTGGGTTTTGTTAGTCGTGTTGGAAAGAGGTCATCGGTATGAGATGACTTCTTAGTCCTAAGCGGAATTGTGGAAGTTCAGGCAGGGTCGAATGGTATGGCAGAAGAAGTAGTGAGGAAAGAGTTCGAAGACGAAATCTAATTTAAGTGGGGGAGAGGTGTAACACCATGTTTCGGGACGTTTCTTAATTCGAGGTTGTTGGACCTTAATTTGATTATGTAAAGGCTTTGGGATTTGAGGAAGTAAAGTTTAGAACTTATTAAAGGTTGATAATAGTGGTTATGAGATCTAACTCGTGTATTTATGTGTTGGAACCAAAGGGTAAAAAGGGAGAAGTTATATGTCAGGCTCCTTGTATGGATTATGGTTATTAGTTCGACATGTGTTAAGCCAAAGGTAACTAGATAGAATTGTTGGGCTCTTCAATACTATTCCGTGCATATAAATAATTCCGAAAACGGAGTTGAAACGAAGAAGTTATGGCCGTTTGAAGTTGAATTGGAAGTTAGGTGTTTTGCTCTTCCCAGGGCGTAGGATATCTACGCAGGGCGTAAATGCTGAATTTTTGGATGCAGATTTAATGACCTACGCATGGCGTAGGTTATGCTATACATGACGTACCTATGGCAGATCAAATCCTTAGTTCTAAGGTTTTGAGCCCTATTTAATGGCTCTAACTTCTTGGCAACCCTCTCATGACCATCCTCCATTACCTAAGATCATTCCTTGAGAAACCCTAGCCTCCTCTTATTTTTTTGAGCCTTGGAATCGTTTATGAGCTTATTTCTCCATTGGAAGGTTGAATCTTGAAGAACAAGGTGGTGGCAAAGTGTATAGAAGAAGGGATCAAGTATAGATCCAACAAGGTTTCTTCATTCCTCGACCATTGTAAGTAAAAAGATTCTAACCTGCTCATTGACTTCATAGATCTTGTTAATTGTCATTTATCACTTTTTGGACCCTTGAGCTTGTGTTTTGGAAGTCGAGACAACTCCAGCACCTTTTGAGCTATATGGAACACTCTTGGGACTTATTGGACTTGGAAAGTTGTGCTTTTATTCTTGTTCTTTAAGCCATGGATGTGGTGTTAGAATTTTTGGTCATTTTAGTGCATAAAGTTTAAATCTTGCTTGATGGGAGTGCCTTAATGGGTAAAGTTGGAAACTTTATCAATTAAGACATGGTAAAGGTCCATATTTGAAAGTTTGAAGGAATGAATTTCTGTATTAAGAACTTAATGGAAAAGTTGGACATCAAGATCTAAGTAGGGGTAATTTGTCCTACGCGGGGCGTAGCCTCGATTTTTCCCGTTTTGCCATCTTATGGTCAACACAGTGCATAGTGTTACATGTAACGTTGGGCATAGGTTGACTGAGGTTGACCGTTGACTTTGACCAAGTTTGACTTTAGGTCAAATTGAGTATTTTGAGCTGTGTTGGACTTGATCCCTGTTTGTTGCATAGGTGACATGTAGATTCAGTTATTAGATATGTGATCATCACTGTTATCTTCTACACTGCAAGGTGAGTCCTCACACTATACTTGCTTGTGTGATAGTATGTGCATGTTGGTCAACTGGGTCTTAATTGTTGACAATTGTTATATGTGAAATGAGTTGCTAATAACTCCTTAACTGTTATGAGTCCATGGGACTGTTGATAGTCGCTAAGGTTGCTGATAAACCGTAAGGAGTGCTGTTAATCCACAGGGCATGCTGTCAGCCCACTAAGAGTGCTGATAGTCCTCAGGGTTATTAATAACCCATAACCGATTGTTATGCAGTGATGTATTAGATATTTTGGGGAACTCACTAAGCTTTTTGCTTACTGTTGTGGATTAAATATTTTGTAGGTGCTTATCGGATAATGAAGGCGAGACTGTACACATGCATTAGTAGATTTATAATTTAAATCTCCGCATTTTCTTTTTTAACTTTGCTTTTTGAATAATGGTTGATGAACAAACGGTTTCCCTAAATGGGATTTCGTTAAAATAGATGTTTTTATTATTTTAAAAATGAAAATTTTATCTTGGGTTTTCGAAATGTAACAGATCGGATTTGAATTTAGTTTGGACTGTTCGGATCCATGTTTTGAAAATAGAAATCTATTTGGATTTAGTTGATTGGATCAAATCGAACTGATCCATCCAAACGAACACGCCTATATGCAACTACGTGGTTTGATGAAGGAATCTACTTGGAGAGAAGAATATAATTGTGAATCTTGATTTTCAAAAGAATGTAATAGTTAAGGAGAAGAACATGAAGGTCAAAATTGTCTTTCGGCTGATAAGTATAGCCTTTTAGTTTAAACCTTAAACCGTAAATATGTTTGCTAAAATGTGTGATTGTGAATTTGTGACATATAAAAGTCTTTTATCCATTATGAAATTATATATATATATATATATATATATATATATATATATATATATATATATATATATATATATATATATATATATATATATATATATCTTAAATGACAATCTTTTTAAAGTTACATCACATTTTGATTAGGACTTATTTTCTTAAGGATGATAAATTTTTTGAGATAGATACTTGCAACTATTATGAGAAAAATATTTATGACATAGAATCTTACGATCCGATTTGATTTTACGATTCCGATTTTGCAAACTGAAAAACAATTTTAGGTAAAATTTAGATTTTAAAAACCTTTCTTTGCTGCATGTAATTGTATCCGTCAGATAGTTAGTTAAGATTGGTAGAAGTTTCTTTCACAGTTGATAGCAGGGTGGGGTGAGTATTATTAATGACCTTGAAGGAGTGCTAGAGTGTGCTAGTGTTAGCACTTGCGTATGAGGAAATCTAAGGTGGTAATGTAGGCAGTTTTTGGTGACTTGTCTAAGCATGTGGGTGTGGTAGTACACCAAGCAGTGGTAGAGTTCGTAGAAAAGTGTTCTAGTGCATGCTTATGTCTGAGGAGAATCCTAGAAGGAGGGTCTAGGAAGATCAGCAGTGTGTTTTTGTGGGAGCACATGTATCTGTAATTGGTAGTGGATGTATGTAGTGACTTAGGAAGTTTGGGGCAATTCTTGGGACACGTACGAATAGGTGTCAAATGTAGTATGATCCCATACTACTGAAAGCACATGATCCATACGGGAATCAGGAAGTGTCAAAAAGGTTTCTAAGGAACTTGTTGGGGATAGATAACATGGTAACCACCATGATTCATTGAAGTGTGTTCCGGTCTTTATCGACCTTTCGGCTATGGTTGTTCATTCTGAGGACGAGTATGGCAATTGATTAGGGCCTTAGGGTTCGTGGTAGTTTGGGTCTGAATGATGCATACCTGTGTGAGTTAGCTGATTCAAATGTATCGAGGGCCTTGCTCGAAGTAGGGCTATTTTGAGTCGTGGGACTCAATAAGGATGTCGTTATGATGATCAACTCGAGGATTTCAGCCTGAGGCTGAATGGTCTGACGAGGGCTTAAGGATGTCATTTTCTACATCGGGTTGTGTTTTTTCTGTCTCCCGTGCTCAAGGGAGGAGATATCAGATGCGTTTCGATCGATAATTAACCAAGAAGTGGTGTTCTCCTCATCGTTTTTGGTGTAAGAAGGCGAAGTATGGTGCATAGTAAATCGTCTCTATTTCACAGAAAGGGAATGTTCGAGACTCGATTGTTGTTGTTCGATGGCCAAGGTGAAGGCCATATCACAAGTGGAATATGTAACGCGTATTCGAGAAGATCGGATGTATTCGAGGAGGCATCGAGATGTACCTATTGTGGGTAGGAGATTTCTATAGATATGTTGGATTTGTTGGAGCTACTATTTGAGTATATGCAAAGGATTCCTGAATCATCAGAAAAGGATGAAGTTGTGGATCAATTCTCCAAATGCAAGGTTTTATGTGCGTGAATTCAGTTCATAAGGTGCCCATCAAGAAAATGGTGTTCTGGTCGACTTCGCTAAGCTTGAGGCGAGCTCCTGGGAAGAGTTTTTGAGGTCTTCACTTGAGGTTCAAGGTTTCTTTATGATGGTTTGGTCATTATCCGAAGGAATCGTCTTATGTTATGTTGCATTATGAGAGTCACGGTTGGTATGTATCTGGTTGGGCTGGTCTGAGGCTTTGATGTTGTAGAAATCATTCGATGATGGTTTGAACCCTAAGTAGGGGAGAACTGGGTGTTTTGTTGGGAGGATCATTGGTCAGCTTGATTTTTTTATGATTTCCGCACAGTGAGTCATGGGAATCTACGGTTTAGGTATGCTAGATTTTGGTTCAGATTTATTGATGCATTGGGGAAAAGAAGTGGGCTATCACCAAAGTGTTCATGGTTAGGAGTTTCTTGTTGTGTTCCTCAAGGATATGTCGAAGTCCTCCATGGTCGAGGAGAATTTAAGGTTTAAACTGACCGTCGATGTAGAGAAAGTTAACGTTAGATGTTTGTATTTGAGAACACATGTGTTGTCCTCACAGTAGCAGGCCAATGGGTAAGGGACTTGTGGTAAGTAGTTTCCTTATGTTAGCTCCATGGATATGGATGGAGGGGCGTAAACCACTCTATTTGTGCATCGATTATAAGAAGTATGGTTAGCCCATGATATGGGTTAGTTATCTTTAGATGAGTTGGGCAATGGTTGATCGGCGTCGGAGTTCGTTGAGGTTATTCAAAGGCTTCAAGTTGTATCAACTAAGGGTGTTTTTGATGCGTCGACCCTTCATCAATTTCTATAACATATATCTTGATCTTTGTGTAAGAGTGCTCTTGATTGCGTGGTTGTAGAATTGTTGCTTCTAGTTGTCTGAGTTGGCAGTTGTCCTTAGTTATGTGATGTTTAGATATCGGGGCGGGATTTTTCTGTTTGTCAAGAATAATCATGGCTACGTAAATTTAAGTTTCGGCAGGTCACATCGGCTGGGTTGATATTTGTATTGATTCGAACAAGAATTTGGCAGGATTTCTAGTTAGGCATGAGCAAACGAACCGAAACGTCCGGAACCGGCCCGGGAACCGGCTTCGGCCAAAATCAAGAACCGAACCGGCCCGACGGTTCTACCGGTTCCGGTTCTTCTGGTTCCAGTTTTTGCCGGGTTTTCGATTTTGGAACCGGTCTTCGAGAAATAGCAACGTATTTTTGGGTTACCGTTTTGGTTTATGCTCGGTTCTTGTCGGTTTTTGTTTAGTACATATTTGTGTGCACTAATTGTTTCATAAATGGTCTATAGATTTTGTTTGTAATTTTGTAAAAGTGTTGGATTTTGCTTTAACTTTGTTGTTTTTGTTGATGCAGGTCACAATCTTCTTGAATTAGAGTTGAAGAATGCATGGCTTTCTGTGTACAATTTACATCCAATGCCAAATCAGAAGTCTGTGGGTTTACCGTGGGCTTTTTTTGAAGATCGCTTTTTTTTTTAATCTATGTCACGATCATTTTTTTTACGTCCAAATCAGAAGTCCAAACGGCAAAAGGCATGGGTGTTTTTTGTAAAGATTATCCGGTCCGGTTCCCGGTTATGGGCCGGTTCCAACGACCGGTTCTTACCGGGTCCCGGTTCCAAAAATTGACGAAATTATAGTATCGGTCCCGGCCCGACCGGTTCCATCGGGTTCCTGTTCCGGTACCGGTTCTGGTACCGGTTTCGGTTCCGGGACTGGTTCCGGCCGGTTCCCCCGTCCATATGCTCATCCCTATTTCTAGTTAATTTTGGAATCCTTTCAGAAATTGAAAGTTTTGTTGGTCTTTTTACGCATTGGTGGGATCTTTTCAGCTTCATCAAGGTGTGGAATCTTATTGCGGTGGTTAGAAGGATGTGTCTAATACCAGTTGAGGTTCATCGTTTCATTCGATTCGCTGGTACGTCACCTTTTGGGTAAGGTCACGATTAAGAAGGAACACATTCGGCCTGGGGATCATTGTATTTCCTCCTGGAAGGTGTGAAATGATGTGATTTCAAGTTCGAATGAGAATTCGATTGTCTCTGTTGTTTCTGGTGGTGCGTGGTCATTTTTCATTTGATGATGCGTCGGTAGTAGGGGATTGTGGAAGGGTGCGTGTTGCAGAATGGTATGGCTCCTGAATTTTTGGAAAAGTTTTGTGTGGGATGTTGACTGGGTTCCTACCGGTCAGTGGGATGATAAAATTATGTCTTTAGGACCATTGGATGATCGTCGGGAGTCTTCATGTTTGTGATTGGGTGAATGTATGGCATAAAGGAGTCAAAGACATGGTTTTTGAGGAAAACCATGTGTCACGACGTGACAAGGAAGCTGTTACGACGTGACATACCAAGTATGCAAATGCGTTTTTGGATGGCTGCCACGATGTGACACGAGTATGTTCACGACGTAACGATACCTGCAACCAAGCCCTTGATATTTTAGATTTTCCCCCATATTTAAACCTCTAACCTCATACTTAAGGCATCATTTCCAGCCTCCATCACCCTCAAGAACCTTGAAGAAAACCCTAATACCCTCTTCTCCATTTATGAGCTTACCTTTGGTGATTTGGTGCATTTGGAAGGAAGAAGAAGGCCCTTGTGGTATAGAGATCACATTGGAAAGCTTAGAGACTTCTATTTAGCATCTTCTAGACCATTATGAGTGACCAAGTTCTAATCTTTATGCTTTAGGTTGCTAGATGTATGCTTTTTGTCCCTTTTTAGCCTATTTTGGGGGTGGAAGGATTCCATAAAGTTGGCAACTTTATGGATCCTTGAGGTCCCTTGAATGTTATGTATGTTGGATCTGAAGTTGGCTAAGTTTTGAATCTATGCATATGATTGTGGTTCCATTTTTCATTATTTTGACCTAACATGAGTTCAAGATATGCAGTGGACATGCATGTTTATAAAGCATCGATTTTTAGAATGTTTTTGGAATAAGATGGGCCCCTGGAAGTTGCATTGCATGGATTATAGGATTAAGGGCTGAATGCATTAAGTTGCCCAGATGTTGTAGTCACGACATGACCATATGGAGGTCACGACGTGACAATGAGGCTCCTCGACTGTTTTGGATGGATTTTGTCACGACGTGGTGGCATGACCATCATGATATGATAGTGGTTTTGATCGCAAATGAGTTGTTCATAATTGGAGTTTTGGATCGGGATTGAGTTCGTTAGCTACGACTTGACCATGGTCTGGTCACGACGTGAGTATCAGCTAATGGTGATGCTGACTGTTGACTTTGCCCTTAACCGTTGACTTTTTTCATGGGTTGACTTTTGGTCAATATAAGGGTTTTAGGGTATAGAATGAGTGGGTATTTCCTTATTGATGTTTAGCTGCTATTTGCAAGGTGAGTCTTCTCACTATATATATGCTTATGTGGTAATGTTACATGCTGACCAGCTGGGTCTTATTTGTCGATTGTTGTTATATGCGAACTGAGTTGCTGATAACTCCTTGACTGTTGTGAGTCCATGGTACTACTGATAGTCCCCAGGGTTGCTGATAAACCAAGAGGTGTGCTGTTAATCCACACGGCGTGCTGTTATCCCAATGGAACTACTGATAGTCCCTAGGGTTGCATATAACCTATATTTGTTTATATTGTTGTGTTGTATATGATACTCTGGACTGCTGATAGTTCCAGGGCTGCTGATAACCCATAGATGATTATTATGTTGTGTTGTATGTGATATTTTGGAGAACTCACTAAGCTTCGTGCTTATAGTTGTGGATTAATATTTTTCAGGTACTGATCGGATTGTTAAGGCAGGACACACATCAACAGTTTTATGATTTGATATTCCATATTGTCTTCTTTATAAATCTGATTTCTGAATAATGGTTTATGAACAAATGGTTTGACCTGGATGTAATTTTATCAAAAAGGAAGTTTATATTATTTTAAAAATGAAAAATTTAGCCTGGAATTTGGGGATGTTACATCAGAACCAAGATCTCAGACTGAAATCTTTCCCTCCACAAAACCAAACAAAATAAAGGGTAGCTGATTCCCAGCTAAAACAAAAATAAGGGAATGATTAGACGATCAATGTACAAGCAGAAACAATAATGTTGGAAAAAATGAGAATAAGCACCGGGTCCTCAAACAAAGAGGGATCGAACTACACCTATGCGAATCCAATGAGGGCTCATACCAACTTGCCCCAAGACATCCTCTGGAATTTTTTTTCATGACGACATTCAAATGGGAGATTTTATCTATATTTTGTACCAAGTCGGAAGTCCTATAAGGTTTTTGGTTAATAATGGTTCCATGAAGATAAAAAAATTGTGATAAGGAACGGGAGATGAATTTAACCAAATAAACTCATTTTTCAACTTCTTAACGGATTCAAGAAGACCCTCAATAAAAATTCAACCCCTAGAGCGGACATAGTACCAAGCACCATTGCTATAGATCCGGAAGAAGTATCGAAACAAAGCGATAGTAGGGATAAGGGTAGCATGACATAATAACTCAAAAAAGGATGGAATTAAGTTTCAATTAACAAGTATGGATCTTGTAAGCCTCAATAATAAATCCAAAAAAGGGAGAGGGAGGAACGTATAGACCAACCTCAAAATAATAAAAATAAAAGCCTATCTTACCAGGCGGAGGATGATCGATGATTGTTGTGGGACTAGGAAGAACGATACCATCTTCCTCAACAAGATGATAGGTAGATCTAAGAGCGGGCATTATCGTATGAGACAAGGTTACACTAGAGGAAAAGAAAATCAAAATGAGAAAAGGCACAATGGATAACGAAAGAAGCAATAAGTAAAAAACTGATAGACGTGACAAGCATTTATAAGGAGCATGAAGCGGGAAAAGCAACCACTGACAAATCAATCAAGGAGACAATTGCACATATATCGAAGCACGTGTACACTACTACAAAAATAATATTTAATGACACATATTGCATGTCATAAAACCCATAGACAACATGTAAATGCGTGTCAAGGAAGGCCGTGTCATAAAGGAAGACGACACGTATTTACGTGTTGTAACCTTACGACGCGCATGTACGACGCACATAGATGACACACAATGCGTATCAAGGAAGCCCCTGTCATAAAGGAAGACGACATGCATTTATGTGTCGTAACCTTATGCGCGTATTTACGACACACATTGCGTCTCATAATTTAAAATGTTTTAAAAAATATTTTTTTTTATAGATTTACTAATTTTCAAATTAAATGACAATTAATGTCTCATAACACAACATAAAATACATTATATAACAAAAAAATATATATTTCATACAATACATGCACCAACATTCATTCATCTAATATACTTTGTATTTCAAACAAAAAAATCTATTACATATAATAAATGTACCATCAAAAGAAACAATTTCCTTAAGCAACCTAGGAAGAGCATAAGATAGTAAACCGGCCTTGTGTATCTGATCTTTAAATAAGCGAAGCTTTCTTGACACTTTTTTAGCAGCTTCCATGGTTTCTTCCATTTCCTTTCTTAGCAACTTCTATTACTACATCACCTGTGACAACATATGGTCGACATAAACAATGAATGTGTGTTCAAGGAAAGACTCAAGTTAAGGTGGTTCAAAAAACATCCTCATGATCACACACTACTCAAAGTTTAAATAATGGTTTAAAAGCAAAACTTTAAAAATAGCTACAAATACCATCATCAAATAAAGAAAAATAAAACAGGTCATATGCTTATCAATTCTCATTCGGAATGGGAAGTAACAATGTAACATTAACACCTCAAAATTTACCTCAGTTACAAAGAAGAGAAAACAGAAAAAGAAGACCAATTCTCAGAATTGGTGAAGCTGCAGAAAAACCTGTCTCATGGTGGTGACCTCTCTGCTGATGGCCTCCGTGTGCATGATGATGTTGATGATGATTTCCAACATAGTTAAAACCATGACCACCACCACCACCACTACCACCATTTCCATACATTTGAGGGCCAGTAAAAGCATGCATTTGAACATTAAAAAAAGATGGAATCAAACCACCAAATGAGAAAGTAAAGTTCCCAAAACTTGCAGCCATTGCAGGCCCAAAACCACCCATTAATCCAAACCTATGTTGAGGGAATAAGTTTTTTTTGGTGGAGGGGTGGTTTCCGGTTGCTGACCTGGTGGCCAATGTGGAATCTCGACACCTAGAACCGATTTTGATCTTGGGTCGGTTGGGTTTTTGTCTCTTCCATATAAAGGTACTAACTTTTCGTCTTGAATTAGGGCTCTACAAATTGGGCTCTACAAACTGGCCATTTATAAAGGCATGGATAGCAAAATAGGTGACCACATAAAGTCACGATTAGATCTTGAGCTAAATCAAAGAATATGTTGCATTCAAAGTTTCCTGGATCACCATTGTTGGAATTGTTAGGGTTTGAACAAGACAGGGATTGGGGTGACCTGTTTGGTACTTCCCAAAACCCAGTAGACATCTCTCAGAACAAATGCTCAATTTCATGTAAGTACACCAATTAGTTATCAAACTTCAAACAAAAAGCAAGAAGAAAGCTAAACAAAATACTCTAGAAACTCTTCATGAAACTTTCATGGTACAACCAAACTGAAGTACCTAAACTTTCTTACATCATCCATCCACCAATTTTAATGACAAATCACAATCCCACAAATCAATCAATAAATTAAATGAGCAGGTAAAACCCTAAAGTACTAAAAACATCAACCCAAAAAACCAGACCTTTTAGGGTTTTAGGAGCAAAAAAATCAATAGAAAATGGTTCATTACTTGATACGAATTTGGAAAAACTAAATAAGAAGGTGAATTTTTGAAATTTTGGTTCGATTCATGGAAGAAACAACGCAAACATCAATCAAGATCAGGAAAAAATCATTAAAACTACAGAGGGTCAGGGAAATAACTCACCGTACAGATCTTCAGAGAAATACAACGACCGACGAATGCTATGCACCGGGAAATAAAATTCAGGAATCAAGAACTTGGATTCCATAAATATGAGATCTCAAATGGAAATCAGGAATTCGAGTTTTAATGATATTTATACTTTCTGTCAATCACACATTTGAGTAATCGATTTTTTAGCAAATTCCAGGCTTTCAGCGGTTGAGCGAGTTTCAGTTTGGTTTCGGTGATGGGATGATGGCGACTGGCATATAGAAATCTCAATCTAAAATCAAAATCAGATGGAAGAAATCAAAAATCATAAAATTAGATGGGAAGAAATCTGTGACAAGAGTTGAAGTTGTTTGAGATACCGATGTTAATCCTTTGAAATCTCAATCGAGAAGAGAACGGAGAGCCGCTTCCTTTTTTGGCGCTGAATTGTGGTAGAGTAATTTGATGAGAAGTGATTGTTTGAGATACCGATGTTAACCTTCGCTTCCATTTTCAATCCTTCTACACACTATGCAGGTCAATATGTTCATTCTCTCCCTGTAAGCACAACACCATTCGATTTTGATGAGAAACGAAGGAATGGAGAGGGAGCGAGGCCTGAATCATTTCACCACCGGTCGACCACGACCAAAAACCTTCGCATGTACTGGGTTGATAGAAAACGAAAGAAGTGGAAGCTTAGAAGAAAATAAAACCCTAGCACGTCCTAGAGAGAAGGTAAGTGGCGATGGCTTAGGGTTTGCAGAGAGAAGGGAGGGCGAGAATAAAGGGAGATCTAGAGGAGAGAGTGTAGAAGCAAGTTCTTCTAAATTTTAGAATTTTAGAGGATTTCATTTCCCCCCTTTAAAAATGCGCGTTTAAGTAAAAAAAATTATAAAGCGACATTTGCACAGGACACACGTTTAACATAAGCGCCCTCCGTGTTTGTAATTTTTTTTTGTTGGACATTAATTTTAGGGCACGCACAAATGCATGTCCTCTATCCTTCAAATTTTGGAAAGCTGACAATATTTTTAGGACACAAAAAAATACGTATCGTACATCAATGAGTGTCATTGTTCGCATGTCATTAAAGGGTTGTTTTCTAGTAGTGGTAACAACCATTAGCCGCTTCATTGCCCAGTGGACTTAGTAGCATTTAAGCTTAATTATTAAAAACTGTTTAGCAACCGCCTTTAACAATTACGCCGAGGGGATTAATGGTGTATGGGAGTCCCATACAAGGGTAGACCGGAGAAAAAACGGATGAATTAAATAAGATAAGGCAAGGCCCAAATCCACATACAGGATGGTAGTCAATCCAATAAGTCACGCAGACCGATAATAATACACAAACAAAATCTTCCGTATAAGATCCCTAAAGTAACATCCTAGGAAACATAGAAAAAGGCAAGGTTATTTTATTAAAGGGTTCTACCCTTGTAACCTCTAGACCAAAGCAAGACCCAGATAGGAAGACCATGAACCATATAGGACTTCATCTATGAAAGAGGCGGTTTCATCTTTCTCAAGAAAAGGACTCTAAGTAATCTATTTTTATAATCCCAAATCGACATCTAACTTAGGCATCGGAGAACAATACATGGGTCCAACCCTTGATATGACTTTCTAACCTAAAATTTTTATATTCTATTTAGTGTGGCTTCCCAAGTGCTCATTAGATGAACTCCCTGAAGGATAGCTAAAAACACACTAGGATTTATACGTAGCAACAATCACCGTATTGTGAGGTAGTTGGAACATGAAGAACTTGAATTAGTCCGAAATGTGAGAAAAAGGGGGTCTAAGTATTTATGGTAGATGTTGAGGTGAAAGGTGGACATATGGACGCCCTAGGCCAAAACTGTAGAATAAAGGTGGTCGTTATAAAGGAGAGTGCATAGAACGTTATTTATGGTGTGAAGCATATGTTCCAATTTTGTTGGGACATATGAGGACAAGAGAAGCGATATGTAATGTCGTTGTTGGTAAAAGAAACTTGTGAATGAATGAAATATTTTATTCATCAACATTGTCACATCGTAAGGATTTAACATGTTTAGTGAACCAAGTTTTGACATGTATGAATTTGTCTTAATTTATAGAAAACATCTTATTTATATTTAAGAGGATAAAACTACATGAATTAAAAAAACAAAAAAAAAAACATAAACTTTGAAACATATGAATCAAAGAAGTCAAAACACGGGAATGAGTAATATCAACTGGTAAATAAATAACTTCATCATAAATATTAGAAGGATGGTGAATGATTTTGGCTAACTAACATGCATGAAAAGCGCTACGAGATGAATTTTTATAATAAAAATAAGTTACTGAGACACTAAAGAGTAAAGGATTTGATCACGTGATGACAAATCATTGATTCTATAAAGAAATGAACTAGAAGACACCAAAGATTAAGGAGAATGCGAGGTGAAAGGGTATAAGTCACTTATTCTAATATTACATTAAAGAAAAATATGGCATGTTCAATAATCTATCACTAGAAAAACCATACCCTTTGAATTCAATAGATAATTTTTAAACGAGTAGTTTAACATGCATAAACAAGGTTCTTAATCATGTTGGGAATGATAAGCATATTATAGAGGCAAAGTGGTCAATAACTATTAGTTATGTTGTGTCCCATTTCTATTACGAGAGATGAGGATCCTCTACTAATTAATTAATACCGAATGAAACAAACACTTGTCAAAATGAAACATAAGAATATATGGATTCATATGTAAATAACTAAGTGGTGTTACTTGTACAATTACCCTTTCAAGATCGAAGTCTAATAAAAGAATGGATAATACTTTTGTTGAAATAGGCATGTGGAGCCGACTTGATATGAGCCTAATACTGGGGCCACTGGTTCTTGGACCAAAAATAAGGTTGTTAGGGTTGCTATTGGGCCACTCTGGCTAGTTGTTGATTCTACTGGATGACCCACTTGAGTGGTGAGGGGTAAGCAACCCAGTTGGACAAATGCATAAATTGCTAAGTCAATCCAACTGGGTTGTTTACCTCTCTCCGGTCAAGTGGTTCATCCAACAAAATCGACATCTACCTAGCATGGCCCAATAGCAACCCGACCATCCTTATATTTCGTCCAAGAACTAGTGGCCCCAGTATTTGGCTCATGTAACATTCAGATTTGTAGGTATTATTCTTTAAAGTTCTATTGTGTTAAGATTTGGATTTTTTGGATTTTGTGTCCCCGCGGTGTGGTGCTTTGGTTGCCGTGGCATGGTAGAGACATGTCACCACGACGTGGTGATTAAATGAGGTTGTGTTGTAGCGCCGTATTCTGCACAAAACCCTAACTTTCAGGATTTGGGCCCTATATAGACGATATGGGTAAGGGTTCGACTACCCTCAATCTCCAACACCTCAAGACGACTCTCTCATAAGCCCTAGTCTCCCCTCTTGATATTTGAGTTCCATTTGATGATTTTTGGCCTTTAAAGGTAGAAGGATGGTCTTGTAGAGCAAAGGATAATCAAGCAAGCTCATCTCCGTCTCCTTGAGCATATTCTGTACTTTTGTAAGACTCCAAACTTTCAACTATGTGGTTATTTACTTGTAGATTTAGGTTTCAGAAGCATGTTCTTCATGTTGGGAAGATTTGAGTGATTTATCTAGATAAATTTTGCAACTTTATTGATGAATGAGGTCCCAAGAGTATCATATGATTTAGATTTCGACTTATATGTAGATTAGATGCCATGCATGGGGTTTTGACCCTATTTCTTTTATTTTGACCTAATTTAGTGTATGACATCCATTGGACATGCATGTTCATAAAGTTTAGGATTTTTATCGACCATTAGGGTGCCATGAAGCCTTTTGAAAAATTTGAGGAAAATACTTAACAAATTAAGGACTTAACAAGGTTTTGGATATGCCAACATTACCACGGCATGGTCAAGTACTGACCACGACGCAGTGGGCATATCAATCATATTTTCTTGTTTGGTCGAGACCATGACGTGGCAAAGGTCTTTCCATGTCGCGATGGTTTGTAGAGTTGACTTTGACCTTTGACTATTGATCGTTGGCTTGTAACCAGGTTGACTTTTGGTTTACTTGATAGTTGTAGATGGCAGACTAAGGTTTGACCTTTTGTTTTACATTAGGTGGTGTGTAGTACCAGTTTTACGATCTTACGAGTTGTGGTGTAGTATACTTTGATTTGTGATGTGAGTTTTTTCACTATAAATTGTACTACAGTATAGATCCTTTGTATGTTAGGATGTTGGTATATTGTAGTGAACTGTTAGGCAGGTAGATTGTAATAATTACATGTGGTTGTTTGACTGGTATATTATTATTTACATGTATATGTCAACATATTGTGGGTGGGTTGAGGCCGATCCAGCTGTGTGCTGAAGGCCAAGATACTCGGGCGGCCCAGTTAATGTTGTAGGCCTAAAAAAGAGCGGTCCAAATTAATGCTAAAGGCCTAGGAGGCGGTGCATCCATGTGCTGAAGTCCATGGTGTGCATGCATTGTATTTTTTATTGTTGTGTGGTGTATTTTGGGGAAATCGCTAGCTTTATCTTACATTTGTGGATTTAAATATTTTAGGTACTTTTGAGGATCGGGTCAAAGTGAATGTGTGACTATATACACTATCCAGTAATCTTCATGATCTTCATAAATGTTATTTTATGATATTCTGATTTTTATTTCATGTTGCGAAACTATTATTTTGATGATGTTTGACTTTTATGGCAATGGCTTTAATTTCTTTTTTAAATTGAAAATTTTCACCATCTTTTCGGGACGTTACAAGTTGGTATTAGAGCTCAAGTTTGAGGGATTTGGATGAACATTCATATGATTCCAAAATTAAACTAAGTATCTGCAAAAATTTTACAACTTTTTTTTCTAAAAATAAATTTAAAAGGGAGAATGAGGATGCGATGTGTATAGTGAACCGAAGCTTAAAGGAAAGTAATCCCCCAAAATACCTACACTTGTTATACGAATATCTAATGATATGTGAACTGCTTGAACTGCATGCTAGTAAATAGGTTAGGGATCTTCAGGAATTGCATGATAGAATTGTTTAAGTTTTGAGATGCCTGGTAGCCTAGATGATTTCTTAGTTGGACTATATGGAACTCACACTATTGCTTTTAGTAGCTAAATGTACGCCTCATAGTTTTACATAATTAGGATTTTATAGCCTTAGAATGATTGATTTGGCCTTACTTTTTGTTCCTCTTTTGGTTGCGGGCTTAGGAGAAAATCATTTTTTCGATTGTCTTTCGGATCTTGTATGATGTATGAAAAACATATGTGAGGCGACCAACAGTGATAGTGAAGGTTTCTTGCGGCACGAGAGCATGGATAAGAGAGTCCTAGATTGAGAAACTAGGAATTAATGGATGAATTTTTAGAGTGTATAAGTGTCTGTGTGTGTATGTGTTTGTTTGTATGTTAGTACACCTAGCTGTAGTGGCCTTAGTGACTTAGAATTTCAGGGCGATTCTTGAGACAAATACTGGCAGGTGTGAAAGGTAGTATCGGCCCATACTACTAGAAGCACATGACCTGTACGAGTGTCACGAAAAGTCATAAAATTCTAAGGATTGGGTTGCTGAATGTATAATGTGTTAATGTAACATCCATAAAATTTCATATAATTTTAAACTTTTCAAAACAACCCTTTGTCTATAGAAATTTTTACAAAAACCGTTGTTCCCAAAACATTATTTAAAAATCAGAATCTCTTTCAACATGGTTCTCAAAACATTCACATTATAAGAGTTTCCCAGAAATCATAAGTCCAAAAGGCGAGGATGTGTACGGTCATTCCTTCACCTTGCCACGATCCACTAAAGTACTTGAAACCATAAACCAAAACTGTAAGCACAAAGCTTTGTGAGTTCCCCCCAAAGTACCAACACCCAAAAAGATAACATATACAAATAACAGCATGCTCAAATACTCATGCCTAGCCCAATCAGCCTCGGGATGGAATATCAGGCATGTCTACGATGGGCCCAGTCATCCTGGGGATGGAATACCCTCATATCATAAGCAGTTTGGTCCAATCAACCATCAGGTTGGAATACCAAACTTATCAGGTCCATTCAACCATCGGGTTGGAATACCCCAGGCCTGTTGACTGGCACACAAAGCATTCCAGTCTCACCACAACCATACTATCATATCAGGTCCAATCAACCATTGGGTTGGAATACCCCAGGCCCAATCAACCCTCGGGTTGGAATGCCAATACACAACGGGTCCAGCCATCCTCGGGATGGAATACCCTCAAGCCCTCAGTATGAGTCTGGCATACCTCCCAGTCCTCAGCTCGTATCTGGAATGCTCCTGGGTTTGTTGGCTACAGCACGGAGCAGTACAACCTCAACCCAACACAGCATGTCGACATATAACTGATAAACATATAAACAGTCTACAGACAGACATGCAGATCTACATATCACTACTCATAGCATCGTCCTATAAACCCGGATACCGATCTAACAGATCACTACTACACAGTAACATTCTATCACATAACAGGATATCTAATCCAATGGGCTGGCCTTGGTGCCTTCGACCCACAAGTATAGTGAAGACAACCCACCTCGTATGCAGAAACTCCCCGAAAGAAATTCCTAGTTGTTGCCCTGCCGGCTTCCCGAGTTATCAAAACCAACAACACACCCAATTAGCAGTTGGGTTCCACGCTATACTCCATAATCCTTACTTGGGGTAAAATGACCATTTTACCCCTGGCCCAACATGAACCAAAACTGAGGCCCAAAACCAAAAGATCCACAAAGGCCCACTAATGGCCCAATTTTCCAAATTGGGCCCAACCCCATATGGGTCTTATCCTAAGCCTATAATTTTCATTATTACAATTCAGATTATCATCTAATACCCCTTGGGACAAACTTGTTCAAAGATATAAATCGAAAGTCAAAGTCAACGATCCAAGTTGACCCAACTCACCGAGTTGTCCTTAAACTCGTCGAGTTTCTCCATCAATCTGCACAGATCGGGAAAAACCAATTCAACTCGCTGAGTTGACCCACCAACTCGCCGAGTTCCTCTATCAATCTGAAAATGCCGGGGAAAACCGAGCCAACTCGCCGAGTTTATCCAACAAACTCGCCGAGTTCTCCAGAAGCCCACTTCTTAATATATTAAGCACTTAATCCACAAGGACATGACTCCAAAACATAGATCTGACTTCCTTGAGCTGGAAAACCACGTAAAGTTGCCAACTTTACGTTAATGCATGTCTAAATGAAGATCTTAAGCTTGGAATGGACTTAACAATTTACTTAATGCATGCATGACACCAAGATCCTCATAAAGTTTGCACCTTTAACCTCAAGCGTACCAAAACCAACTCAGATCTGAAAGAACAACCCCTTAAATGACTTTACTCCATCATCATCCCCCAAAAGAGGCCAAAACACAACAAAACCCAAAATAAGGAGATCTAATCATCTACAAGTCAAGGTATGAACTTGATTGTAACGCCCGTGTTTCTAGGCTAGGCATTAATATTGACGTTATAGTCTAGGTTAACCTTTGTAACTCATTTTGAAGAAATGAAAAGGAATTATGTGAAAATTATGTGTTTTATGTTTAATTATTAGGGTTTAATTAATTAAGAATAAAAATGAGCGTCAAAAATAAATATTAGATAAAGGCGATATCTTTTAAGAAACTTGTAGTGGGCGTGACAAGGATTACGGATATATAAAGAATACCTAAATCCGAGTTATAACGAAGAAGTTATGACATGTCGAAGTTTCGCGACAAAACCGGCACGGTGCCGAATGACGTAAAAAGTGAGTTTTTGATAAACTACTTTTTAGCCTTAGTGATCTAAACGAAAGTCGTAGTGTTCGTTAAACCGAGAGTATGTATAAAAAGAACGCCCAAATCTGACTTCGTATGAGAAAGTTATGATTTTTCTAAGTTCCAGCTTAATAGTAGACAACTAAAAACTCGAATTTTAGATCGAGTGATTTTTAGCCGATACAACCTAAACGAGAATCGAAGGTCTCGTCAATAGTAGCACAACGGTAAAAAGACAAACGAAAACGGACGTCGGATGTAGAAGTTATGAATTTTTAACGGATTTCCTGTCCCGGTCTGTTAAAAATAATAATATAAAAATTAAAGTCAAAATTAGCCGACGAAGTCTAAACGAAAGTTGTAGAGCGTAATTTTACCTACACATGCATATAAAGAACATCAAAAACGGAGTCCGTATGCGAAAGTTATGGATTTTAGAAGTTTTGGCGCGAAAATCGAGAAAATTTGCCAAAACCGAGAAATTTCGCAAGGTGGACTTCGGCCACCTCACCCTCGCTCAAATCGTGCCACGTGTCCGATCTGCTGAGTCATCCGAGGCCACCTGTCGACGTGTGTCGCATTCTCTTCGGACCAAAGGCTCGGCCAATCAGAAGCTGCCTCGTACCCCTTTATGACGCATCCGAGCTTCGCAGGAAGTGCCACGTCCGAAGTCTCGGACCTAGACCTCGGTCCAATCAGAGGCCGACAGCGAGACCCTTGCATGCGCAACCCACGTGCGTGCCACCTGCGCGCCTTCGCATCTGCTGCCGCGTGGCTTCCACTCAGCCGTCCCGGGGGATATTTGAAAACTTGTCATTTTTAGCCCCTAAACCCATATTTCTTTCATTCCAACTTCCCCCAAAGCCCCGATATTATACCAAACACCCGGAATACGCCCCGAAGTGCCCGAAGACCCGGAAAATTTATCTTTTCGGTATTGAAGCCCAACCCGCGCAGAGCTCGGTTTCTCAATAAAACTCCCGGTTTTATTAGAAACGATCGTTTTAGGAAACGAAGTGCTGCCCGATTATCATCAAATCATGTGAGTGTATAGTCACCTTCATCTTACACCTAGATATGAAGTATTTTCTATAAAATACGTGCTACGTGTAATGAAATTAATTGTTTAATTGAGGTGACTGTTGAATAGATGTTTTATATAAGTTTTAAACTGTATATGTATTTTTATCTACAAATATGTTGGGTAAGACATGGGTAGATAGTTGATGTGTGATGAAATAAAATGATGAGAGGCCTCGATGTGATTGTGATCCAGTCATCTAGCGGAGTTTGGATGACGACCACGGACTTTTCTAGACAGTCCAGTGGAACGCTGGCAGGCCCGCAACCTGTAGGTGTTAATGAACTTGGGTGTTCATTTGTTGTACTCCATCCCCCTCATGGTTGCCTTTAGGACACGTATGGCTGAGGAGTCCCCTTAGCAGTAGTGTCCATCCTGATGATATTCTTTAGGCTAGGTCCCTTGTGATAAGTGTTTAAGGACGTAAAGTGAGGATAACGGGAACGTGTAATCAGGGTTATTGTTGATTGATAAACTTAATAAGTTTATTATTATTATTGTGGGTTGAAAACCCTATATGCTCACCAGGCTCCCACGCCTGACCCACTCAGCTTTTTGTGTTACAGATAGTGGACCCTGAGCATAGTCGGAGGATGATGAGAGATTTTTGGATTATAGGTCAGTAGTTGTAAATAACTGTTGAAAGGCTTATAATGTCTTGTTTATGCTTTTGATCTGTATCGGAACATGACATCCCGAGGTTTTGATATGAAATGAAACTATACATTTCTTAAAGAAAGGTTTTGATAATCTTATATCATGTTTTGTTTTGGGGACCAATTCCGCAACATCTTTTAAAAAGATTTCTCTGATTTTATTTTAAAAAGCATAAATTAAATCGGTCTTTTCTGGCCGAGAAATTAGGGGATGTCACATTGATACCTTAAAATGACTGCAAGAAATGGAGTGATTCTGGATCCAAGACTTCCTTCTCCAAGTTAGAAACTTCAAGCTCTTCTAATTCCTTCACAATGCACAAAATGAACACCAAACTTTCTTCCAAGGCTCCAAAAACTTGCTAATGGAGGATACAACTCGTTTTAGGGTTTGGACAACAATGGAGGCTGATAAGGAGGACAGAAAAGGACTTAAGGACCTTAAATAGGGTGCAAGACCCTAAAAATTAGGGTTTCCTTCCCATCTGCCAACTCTTCGAGTTGAGGCTCCCCAACTCGTCGAGTTGGTTCATTAAACCCTCGCGATCCATCCATCTTCAACACGACGAGTTGGTCCCTCCAACTGATCGAGTTTACCTAGAAATAGGGTTATTCTAAACAATTTATCTTCAAGAATTCAGATGTTATAGTTAACACTATGAATTGATTTTGACTTGTCTCCTATCTATTTTCGGCATGGTGATGGCGAGGGGTTCCGGTTTAGGCACATGTAGTCCGAAGAGGTCGGGGTTGAGTGATGATGAGATCCGAGATTTGATCTCCACTCAGGTGAACATAGAAGTTAGGTAGGTGATTCTAGAGCTTTTTGGGTCTGTTAAGACCATGCTGATTGACATGTTCAATGAGCACTATGTCGTTGTCAGTAATGCTATTGTTATCGCAACCACTATAGTTTTTGCTACTGCAGGACCTCAGGGGGTGAATCGATGCAGTATCGAGACTTCAGTAAAATGAAGCCTCAGAGTTTGACGGGGACAAGGATTCGGTAGTTTCAATGAGGTGGATCTTAGAAGTGAAGGGAGGTTTCTATATGTGTTCTTGTACAGAGAACCCGAAGGTCAGATTTGCATATAACCTTCTTCGCTTGGGAGAAAAGGATAGGTGGAAGTTTACGACACAGACTTTTTGTCCTGTGGAACCAGCCATAGTGACTTGGGAGCAGTACTTAGACATGTTCAGAATAGAGTATGTTCTAATGGTGGAGAGAGAGAGAGAGAGAGAGAGAGAGAGAGAGATTGGCTCAAGAGTATCGGTCGCTCAAGCAAACAACATAATCAGTGACAGAGATCAACAATATATTCACTGAGAGGGCCCTATTTTTCCCTGAGTATGCTGCCTCGGAGCAAGTGCACATGTCACGATAATTAAGCATGTTCAAGGCTGAGATTAGGGAGATCGTGTCGACTACCCAATATCGGACCCTAACAGAGTTGCATTCTCTTGCATGGAGGAGGGAGATAGATCTAGAGATGCATATGAAGGAGAAGATATAGACCCCAGTTCAGACCCATCCAACAGCTAAGCGGTTCAAACCCACTGATTCTCAATCTACATGCCACAGGAGCCGCACTTTATAGTAAGTGTGGGAAAGCACACAAGGGTTTTTGTCGGCAGGGACTGGGTGCCAAAAATGTAGAAAGGAGGGCTATTATGCGAGGTATTTCTAGCAACAACAAAGTATGCATGTTTGTTACCATTATGATCAGGTGGGCCAGGAAAAAGTCAATTGTTCATTGCTTGCTGCCAGGCCAGTGCAGGCACTAGTCCCTACCACATTGCAGATCACGGATGGACGTTATGGGAGAGTTGAGGCCCAGAAGGCTCGGGTTTGTGCTTATCAATTGACAACAGAGGAGGCCAGGGGAGCGCCTGACGTTATTACTGGTATGTATTGTTTTTTTATTTTGTTACGCTAATGTCTACATGCTTATGTTTATGTCTCTTCTTAGGTACATTCCTAGTGAATTCTTTACCTTATTTGGTGTTGTTTCACTCGAGTGTGAGTTGGTTGTTTGTATCAATACCTTTTAGTAGGAGCTTCGATGTGTCCTTGGGGGATTATAGTGTCTGTTGCAGGTTTCCATCGTCAACGAGCACAAGGTTTCTACGACGAGTGTTTATGTAATTATGTTTTGGAGATATTTGGGGTGCCTTAACTGATTGATCTAGTTCCTATCCCGATGGGGGATATTTGAGTGATCGTGCCGATGGATTGGTTGAGCCGGTTTGGGGATCTAATTGACTGTGAGAAGAAGTCGGTGATAGTTCGTACCCCAAGCAGGGAAGAGATGACCATCTATGGAGAGGGTACTAGAGTTGGTTCAACTTTCTGTTCTGCCGTGGGAGTTAGGAGATAATTGCAGCAAGGATGGTAGGGATACCTTGCTTATGTGGTTGATGTTTGAAAGGAAAAAAGTGTGTGATCTCCGATGTATCAGTAGTGTACGAGTTCTGTGATGTTTTTTCGGAGGATCTTCCTGGTGTGCCTTCGGAGAGGCAGGTTGAGTTTAGGATCAATTTGGTCCCTAGGGTGACCCCGATTACTAAGGTGCCTTATCTCCTTGTATTTCCTGAGATGCAAGAGTTGTCCTTTCAGCTCTAAGAGCTTTTGGGAAAGGAGCTTATTCGACTGATTAGTTCACCTTGGGGAGCATCAATTCTGTCTGTTAAGAAGAATGATGGTTCTCATCGGATATGCATAGACTACAGGGAGCTGAATAAGCTGACGGTGAAGAATCGTTACCCGCTCCCAAGAATCGATGACATTTTTGATCAACTGTAGGGTCATCTTGGTTTTCCAAGATTGATTTGAGGTCGAGATATCATCAGATGAGGTTTAGAGAGGAGGAAATTGAGAAGACGGTACTTCAGACTCGCTATGGCCATTATGAGTTCATGGTGATGCCATTTGGGCTCACCAACGCACCATCAATGTTCATGGATTTGATGAACCGGGTGTGCAGGTTGATGCTCGACCGGTTGGTTATTGTGTTTATCGATGATATTTTGGTATATTCCCAGTCCAAGGAGCAACATGAGGAGCACTTGCAAGATATTCTTGGATATTTGAGGAAGGATGTATGCTAAGTTCTCCAAGTGTGAATTTTGGTTGCGTGAGGTTTAGTTTCTGGGGTACCTCTTCAATCAAAACAGAATTCTGGTCGATCCGACCAAGATCAATGTGGTGATGCAGTGGGAGGTCCCGAAGTCTCCATCTGAGATCTGGAGTTTCCTGGGTTTGAAGGGATACTACAGGAGGTTCATTCATGATTTCTCCATAATTTTTGTTCCTCACACCCACATGACGAAGAAGAATGTTGTTTTCTGCTAGGGGCCTGAGTAGCAAACAACATTCGATACCTTGCGGCAGAAGTTATGTGAGGCTCCATTGTTGAACCTTCCAGAGGGTGTTGAGGAGTTTTTGGTTTATTGTGACGCTTTGATCATGAGATTAGGAGTCGTACTCATGCAGTGGGGGTAGAGTGATTGTGTATTCTCTTAGACAGATAAATTCCAACGAGGATAATTATCTTACTCATGATCTGGAGTTGGGGGAGTGGTATTTGCCCTCAATATTTGGTGACATTACCTTTATAGGGTCCGTTGTACCATTTACACAGATCATAAGAGTTTGAAATATCTTATGGGTCAGCCAAATCTGAATATGAGGTAACGAAGATGGCTTAACGTGGTGAAAGATTATTATTGTGAGATCTTGTATCAATCGAGGGAGGCTAATAAGGTGGTTGATGCTTTGAGTCACACGACGACCAGCATTCCTATCACAGACCTATGTTTAAGGATGATCATCACTTCACCACTATTGGATTTGATTAGAAAAGCATAGATCGAGGGGATAAAGGAAGAGAATCAAAAGAAGGAGAAGATTAGGGGTCAGATTGATACTTTTTTTTTACTAATAGGCATGTTTTGCTGACCCAATGTGGCAGGGTTTGGGTTCCGATTTCTGGTGGGGTCCGATAGATGATATTGGAGGAAGCACACAAGTCATGGGCCTCGATTCAACATGGCGCGACGAAGATGTATATGGATTTAAGACTTAGTTACTGGTGGCCCTGCATGAAGAGGGAAATAGCTTGGTATGTCAAGATGTGCTTGACTTGTCGAAAAGTCAAGGCCGAACACAATAGGCCTCACAACTAGTTGCAGCCTTTAGGTATTCCTGTATGGAACTAGGAGCAGATCACCATGGATTTTAACACAAAGTTACCAAGGATGACTAAGGGATTTGATGCTATTTGGGTTATCATTGGCCACCTGACCAAGAGTGTTCACTTCCTTGCTATCCAGGTGAGTTCTTCGGCTGAGAAATTGGCTGACATCTACGTTCGAGAGGTGGTTTCTTGTTACGGTGTGCCTATATCTATCGTATCAGCCCGAGATGTATTGTTTACCTCCAGGATTTTGAAGAGGTTTCATGAGGAGTTAGGTACTCGACTGCATTTCAGCACAACATATCACTTGCAGACAGATGGCTAGAGTGAGTATACCATTCATACACTAGAGGATATGTTGAGGGCATGTATCATTGATTTTGGCGGGACTTGGGATTCCTATTCCCTTGGCGGAGTTTTCATATAATAACATCTATCATTCCAACATTTGTGCACCTCCATACGAGCTTCTTTATGGGTGGAAGTATCAGACCTTGATTTATTGGGGAGAGGTTGGATAGAGTGTCCTGGCGAGCACTAAGGTAGTGCTCAAGACGATGAAGCTCATTCGGCAGGCCAGACAAGGGTTGCGGACAACTCAGAGCCATCATAAGAGTTATGTCGATAGGCGTCGTTCTGAGTTGGAATTCCAAGTCGGCAATATGGTGTTGCTGAAGGTGTCACCCTGTAAGAGTGTTATTCTTTTTCAGGAAGCATGACAATCTAAAACCCAAATTCATCGAACCATTCCAAGTGACTTCCAGGGTGGGCAAGGTAGCCTACTGGTCGGATTTACCAGAGGAGATCAGTCAGATTCATAACACTTTCCATGTCTCTAAGATTCGGAAGCGTCTAGTGGACGATTTAGCGGTGGTGCCTTTAGACGACATCCAGATTGACGAGTGCCTGAATTATATGGAGCAATTGATTACTATTCTAGACATAAAGATGAAGAACTTACGTAACAAATTGGTGGAATTGGTTAAAGTGCAGTGGTAGCACTGAAACGGTTCTAAGTAGACTTGGGAACCCGAGGAGGAGATGAGAAAGCATTACCATGAGTTGTTTACAGCAGCGGATTTTGAGGAAGAAATGTGATTCAAGTGGGGGAGAGTAGTAACATCTAGATTTCCATGTATTGTTCTTTGAAGTTATCTTTTGTTAAGATTTGGATTTTTGGGATTTTGTCTCCCGGCGACGTGGTGCTTTGGTTGCCATGATGTGGTGATTAAATGACACCGCGACGTGGCACTGTATTACACACAAAATCTTATGTTGTGGGCTTTGGGCCCTATATAAAGGATATGAGAGCTAAGGTTTCGACCACCCTCGGCCTCCATCAACTCCAAAACACTCTCTCATAAACCGTAGCCTCCCCTTTTGATATTTTGAGTTCCATTCTATTATTTTTGGCATTTAAAGGTAGAAGGAATGTCTTGTAGAGCAAGGGATCATCAAGCAAGCTCATCTCCATCTCTTTATGTATATTCCGAACTTTTGTAAGACTCCAAACTTTCATCTTTGTGGTTATTTCCTTGTAGATTTAGTTTTGGAAGCTTGTTCTTCATGTTGGGAAGATTTAAGTGATTTATCTTGATAAATTTTGCAACATTATTAATGATTGAAGTCCCAAGAGTATTATATGGTTCAGATCTAGACTTCTATGTGGATTACATTCCATGCATGGGGTTATACCCCATTTCTCGTATTTTGACCTAATTTGGGGTATGACATGCATTGGACATGCATGTCCATAAAGTTAGGATTTTTATGAATCGTTAGGGTGCTATGAAGCCTTCTAAAATTTTTGAGCAAATAACTTAATGAATTAAGGACTTAACAAGATTTTGGATCTTCCAACGTTACCACGGCGTGGTCAAGTGCTGAACACGGTGCGATGGGTAGATCCATCGTGTTTTATGGCTTGGTCAAGATCACGAAGCAACAAAGGTCTTGCCATGGAGCAGTGGTCTGCAGAGTTGACTTTAACCGTTGACCTTGACTTTTGGCAAGTTGACATTTGGTCAATGTAACGACATGATTTTTCAAAACAAAATTTTCAATTTTTAAACTCATAAAACATATGTATCATCATTAATTCTCAAAACAACCAACAAGTTTTCAATACAATTATTCAAATCCAGGATCCACAATCATAGCTCCATATCAAGAGTGTGTGTACAATCACGCCGGTGCCTTCCCGCGATCCTCAGAAGTACCTGAAACACATAACACATAACACGGTAAGCACGAATGCTTAGTGAGTTCCCCAAAATACCACATACAACAATTCGCCACTCGAGGCTATACTCTGTAAGACCCTCCAGTCTATGTGTCTCAGCGGGACCCTCCAGTACCGTAGCTTGTTGGACCCTCCGGTCCGGTCTGATTGAGAACCCTCTGGCCTCATAGTTCCTTGGACCCTCCGGTCCGGTCTAAGCAACAACTAATATAGCATACAATACATATCACACAATCATGCATAACTCAAGCAAGCACATAAGACCCTCTGGTCACACATAATTACCACTCTAGGTAAAGTATAGTGAGAAGACTCACCTCGTAAGATAGCTAGTAAAAGTATCGTGCCCGAAATCCTCAGTCTAGCCTCCGCCTATCACAATTAATATTTCTAATTAATATTCTACTCTTATCTCTGAAAAGCGGGTAGAAGACCATTCTACCCTTCCCTGGCCTCTTTCACTCATTTTGACCAAACCCTAAAGTCAACTCCAGTCAACGGTCCAACTTTGACCAGACTCGTCGAGTGCACTCGGGAGACTCGTCGAGTCCAGTCGATTCATGGAAACCCCAGCAAGCTCCAACTCGACGAGCTAACCCCTAACTCGACGGGTCACCATCTGACTCAGTTCATCGGGACAAAACCCTGGGCTACTCGCCAAGTCAGCGGCTCGACTCGGTGATTCTATTAAGACTCTTTTGCATTCAGACGATTTAGTGCAAGATACTTTCCCAAACTTCAGATCTATGCACTAAAGGCTCATTAATCACGTAAAGGTTCGACCTTTATGACCGTGCATCACTCATCTAGCTCTATTTGACAAAATAACCCTCATAATGGTGTCATAAGCTCAATATTCTTATGTGACTGCATAAAGTTGGGTTCTTGGGGTTCTCTAGACCTCTCAAGGTCCAGATCTGATGTCTAAGCCTCAAAGGGACTTCACATATTTCATAACTCAACTTAAAAGAGGGTAAAGAAACCCTAAATTCATGAGATCTACTAATCAAACAAAAACATGTATGAACTCATACCTTCAACAGCAGCCTTGAATGAAATAGTGAAAGATCTGAGCCCCTTCTACACAACTGAGCTTGAACCCTCTCCTTCTTCCTTGCAAGAATGCACCAAAAATGAAGAAATTAGCTCCCTCTGTCTCTCTAAGCTCTCTGGATCGATTAGGGTCTCTCAAGGGAAAGTGTGGCCGCAAATGGAGGCCATAAGAGCCTTTATATAGGCCACAAACCCGAGCAATTAGGGTTTCCCTTAGTAGCGCTGACTCGGCGAGTCAGATACGCGACTCGTCGAGTCCATTCATTAAACACATCACCAAGTCGCGATCCCACTCGACGAGTTGAGGCACCAACTCGTCGAGTCCACCCAAAGTCCTTAAAATAAATGCTTAAATTAATATACCTGGAAAACTGGATGTTGCAACTCTCCCCCACTAGAATCAGACTTCGCCCTCGAAGTCTTGCTCCGCAAATAGCTCAGGGTACTGCTCCCGCATTTCCGACTCCGGTTCCCAAGTCAAATCGGACCCCTTCCGATGTTGCCACTGGACCTGAACCAGGGGCACTTCCTTGTTCCTCAGAACCTTCACCTTCCGATCTATGATCGCGATCGGCCTCTCGATGTAATTCAGGCTCGCATCCACTTGAATGTCCTCCAATGGTACCACTACCGTCTCATCAGCCACACACTTCCGCAACTGGGACACGTGGAAGGTGTTATGAATCTGACTCAACCCTTCAGGCAGATCCAAACGGTAAGCTACCTTCCCCACTTTGGCGGTCACTCTGAAAGGACCGATGTATCTGGGCCCCAACTTTCCCCGTTTTCTGAACCGAATCACCCTTTTCCATGGGGAAACTTTCAGGAGTACAAAATCTCCGACCTGGAACTCGATCTCGGATCGTCGCCTATCCGCATAACTCTTCTGGCGACTCTGGGCTGTCAGTAACCTCTGCCTGACCTGCTGAATCTGCTCAGTCGTCTTCAGCACTATCTCAGTGCTGCCCATAACTCTCTGCCCACCTCTCCCCAACAGATGGGGTGCGACATCTTCTCCCATACAGGAGCTCAAAGGGAGGCATACCAATGCTCGAGTGATGGCTGTTGTTGTAAGAAAACTCAGCCAAGGGTAGGTATGTGTCCTAACTCCCACCGAAGTCCATAACACATGCTCGAAGCATGTCCTCGAGCATCTGAATCGTTCGCTCGATATGTCCGTCGGTCTGTGGGTTGTAGGCGGTACTAAAATGCAATCGCGTTCCCAACTCCTCATGGAACTTCTTCCAGAATCTGGAAGTAAAACGCAAATCCCGATCCGACACTATGGACATCGCCACTCCATGTCGAGCTACCACCTCTCGCACATAAATCTCTGCCAGCCTCTCAGCAAAAGAGCTCTCACTAATAGCAAGGAAGTGAGCACTCTTCGTCAACCGATCCACAATCACCCAGATCGCGTCAACTCCCCGCGTTGTTCTTGGTAATTTGGTAATAAAGTCCATCGAGATCTACTCCCACTTCCACTGGGGAATCTCCAAAGGCTGCAATGGACCATGTGGACGTTGGTGCTCTGCCTTGACCCGGCGGTAGGACAATCACCTCTCGACCACCCAAGCAACACCCCTCTTCATACAGGGCCACCAATAATCTTTCTTCAGATCCAAATACATCTTAGTGGCCCCGGGATGGATCGAAAATCTCGACCTATGCGCTTCCTCCATCAGAGTGCTACGAGATCCGCCCGTATAAGGTATCCAAATCCGTCCTCGAAAGGTCATAAGCCCCCGACTATCCGTCACAAACTCGGATACTTGCCCAATCACCCGCTCCCTCTTGCGGCTCTTCGGTCTCACGGCCTCTTCCTGGGCCTCTCGAATGATATCCAATAACGGAGTCATCACTGACATCCTCATGCATATATCCCGAATCGGGGCACTCTCCGCCTTGCGACTCAGAGCATCGGCTACCACGTTAGCCTTGCCCGGGTGATAAAGAATCTCACAGTCATAATCTTTCACCACGTCCAACCACCTCCTCCGGCGCATATTCAGGTTGGGCTGATCCATCAGATACTTCAAGCTCTTGTGGTCCGTGTATATGTGTGACATCCCCATTTTCACGGCCAGAAAAGGCCGATTTTGTTTATGGTTTATAAAAATCAGAGTACTTCTTTTAATGAAAATGTTGCGGAATTTGTTCCCAGAAAAACATGATAAATACGTTATCAAAGCATTTCCGAAGAAATGTATTTTTATTCATTTTAAAACATTGGGATGTCATCGTCAATACAGAAACATAAGCATAAACAGAACTTACATTCATTTACACTAGTGATGTACATCTCTTTTAAATCTCTCAGTGTAATGTAACTTCATATCGACACCTGTGATACAAACAAACTGAGTGGGTCAGGTTGGGAAACCTGGAGAGTACATAGGTTTTTCAACCCACAATAATATAATTATTATGTTTAATCATCAAATAATTAACCCAATTACCCATCCCCATTATCTTATTTACTCTTAAGGATCTACCCTAAGAATCAACTATTTCTTGTTCATTCGTTCCTAAGGATCATCCTAAGGAATAGGCACAAAATCCATCGTTTCCAGGGTTTACTCAACGGGCACTAAATGCATAGTTGCCAGGGTTTGCTCAACAAGCACTAAATCCATAGCTGCCAGGGCCATTTCGTTTATCAACAGTATCGTTTCCGAGAATCCACTCGCAATACATGTCAATGGGTTTTTATCTCGTTTATCGACAGTATCGTTTCCGAGAATCCACTCGCAATACATGTCAATGGGTTTTTAGAGTACATCTGGTGAATACACAGTTCAAAACACCTACAGGTTGCGAGCCTGCTAGTGTCCACTGGACTGTCTAGAATAGTCTGTGGTTGTCATCCATACTCTGCTGAATGACGGGGCCAACACATGGGTAAAAGGCTTCTCTCATGGTTTACCTCTCACCCTTATCTCATGGTCTATATCACTTCTCATCATTTTATTTTTGTCACACAGCAACTATTTCATCTACCCATGTTTTACCCAACACATTTTGTAGATATAAAATACATATACAGTTTTAAATCATTTAAAACATGTATAAAAATCTTTCACCCAGCACAGACGACAAGTATACAGACAATATGCACACATAGCATGTAATTTATATTAAATACTTCATATCTATGTGTAAGATGAAAGGGACTATGCACTCACCTGAAAGGTGGTGACTCGGAACTCGGACAACGCTTCGTTATCTCAAAACAATTTTCCCTTGACAAAACCTAGTATCAATACCACTAGGATTTAGTCTAACGTTAACCGAGACTAATTAATAGTCTAGCTATTATTATTATTATATAAGCGTTAAACAACACTATATAACTCATAATAATATACCAAATAATTATTATAAGGTCCTAATAACATTACTATATTAAAACATAAGCTATACTAAAGATAGGTTAGGCGTAGCGCACTTACAGCGGTTTTTTCTCAAAAACCGGGCTTCGCCGGAGCAGCGTTCCCGAGCCGAAAGGCTCCTTTCTCGGGACTCCGGGAGCCTTGGGGCTTCCTTCGGGTGCTAGGGAGGTTCCCTAGGCTTTTTGGGGGGTTTAGGGGCTAGAGAGAGGTTCTAGAGAGAGAGAGAGAGAAGAGGTTGGAATGGTGTGAAGAATGAGGGAACCCGACACCTCTATTTATAAGCTGGAAAAGAGCTCTACTCGTCGAGTAGGTCCTCCTACTCGTCGAGTCCATGCCACATGTCACCTTCTGGTGGCTTGCCTTGGGGAGAAAGCCTTGGCCCGTAATCAGCCACGTCACCCCTTTTGCAGCAGCACCCTGCCGACTTCTAAACCTCGTAGCTTTTGCATACGAGCTCCATTTTCGACGTTCTTTTTTTCTACGCGTAGGTAAAAACAAGATCTACAACTTTCATTTAGACTCCATCGGCTAATTCTCGACCAATCTTAAATTTAACAGAAGGATGAGATTAGACTGTTAAATGACCACGAAGAATTCGTAACTCCTTCATACAGACTCCGTTTTCGTCTGTCTTTTTACCGTTGAGTTCCTATTAATGAGATCTTGAACTCTCATTTAGGTTGCGTAAGCCAAAAACCGCTCGAACTAAAATTCGAGTTTCGGGCCGTGCACTGCTATGTCAAATCTTAGAAAATTCATAACTTCCTCATACGAAGTCAGATTTGGGCGTTCTTTTTATGGATGTTCTCGGTTTAACATATACTACAACTTTTGTTTAGATCACTAAGGCTAAAAAGTCCTCTATTGTAAATTCACTATTTACGTCTCCCGGTGCCGTGCCGGTTTTGCCGAAAAACTTCGACGGGCCATAACTTATTCGTTATAACTCGGATTTCGGCGTTCTTTATATGTACGGAACCCTTGAGACATATTCTACAACTTGGTTAAGATTATTTATTCTAAATAATCTTTTGTCGAAAAGTCGTTTTCGACCCCTATTATCTCTAAATTGACTAGCCCGGATCTACGCGCGTTACAATTATCCCCCCCTTAGGATGATTACGTCCCGGAATCATCAACAAAACAGGGCTGTATAATGACTCCATACGTTATCTCTTCATCCTAGGTAATAATCGTAACTTCTATGTTCCTTCGAATGAGTATCTAACTCTTGGACTTCTTGTCTGCAGGTGGTGCTCGATCTTGCACTTGCTCCCTATCTCACATTATACTCCAAATTATGACCTTCAAGTCACAATCTCGATCCTCACTGGACACAAACTTAAGATGAGTTCTTTTATTACTACAATGGACCGATGAGTCATATTCTAATGACCTATCATCGTATGTTGAAACACTTAGACTCAGGTCTCTTAGAGTCAAATTCCAGAACAGACTATATTTTCCTTATTGTTCTAATGGGATATAATCACATCTTAAAAGGTAGCATTTCTAGCTACAAGCAACTATCGCGATACCTCTAATGATCGCTTTTTATTTCAATCTTCCGTCTTAAGTCAGATGCTACATCGAACTTGATTCTCTGAACCACATAACATACTCAGCGTAGTCGGACTCAATTTGATATGACCACTAGGGTCGGAATAACAATCATCTTCTTAGTCATTACTGAAACAATGGTAACGACATACTTGAATAAAACGAAATGAATTACTAGCTCCTTGGTAACCTTGTGACTTTCCCTGATCCAAGCGTGAGTCCTGTGCTTCCGGTAGTATATGCATCTACTACCTTTCATACCTACTCATACTCGTCCCAAGTATTGTCTCGCAGTCCCCAAGTCCTAAAATCACAAAACAATTTAACACATACGAGTGTGTCCAAATAATCATAATTTTTTTTCCCTAAACTCTACTAGGACTTCTTTCATGCACATCTTCAATCATCAATTCTGCTTCAACTCGGTTGGTATTGGAAATTCAAGACCATGGGATAACTTTATGGATTATACCAAAAATTCTTTCTTTCTGCCAATCGAAAGTGTACTTCTCCCGTACTAGACGTATTATTTATTAGACGCATTCTAAAGGCAAGATACCTCTCTTACGATATCTTCTGATAGGTATCATTCACTATCGTAAGCCTTATTATTTCCTCTATTTTATCAGTCTATCATGGTTCACATCACTTCCTGAACTTCTGCCATTGTGATAGGTTCGGGTGTAGGCGCAACGACCGATGCATGACCCGTCACATTCTTCGGCTCAGGTTGTCATCTTCCTCGGATATTTCCTAGTCTGTCTTCACCATGACGTTTTGTACACCAAAGCAGACATTCGGTGTACCGAGGCGAGAATTTAAGATAGGAAAGTTTTATTTACGATAGACGTATAAATCTCCCTATTACTCCGAAAAGTTACATGCCAGTTCTAATATCGTAATTAAACGTTTAGAAATCTGAACACATAAAATTTCCAGATCCGGTCGGCAATAGACCATAGATCCGAACAAATAATAGCATATAAGGCATCTTTATAGCTATAACATAAAACATTTAGCACATAAAACAGTTTAGGCATCTTTCCTAAAATAAACTAGTGCTCGTGTCTAAAATATAGCAGACACTCATCTCACAATCATCGCTTACCATTCTAAGTTTAAGTCTAGAAATTTCCTACAAATTCTTAGTTCGCTTAAACTAATGCTCTGATACCAACTGTGACATCCCCATTTTCACGGCCAGAAAAGGCCGATTTTGTTTATGCTTTATAAAAATCAGAGTACATCTTTTAATGAAAATGTTGCGGAATTTGTTCCCAGAAAAACATGATAAATACGTTATCAAAGCATTTCCGAAGAAATGTATTTTTATTCATTTTAAAACATTGGGATGTCATTGTCAATACATAAACATAAGTATAAACAGAACTTACATTCATTTACACTAGTGATGTACATCTCTTTTAAATCTCTCAGTGTAATGTAACTTCATATCGACACCTGTGATACAAACAAACTGAGTGGGTCAGGTTGGGAAACCTGGTGAGTACATAGGGTTTTCAACCCACAATAATATAATTATTATGTTTAATCATCAAACAATTAACCCAATTACCCATCCCCATTATCTTATTTACTCTTAAGGATCTACCCTAAGAATCAACTATTTCTTGTTTATTCGTTCCTAAGGATCATCCTAAGGAATAGGCACGAAATCCATCATTTCCAGGGTTTACTCAACGGGCACTAAATCCATAGTTGCCAGGGTTTGCTCAACATGCACTAAATCCATAGCTGCCAGGGCTATTTCGTTTATCAACAGTATCGTTTCCGAGAATCCACTCGCAATACATGTCAATGGGTTTTTATCTCGTTTATCGACAGTATCGTTTCCGAGAATCTACTCGCAATACATGTCAATGGGTTTTTAGAGTACATCTGGTGAATACACAGTTCAAAACACCTACAGGTTGCGAGCCTGCTAGTGTCCACTGGACTGTCTAGAATAGTCCGTGGTTGTCATCCATACTCTGCTGAATGACGGGGCCAATACATGGGTAAAAGGCTTCTCTCATGGTTTACCTCTCACCCTTATCTCATGGTCTATATCATTTCTCATCATTTTATTTTTGTCACACATCAACTATTTCATCTACCCATGTTTTACCCAACACATTTTGTAGATATAAAATACATATACAGTTTAAATCATTTAAAACATGTATAAAAATCTTTCACCCAGCACAGACGACAAGTATACAGACAATATGCACACATAGCATGTAATTTATATTAAATACTTCATATCTATGTGTAAGATGAAAGGGACTATGCACTCACCTGAAAGGTGGTGACTCGGAACTCGGACAACGCTTCGTTATCTCAAAACAATTTTCCCTTGACAAAACCTAGTATCAATACCATTAGGATTTAGTGTAACGTTAACCGAGACTAATTAATAGTCTAGCTATTATTATTATTATATAAGCGTTAAACAACACTATATAACTCATAATAATAGACCAAATAATTATTATAAGGTCCTAATAACATTACTATATTAAAACATAAGCTATACTAAAGATAGGTTAGGCGTAGCGCACTTACAACGGGTTTTTCTCAAAAACCGGGCTTCGCCGGAGCAGCGTTCCCGAGCCGAAAGGCTCCTTTCTCGGGACTCTGGGAGCCGCGGGGCTTCCTTCGGGTGATAGGGAGGTTCCCTAGGCTTTTTGGGGGGTTTAGGGGCTAGAGAGAGGTTCTAGAGAGAGAGAGAGAAGAGGTTGGAATGGTGTGAAGAATGAGGGAACCCGACACCTCTATTTATAAGCTGGAAAATAGCTCTACTCGTCGAGTAGGTCCTCCTACTCGTCGAGTCCATGCCACATCTCACCTTCTGGTGGCTTGCCTTGGGGAGAAAGCCTTGGCCCGTAATCAGCCACGTCACCCCTTTTGCAACAGCACCCTGCCGACTTCTAAACCCCGTAACTTTCGTATACTAGCTCCGTTTTCGACGTTCTTTTTTTCCACGCATAGGTAAAAACAAGATCTACAACTTTCATTTAGACTCCATCGGCTAATTCTCGACCGATCTTAAATTTAACAGTAGGATGAGATTAGATTGTTAAATGACCACGAAGAATTCGTAACTCCTTCATACGGACTCCGTTTTCGTCTGTCTTTTTACCGTTGAGTTCCTATTAATGAGATCTTCAACTCTCATTTTGGTTGCGTAAGCCAAAAACCACTGGAACTAAAATTGGAGTTTCGGGCGGTGCACTGCTATGTCAAATCTTAGAAAATTCATAACTTCCTTATACGAACTCAGATTTGGGCGTTCTTTTTATGGATGTTCTCGGTTTAACATATACTACAACTTTTGTTTAGATCACTAAGGCTAAAAAGTCATCTATTGTAAATTCACTATTTACGTCTCCCGGTGTCGTGCCGGTTTTGCCGAAAAACTTCGACGGGCCATAACTTATTCGTTATAACTCGGATTTCGGCGTTCTTTATATGTACGGAACCCTTGAGACATATTCTACAACTTGGTTAAGATTATTTATTCTAAATAAACTGTTGTCGAAAAGTCGTTTTCAACCCCTATTATCTCTAAATTGACTAGCCCGGATCTACGGGCGTTACAATATGGTATACCGAACCCCGTACAAGTAATGGCACCAGATCTTGAGGGTGAACACCACTGCCCCCAACTCTAAATCGTGGGTGGGATACCTTGTCTCATGAGGCTTCAGCTGCCTCGATGCGTATGCTATCACGTGCCCTCTCTGCATAAGCACTGCACCTAACCCCGATATAGATGCATCGCAGTAAACCACAAAGTCTTCCATTCCCTCAGGAAGATCTAACACTGGAGCTTTGCACAATCTCTGGCGAAGAGTCTCAAACGAGGTCTGTTGCTTAGGACCCCAAGTGAAAGGAACGCCCTTCCGGGTCAACCTGGTGAGAGGAACGACGATCTTGGAGAAGTCTCTGATAAACCTCCGATAGTAGCCGGCCAACCCCTGAAAACTACTGATCTCGGCACCTCCCAACTCATAACCGCCTCAATCTTGGCCGGGTCGACTAAAATCCTTATCTGATTAATGAGGTGTCCCAAGAACTGGACGTCTCGTAACCAGAAATCACACTTGGAGAATTTGGCATAAAGCCTCTCCGGTCTCAATACTCCGAGGACCTCCCTCAAATGCTCCTCATGCTGCTCTCTAGACCTCGAATACACCAAAATATCGTCGATGAACACGATCACCGAACGATCCAACATAGGCCTGCATACCCGGTTCATGAGATCCATGAATGCCGCCGGTGCGTTGGTGAGTCGAAAAGGCATCACCACAAACTCGTAATGCCCATAACGAGTCCTAAATGCTGTCTTCTGAATATCCTCCTCGCGTACTCTCATCTGGTGATACCCTGATCTCAAATCAATCTTGGAAAACCAAGATGCACCCTGCAACTGATCGAACAGATTGTCGATCCTCGGAAGTGGATAACGGTTCTTGACCGTCAGCTTGTTCAACTCCCGGTAATCAATACACATCCGGTGTGAACCATCCTTTTTCTTGACAAAAAGGATCGGTACTCCCCACGGCGAGCTACTCGGCCAGATAAATCCCTTTCCCAACAGCTCCTGAAGCTGCGAGAATAACTCCTGCATCTCTGGCGGCGCAAGGCTATAGGGATCCTTGGCGATAGGTGCCGCCCCCGGAAGTAAATCAATACGAAACTCCACCTCCCTCTCGGGAGGCATACCTGGTAACTCCTCGGGGAAAATGTCCGGAAACTCGCTTACCACCGGAACCTTAGCGCCAGTACTCGGTCTCTCCGCAACATCCCGCGTATTTGACACATACGCCAGAAAACCCATGCAACCCTGCTGCAAGCTATGCATCGCTCGAGCAGCCGAACAAAATGCTGACCCGGATCGGGTACCCTCACCGAATATTGTAAGTACTCCCCCACTAGGGTTCTAGATAGTCACCAATTGACGCTCATAGTCGATCATAGCCCAGAATCGACTCAACCAGTCCATGCCCACAATGACACAGACATCCCCCATCGCGATAGGTACCAAATCTATCGGAAACTCGACTCCAAAAATCTCAAGCACACATCCCCGGATGACATCAGTCGCAAAAACAACATGCTCATAAGCTATGGAGACTCTCAAAGGTCGACTCAACGCCTCACGTCGGATACTGATGTGACGACTAAATGCTAGCGATACGAATGATCGACTCGCACCCGAGTCAAACAACACCAAAGCAGGTACAGAAGTCACAAGAAAAGTACCTAAACATATCACAAATAAGCACCATATATAAACAAAAGAATAAGCAAAAGATCACAAACCAGCCACAACATCAGGTGCTGCGCGGACCTCCTCCGCTGTCAACTGGAAGGCTCTACCGCGAGACTTCGGTGCCTCGGCCTTCACGAGCCGACTCTCTGTAGCTCGAGTAATAGAAGGCGTAGATCCCTACGCTGATCCCTGAAGCAAAATCGGGCACTCGGCCTTCCTATGGCCAGTCTGGTTGCAATGGAAGCAAACCGAAAATGCCTTGGGGCAATCCCTCGGGATATGCCCCTCCTTCCCGCACTTGTAACACACCTGCTCTGCACACCCCATCATGGCTCTTTCCGTACTTCCCACAAGTGCGGACCTTCTGACCTCCCGATCTCGAGTCTGTGGGCTTTGCCCGCTTGGCCGCCGGCTGAGACTGTGCCGACCGCCTATCCCTCCTCTGAGACTCCGCCTCCTCCCTGGCCTGAGTCTCTAGCTCAATCTCCCTCTTCTGAGCATTTGCCTGGAGTTCGGCAAATGTTCGGTATGTCCAGCTCCCCACGAACTCGCGAATGTCTCTCCTCAGTATGCTCAGATATCGGCTCATACGTGCCTGCTCAGAAGACACATGCTCAGGGAAAAACAACGCCCTCTCATGAAACATTCGTGTGATCACAGTCACAGACTCAGTCCTCTGCTTGAGGGACAAGAACTCCTGGGCCAACCGTTCCCTCTCCACCGGGGGAACGTACTCATCTCGAAACATAGAGTTGAACCTCTCCCAAGTTACTACGGTAAGCTCCGCAGTAGTAAAGTCAGCTGTCACAAACTTCCACCAGTCCTTCGCTCCCAAGCGAAGCTGGTTCAACGCAAACCGTACCCTCAGATGCTTTGGACAAGAACATGTGTAGAAGCATCCCTCAATGTTAGAGATCCATCTCATCTCGGCTATCGGATCCTGAGTCCCATCAAACTCTGGTGGCTTCGTGTTGCTGAACTCCCGGTACAACAACGAGTCACCCCTTGTGGCCTAGCAGCGGCGACGGCTGCGGTGGCTGCAGCAACAGCAGCCTCGGTAAGAGCAGCATATCGCTCGTCAAATGTCTAAATCAGAGTGGTCTTGATAGACCCAAACATCTCTGGTATCTTAGCTCGAATGGCTACGGCCACCTCCTCGTGAATCAACCTACGAATCTCCTCATCAATGGTACCGCTGGTACCATTGTCTCCTGCGTTGTGGCGCGTAACCACCATGATGCCTCTGAAACAAAACATAAAATAATCAGAGACTCGACCGAGATTTCTCACACTCGACCAACTGTTCCTACTTGTTCCTTAGCACCCTGAGGATTCTTACTTGGAATACTTACCGATCCGATGCTTTCAGTAGTACGGGCCCAATACTACCTTCCACATCGTAACCGTATCCGCCCCAAGTTCTCCTCCTAGGATCCCAACTCGCAAGTATTTTATACCACTCTGAACACAGCCTACTCTCTAGCGGACTTCTCATAAGCTACTCTCTGCTACCTAAGTGCACTCAAAGCTACTCACAGCAGCAGAAACTCCTAGGCTAAGGCATCACAAATCAGGTCACTCTAGTCCTAACATATGAATTACGTAGCCTACTCTAGCATGCAAAACACATCTCATACTATCATAACACGTAACGTAAGGGTATTTTGGGAAATCACCGTTCGGGCGCTGGCTGATTGTACACACTGCTCTTTTCCGCTTTTTCTGAACTCTTGTACTCTTTTTAGAAAAATTGTTTCTTTTTGAAAACTTTTTATCAAATCCTCAGTTTGAGTCCAGATATGCCCGTAGGTGTACCCGAATCCCTCAAACCAAGGCTCTGATACCAACTTGTAACGACATGATTTTTCAAAACAAAATTTTCAATTTTTAAACTCATAAAACATATGTCTCATCATTAATTCTCAAAACAACCAACAAGTTTTCAATACAATTATTCAAATCCAGGATCCACAATCATAGCTCCATATCAAGTGTGTGTACAATCACGTCGGTGCCTTCCCGCGATCCTCGGAAGTACCTGAAACACATAACACATAACACGGTAAGCACGAATGCTTAGTGAGTTCCCCAAAATACCACATACAACAATTCGCCACTCGAGGCTATACTCTGTAAGACCCTCCGGTCTATCTATCTCAGCAGGACCCTCCAGTCCCGTAGCTCGTTGGACCCTCCGGTCCGATCTGATTGAGAACCCTCTGGCCTCATAGTTCGTTGGACCCTCCGGTCCGGTCTAAGAAACAAATAATATATCATACAATACATATCACACAATAATGCATAACTCAAGCAAGCACATAAGACCCTCTGGTCACACATAATTACCACTCTAGGTAAAGTATAGTGAGAAGACTCACCTCGTAAGATAGCTAGTAAAAGTATCGTGCCCGAAATCCTCGGTTTAGCCTCCGCCTATCGCAATTAATATTTCTAATTAATATTCTACTCTTATCTCTGAAAAGCGGGTAGAAGACCATTCTACCCTTCCCTGACCTCTTTCACTCATTTTGACCAAACCCTAAAGTCAACAGAAGTCAACTCCAGTCAACGGTCCAACTTTGACCAGACTCGTCGAGTGCACTCGGGAGACTCATCGATTCCATTCGATTCATGGCAACCCCAACAAGCTCCAACTCGACGAGCTAACCCCTAACTCGACTGGTCACCATCTGACTCAGTTCATCGGGACAAAACCCTGGGCTACTCGCCGAGTCAGCGGCTCGACTCGGCGAGTCTATTAAGACTCTTTTGCATTCAGACGATTTAGTGCAAGATATTTTCCCAAACTTCAGATCTATGCACTAAAGGCTCATTAATCACGTAAAGGTTCGACCTTTATGACCATACATCACTCATCTAGTTCTATTTGACAAAATAACCCTCATAATGGTGTCATAAGCTCAATATTCTTATGTGACTGCATAAAGCTGGGTTCTTGGGGCTCTCTGGACCTCTCAAGGTCCATATCTGATGTCTAAGCCTCAAAGGGACTTCACATATTTCATAACTCACCTTAAAAGAGGGTAAAGAAACCCTAAATTCATGAGATCTACTAATCAAATGAAAAAAGGTATGAACTCATACCTTCAACAGTAGCCTTGAATGAAATAGTGAAAGATCTGAGCTCCTTCTAGACAGCTGAACTTGAACCCTCTCCTTCTTCCTTGCAAGAATGCACCAAAAATGAAGAAATTAGCTCCCTCTCTCTCTAAGCTCTGGATCGATTAAGGTCTCTCAAGGGAAAGTGTGGCCGCAAATGGAGGCCATAAGAGCCTTTAAATAGGCCACAAACCCGAGCAATTAGGGTTTCCCTCGCAGCGCTGACTCGGCGAGTCAGATACCCGACTCGTCGAGTCCATTCATTAAACACGTCACCAAGTCGCGATCCCACTCGACGAGTTGAAGCACCAACTCGTCGAGTCCACCCAAAATCCTTAAAATAAATGCTTAAATTAATATACGTGGAAAACCGGATGTTACAGTCAACTTGATAGTTTTATATGGTAGACTAATGTTTGACCTTTTTCTTACATTAGGTTGTATGTAGTGACAATCTTACGTTTCTTACGAGCAATGGTGTAGTATACTTTGATTTGTGAGGTGGGTTTTCTCACTATACTTTGTACTACAATATAGATCCTTTATATTTTAGGACGCGGTATGTTGTAGTAAACTGTTAGGCAGGTAGATTGTTATAATTACATGTGATTGTTTGTCTGGTAGTTTGTTATTTACATATATATGTCGACATATTGTGGGTGGGTTGAGGGCAGTCCAATTGTGTGTTGAAGGCGAAGATACCCGGGCAGTCCAATTAATGTTGTAGTCCCAAAAGGAGCGATCTAACTTAATGTTGAAGGCTCAAAAGGCGGTCCACCCCTATGCTGAAGGACATGGTGTGCATGCATTGTGTGTGTATTGTTGTGTGAGGTATTTTGGGGAACTCACTAAGCTTTGACTTACAATTGTGGATTTAAATGTTTCAGGTACTTTTGGGGATCGGGGCAAAGCGAAGGCGTGACTGTACACACTATTCAGTAGTCTTCATAATTTTAAGAGATGTTATTTTAAGATACTCTGATTTTGATTTCATGTTGTTAAACAGTTACTTTGATGTTGTTTGACTTTTATGAAAATGACTTTAATTCCTTTTTTAATTTGAAAATTTTCACCATGGTTTTTGGAACGTTACCGCTCATTTCCAGTCGGCTCCACATGCCTATTTCGCCAATTGTATCATCCCTTCTTTTATAATACTTAGTTCAGGAAAAAGTACTTGTATCAAGCAACGACACTTCCTTAGTTATTTAACACGATTACTTTGAATGCTTAAGGGACAATGGATGGTACATGGATACATGTTCTACCTTCCATTTACATATAAATCCATGTATTCTTATGTTTCATGGTGATAAGTGATTGTTTCATTTTGTGTTAATCTGTTAGTAAAGGGTCCTCATCTTGTAATACAAATGGGACACAACAACATAACTAATAGTTATCGATAAGTTCACCTCTATATTATGTTTATCATTTCCGACATGATTAAGAACCTTATTTATGCATGTCAAACTACTCATTTAAAAATTATCTATTGAATTCGAAGAGTATGGCTTTCTAGTTAGGGATTATTGAAACAAATTGATCCTTGATCTAGAGCACTTTGGCTACGACGACAATGACTTTTCTGGTGAGGGATTCTAGAGCGGCTGAACATTGACTCTATAGTCAAACTACAGATTTAATGTGCGATGGTGTCATTAATATGATCAAGTCATTAATATTATCAAGTACACAGAAATATTGATGCAATGTGTTTCAAAAAGCTCTTGCCATGCATCATAGCGAAAGTGATCTAGATCAAGGATCAATGTGATGTATGTTTTAATATTGGTAATGTCATAAGATTTTTGAATAGAAGAAGAAGAGGAAGAACATTCATTGTCATCCCGTCGTCGCTGAGAAACGAAATGCAGGATGAGATCAATGGGAAGGAGAAAAGGAGCCGACAACGGCGAAGGTATCTAGATGATCGACGACTGGACTTTAGGAGAGATGCATTGATACCATATTATCTTCTTAAAAATATCATCTTCACATTAAACATAGTTTAATATAAATACAAATATAAAAGAAACTATCCATATGGGTCTGACTATACATCATCAATTAATATACTCTAAATGAGAGTTCTATATGTCATATATAGAACTTGAAAATATGGGACGGTTTGTCCCAAATCCTGATCTCGTATCGGTACCGTACCGGAACCGAACCATACCGTACCGAATTTGAAAATATGGGATTGTACTCGGTACTCCAAATACATGAAATTCGAGATTCGGTACCACCGGTACCGGTACTAGTACCGAAAACCGGTACCATTCCCGGTACCGGTACCGATGATGGTAATTCGGTTCGGTACTCGGGATTGACTTTCGATAAAATTCGGTTTTCGGGAATTCGGGAATGGTACGGGTCGGTACCGGTTCCATCCCACACTCATCCCTATATATAAGTCTAGAAATATATTCTTTTTCTTCGTTAGTTACCTTAGAAAGTCGGTTATCAACTTCTTTTAGCTTTTTTATGTCACCATGTTCCAGTAAAAGATTCTATGATATGAATTGGACAAATTTTCTTTTATCTAACAATGATTATGGACGAGTCTTTTAAAAAATAGATGATTGGAAAAGATTGTATAAAAAAGTCCATTTTCATTAAAAAGGATAATAAGAAACTAAATGGTTATGCTTTATAGAAAACGTAGAAATTCCTTTGGTTCAAGGCTTCTAGCTTTTTATATTTGCGTACATCCCACTTTAAACCCTATATCTAGCATACAAATTTCGAAATTAACATAAGAAATCAGATCTAGATGATTACCTCTTCTACGATGGCTTGAATCTTCTTCTCTTGGAGCTTAGAGTCACAAGTGTCACTCCTCTAATGGCTTACAAACACCACACAAGCAAGAGGATGATATTGGAGAGAGGGGAGAGGCACTATTTCGGCTATGAAGACTCTTAGGATTCAAGTGGCCGAAAATTGGATGCCCCGGGGTCTTATTTATACTGGTGCTGCTAGGGTTTCAGTCAAAACCCTAATGGACAACTTAGGCCTTAAGCAGTCCAAGGAAGGTTCTGGAATAGGCCTCTATGGCCGAAATTAGGATGGACACATCCCTAATTTCATCCAAGCCTAGTCCATAAGCCTTCTCAGCCCAATACTCAACTATCACACATTTGACAGTTTAAGTCCCCGTTATTTAATTAATGTCTTTTAATCACAGAATTAATTATTTAATTAATTCTTGTCTAATATTAATTAAGCTATATGATTTCTCCTTTAATATATTATTCATATAATATATTAATAAACCATAATAACCTCTCACTTGATATATCATCCTATCATGTTGTTTTGGTGAAGGCAACCCAAAAGGACCATGCACAACCGGGTCAAGTACTTACCTAATATAGTTACGGGCTTAGACACTAATCCAACGGTCTCCCACTTGGATAAGTCTATTAACTTAAATGTAAGTACAATCCGATTAGAAATCGTAGCTCTCAAAGACGCTGTCAAACTCTGATCATATCAGTAACCTGTCCTCTAGATAAGGGATCGTATAGTCCTCCGTTCTAGATATCTTGTGGACAATTACATGGAACATAGTCATACTTATTGTCCAGCAGTTGTTTCTCGATCTCTGATTCGTCTGACATAGAACTTAACTGAACACATCAATTCAGTCCTAACCGGGCCCAACACATAAGTCAAAACAAATCATCGAGGGGCCCAGATATCGCTTTTACCCTCTTAGGATAAAAGGAACATATAAACTTTGACTTATATGCATTTACCATTCACTCATCAAATCATGCACAACAATGCATTTTATAACATCAAGTTACTGATGCGTTTACGCATTATAAATGCACAACCAACTTGCAAATAATAAACCATATATCTAGGTTTTAAGACCATATGATATTATCGTCTTGCGATCACTCGTGATAAATTCCATGAAGTGATACCAGCAAGCACGGGTCTAATCTAATGCTCAAAACTTATTCATAAGCACTCATGAACTTTGTAGCAAACCTTTGCTATGTCCAATACATTTGAGACAATCTACACACCAATTCATGACAATCTTCTTTCATACCTACTCCCAAAGTATGAGCGACTGTGGAACATTCGAATAATCTTATTATTCAGGAAGTCAAAACATCCAAAATGAAACAATAGGTAAATAATTAACATAAGACAGTAACTTTACTTATAAATAATACCCTTTTATTAAATCATCAAATGTCAATTACATTTATCTATTACACGTTTCTAAACTATCTAATTTAAACTAATATCGTCCTTCAGCCCGATGCTCCTAGCGTGCTGCAAGTGCTTAACCCTACTCAGTCCCTTCGTAAGGGGATCTGCTGGGTTATGCTCCGACGATACCCTCTTCACTACGAGGAGTCCTTCTTCCACCCGATGTTGAATAAAGTGATATTTTCTGTCGATATGTCGAGATCTGCCATGATCCCTTGGTTCCTTGGTCAAGGCAACCGCTCCTTCATTATCACAGAAAATTTCCATGGGCTCCTTTATGGCTGGCACAACTTCAAGGTCTCCAATGAAGTTCTTCAACCATATCGCCTCCTTTGACGCTTCAGTTGCCGCAATGTACTCTGATTCGCACTTTGAATCAGCTACGGTCTCCTGCTTGGAACTTTTCCAAGTCACTGCTCCTCCATTCAAGGTAAAGACCCAGCCCGACTGCGAACGGTAGTTGTCCCTATTGGTTTGAAAACTGGTATCACTATACCCTCGCACCCTTAAGTCAGCACTCCCACCGAGGACTAGAAACCATTCCTTGGTCCTCCGAAGGTACTTAAAAATATTCTTGACTGCGGTCCAATGTGCTTTGCCAGGGTTCCCTTGATATCTGCTGACCATGCTTAAAGCGAAGGCCACATCATGGCGAGTACAAGTCATAGCATACATAATCGAGCCAACTGCGGAAGCGTATGGTACTCGACTCATCTCTTCTATCTCGGCTTCGGTACTCGGACTTTGAGTCTTACACAACTTGGCATTACTTTGGATTGGTAACTCCCCCTTCTTTGAATTCTCCATACTAAAACGTTTTAGTACCTTGTCCAAGTAAGTACTCTAACTAAGTCCTATTAGTCTCTTACTTCTGTTTCTCACTATCCTTATTCCCAAAATATAGGCAGCCTCTCTGAGGTCCTTCATAACGAAGCACTTCCCAATCCAGGACTTTACTTCCTGCAACGTCGGGATGTCGTTTCCTATGAGTAGTATGTCATCGGCATACAATACGAGGAAGCTTACTATACTCTCACTGGCTTTGACATATACACATGATTCATCCTCGCTTCGCAGAAAACCAAACTCTTTGACTTTCTCATCGAAACAAAGATTTCATCTGCGAGATGCTTGTTTTAGTCCATAAATGGACTTCTCAGGCTTACACACTCTATTGGGATGCTTCACATTGACAAAACCCTCTGGCTGACTCATGTAAACATCCTTAGCCAACTTCCCGTTAAGGAAAGCGGTTTTGACATCCATTTGCCATATTTCATTGTCATGAAATGCAACAATGGCTAGCATTACCCTGATAGGCTTTATCTTCGTAACTGGTGAGAAGGTCTCATCATAGTCAACTCCGGGAGTTTGAGTGAAACCCTTCGCAACCAACCACGCCTTATAGGTGTGTACATTCCCATCCATGTCGGTCTTCTTCTTGAAGATCCATTTGCACACGACCGTCTTACAACCTGGCACATTGTCAACCAAATTCCAAACTTGGTTGTCATACATGGACTGAATCTCGCTGTCCATAGCCTCTTTCCATTTCACAGACTTCGGGCCTGCCATGGCTTCCTTATAGTTTTTAGGTTCGTCCAAATTCAATAGTGTACTATCACTAATGAACGTATCCCCTTCGGTAGTAATATGAAAACCATAAAAATGGGGTGGAACACTAACTCTTTCGGAACGTATAAGAGTTAAGGACTCGTCAATCGTTTCAACCGGAGTTTCCTCCTTGAGTTGAGTGCCAGTGTTAGAGCTTCCCTCATCGCTCGACTCTTGAAGCTCTTCAAGATCGATTTGCCTCCCATTGTCCCCTTGGCTTATGAGTTCTCGCTCTCGGAAAACCCCTCTCCTTGCAACGAAGACAACATTGTCACTCGGTATATAGAAGATATATCCAAAGGACTTATGCGGGTAGCCGATGAAAATACATCGCTTACTACGAGGTTCGAGCTTGTCGTGAGTCTCTCGTCTTACGAAAGCCTTGCAACCCCAAACCTTGATGTGTGCCAACGAGGGAGCTTTCCCTGTCCACATCTCGTGAGGTGTTTTGGCAACCTTCTTCGTAGGGACTAAGTTAAGGATATGGGCGGCAATCTCTAAGGCATACCCCCAGAATGAGATATGTAGTGAAGCACGAATCATCATGGAACGAACCATGTCTAGCAAGGTTCGATTACACCATTCAACTGTGGTGTCCTAGGTGGCGTTAATTGCGAAAAAAATCCGCATTCCTTGAGGTAGTCGTGGAATTCAAGACTTAGGTGCTCTCCACCTCGATCAGATCGAAACATCTTGATTTTCCTGCCCAACTGATTCTCCACTTCTTGTTTAAACTCTTTGAACTTTTCAAAGGTTTCTGACTTGTGTTTGATTAAGTAGATATACCCATATCTGCTATAATCATCGATGAAAGTCACATAGAAGTGGCTCGCATCCCTTGTGGTGGATCTAAAGGGTCCACATACATCTGTATGTATGAGATCCAATAAACCCTTACCCCTTGCACAAGTGCCAGTGAAGGGTGACTTGGTCATCTTTTCAAGTAAACAAGATTCGCACATGTCATCGTCCCTAAGGTCGAATGACTCCAACACTCCATCCTTTTGGAGTTGGGCTATGCGTTTCTTGTTGGCATGTCCAAGACGAAAATGCCACAAGCATGCTTTATCCAAATCATTGGAAGAATCAATACACAACACATCATTTCCTAGATTGTCTACAACCATCACAGTTTCATATATTCCATTACAAGGTAATGCTTCAAAATACAAAACACCATTAAGATAAGCATTAACAGAACCATTTTCATTATCAAATGAATATCTAAAGCCTTGTCTATACAAACCATGAAATGAAATGATGTTTCTTGCCATATCTGGCGAATAGCAACAATTATTTAAATCTAATCCTAATCCACTACTTAGCACTAAAGAGTAAACTCTGATCTTGGTGACAGACGATGATATTCTATTCCCCATGATCAATTTTATCTTCCCATGCTCCACATCCCTATTTCTTCTTAGGCCCTGCAAATCAGAACAAATGTGAAAACCACATCCTGTATCAAGAACCCAAGAAGTATTATGTGATGAATCATTAGATTTAATTGTGTAAATACTTGCGTAGGACAGCTTGATCTTTCCATCCTTGATATCTTGCAGATATTTCGGGCAGCTTCGTTTCCAATGCCCTATTTCGTGGCAGTGGTGGCACTCTGCCTCCTTGGGGCTGGAGTTGGGTTTAGCAGGACCAACCTTGGTTCCACTAGAAGAGGAGCCATTTTTGAGACTTTCCCTTATGGTGGCTCTTTGAGGGAGCCTTCCTCTTCTTACCATTCCCTTGCCCAATTGCCAAGACTGGGGCAGCAGTAGGAGTTGGAGATGATGCAACAGATTTATCTTTGAGGTTGCTCTCAGCTGTCCTCAACAATCCTTGAAGCTTGCTCAAGGTGACCTCCTCCTTGTTCATGTGGTAGGTCATGCGGAACTGGCTATAGCAGGGAGACAAGGAATGAAGGATGATTTCAATTGCCAACTCTTCATCAAAGTTCACATTTAACTTTAGCAGGCGATCGACATATCTCTGCATCTTTTGCAGATGAGCGGTAAGGGTCTCTCCATTACCCATTTTGGTAGTGATCATCGAAGTGATGATCTCGTACCTTTCTTGCCTAGTGCTTTGGTGGTACCGGTCTAGCAGATATTGATGCATCTCATAGGGGTACATGTCCTCATAGGACTTCTAGAGTTCTACAGTCATAGTCGCCAGCATGATGCAATGGACTTTCGTGGCATCACGCTCATGGGCCTCAAAGGTCGCGATCTCTTTAGCAGAGGCAATGTTGATATTGATTTCCTTTAGCTTCTCATCAAGGACATACTCTTTGTCCTCATAATGAGTGACCATTCGAATGTTGCGGATCCAATCATTGAAATTAGACCTGTCAAAGATCACTCTCCCACACAAGTTCATGAGTGAGAACGAGCCAGAGGAAGTTGAGCCAGAAGCGTTGTTGTTGACGTTCGACATCTGAAATAGAAAAGAGACAAGTTCGATTAGAAATGAATCCCCAATTAATCACCCAAATGAGAAATTAGGGCTAGGATCCAACAACATTATTCACAAATTAGAAGAGGGATGCCGTAATCTAACAAGCAAATAATTTGAAGGTAAGCGAATGACGATTCACTAATTTCCACCATGAAAAACAAATTAAATCTAAGTTTTAAATGTATTGAAAACTCCTAGATCTTTTGAGATTCATTGAACTTTTCAATGGCATGTTTAAATCTCGATATACCCCTCAAGTTTGTGACGAGGATGTCGAGGATCACAAAGTGGGTGTGAATAACCATGCAAATATACATGGTTCCCCCAATGTTACAGTCACCTATTCGACGTGTCGGTTAACCACACACGCTCCATCGAACTATGACAAACATCGAGTTACCCTTTGCCACCTTTTCTTAGAGCCCAATTAGTGTGCCGGTTAGCCACACACGCTCCACTAACGTCTTAGCAAGGGTGCAAAGTGTAATTTCATGGAATTGCATCAATTCACTTTTGCCTAAAATAACTAAGATTTGGAATTTTTTGTAAAAACATTTAGTTACTTTATAATCTCATTATACTTTTAATGAAGAAATGTTTGCCCTATCCTGCTCGTTCGGCTAACGACCCTCCACCAATCAAGGAAGCGGTGGGTGAGAGTGGACACCCATTAAACGGTCATTTTATAGGCCATAACCTTATACCCCCCTTATAGATCGGCTTCGTGAATGAGGCCTACTAACGGTAAGACTAGCATTTAAGTTATAGATATATATATTAATCTTATAATAAATAAGGTATAAGGTTGAATTTTAAGCTTGTAAAATTCTAGGGTTTGAAATTTAAATAATTCAAATTAAACTTTTAATCAAAAATTTAAATTTCAAAACTTGAGGGCAAGTTTTGAATTTTTCAAAGCACATAGGATCAAATAGCAAATAATATAAATTAAACATTTAATTGATTATCTACATTTGATCTATTATATTTTAATCACAAGATAATTCATCAAATAAATCAAATAATCAAATTTTATCACATAAGGAGTTTATTATTCAATTAAATGGTAATTATCTTTTGTTTTGGTAAGGATAATCATATAATATCAATAAAAAACGGATTTTATTAGTTAAAAAAAGTTTTAGTAATTATCCTTCAGCAAAACAGAAAGAAATCCCGATTTTCCCTCGGTCTGACTCCCCGACTCGCCGAGTCACTCACTGAACTCGCCGAGTTGGGCCGACTCGCCGAGTCACTCACTGAACTCGCCGAGTTGGGCCGACTCGCCGAGTCAGGTCGGGCAGAGGGCAGAAAAACGATTTTCAGCAAGATGAACACACAAGGCATCAATACAATAGAAACCAATCAAGGCTCTGATACCACTGATGGGTTTGATCCAAAAGAACATCCTATGTGCTCATGCAAACCCTAATGCTTGGATCTAGGTTTCTATATTGTACATGCAATTCATCCAAGACTTATAAACCCTAGATCTAGCATACAAATTTCGAAATTAACATGAGAAATCAGATCTAGATGATTACCTCTTCTACGATGGCTTGAATCTTCTGTTCTTGGAGCTTAGAGTCACAAGTGTCACTCCTCTAGTGGCTTACAAACACCACACAAGCAAGAGGATGATATTGGAGAGAGGGGAGATGCACTATATCGGCTATGAAGACTCTTAGGGTTCAAGTGGCCAAAAATTGGATGCCCTGGGGTCTTATTTATACTGGTGCTGCTAGGGTTTCAGTTAAAACTCTAATGGACAGCTTAGGCCTTAAGCAGTCCAAGGAAGGTTCTGGAATAGGGCCTCTATGGCCGAAATTAGGATGGACACATCCCTAATTTCATCCAAGCCTAGTCCATAAGCCTTCTCAGCCCAATACTCAACTATCACACATTTGACAGTTTAAGTCCACGTTATTTAATTAATGTCTTTTAGTCACAGAATTAATTCTTTAATTAATTCTTGTCTAATATTAATTAAACTATATGATTTCTCTTTTAATATATTACTCATATAATATATTAATAAACCTTAATAACCTCCCACTTGATAAATCATCCTATCATGTTGCTTTGGTGAAGGCAACCCAAAAGGACCATGCACAACCGGGTCAAGTACTTACCAAATATAGTTACGGGCTTAGACACTAATCCAAAAGTAACCACAAACACTTGTTAATAACAAGAAAGGAGACCATTGCTCGACAAGTTACAAAATCTTCACTCATAGGGGTTACCACATCTCGTGCAAATCAACGATCTATCAAAAAAATGTTATAAAAAAGATTTGATATATCATTTTTGGAGGGTTGTAAGTAACTCAATACATATCCAAATAAGGTGTTTTTGGAGTCTATAACTATTGTCAAACGGTGAACTATAATTTTAAAAACAGAACGGCCCGAATGGACTTATAACAAAACAAATATGACAGTTTAAATCTAATTCACTAACAATGTTGTTATTGTAACAGAAACAAAACATAATTGATATCTCATTTTTGGAGGGTTGTAAATGACTCAATACACATGTAAATAAGTTGTTTATGGAGTCTATAACTATTGACAAACAGTAAACTACAATTTAAAAAAAATCACCCCGAACGGAATTATAACGAAGTAGATATGACAGCTGAAAGCTAACTAAAAATTCAGCAACAATGATGTCATAGAAACAAAACAGAATTGATATTTCATATTTGGAGGGCTGTAAGTGAGTCAATACACATGCAAATAAGGTGTTAACGGAGTCTATAACTATTGTCAAATAGTGAACTACAACTCTAAAAAAATCATCCCGAACAAACTTATAACGAAACATATATGACAGTTTAAAGCTAACTAAAAACTCAGCAACAATGTAGAAAAAAATTATGGAATAGAATAAGAAACATTTGAGAACCGAATATGTAGGCAAATTTTTTGATACCCATCAATTTCCGGTTCCGGTCCATTAAACGCGGTTCCGGTTTTTTACAAATCTGGTATTAAAACTTGGAATACCCTGACACGTTGTACCCGTACCCGAAATACCCGAAACCCAGATAAGACTAATTTTTAGACCCAATACCCAAACCGTTTAATCGTTTTCGGTTCCGGTCCAATTCCGATTTCAGTCCGGTTTTCCGGTTTTATAACTCATCCCTAGTGAGGAGGGTATAAATGGCCTAAGTATAGAAATTAGAATTAGAGTTAGTTTTTTTAGATATAAATAATTGGAAATCTTTAGCGAAATCTTGATATTCTAGACTCATTAACAATAAAATAATAGATTTGTTTTTTAAACAAAAAATAGAAAAAAAAATCGATAATTGTTTATAGAAAACGACAAGAAATCGGGAACCTACAAATATTTTTTATTTTAATCAATAATCTTGGTTTTTAATTGATACTTGTCAAAAAAATCTCTATATTTTGATTCATTAACCAGAAAGCCATAACATTTTTATGAACAAAAAAAGATAGAAAGTTTTATCATACTACGATCTTGGTGTAATTTCTTTGTCTGATTGACAGTCTTACCTTCTATTATGTTATTGTATTCCTTTTGTCCGACATAACATTTTGTCTTACTATAAGATTAATACACCAATCAGAAAATAGCAAAAAAAATAAACACTTATATTCAGATATAGGATATCATGTGTAAGACATAAATTATATATAAAAATACATTAAGATTATAAGAATCCAAAATTTATAGAGACTTGACTTTGAGTCAAATATTGACCAAAAAGACAATTTGGTCATTTAGAAGAATTTTATAAGTTTGTGAAGTTTTAACTTCATTAATTTGGCCAAATTAAGTCACATTTATAAGATGAACTAAGTGAGTTCAAGAGAAGAAATGCAAGAGATGATGCATTTAGGCCAAAAGGATAAAATGAGAATTTTATGCTTTTTGAACAAAGTTTGTGACTTAATAGATTAAAACCCGTATTAATTCAATGAGAAGTGACTTAGCGGGGTTGTAGAACTTATCCCCGTCTCTGCGTGCATATAAAGATCATAGAAAACGGGTTTAAGATGAAGAAGTTATGCACGTTAGAAGATTCGAAAAAAACCCGTCTCAAAGCTGGAATGGAATCAACCATAAAGGATGATGATATGCAGCCACCGTAGCATGGTGAGGATCTTGCCACAGGGCAGTAACGGTGATGGTAGTTCAGATGAGAAGTCTCGTTGTAAGTGGAAGGCAATCTACTTTGCACCATGACGTGACTGTGGGTGCCCGCGGCGTGGTGGCGAAAGTAGGATGTTATATGGGAAAGACACTAAGGCTCGGTTAAAATCAAAACACATATTAAAAGAGTGCTCATTCTCGGATAAATTCCTTCCCCAATCGATGGAGAGCTAACATGGGGCGATTTTGGTGCCAAGAGAATCTAGAGATGGAGCATAACAATGATTAACATCCTTATACTCTTAAGCGAATGATATCTACTCTAGATTAAGTTTTAAGCATAATATGTGAAATTGCTAAATTAGTTAGAATAGTTGAATTGATCAACCTATAGCTTGATTATGATGTTGATGAGAGTGTCTAGAACTAGGGTTTCAAACCCTAGCTAGTGATGATTATGAGTTGATGCATTAGAGACTAGAGTATAATGAATTAGGTAGTAAAAGATTCTTAATTAATTCATTGGTTGGAATAGATTTAGAGGTAAAAGATGAGATGTTAGAATTATGTTCCCTTGAGTAGTCATTTTGACATAGAGAGAGATTAAGCTCTTAATAGGCTAAGACAAGTTATAAGGACTTGATATGTGTATGAATAGGCCTTGAGTAAAGAATATGGAACAAGATGTGTAACGACCCAAATTTTAAAAGAAAATTTTCATTTTTAATTAATCAAACACATTTGCGTGAACCATGAAATCCCAAAACAATCGTTTCCAAATCCAAATTTATTACAACTTTATTTAAAACATCAGAGCGTCCCGTAACATAACAATAAGAGATAGAGTGCTTGCCGCACCATCACGCCTTACCCTTGCCCTTGGGCTCAGATGTACCTGAAACAATTCCACAAACTGTAAGCTACTGCTTAGTGAGTTCCCCAGAGCATACCACACATACAATTCAAATATCACATATCATATTAGCCCTAAGGCTACATACATCACATAAGCCATGCATACAACATATATGGATGCCCTGGAAACCCTCCAAGGTCTTACTCCGGGTGCCTTGGGAATCCCCCGAGGTCTTAGCCCAAGGATGCCTTGGAAACCCTCCGGGGTCTTACTTCGGGTGCCTCGGGAACCCCCCGAGGTCTTAGCCCATGTGCTTCGGGAACCCCCCGATGTCTATACCGAGGATGCCTCGGAAACCCTCCAAGGTCTTATACCTAGGTGCCTCGGGAACCCCCCGAGGTCTTTCATGCAAATGTCACAAATAATAAAGTATAGCACATCACATAACAATTAATGGGCCGGCCTTGGTGCCTTAGACCCATTCGTATGGTGAGGAGACTCACCTCTGTCTGCTGAATGCAAAATCTGCTCTCCTAACAGTCGATAAAAATCTCCTTTCTTGAGAATGGGCCCAAAGTCCATGACCAAAAATCATTAATGGGCCTCTTGTCCCCATAAGACCCAATCATAACACCAATGGCCCAATATAGATAAAATGGCCCACTACTCACAGAATGCAACCAAGTCCAATAACCAAATGAGGCCCAACAGTCCAAAAGCCCAAAACAGACCCAAGCCCAACTGTGATGCGTACGCTTAGCATACCATCCTGGTACACGCAGCGTACTGGGATTTTGGGGCTTACGCGCAACGTACACTAGGTTACGCCCAACGTACTAACAGATTAAGCACTTTTTCCATTAAGTGCTTAATACTCGATTCTTTTACGTCCAAAAGTTAGATTTAAGCCTATTAAGACGACCCACGGCATAAAGTTGGCAACTTTATGCCTTTGCATGACCCATATGCTCCCAACACCCTCATTAAGACCTTTTTAAAGCTCTCAATGCATGCATAAGGTCAAAATACCCACCAAGACTTCATTTTTATGTTGAAAAAGGACCAAGGGACCTCAGATCTGTCATTTCCATCCTTTGGAGTTGCTTAGCTCACAAGAGGAGGTCCAAAATCCACCAAAGGGACAAAACTAGAAAACCCTAGCTAGATCTAGTGATTTAAATGGAAATGTGCAAGCTTTATACCTCCAGAAGCTCCTCAAGGTCGACAATATGCAGATTCTTGAAGCCAAATGACACTCCAAGCTTCCTTGACAACTTATTCTTCTTGGATGAACACTAAAAGGACCAAAAATGCACTCTTGAAGCTCAAAATGCACTCACAAATGATATTAGGGTTTTCAGAGGCGGTTGAAGGTGAAGGAGGCTGTTAAGGGTGTGGCTCAAAAGAGTTAAAGGTGCTTATATAGGTTACAAGTCCGGATTTTAAGGTTTTGGCCCTCTGTTGCGTACACCCGGCGTACCCTTACATACGCCCCGCGTACGCAAGGCTCCTTCGCGATCCTTCTCCCATAGTACGCTAAGCGTACCCTTACGTACGCTCATCGTACGAGAGGGACCATTTTTTCCAATTAATTTATTTTCAAGGGTTTCAAGTTTACCTGATTTGGAGTGTTACAACTCTCCCCCCACTTGAACTAGACTTCGTCCTCGAAGTCCGTAGCTGTGAATAGATCGGAATAATGCTCTCGCATCTCCTTCTCCGGCTCCCAAGTCCATTCGAAGCCTCTTCGGTGCTGCCATTGCACCTTTATCAGTTTCACCTCCTTGTTCCGAAGACCCTTCGTCTTCCTATCTAAGATGGCAACCGGCCTCTCGATGTAGTTCAGGCCCTCATCCACCTAAATGTCGTCCAACGAAACGACTGCGGACTCGTCAGTGACACACTTCCGAAGTTGCGACATGTGGAAGGTGTTGTGAATTTGGCTAAGCTCCTCTGACAGATCCAAGCGATATGCCACCTTGCCCACCCGGGCAGTGATCCTGAACGGACCTATATACCGAGGCCCCAACTTACCCCTCTTCCGGAACCTGATAATCCCTTTCCAGGGCGACACCTTTAGCAACACGAATCCCCCACCGAAAACTCAAGATCTGATCGCCGTCGGTCGGCATGACTTTTCTGACGGCTCTGTGCGACCCGCAACCGGTCGCACATCTGCTGAATCAGCCCGGTAGTCTTGAGCACTACCTCAGTGCTCCCCATGACCCGGTGTCCAATCTCGTCCCAACATACCGGGGTTCAACACCTCCGACCATATAACATCTCGAATGGAGCTCGGTCGATACTGGCATGATAGCTGTTATTGTATGAAAACTCTGACAGTGGGAGGTACGTGTCCCAACTACCTTCAAAATCAAACACGCATGCTCGGAGCATGTCGTCCAGTATCTGAATTGTTCTCTCGCTTTGGCCATCGGTCTGGGAGTGATACGCCATACTAAAATACAGCTGAGTACCCAGTTCCTCGTGGAACATCTTCCAGAACCTGGATGTAAACCGGACATCCATGTAAGAGACTACCGACACTGGCACCCCGTGTCTAGACACCACCTCTCGTACATAAATATCCACCAACTTCTTCGCAGATATACTCTCGGAAATCAGAATGAAATGGGCACTCTTCGTCAGTCTCTGTACGATCACCCATATGACGTCCACACCCCTCGCCGTCTTAGGTAACTTCGTGATGAAGTCCATAGTGATCTCTTCCTATTTTCACATGGGAATGGGTAGCGGCTGAACTTTGCCATGAAGCCGTTGATGCTCGGCCTTGAACTTCCTGCAAGTCGAGCACCGCTCCATAAACCAGGCAATTTCCTGCTTCATGCAGGGCCACCAATAACTCAATCTCAAGTCTCGATACATTTTTGTAGCCCCTGGATGAATAGAGAACTTGGATTTGTGTGCCTCCTCTAGTATCCTCTGCCTTACTCCTCCAGTCATCGGTACCCACACTCGGCCACACTGCGTCAAAAGACCACGACCATCCTTAACAAACAAAGGATACTGCCCCCGAATCCGCTCTATCTTCCAATTCTCCTTCTTTACCCCCTCAACCCGAGCCTTCTTGATCATATCCAACAAAGGAGAAATCACCGTCATCCTCATACAAATGTTCCCAATCGGGGACCCCGCCGTCTTGCTGCTCAGCGCATCGGCCACCACGTTGGCCTTCCCTGGGTGGTATAGGATCTCGCAATCATAATCCTTCAGCACATCCAGCCACCTCCTTTGTCGCATATTGAGGCTCTGCTGATCCATCAAATACTTCAGACTCTTGTGATCAGCATAGATGGTGCACCTTACTCCATACAAGTAATGCCTCCAAATCTTGAGGGCGAACACCACCGCCCCCAGTTCCAGGTCGTGAGTGGGGTAATTCGCCTCATGAGGCTTCAATTGCCTCGAGGCGTATGCTATCACGTGACCCCTCTGCATCAGTACCGCACCCAACCCTGAAATCGATGCGTCACAATACGCCACCAAATCATCCAACTCCTCGGGTAGTACTAGGATCGGGGCCTCGCATAACCTCTGTCTCAAGGTCTCAAACGTCGTCTGCTGCTCCGTGCCCCACCGAAAGGTCACATTCTTCTTGGTCAAACGGGTCAAAGGCACAACAATCTTGGAGAAATCCTGGATAAATCTCTGATAATAGAACGCTAAACCCAAGAAGCTACGAATCTCTGATGCGTTCTTCGGTACTTCCCATCGCATCACAGCCTCAACCTTGGTTGGATCAACCAAAATGCCCTCCTGATTAATGATATGTCCCAAAAACTGCACCTCCCGCAGCCAGAAATCACACTTGGAGAACTTTGCATAAAGCTTCTCCATCCTCAGGGTCTCCAGTACCTCCCTCAAATGATGCACATGCTGCTCCCTGGTCTTAGAATAGACCAGGATATCATCAATAAAAACGATCACCGACCGATCCAGCATCGGTCTATACACCCTGTTCATGAGATCATTGAACGCTGCTGGGGCATTGGTGAGCCCAAACGACATCACCACAAACTCGTAATGCCCATACCGAGTCCGGAAAGTTGTCTTCGGTATGTCCTCATCCCAAATCCTCATCTGATGGTATCCCGACCGAAGATCAATCTTGGAAAACCAAGACGCACCCTGAAGCTAATCAAACAAATCATCGATCCTCGACAACGGATATCGGTTCTTCACCGTTAGTTTGTTCAGCTCCCTATAATCGATGCACATCCTGTGCGATCCATCCTTCTTTTTTACGAAAAGTATCGATTCTCCCTGCGAGGAATTGCTCGGACGTATGAACCCTCGGTCTAGCAGCTCCTGAAGCTACGTAGATAACTCTTGCATCTCAGGTGGTGCCAACCAATATGGTGCCTTTGCTATTGGAGCGGCACTAGGCACCAAGTCGATGCAAAACTCTACCTGCCTCTCCGAAGGCACTCTCGGTAACTCTTCGGGAAAAACATTCTGAAATTCCTGAACAACCGGCACACTGCCCACGTCTGTCGTGGTCTCTACCCTCGTATCTGAGATATAAGCCAGAAATCCCGTACAACCCTGCTGCAGAAACCTCCTAGCCCTCTAAGCCGAACAGAGAGTTGTCCCCTGCGAGGCTCTCTCACCATGAATAACCAGTTCTCCCCCACTTGGGGTTCGAACCCTAATCAACTGCCGCTCGCAATCAATCATGGCCTCGTTGGCCCCCAACCAGACCATCCCTACAATCACCTTCAGCCCTCGTAACGCTATCGGAACCAGATCCACGTGAAACCTCTCGCCCAACACATTGGGATTCCGCACCATCAAACGGATCTGATTGATACATAAGCAATTTAGGGACTTACAATTGGTAAGAGATTGGTTGTATCAATCAAATTTTGTCAGATCTGGAGCTTATTTGATCTTATTTTTGAAAGATTTCTGCGTTTTTGGATAGATCTCTGAAAATTAGGGGGGTTTGTTCTTCATGTTTTTGATAAAAAGGTGTTTTTGATCGAGTTTTGGAGCTTCAAAGTCGAAAAAACGCTGTTTTTGGTCGTAACCAGTAAGGGGGTGGCGGCGTTTACGGTCAGCAGCTAGGGTTTCCGAGGTTTACGGTCCGGAGTTTGCGGTCCGAGTTTACGGTCCGGAGTTTACGGTCCGAGTTTACGGTCCGGAGTTTGCGGTCCGAGTTTACGGCTCCGGAGTTTACGGCCCTCGGAGTTTACGGCTCGCACGTGTTCGGTCTCGTTTACGGTCAGCAGCATCCTCGCACCTCGTCCTCGCATCGCGTTGTCGGCCTCGCATCTCGCATTGCAGGAGTTTCATCACAGCAGCGCCCTCGCATCGCAGCAGTTTCCTCGCTTCGCATATTAAAAAGGGGAAACGGAATTTGGAGGTGCCGGGGATCGAACCCGGGTCTTCTCCCAAATCAACTCAGCGCCTTACCAACTCCTCTAGCATCCGTGTTGTTCCTTAACTCCCGTTTTTTATTCTTAAAGACTCCCTTTCGCATCTAATTTCGAAAATTTGACACTTTTAACCCCAAAATCAATTTCCTATTATTTTAAATTCAATTTCCAACCCAAAACTTTAATTTTTAATTTTTGACTTTTAATTTTGACTTTCTACTTAAAATTTTGACTTTGACTTTTAAAATTTGACCTTTGACTTTAAACTTTGATTTTCTCGTTTGACTTTTAATTTTTCAAATTTAGCTTTTCGGTTTGACTTTTCAAGTTTGACTTTTGAGTTTGACTTTTTAAATTTGACTTTTAAAGTTGACTTTTGAGGTTTATAGTCAAATGGCATTTTTAAATTTAAGTTTGACTTCTATTTGTGTTTTTAATGGCTTTTGAGGTCAACAAGGGAATTAAAGACATGAAAGAGAGTCAGGATATGTTAAGACAAATATTCAACATGTTCGATTATATCCCTGGAGAATCCCTGGAAGCTCAGTTGCAACGATTTACTTCACTTACTATTGAGATGAATATAGATGGGATCTTCTTGTCTAAATCTGAGATAAACAAAAAGCTGCTGAATGCACTTCCAAAGTCGTGGGATATGAACGTGGTTGTCATCAAGAAGACAAAAGATCTCAATCGTCTTAGTCTTGCTGATATAATTGAAGAACTTGACGCTTTGAATTGTCGAAAAACAATGAGTTCCGCAAACATCCAGGTCAATGAAGTTTCATGTTCTCAATCATGTAAAGTTTCATGTACACTATCTAGTGAAGATACGATTAAAGTTCTTCGGGAACAAATTGATTTATTAAAAAGAGAAGTTGAGGACCTGAGATATGAAGGATATCAACTCAGGAAAGGACAGAAACCCCTGAAGGCTGAATTAGAAACAAAAATAAAGGACTTTAAGAGAATTCAGCAAGACTACAGTGAAAAATGTGAACATTATGATTATATCAAGAGACAGAATGTTGAGTTAATTACTGAGCTTGATACATTAAAAGGGCAATTTGAAACTGCAAATTTTGATTTTAAAAAGTTTGATGTATCAAGCGAAGTAGTTGCCAACATGATAGACCATTGCATGCAATTTAAACATAATCAGTTAAAGGGTTTAGGATACGATAATGTACCTCCTCCTTTTAATCATACATATCAGTATCAACCTTTGTCTAAAGAGGAGATTGCCAACGAATCATTCATGGTTTATGGTAAGCCATCTGGTTTTGTTTCAGGAGGATTTATTAATGTTGAAAATGCTAACGTTTCTACTTCCCCTGCAGATCAATCCTTAAATCAATCCAAGCAAGCACCTGAAGAGAGTATGCCTGATAGTAAAGTAGCAGAAGATGAGAACAAGGAGAAAACCATTGAACAAACCAACATCTCCTTGAGCTCTGAATCTGTTGCTTCGAACTCAGTTGCTTCTGATCAACCTGTTGTTAAGAAGTACAGGCCACCAAATCAAGTTAAACAGAATGCATGATGCAACTGTGCGTGTGGGAAAAGCAAGAAACAAGGCAAAGATAAGCCACCAGGGGCAGGAAGAAACAACTTTGCAGTGAAGAAAAAGACATGTTTTCACTGTGGAACACCTGGACATATTGCCCGAAACTGTCCAAATCGCGCATACGTTCCCTACCATGCACAAGGGTGGCAGAACGCACCAAGAGGGAGATACTCCAAAAGAAACCCCTCGAGGTCACGTTCAGACAATGGTGACTGGAACGCGCAGAAGGCCAAGAATCAAACCCACAAGGCCAAGAATCCGCATCCCAAGGGCAAGAACGGAATGTCGGCCAAGAAGCCCAATCCAAGAGATGCTCTAGTGAAACAAAGACCGGTTAGGTCAGAGTCATCTCAACGGCCGACATCAAGTTCAAAATCAAGTACTGAGCCACCCATCAGATCGAAAAGAAATGGGTTAAACCCAACTACAAATGGGTTGCAAAGGCTCACTCTCCCAAATCTTCTAACGATTCTAATATTTTTACATCTTCTGTTTGTGATAAGCAGGACATGTCATGGGAGAGAGTACCGTGCAAGGATGATAAATGTCAACCCAGTTTCAAAATGGACTGGGTTCCAAAGACCAACTAATCTCGCTCTGTGTCGGAGCAGCTTTGGAGGCGTATCATCAGACTTCGGTTTGTTGGTAGTGGCTGTTCCAGGCTCATGATAGGAGGCATCTCTCAACTGTACAACACTCAGAACATTGTTTGAGAGTATGTGTCCTTTGCGGGAAGGGAAGAAAGGAAGGGATCACTCATGGGGTTAGTGCTTAATGATATGAAGAATTTTCGGATCTGTTCTGAGATTACGCGTGCTGTTCTCAGACCTTCTGGATGCAAATTCAATCGGTGACTTACGTTTTGAGTTTTCTTCTCTATACTCCTGAGTTTTTCTTAAGCTATTCGCTTTAAAGACTAATTTTTGTTTTAGGATAGTTTAAATTTGCGCATTTACTTTCGTTTCTCTCCTATGTACAAATTTAGGGGGAGAAATAAAAACAAAACAAAAATTAGAAAAGTTAAAAAAATATATATGGTGTTAATGGAATGTGCTTGAGGGAGATTTTTTGGGAAGTGATATAATCATGTGATAACAGGCAATCTAAATCTGTGTAAGGGACTGAATCTGAATTGTCTAGGCTCTGTGTTCGATGCGCTGGTAGGCACGAGAGATTAAAATGGACTTGACTAGGCATTAATGAACTTAAGGAATCTAGAGACTTGAAAAATCTTGACCTAGATAGATCCATTTAGCCTGACAATACGACGCCCAGATAGGTTGAGCAGGAAGATATACATGATAATCCACCGGTCACACTAAAATAATATGTATCTAGAACCGTGGTTTAACTCTTCCTCGATGTACGAACTTTGTCCTTAATTCCGGTATTGATGGGGCGACTGGGGAATTCCGATAAAGTAGGTCTGTAGGAAATTATTTTCTTGCTTTCTTTCTGTTAGTCATATGTTGCCTCCTCTGCGTGATTGAAATACATCCGACCTGGACTGCAACATATGCAACTTTATTTCTATGCATCTTCTATCTATGCAATTCTTCCTGCCTGTTAGCCATATGATGTCTCCTTTGCGTGATTAACCATCCGACCTGGTACACAGCATATGCACCATTCTACTTCTCAATCCCTCTAAATCTGGTTAGTCATATGTTTCACCCTCTGCGAGATTGGAAGAGATCCGACCTGGGTGTATAGCATATGCATTCTAAATCTGACTTCTCTCATAATAATTGTCTGCTCACCTAAAGTAAGGAGTACTTTGGAAGTTCCTGATTATTGGGGTATGTCAGGAAGCGGGAAACATGTTCTAGTACATTTAAAATTGAACAATCACTAGGTTGTCTGTAGATCTCGCTGCTCAATTTAGGTGGATAACAATATCTTTGGTCGTCGTCAGCTGAATGGTCCTTAAGGAATATTATCTAGGAACTTAGGATCACATTGTCTTGTCACTTATAGTATGTCCTAATTTTGTCACAATCTCTCGTGTTTAAGTGGACCACAATACCGGCGATTGACCAGATCTATTCATGAAGGGAGAGATACTGATAAACGGATAAAGGCTGTCTAAAAAAACTTTGATCCCAAATCACTCTTAAAGTTAGATATCATTTTATTTTTGTTAAATTTGTTCATAGTTTCTTCTAATTTAAATTTTAGGGGAGAATTAAAAATTTTAAAAACCAAACAAAAATCAGAAAATTAAAATAAAAATCCAAAAATAGTGTTATTTCTGTTTTATTTTTTTCAGAAAATATGAAAAATCCAAAAATATTGTGTGCTAAATTTTTCTTTTAGTTTTGTTTTGTCTTGAATAGTGAATTCAGGTGAAGATGAAACTCATGGAAGTTTGTGTCGAAGATTTTTGAGCCAAGGCTTCATCCGTGATCATCGAAGAATTCTCATTCGAAGGAGCAAGAAATGAAGATTATTCTGTCAACATTCAATCCTTCAAACCCAGAAACAAGGTGAAGCTGCACTTGAAGATTATGTGACGGATTGCATTGAAGCCTCCTCAATCAGTCTGCTGCTATCTTTGTACCTGCTGAAGTGATCCATAAGTTTAGTTCTCTCTGATGTTCTCTCTGAAGATTCTCAAACTGAAAGCGCTATCTTTCAAGAATCAGTACAAGAAGCCTCCTCACCCAATGTGCGTTCAATGTCAAATTCTGAAGAAAAGCCCAACTGCTCAAGATGAAGCCATTCATTGAAGATTCATCAAGTTCATCTTGAAGTCGTGAAGAATTTGAAGATTAATGCTGAAGCCAAGCTCTCAATGAAAATTGACAAGAAAAGCCAGCTACTTTTTAAGGGGAGCTTGTTGGGTCAATTAAGAAAAGAAAGCTATAAACCAAGGGGGAGATTGTTGGGTCAAAATTATGGTTTATACTTTTCTTTTCTGAGCAATTGTATTTTTATGTAATATTTTATGAGTTTACGGTCAGGTTTACGGCTAGGCGGGTGTTTACGGCCGTAAACAGGTTTACGGCCGTAAACCCTGTTTACGGCCCAATGGGTGTTTACGGCCGTAAACCCATTTATGGCCCATGTTTCTTCTTGCACCTGTCACACCACTTAGCTTCGGCTCCTCCTCCGAATTTTCTCGAACCAGACTTCGAGAATTTGTTCTTTTTGTTGGAACCTGACGTTCCTTCAAACTTTCTCTTTTCGCCAACTTCAACCTTGTTGGCGGCTCTCCCCTTGATCATATCTTCAACAGACTTGGCAGCCCAGATAGCTGCCTCCAAAGTAAGTGCCTGACGTACTGGCACCGCATACTCCCATGGAAGTCCCTTTGCGTACCTGTTAATTTTCGCCCGCTCATCTGGGACAATACGCAAAGCAAACTCCATTTTGTCTGTGAAGTTATTCGTATACTCGTCAACGGTCATACTCCCCTTCTGCAACGTTAGAAATTGGTTTTCTAACTCAAGTACGTTTTGGGCCGAGTAGTACTTGCGCTTAAAGTGCACCAAGAACTCTGCCCAAGTCATTTGCAATGGCTCATTAGGGCTTAAGGTTTTCCCCAAAGTGTTCCACCAATGAGCAGCACTACCCCTGAACTGACGCACTGCAAAGGTGGTTTGTAACTTGCCTTGGCAATCACAAGTCATGAAACCCAACTCCATTTCCGAGATCCAATCCATTACTCCGACAGGATCTTCTTTTCCAGTGAAGGTCGATGGCTTGCAAGTCATAAAGTCCTTATACTTGCACCCATTTCTCTCCACTCTACCCTCGTGGTTATTCCTCCCAACCACAAGCGGTTCACTATGACCAACCGATCTGCTATTGTTCCCTTCTTCAGATTGATCGTCATTTAGTTCACGTTGTTCAACAGGAACTGAAGGTCCATCCCTGTTGTTCAGAAACATTTGCCTCAACTCCTCCCTCTGTTCAGCCATCATGGTCTGAATCACAGCTCGTACTCCAGCCATGGTGATGGGTTCTGGTGCAGCTCCTACTATAGGCACCTGTTCCACCACTTGAGGTTGAGGTTGTTGGTTTCTATTTTCATTTCCCGCTCCACTTCTAGTTTTTGCCATTACAATCTATATACCGAATAAGGCGAATTTAGGTCTTTATCCTTGTTAGACATGTCAATTCCCTTATCACTCCGAAACGTTTACATGTTAGTTCTAATCTCGTAATCATACGCTTAGAATCCTACACACATAAGGTTTCCAGATCCGGTCGGCAACAGACCATAGATCCGAACAAATAATGGCATATATGGCAACATATAGCATTTAGCACATAAAGGCATTTTAGGCACCTTTCCTAAAATAAACTAGTGCTCATGTCTAAAATATGGTAGACACTCACCTCATAATCACCACTTAGCATTCTAAGTTTAAGTCTAGAAATCCTACAATTTCTTAGTTCGCTTAAACTAATGCTCTGATACCAACTGTGACATCCCCTAATTTCTCGGTCAGAAAAGACCGATTTAATTTATACTTTTTAAAATAAAATCAGATAAATCTTTTCAAAAGATGTTGCGGAATAGGTCCCCAAAATAAAACATGATAAAAGTTTATCAAAACCCTTCTTTAAGAAGGTATATATTTTCCATATATATCAAAACCTCGGGATGTCATGTTCCGATACAGATCAAAAGCATAAACAAGACATTATAAGCCTTTCAACATTATTTACAACTACTAGCCTATAATCCAAAAATCTCTCATCGTCCTCCGACTATGCTCGGGGTCCACTACCTGTAATCATAAAAAGCTGAGTGGGTCAGGCTTGGGAGCCTGGTGAGCATATAGGGTTTTCAACCCATAATAATAATAACTTATTAAGTTCACCAATCAACAATAACCCGGATTACCCATTCCCGTTGTCCTCACTTTACGTCCCTAAACACCTACACAAGGGACTTATCCTAAGGAATATCATCGGGTTGGACACTACTGCTAAGGGGACTCCTCAGCCATACATGTTCTAAAGGCAACCATGAGGGGGATTGGAGTACACCAATGAACATTTAGTTAATCAACACCTACAAGTTGCGAACTTGCTAGTGTACCACTGGACTGTCTAGAAAGGTTCGTGATCGTCATCTATACTCCGCTAGACGACTACAACAACACCAACAACAACACCGACACCGAGGCCTCTCATCATTTTAACACCCACCGACTATTTTGTCTACCCATGTTCTACCCTACATATTTGTAGATAAAATACATATACAGTTTAAAACTTGTATAAAACATCTATTCAACAGTCACCTCAAATAAACAATTAACATATTTACACATAGCACGTATTTTAAGCTAAATATTTCATATCTATGTGTAAAGTGAAAGTAACTACACACTCACATGATTTGATGATAATCAGGCAGCAATTCGTTTCCTAAAACGTTCGTTTCTAATAAAACCGAGAGTTTTATTGAGAAACCGGGCTCTGCAAAGGTCGGGCTTCGAAACCGAAAAGATAAATTTTCCGGGCTTTACGGGCACTTCGTGGCGTATTCCGGGGCTTATAATCGATACCGGGGATTTGGGGGATGTTAAGATGAAGAAAATATGAAGAAAGGGGTGAAAGATGGTGATTTTCTAAATGTATCCAAGAAGGCTCGCAACCTTCTATTTATAGGGGTCGAAGCTCCTGATCTGACGGCTGAGAAAACTCCAGGTGGCGAAGATCCGAGGCTCGCAAGGGGATTGCTCGCACGAGGTCTGCGCGTGCGAAGGCTTGCTGTCCTCTTCTTACTGGACCGAGGTCTAGGTCTGAAGTAGGGATGGTTCGTGGCAGCCTTGCGAGGGTTCAGACACGCACCAAAGGGCACGCATCGGATTCTTAGTGGACCGCGGCTTCGGACTCGGAAGGATCGCGACACGTCTTAGGATGACACAGCAGATTTCGCCACGTAGCTCGCATGACTCACTGATTTCGGACACGTGGCATGTTCTAAGCGAGGGTGACGTGGCAAAAACGTGACTATGCGAATTTTCTCGATTTTTGTGCAAAAACTTCTAAAATCCATAACTTTCGCATACGAGCTTCGTTTTTTACGTTCTTTATATGCACGCGTAGGTAAAATTACGCTCTACAACTTCCGTTTAGACTTCGTTGGCTAATTTTGATTTTAATTTTTATATTATTATTTTTAACAGACCGGGACAGGAAATCCGTTAAAAATTCGTAACTTCTTCATCCGACGTCCGTTTTCGTCTGACTTTTTACCGTTGTGCTACTATTTACGAGACCTTCGATTCTCGTTTAGGTTGTGTCGGCTAAAAATCACTCGATCTAAAATTCGAGTTTTTAGCTTTCTACTGCTAAGTTGAAACTTTGAAAAATCATAACTTCCTCATACAAAGTCAGATTTGGGCGTTCTTTTTATACCTACTCTCGGTTTAACGAACACTACAAGTTTCGTTTAGATCACTAAGGCTAAAAAGTAGTTTATCGAAAACTCACTTTTTACGACATTCAACGCCGACCCGGTTTTGTCGTGAAACTTCGACAGGTCATAACTTCTTCGTTATAACTCGGATTTCGGCATTCTTTATATATCCGTAATCCTTGTCACGACCACTACAACTTTCTTAATAGATATCGGCTTTATCTAAGATTTATTTTCGACGCTCATTTTTATTCTTAATTAATTAACTCCTAGTAATTAAGCATAAAACACATAGAATTCACATAATTCCTTTTTCATTTCTTTAAAATGAGTTACAAAGGTTAACCTAGACTATCACCTTAATATTAATGCCTAGGCTAGAAACACGAGTGTTACAAATATACTGTTTGATTCCGGAGCAAACTACTCCTTTGTGTCACATAAGTTTGGTGGGAAACTAGCATTGCCCGTAGAAAAACTTGATAATGCCCTGATTGTAGAAGTTGCCAGTGGCAAATTCGTACCTGTTAGTAATCGTATTAGGAACATCGTCATCGACCTAAATGGAAACGAATTCCACGAAGAGTTGTTGCCCATAGAGTTGAACTATTTTGACATCGTTCTGGGGATGGATTGGCTTAGCGCCAACGATGTTGGGATTCTTTGCAGGAAGAAGATAGTAAGGGTGAACCCACCCGGAAAAGAGTCATTTATGGTGTACGGGGACAAACACAGAGTAAATTCTGGAATCATCTCCCTGATGAAAGCCAGGAAATGTTTGTCCAAAGGATGTGCATCGTACTTGGCATTCGTGATCGATGCAAAGAAGGAGAAAAAGGAGGTGGAGAGTATACCAGTGGTGTGTGATTATCCGGAAGTCTTTCCCGAAGATCTTCCTGGATTACCACCTGATAGACAAGTAGAGTTCAGGAACAACACCGATAGCGAAGGCACCGTACCGATTAGCACCGACGGAGATGAAGGAGCTTATGACACAACTTCAAGAGTTGTTGGACAACGGTTTCATTCGACCTAGTTCATCACCCTGGGGAGCTCCGGTGCTATTCGTGAAGAAGAAAGATGGAAGCATGAGAATGTGTATAGACTACCGAGAGCTGAACAAGGAAACGATGAAGAACAAGTATCCATTGCCAAGGATTGATGACCTATTCGATCAGCTACAAGGTTGGAGCTATTTCTCAAAGATCGATCTTAGGTCAGGATATCATCAGCTGAAGGTGAGAGATCAGGATATTGAGAAGACTGCATTCAGAACAAGATATGGACACTACGAGTTCTTGGTTATGTCATTCGGACTAACCAATGCACCAACATCATTCATGGATTTGATGAATAGGGTTTGTAAACTATTCCTCGATAAATCTGTGATAGTGTTCATAGATGACATTCTCATCTACTCGAAAAGCCAGGAGGAGCATGGCCAGCAACTACAAGAAGTGTTGGAAGTCTTGAAGAGGGAGAAACTTTATGCAAAGTTCTCCAAATGCGATTTTTAGATCCGAGAAGTCCAATTCTTGGGTCATGTGGTTAACCAAGAAGGGATAATGGTTGACCCAGCAAAAATCGAAGCGGTGATGAAGTGGGAACGACCAAAAAAGACCCATGGAGATTCGAAGCTTTCTGGGATTAGCTGGATATTACCGAAGATTTATCCAAGGATTTTCTTCGATAGCTGCTCGATTGAAAGCTTTGACCCATAAATGAGCTAGTTATACATGGAGTGAGAAACACGAAGAAGCATTCGAGAAGTTAAAGAAGAAGCTATGTGAAGCACCAATTCTTTCTCTACCTGATGGAATTGAAGACTTCGCGGTCTCTAGCGACGCATCTGGAGTCGGGTTGGGTTGTGTCCTGACCCAAAGAGAAAAGGTGATAGCATATGCATCTCGACAATTGAAGGAGCATGAAAAGAACTACCCCACTCAAGATCTGGAGTTGGCAGCGGTAGTTTTTGCCTTGAAGATATGGAGGTATTACCTCTATGGCACGAAGTGCAAGCTTTTCACTGATCATAAGAGTCTCCAATATCTATTTAATCAGAAGGAATTGAGTATAAGACAACAACGCTGGCTGGAGTTACTCAAGGACTACGACTGTGAGATACTTTACCACCCTGGTAAAGCAAATGTTGTCTCTGATGCTCTCAATCGAAAAGTCAACCTTGAGAGAAAAAGGCCAAGAACGTTGAGAATAGAAGTTGTCTTGACGATTGTGGAAAGTATAAGGAAAGCTCAAGAAAAAGCTTCAGAGAAGAATGACCGAAAGGAAGAACGTTTGGGCAAAACGTTAGTGTTCGGTACAAACAGTCAAGGACTGAAGGTATTCCAAGATCGGATTTGGGAACCTGAGACAGGAGGAGTAAGAGAACTTCTGATGGAAGAAGCGCACAAGACCATGTACTCAATTCATCCCGGCAGCACAAAAATGTATAGGGACCTAAAACCCTACTACTGGTGGCCGACGATGAAGCTCGATGTTGCAAAGTATGTGGTCGAGTGTGTAACTTGTGCAAGAGTCAAGGCACAACATCAGAAACCATACGGGAGTTTAGAACCTTTACCTGTACCCATGGGTAAATGGGAAGACATCACCATGGATTTTGTGACTAAACTGCCTAGGACGAAGAACGGTTACGACATGATTTGGGTGGTCGTGGATCGTTTCACTAAGAGTGCACACTTCATAGCAGCCAACGAGAGGTGGTCTATGGATAAGCTCGTAAATGCTTACGTGAAGGAGGTAGTAAGACTTCACGGTGTTCCTCTAATGATTGTATCAGATCGTGACAGTCGTTTCACGTTGAGGTTTTGGAGAAGTCTACAAGAGGAATTGGGTACGAAATTGTGTTTGAGTACAGCTTACCATCCACAGACTAATGGTCAGAGCGAAAGAACGATTCAAACACTGGAATATATGCTGAGAGCATCTACCCTCGAGTTCCAAGGGAACTGGGATGAGCACTTACCTCTTGGTAGAGTTTTCCTACAATAACAGTTTCCACTCGAGCATCAAGATGGCACCCTATCAAGCTTTGTACAGACAAAAGTGTCGTACGCCGTCTTGTTGGCTTGAGGCTGGAGAAAAGTAGTTTATGGGCCCCGAGATAGCCCATGAGACTGCTAAAAAGCTGAAAGTAATTAGGGAAAGAATGTTAGCAGCTCAGGATCGTCAGAAGAGCTATGCTGACAAGAAAAGACGACCGATGACCTTCGAAGTTGGGGATTCGGTTTTGCTTAAAGTCTCACCGTGTAAGTGACTTATAAGATTCGGGAAACGAGGAAAGTTGAGTCTAAGGTTTATTGGACCATTTAAAGTTCTTCAGAAGATTGGGAACCAAGCTTACAAGCTCGACTTACCCGAAGAACTGGATGGAATTCATAACACCTTCCATGTGTGTTATTTGAGGAAGTTCACGATAGAAGTTCCCGACATAATTCCCATCTCAGAGTTAAGAATGGATGAGAATAAGAGGCTAATCGAAGAGCCGGAGGCAATCGTTGACCGTAAGACTAAGAAGTTACGACGCAAGATGGTCAACTTAGTGCTAGTCCGATGGAAATGTTCGAATGGGCCGAATCTCACTTGGGAAACAGAGGGTGATATGATGAGTCGCTATCCACATCTATTCGTTGATGCATGATTCCGGGACGGAATCATCCTAAGGGGGAGAGAATTGTAACGCCCGTGTTTCAGGGCTAAGCATTATCAGATGATGTAATAGTCTAGGTCAACTATTGTAACTCTTTTTAGATAATAAAGATAAAATGTTTGAGTATTATGTGAATTATGTGAATTTATATGCTTATTATTCATTTATAAATGTGAAATAAATAAAGAATAAAAATAAGCGTCAAAATTAAAGTGTGAGATAAACCCTATATCTTTACATAAATTTGTAGTGGTTGAAACAAGGATTCCGAAGATATAAAGAACGCCGAAATCCGAGTTATAACGAAGAAGTTATGACTCGTCGAAGATTCGCGACGGAACCGGCACAACACCGGGAAGCGTAAATAGTAAATTTATGATAGAGCGACTTTTAGACTTAGCAATCTAAACAAAAGTCCTAGAAAACGTTAAACCGAGAACGTCCATAAAAAGAACTCCCAAATCTGGCTTCGTATGAGGAAGTTATGATTTTTCAAAGTTTCGGCTTAGCAGTGTACAGCCCGAAGTTCGAATATTAGATCGAGCGGTTTTTTAGCCGATACAACCTAAACGAGAATCGAAGATCTTGTTAATAGTAGCATAACGATAAAAAGACAGACGAAAACGGACGTCGGATGAAGAAGTTATGAATTTTTAACAAACCAATCCTGTCCCGGCCTGTTAAAAATATAACTTTCAAAATAAAGTCAAAATTAGCCGACGAAGTCTAAACGAAAGTTGTAGAGTACGTTCCCGCCTACGCGTGGATATAAAGAACGTCGAAAACGGAGCTCGTATGTGAAAGTTATGATTTTTAGAAGTTAAGTGTGCAATTTGCGAAGCTGATGCATGAAATGATGACGTGGCCAAACCACAGCCGTTCGATGAGCCCGCTTTGGATTGCGACACACCACCCTTCGCATATGCCCAGCGTTCGAACTCGGAAAGCACCGCGTACGCTAGCCCCTCTTCAGTCCAGCTTCGCCCACGTCGCCCCACCAGTTCGTCGACACGTAGGTACGGCTTCGGATGTACGCGCTGCGTACTTCGGTTCTACGCCCCACGTAGCGAGGCCTCTCGGCCTATAAAAGGGAACCGAGGGCAGCCTCATTCTTCACCCATTTTCCACTTCTCTCTCTAGTTTATTTCTCTCACTACCCCCTACCCCCCCCCCCCTAAGCCTAGGTAAACCCCCTAGCACCCGAAGGAAGCCCCGAGGCTCCCCGAGTCGCGAGAAAAAGGGTCTTTCGGTTCGGAAACGCTACTCCAAGCAAAGCCCGGTTTTCTATAAAACTCGCTGTAAGCGAGCTACGCCTACGCTATTTTTAATGTAGCTTTTATTTAATTATAGTAACATTATTAAGAACTTAAAATAATCATTTGGGCTATTATTATGAGTTATATAGAGTGTAACGCTTATATAACAGTAATAATAGCTAGACTATTAATTAGTCGCGGTTAACGTTAGACTAAACCCTAGTGGTATTGATACTAGGTTTTGTCAAGGGAAAATTGTTTTGAGATAACGAAGTGCTGTCTGAGTACCGAGTTACCACCCTAATAGGTGAGTGCATAGTCACTTTCATCTTACACATAGATATGAAGTATTTAATATAAATTACATGCTATGTGTGCATATTGTCTGAATACTTGCTGTCTATGCTGATGAAAGATTTTTATACATGTTTTAAATGATTTAAATTGTATATGTATTTTATATCTACAAAATATTGGGGTAAAACATGGGTAGATGTAATAGATGATGTGTGATAAAATGATGAGAGGCCTTGATGTTGTTGTTGTTGATTCTGTCATCTAGCGGAATATGGATGACGACCACAGACTCTTCTAGACAGTCCAGTGGAACGCTAACAGGCTCGCAACCTGTAGGTGTTTGTGAACGATGTGTTCACCGGTGTACTCCATCCCCCTCATGGTTGCCTTAAGGACATTTATTGCTGAGGAATCCCCTTAGCAGTACTGTCCATCCCGATGATGATCCTTAGGCTAGGTCCCTTATGATAGGTGTTTAGGGACATAATCGGGTTATTGTTGGTTGATGAAATTAAATAACTTATTTATTGTGGGTTGAAAACCCTATGTGCTCACCAGGCTCCCAAGCCTGACCCACTCAGTTTCATGTATTACAGGTAGTGGCGCTCGAGCATAGATGTGATGTTTTTGGATGAGGGATTACGGATATAGGCCTGTAGATATGAAATAATGTAGTAAGGCTTATATTGTACTGTTTATGCTTTTGTTCTGTATCGAACATGACATCCCGAGTCTTTTTAATGGAATACATTTCTATGGAAATGCTTTGATAAATCTTTATCATATTTTTATTTTGGGAACAGATTCTGCAACACTTTTATTTAAAATGTTACTCTGATTTTCAAACAAGCATAAAAAAAATCGGTCTTTTCTGGCCGTGAAAATGGGGATGTCACACTCAACATACAGGAAGCAAAAGCCACCTTTTCCGCTTCCGTGCAAGAACTCGTGGGTTGGGCGTTTTCCATGTCCACCACCCAGCGTCGGCTAACGATGGGGTCCTTGGCCCCAAAAAACTCTGGCGCTCCACACGCCTTGAACTCCCGGAATGAGGGAGTTCAGGCCCCGATCTGCCCCGCAGCAATCTCGGTCCTGAATAACCTGAGCCTCTCCTCCATGATCTCCATAATACCCTCCTTGACTGTCCCAAAGATCACCGGGGTAGCGTCAAGGATGCCCTTCGTAACCTCTGCTGCAATGATCTCACGCAGCCTCTCATCCATGGGCTCTGCACCGCTGTCCGATCCGGATCCAAATCCTGATCCTGATCCCCCTGTCCCAAATCGTGTCACCACCATGCTGAACTGAAATGTCATAAACCATAATAATCAGGTCATATATATATATATATATATATATATATATATATATATATATATATATATATATATATATATATATGGGATCTTCCCACACCGGTCCTCCTTAGAGCTGTCAGATCTAACATTGGTTCGGGTACAGGTCCTGTGCTTTCAGTAGTACGGGCCCAATACTACTTTCCACACCTACCTGTACCTTTCCCCAACGCTCTACCTGATAACTCCAATTTGTCCCAAAACTAAATCAAATTCCACAATTACCGCATACATCAATCTCCGGCTGTCCTAAGATTTACTCTACTCATATCAATCAAACCAATCATGACAGGTTGCCTTTATGCATGCAAATTATACATAGAAAAGGATCAAATAGACTTCCGAATAAAAGATTCTACCCTAGGACCACAACCAGACAAGGAGCAGGAAATAAGGCCAAATCAATCATTTTGAGGCTATAAGCTCCTAACCGTATACAATTTTAAAAGCATACACATAGCAAGTTATACACAATCAACAAAGCTCGAATATCATTATAACATGGCTAACATATCGGGAAACTACTTACTTGGCTCGGCTGATCACGCGCGTTGCACTCTCATATTTTCATTTCCTTTAAAACCCTTTTTATGTTATTTTTGAAAATAATTTTACCATTTCCTTAGTTTGAGTCCTGACACACCCGAGGGTGTGCCCGAATCCCTCAAACCAAGGCTCTGATACCAACTTGTAACGACCCAATTTTTAAAAGAAAATTTTCATTTTTAATTAATCAAACACATTTGCGTGAACCATGAAATCCCAAAACAATCGTTTCCAAATCCAAATTTATTACAACTTTATTTAAAACATCAGAGCATCCTGTAACATAACAATGAGAGATAGAGTGCACGCCGCGCCATCACGCCTTACCCTTGCCCTTGGGCTCAGATGTACCTGAAACAATTCCACAAACTGTAAGCTAATGCTTAGTGAGTTCCCCAGAGCATACCACACATACAATTCAAATATCACATATCATATTAGCCCTAAGGCTACATACATCACATAAGCTATGCATACAACATATATGGATGCACTGGAAACCCTCCAAGGTCTTACTCCGGGTGCCTCGGGAACCCCCAAGGTCTTTAGCCCAAGGATGCCCTGGAAACCCTCCGGGGTCTTACTCCGGGTGCCTCGGGAACCCCCCAAGGTCTTAGCCCATGTGCCTCGGGAACCCCCCGAGGTCTTTACCGAGGATGCCTCGGAAACCCTCCAAGGTATTATACCTAGGTGCCTCGGGAACCCCCCGAGGTCTTTCATGCAAATGTCACAAATAATCAAGCATAACACATCACATAACAATTAATGGGCCGGCCTTGGTGCCTTAGACCCATTGGTATGGTGAGGAGACTCACCTCTGTCTGCTGAATGTGAAAGCTGCTCTCCTAACAGTCGATAACCTCATGTGTTGAATAATAATATTAACCCATGTTAGGACATTACAATAAAAGGGAAAACCCAAACCCCAAGTCCTTCCATGAAGGCCCAAATCTCCTTTCTTGATAATGGGCCCAAAGTCCATGACCAAAAATCGTTAATGGGCCTCTTGGCCCCATAAGACCCAATCATAACACCAATGGCCCAATACAGATAAAATGGCCCACTATTCACAGAATGCAACCAAGTCCAATAACCAAATGAGGCCCAACAGTGCAAAAGCCCAAAACAGACCCAAGCCCAACTGTGATGCGTACGCTTAGCGTACCATCCTGGTACGCGCAGCGTACTGGGGTTCTGGGGCTAACGCACAATGTACACTGGGTTACGCCCAACGTACTAACAGATTAAGAACTTTTCCATTAAGTGCTTAATACTCGATTCTTTTACGTCCAAAAGTTATATTTAAGCCTATTAAGACGACCCAAGGCATAAAGTTGGCAACTTTATGCCTTTGCATGACCCATATGCTCCCAACACCCTCATTAAGACCTTTTTAAAGCTCTCAACCCATGCATGAGGTCAAAATACCCACCAAGACTCCATTTTTATGTTGAAAAAGGACCAAGGGACCTCAGATCTGTCATTTCCATCCTTTGGAGTTGCTTAGCTCACAAGAGGAGGTCTAAAACCAACCAAAGGGACAAAACTAGAAAACCCTAGCTAGATCTAGTGATTTAAATGGAAAGGTGCAAGCTTTATACCTCCAGAAGTTCCTCAAGGTCGACAATATGCAGATTCTTGAAGCCAAATGACACTCCAAGCTTCCTTGACAACTTCTTCTTCTTGGATGAACACTAAAAGGACCAAAAATGCACTCTTAAAGCTCAAAATGCACTCACAAATGATATTAGGATTTTCAGAGGCGTTTGAAGGTGAAGGAGGCTGTTAAGGGTGTGGCTCAAAAGAGTTAAAGGTGCTTATATAGGTCACAAGTCTGGATTTTAGGGTTTTGGCCCTCTGTTGCGTACGCCCGGCGTACCCTTACGTACGCCCCGCGTACGCAAGGCACTTTGCGATCCTTCTCCCATAGTACGCTAAGCGTACCCTTAGGTTCGCCCAGCGTACGAGAGGGACCATTTTTGCCAATTAATTTATTTTCAAGGGTTTCAATGTGTACCTGATTTGGAGTGTTACAAGATGCATAAGTTGAAGAATGGAGCCAAGGGTTTAGTCTTCACTAACCTAATAAGGTGAGTTATAACACATTATTTCTCTCACACATACACACACACACTAAATTATGTATGCATGTTTATATGCTAGTGGTATTTTGGAAATACCTATAACTTATTAGATGACGATAATGTATGGTCATATGAATTATAACCTTCTAGATGACTATGTAATTAGATGATAGTGGTATTGTTTTAAATACCCAAGATATCCAAGATGTAGATAGAATGTGAATGGTATGATTAGATGTAGATGGTATCATGTTAAATACCTACAAGAAGTTGTGATTATATGTTTGTTGTCATGTAAATGAGTATGTATGTATGTTTAGAGTATGTATATACGGTTGATAATAGAGTCTGCATGTGGGATGTCAGATAGAGTATGTATATGTAATTGTGAATATAGTATGTATGTGGGATGGAACATAGAGTATGTATTTGTGGTTCAATGTTGCAAAACTCATTAGGCGTTCTTAGGGCGACCGAATTATCTCCTAACGAGTATTCGGTCTAGGTGGGGAATACTCGGATTGGATAAATTATATGAAATTAATTTTAGATAAATAGTATATATATATATATATATATATATATATATATATATATATATAACAAATATAACAAGTTTATTCAAAAATTATTACAAAATAGATGAATATCAATCACAATTATAGATTCGTTTCTAAAAAAAGTCGAAATTTACAAGTTTTTCCGGTTTTGAGCGATTCCATATTTTTCTGATTTTGACGAATTTTGACTTAACTGGAGCCGATTTTGACTGAAATGGAGCCAATTTTGACCGAGTTTGATCGATTCCGAGTTTTTTGGCCGATTCTGAATTAAGCGCCTCGGCCCCTACCCGATTCTGATTAATCGGCCACCTAGACTGAGTTTTGAAACACTGGTGTGGTTAAGAATAAAATATGTAAGTATGGTTAGATAATGATGGTATCGTGTTCGATCACATCCATATATTAGATAAGATAGATCATGGATGTATGGTTAGATGTCAAGGGTATTGTGTGAATACATATATGTAGCAGATAAATATTTAGACTAACTACTGAATGAGTTAAGTACTAGATTGGTATTAGAAGATCTCTTGGTGAAGAGATGAGATAGATTGTTATGAGACATGTGATGTGTAAGACTATGGTGAGACCATAGTATTTACATAAAAGATTATTAGAAAGTAGAAAGATGATTCCTTCTATACTTTAATAAATAAGTTGAGAAAGGTTTCGTGAGTGGAACAAGATAAGAAGTTTCCTTAGAGGAACTTGTTATAATTCGTGAAGGATAAGTGTTGAGGATTTGTGAGGGATCATGGTAATTTGAAAGGGATTCAAGAAAAGAGAAGTGGTTAAAGGATCCATGTGAGATCAAAGTTAGGGTAATTAGTCCGAATGATTATACTCCGGTAAGTTAGAGTTATGTTGTCCCCTTATGTGATAGGTGTAGCTATCATATATGATTAAACCAGTAGATCAAAATGAGAATAGAAAGGCAACAATAGATGAGAATAAAGATGAGATGGGAATAAATATGAGATGAGACGAAGATCGAGGAGAAAGTATGCCCTATATTGAGAAGAGGGTAAGAGGTGAGAGAGCTGGAGACAAGAAGAGATAGATAGAGTGAAACAAAAGGAAGAGATGAGGTGGGGAGGAAGAATGAGAAGAACCAGAAAGAGGCTAAGATAGAGTATGAAAAAGTATAAGACGAGCGTGAGAAGAGATGAGAAGGCATAAATTGAGATGTAGTAAGGGTAATGAAAGAAGGATCAGAGTAGTAGAGTAAGAATACATGAAAACAGATTAAAGTGTAACTCACTAGTTCTGTGGTCTGGTGTTGTGGATTCTTTCATGTGTTATAGGTGCAAGTAGTAGCTGTTATACGAGATAAGGTAGGAGCACAAGGACTTGGAATAGAAGTAGCTTACTTTTGATATTTCCTTGTTGGTTTAATTTTATGTTTATGTATTTTATTGTAAACCAGAATATTGTCTGGGATGTAAAGTGTTTTCAAGAGTTAGAATTCCTCAATTTATAGAAATCTCTAATAATCCCTAGAATGTTTAGAAGAGAAAAATTTGGCTCGCTACAAAGATAATATGAAATGTTACAAAAAATGCAATCAATTATAGTAAGACAATATCCTCTATTAGACTAATAAAATATAGTAAGGTAGTGTTTGTTTTTTCTTAGATGATTTTCTTGAACTCTTTTGTATGTGGGTGGGTAAACAATTTTACTGAAAATTGTTTTTGTTTTAGAAGATCAAAGACCTAAAAATGTATGTGCAACCTCTTCTTGTAAAAGACATGAAAGTCTTATGAATCCAACATACCTTCTATCCTTAAAAAAACCAGCCATATTTTTTCATGCTTTCTTCTCAAACTATTTTCTTCCACCTCCACCACCACATATGCCTCTGCCACAACCACGACCACGTCCACCACCGCCACCACTTCTGCAACTATAACACCCACAGATTCGGGCTAGTCAATTAAGATATAAGAAGTGTTAAAAATGACTTTTTGATAGAAGATTATTTAGGATAAATAATCTTAACCAAAGTTATAGTATATGTGACAAGGATTTCATACATATAAAGAACATCAAAATCTGACTTCATGAGAGGAAATTATGATTTTTCTAATATTTCAGCATAATAGTATACGACTCAGAGACCGAAATTGAAATCGGCCGATTGTTAGGAAAAACAATCTAAACGAGAGTTGAAGATCTCGTCAATACCTATCTGTTGATATAAAGATAGTTGAGAACAGACGTCGGACGAGAATTATGAATTTTTAACCGACTTTAACAGTCTAAGACTGTTAAAAATATAAGTTTAGAAATAAAGTCAAAATTATCTGACGGAGTCTTATGAAATGTCATGCGGTGTCAGATAGCTGGTTAGTAGAAGCTCCTAGATCAGAGTTCTGTCCGTATAATTCTTGGTTTTCATCAAATACTCTATAAGTTAAGCTACACTTATTTTATTCAAGTGTAACTTTTAATTATAGTCATAATCATTATTATGAACCTATAATTAAGATTTATAAGTGATTCCAAGTCATTATACTGATTGATTTACTTACGGGGATGATGTCTATGTTGGATTTAGTGAGGTGTTTAAAGTGGGAATTCCAAATAGTATACCCTATATACCAAACGGACCCTACCTCCGATATGATCCTACCTGGTTGTTCCTTACTTGATAGATCTTGATGTAGACATTAGGATTAGTGAGGCATCTAAACTATCATTAGTCACCAGGAATATAAGACTAAATCTTAGTAATGTGAACCTAGGTCTCATCAGAGGAAAAGATGAAGCACCAAGGCGAAGCTCTGCCGAAATCACTAGTTATTCACCTAAGTCAAGTGAGTGTATAGTTACTTTCATCTTACACATAAATATGAAGTATTTAGATAATTGAATGATATATGTGCTTATGTGCAAAGATGTTATGTATTAAATGAATGTTATAAAAATAAGTTTATATGATTTATACCGTATATGTGTTTTATAAATATAATACATTGGGTAACGAAGAGTAATGAAAGATGCCATAGTATGATGAAAGATAAGATACCATAATATAATAAAAATGTAGGCAATGGCAGGATGCCACAACTATGTAAATGGTATTAATGTACTAACGATGTCGAAATAGTACCAGTGTACTAACGATGTAGGAATGGTACTAGTGTACCAACAATGTAGTCATCTAACAAAGTATATGTGACGACCACCAGACTATTTAATGACAGTCTTGTGGAACACATGAATGTTTATAACCTGTAGGTGATGGACTTCGTGCCCATTTGATGTACTATACACCCTACGGATACGTATTGCGGAGAAATCCCTATAACAGTACTTTTAGTAACGATGATTAAAATAATCCTTAGGACATATCCTTAGGAATGAAAATAGAAAGAAACTTACTAACATGTATTATATAGAAATCCTTGTAACAATACCGTCAGCAATGATGACTATGATGACCCTTAGGATAGATCCTTAGGGAAGAATAAATAAGAAAACGGGGATGGGTAATTGGGTTAGTTGTTTGATAATTAAACACATGAATTATATTATTGTGGGTTGAAAACCCTATGTACTCACCAAGTTTCCCATCTTGACCCACTCAGTTTATTTGAATCTCATGTAATTAAATAAAGATACATGGACAATGATGCATGTATCTACTGAGAGATTCAAGGAGATGTAGATCGATAGTATATTGAGACATTGTAAGTCTCCGTTTATGCTTATGTTTGTTGTATCAGTTATGAAATCCCCAACCTTAATAAATCAATGGAAACATTTCTTCGGAAATACCTTTACGGGACCAAATTCCACATTAATGAATAAACTTTGTATTAAATAGGCATAAATAAAAAGTTTTAAAATTACCGTAAAAATGGGGATATCACAACAACCACCACTTCCACCGCCACCTCCACTATTACCACCTTCTCCACCACACCCACTACCACCACCACCCCTATGCACAACCACCACCATTGTCATTGCCACCTTTTCCACAATCACCATTATCCACACCACCACCAATGCCACCCAAACGCCTCCATCGTCGTCGTTGCCATCTTTTCCATAACCACTGTCACTACTACCATGGCCTTTAGCTATCATCTAGAAATCAAGGTGGTTAATGTGTCTATACACATATGGTTTGTTATATAATCTATTATTAATGTGGTTTAATATCATTTATGAAGTCTTTAGACTTTAAAAAACAAACAATCCTTTTTTACATACTACAAATGTTTAGTCCACATCTTCTTCTATATATGTAGTTTGCGAACTCCATACGTTTACCTCTTAAAAAGCAACACCAAACATTACATTAAGAAAATATATGTAACATCTGATTTTCAAGAATGCTTTTAAGCATTAAACTGGAATATAAGTTTTTAGGACTTTCTGTAGGTAGCGGTGCGACGGACCTAGAGGGCGTAGTGCAACAAGCTCGCAGTGTGAAGGGCCAAACCCTAGAGGACTCATAATTTTGGCTTATTTAAGTGCATGTTCCCCTAGGGTTTCATCATTTGTTAGCCTCCATCTACAGAAAAGCATCTTCCCATCCAAACCCTAGTCTCTTTGTTGCTTGTGAGCTCATTTTGTTTCCTTGGTGGGATTTTAATAAGAAGGCGGTGTTTTTGTTGTAATCAAGGAAGATCCAGCCAAGATCCTTCATTCTAATCATATTTGGAACCTTGGGAAGGTATAAAGATTAAACCATTATACTCATTTCTTACTAAATCTAGGTTATTGGTGAGTTGACAGTGTTGTCCTTTTATATTCATGTTCTTAGAGTTTGAGGAACTTCAAAACCTTGTATGGTGATGCTCTTGCTTCTGTACTTTCATTTTGGGAGAAAAAGACCATGAATGTGGCCATGCACTTGGTTTTGGCACTTTTTATGGAGTTTTTGACTTATGGTTTAGATTTGGGAGTGTTTAAGCATTAATAATGGATAAAGTTAGAAACTTTATCAATTAAGACCATTGTGTGAATCAGATATGAATTTTGGAGTTCTAGACTTAAATGATTAAGTCCTTCTTCAGGAAGGTTGTTAAGCTAGGATTACAGTGCGACCAGATTCATGGCTCATGGTGTGAGTTTGTGGCATTCACGACTATTTTATTGCATAGTGGTCACGGTGCGACCAGGAGCTTGTTGTGAGGTGATGACCGTTGGATTTTTAAACAATTTAACATTTGGTCAAACTTGTTGGGATTTTAGCAATAGTGTGAGGTTTGAACTCTACTTCGTTATAGGTAGTTCATGATGGTCGTGTATGTAACATCCCAAAAGTGTGATAAAACTTTTCATTTTAAAATCAATAGTTTCAAGCATCAAATTGTTCCAAAACATTCACAATGTACAATATCAAAATCATCAAAGTAATAGTATCCAAAAAGTGCGAAAATAATGGGTCAACATTGGTGCCTTCGATCAAGGGATATAGTGAGGAGACTCACCTCAATACAAAGATAGTTGAATCGCTCACTTGAGTTGATGCTAACACGGCTCCTCACACTAATCATATTACAAAAATAACCCTAGTTAATGATCAGGGTTTTTAACCCATAATAAGTGGTCCAATATTCCTTTATCTTAAAGAGGGCTAAAACGTCATTTTGTCATTTCCATTCATAGCCCAACTTGACAATCCCAACCCTAATGGTCCAAAGCCCAAAAAACGGCCCAAGTGGGTTTTCTGAGAGTACGCCTGTCATACTCTCTCCTACGCCCCGCGTACTACTTCATTCACGAAGGGAAGGTTACAGGGCCAAGATACAGTACACATCATGGTCCAAATCCTTCTATTAAGGTCTTAATGCTTTAATATATAACGTCTAAATTCAGATCCAAGTCTCATTAAGACCTAACATCTAAATTCAAATCCAAGTCTAATAAAACATAATAAGCTATAAAGTTCCAATCTTTATGCTTTTGCATGGCTATAAAGATCCCAACTACAAAACCCTAACTCCTTTACTCATCTAAGACTCCATAACTCTTGCATGGAAGAGAAGAAGGTCCAAGCTTGCATTTGTATTACTTAACAAACCTTAAAACTTCTGAAAGGACAACTTAAAGGTCCTAGAGTATTCCATACTCACAAGGTTCAAGATTTGGGACAAAAAGGTGTAACATTCTAAGCTTGAACAAGATCTAAAAAAATGTACATCAAGGTTGGAGCTTTATACCTCCAGAAAATGCAAAAGGTTGAGTAGTTGTTAGATCCAAAGACTTGAGAGCAAAAACACTCCTTTGATGATCTTCCTTCATGAACAAGAATGCACAAAACTCACTCAAAAGTTTCAAATCTCACTCTCAAAGCTAGGATTTTCGATCTCAGGGTTTAGAGGAATGGAGGTTGGAGGTAAGGGCAAGTTTGAGGCCATAATGACCTTTAAATAGGGCCCAAATCCTAAAAATTACGGTTTATCCCCTACTTGCATACGCCTAACATACGTGCGGGACTCCACGATCATATGCAAGGTCCTACACCCGACGTACCTGGCTCGTACGCCCAACGTAAGGACCTATTTTTCCATTTTTTATGAAATAAGGCTAGGAAGGAAAAATCACCTAGAAAACTGGTGTTTTAAATCTTCCCCACTTGAATCAGACTCCGTCCTTGAAATCCGCCGCTGCAAACAAGTCGGTGTAATGCCCCCTCATCTCATCATCAGGCTCCCATGTCCATTCCGAGCCTTTCCAGAGCTGCCATCGCACGTTCACCAGGTTCACTTCTTTTTTGCGCAGAGACTTAGTCTTCCTATCAAGAATCGCAATCGGTCTCTCCACATAGTTCAGGTGCTCATCGACCCGAATCTCATCCAAGGGGATCATTGCCGACCCATCGACTACACACTTCTGCAACTGAGAGACATGGAATGTGTTGTGGATTTGACTGAGCTCATTTGGAAACTCCATTCGGTATGCAACCTTGCCCACCCGAGCGGTAACCCTGAAGGGACTAATAAATCGGGGGCCCAGCTTGCCCCACTTCCGAAATCGAATGACACCTTTCCAAGGTGACACCTTCAAAAGCACAAAGTCCCCCACCTGGAACTTGAGCTTTGATTGCCGCCGGTCTGCCTAACTCTTCTGACGACTTTGTGCGACTCATAACCTATCGTGCACCTGTTGAATCAATTTAGTGGTCTTGAGTACTACTTCAATACTCCCCATGACCCAATGCCTGACCTCCCCCAGCAAACCAGGGTCATGCACCTCCTCCCACACAACATCTCAAAAGGTGGTCGGTCAATACTGGCATGATAGCTGTTGTTGTGGGAGAACTTCAGTGGAAGGTAAATATCCCAATTCCCTCCAAAATCTAACACGCACACCCGGAGCATATCTTCGAGCGTCTGAATTGTATGCTCGCTCTGTCCATCGGTCTGGGGGTGGTATGATGTACGAAAATGCAGCTGAGTACCCAACTCCTCATGAAACTTCCTCCAAAACATGGAGGTGAAACGAACATGCCGGTCTGAAACCACTAAAACTGGCACCCCGTGCCGAACCATCACCTCCGAAATGTAGATGTCAGCTAGCTTCCCAACAGATATAATCTTGGAAATCAGTATGAATTGTGAACTTTTGGTCAACCTATCAATAATGACCCATATAGAATCAACTCCATGTGTCGTTCTTGGCAGCTTTGTGATGAAATCCATGGTAATCTCTTCCCATTTCCACATGGGAATGGGTAATGGATGCATCTTATTGTGGGGTCTCTGATGTTTGGGATTGACTCTCCTGCTAGTTAGGCACCACTCTACGAACCATGATATCTCCCTTTTCATACAGGGCCACCAATAACTTAGCTTTAGATCTCGATACATCTTCATGGCCCCCGGATGGATTGCAAACTTTTACTTATGAGCCTAATCCAGAACTATCTGTCCGCATGGATAGGAAGGACAGAAGAAATGAAAGGGGAGGAAACATAGGGAGATCACGTTCAAAATCCATAGCTGAAGAATGGGAAGTTCAAGAGTGAATCAAGCAGCAATAACATTGCTACTGTGGTTCAAGAAAGTTCAGATGAATGGGACGATGGTGATGTACTATGACACATGCCATTTTATGCATCTTTTAGGGTAGTTTTTATTAGAATTTAGCATCATATTTTGTACATTTTCATGTCATTTGTTTAAATAATGTCCAACTCTTGTTTTTTATCAGAATTCCCGTACTACTAGCATTTTTGTGTCATTTTCAGATAGTTCGAGTGGATCGGTACTTTTGAAGCAGCTGGATTCATGTTTGGAGCTTAAATGGAGCTGAAACTAAAGAAGGATGCTAAGGAATAACATGGAGTGTTTAAACTGAAGAATCGTGTCCGAAACAAGCCAGCAACTTGGATCTGCAATCGCATTTTTAGTTTCTGCGATCGCATAAATGCAACGAAGTTTTGTAGGACTGAAATAAGTCATCTGGAGGCCATCTGTGAAGAAAATACCAAATCTAAGATCACATAAGGTATATCTTCGATCTCATTTTTATCCCGAATCTTCAGAAACTTCAGATATGGCTTCGTACTTCATTCAGAAGCAATCCTAGAAAATACCTCAAATCTGTGATAGCATAGAGGCTTTTTGTGATCACATTTTTGTGTCGCAACCTCAGAAACTTCATAAATAGCATCCAACATCATTCAGGGACAAATCTGGAAAAAATAACATTTCTACGATCGCATATCTGACATCTGCGATCACATTTTTCGGTTTATTTCTCCAGAAGCTTCCGTCTTGCATATAAATACGACCCTTATTATCAGATTAGAAGGTTAGACGGTTCCAGACGACAGAAAACATTTCTAAAAGCAATTTTTGATACCTTTCATGAATTTCAGAAGATCTGAAGGCTTCGAATCATCTCATTCACTTAGCTTAGAAGATTATTCAGTTAATATTTTTCTTTATTACATGATATTCGTTTTTAGCCATGTCAAGCTAAAACCCTAGTTTTCAATTCTACAATAGACTAGTACTTTCATGTCATTAGATTTTTCAGTTTTGAGCTTAATGAACGTTTGATTTTTAATTCTTGTTAGTCGGATCACCTAGCTAGGGTTTTTATTATTCCCGTTAGTCAGTTAATAGAATCCATAATTTTTCTTGTCAACTGGTAATAAGCAACAAGTATCATATTGGTTTCGTGTTTGGGATTTAACTCTGATATAAACTAAAAATCATATCTTTACGCTTCTGAGATTGTGAGAAGTATTGGATATTGCTGGGAATTTTACACAGATCATAAAGCTGCTTTTCTGATTTAATTAAGAGCTTGTTTAATTAAACAATAAAAAGTTAGGGTTAATTCAAAGAGCTTGTTTTGATTAACTAATTTAGATAAAATAGATTATACTAAAGCTTGTTAGTTTTTCTCAGTACCAACTTAGATAGAACGCATCTCAAATAACCAGATCTGAACTAATTCCATGATTAGGAAAGTCGCAGCAGAACTGAATCGTTTTTATTATTGATTTTCTTTTAGTTTATTTTCACTGCAATTTTTAGTTTTCAGTTTAATTCAAAAACCCCTTTTATATTTTCTATTTATTGACTAGAATGTGTCTGATGCAAAATGACATTGACCGTTAGGCTGTGCCACTGAGGATTCGACCCTGCTTCCCTATGCTATATTATTAGTGCATCCACCAGTGAAATTTTATTTTCTTAATACGCCTGCGACATCGTGTTAACATACTGACTGTGAGTACATCAAGTTCTGTTGATGCTTGGGTCTTGGATTTTGGAGCATCCTATCACATGGCGTATAATTATGACTGGTTCGACTCCTTCAAAGAGTAGGATGGCACAGTCAAGATGGGTGATGATTGGGTAAGCAGTATCAAGAGTAGTGGGACGGTGTAGATCAAGATGCACGATGGCATGGTCAAGGAGTTAGATTGTTGGTACGTTCTAGAACTTCAGAAGAATTTAATTTCTCTTGGAATATTGGCTAAGAATGGGATGAGGTATGCTGGTGAAGGTGAATGGGTCAAAGTGACCAAAGGTTCTCTTGTTATTGTAACACTCCGTTTGAAATTAAATAAAATGAGTAAATAAATAATAAACTCTAAGCCCTGAGATGTAATTTTTTTTATTATTTTTGTAGCTCTAAATCCATAATATCTTAGCAGGGTGTTGGTATTCGGGAATTAAAAGCCATAATAGAGAGTTTGGGGGTTATAATGTAAATTCCAGATTAGTTTGTAAAGAATTATGAAGGTTGAGGGTTATTTAGTAAATTATGGATTTGAATGAGAAGATTTCAAAAGTTATGGTGTGTTTGGTAAGATTGGGACTTAGATTGAAGGATTTTGGATTGCTGGGGGCTGTTTGGAAAATTTCGTACTTAAGTTGAAAAGTATTGACACGGAGGGGCTGAAAGTGTAGAAATGTAGACGATGGCACATGATTGGGCATATAAAACCTGTCACCTTCTCGCCATGTAAACCCTAAACCTAATAAGTCGTCAGCTGCCACCCTTATTTCTCCCATTTTCGGCCGCTAACCTCATGACCCCCCACCACCGGCCGGTGTTTCCTCGCTTGCTGAAGTCGGAGCACCCTACATCGCCACCATTATCGGAGTCATGAACCACCGAGTCCAGTTCTGCTATCGCCGACCGTTAGCGCCACTGCTGCTGCTGTCTTATGTTGCCGCTGTTCTTAGCCGATGACACGATGCCATCGTCCGCTACGGTGGTTTTCTACCGTGTTTCGTTGTTGGTGTCAAGCAATAACTGTTGTATTCTTCTTCTTCTTATTCTGCTGCTACTGTGGTTGTCGTTTTCGGTGATGTATTGTGATCGTTTGCCCGCCATAAACTCCCCTCTATCTCCGTTTTCGGTTATACCTATCGCACACCGCCGCAAACTGCCGTGAAGGACAACTGGGTTCGAGTCTCGCCATCGGGGGTGTGTGTTTGTTGTTGTTGTTAGTCGGGATGTGTGTTTTCGGTTGGCCAGAAAACCTCCATGGCTGCCAACCATGGTGGTTGTCGCCTCTATTTTGATTCTGCCACCCTCTACTACCACCGGCCACCACAAGGGTGGTTGTGTGTGTGTGTTTAGCTTAGTGTGTGTGTGTGTTATTTGAGATTTTACATTGTAAATTTGTAATCGGGTAGGAATAATCAAAGGAATACTCAAAACCACCACCGTAGGGTGGTAGATGCCGCCTCCTGCCGTCACCGGCTGCCGTGTCCGGTGGCGGTGTGCCTTGCATGTGTTTGGATTACTTTTGGGATGCTTGGACTCGATTGGACTAGAACCCTAACCACCACCGTGAGGTGGTCGCCGCCGCCATGAGCCGTCGTTGACAACCACTACCCGAGGTGGTAGTGGGTGGTGCCCGACTAACGAAACCCTATTGGGCCTAATGAACCCTAATTGATCAAAGACCTAACTTTTGGGCCTATTGGGCTATGATTCGGTTGGAAACCCTAATTAGGGTTTAGAAAACCCTAATATTGGATATATGGGTTTTGGACTGTCGGGATTTGCTTTTTGGATGACTGGATTGGGATTGTGTATTAAGCTCGGCCACACTACATGATTAACCCAATAGATTGATAGACTTAACCCTAATTGTCATTTTATGTGAAACCCTAATTTTACTTGGGCCTTTGAGTTGGGCCTTTCTATTGGGCTTTGGTAATTGGGTTATTAATGGGCCATCCAAGAATAATCGTATGGACTAGAATATGTTGATGGGCTTTAGGGTAAGGCCCATATGAGGGTTTGGGCCCAATTTAGAAAATTGGTCCATAGATGGGCCATAGTTTGGGCCTTGATGATTATATGATATTGTGCCGTTAGAATGCCAAATGTTTGGACTGGAATAAATGGTTGGGCCTTAGGGTAAGCCCATGTAGAGGTTTGGGCCCAATTTGGAAAATTGGGCCATATGTTGGGCCTTGGTTGGTTATTAGGCTTTTGGGCTTTCAGAGTGTGTGTTGGACCTTGGTTTTGGACCAAGTTAGGTAAAGGGTAAAATAGTCTTTTTACCCCAAGCATGGACTTATGGTCGTGTATTGGAACCCAATTATTAATTGGGTGTCATTTTGATGATTGATAGTTTGGGAACCTGTCAACCAGCAACTAGAGTTTTATCCGCGGGACTTCAGCAGTGTCAGCTGAGTCTTCTCACCATACCAATGGGTCTAAGGCACCAAGGCCGGCCCATTTTATGTTATGTGGTACACTAGTTGTAGTAGAGATATGTGGTATGATAGTTAGCTTTATGTTAAGTGGTATGCTAGTAATTATATGATATTTGCATGGAAGACCCCGGGGGGAGCCCGTGGCAGTTGGATATAAGACCATGTGGGTAGCCCATGGCATTCCTAGGTAAAGACCATGTGGGGGAGCCCATGGGAGGGGAGCCCACAACTTCCTTATATGTTTATGTATGTGTTATGTAGTATGATAGATACTTCTGTGATATATGATATGCTTGTTGATTATGTGGTTATTGCATGGAAGACCCCCCGGGGGGAGCCCGTGGCAGTTGGATATAAGACCATGTGTGGGAGCCCATGGCATTCCTAGGTAAAGACCATGAGGGGAGCCCATGACATGAAGGTATAAGACCCTGGGGGAGCCCACGGAATCCTTATATGTTGGTATGCATGGCTTATGTGGTAGAGATAGCTTTTATAGCTAATATGATATGTGGCTTGTGGTAGAGATAACTTGAATAGCTAATATGATATGTGGTATGTGGTAGAGATAACTTTTATAGCTAATATGATATGTGCTATGTGGATTGTGTGTGGGGTATGCTCTGGGGAACTCACTAAGCTTTGTGCTTACAGTTTACAGTTTTGGTTTCAGGTATCATCGATTTGGAAAAGAAGGGCTCGGATTGATCGCAGTGCACTTACCTATGATTTTCGCAATGAATGATTTTGGGATGAACTCTGATAAATGCTTTACTTAATGATGATTTGAGATGTTTGAACTAAATGGTATCAATGTTTTAGCTATATCAAAAATGAAAATTTTACCCTTGATTTTTGGGTCGTTACAGCTATAATGAAAAGGAAGATGAATCATGGATGGATCTATCCTAGAAGGTAGTACGGTTATGGGAATGGTGGCTATCTCCTAATCCTTGAATGAGGGTGGTGACAAGAAGGAGTTGTGGCATCGTAGGTTGCGGCACATAAGTGAGAAGAACATGTCAGTTCTAAGTAAACAATGACTGCTTGATGGAGAGGCTACTGGAAGGATAAAGTTTTGTGAAGCTTTCGTCAAGGGAAAGCATCACAAAGTGAAGTTCGGTACTGGTCAACACACAAGCAAGGAAATCCTAGAGTATGTTCACTCAGATCTGTGGGGTCCTGCACCAGTGAAGTCTCAAGAAGGATGCTCATACTTTGTGACATTCATTGTTGATTATTCAAGGAAGGTTTGGTTGTACTTTCTGAAGACCAAAGATGAGGTGCTTGGGAATTTCAAGGAGTGGAAGACCATAGTTGAGAAAAATACTAGAAAACAGTTCAAGACTCTAAGGACTGACAATGGGTTGGAGTTTTGCAATTCTCCACTTGATAATTTCTGCAAAGCAGAAGGTATAGTGAGGCACCGCACTGTACGAAACACACCACAGAAAAATGGAATGGTAGAACGGATGAACCAAATACTCATGCAGTGTGTAAGGTGCACACAAATATTTGCTAACTTATCCAAGCAATTCTAGGCGGAAGCAGCTAACATTGCTTGCTATCTGGTGAACAGATCACCATCAACTACAATAGACTTGAAGACTCATCAAGAGGTATGGTCCGGAAACCCTCAGACTATTCCAGTTTACGTATATTTGGTTTCCCCACATATTCTCATGTGAATGATGGTAAACTTGAGCCAAGGGCAATGAAGTGCATATTTCTAGGATATGCAACAGGAGTAAAAGGTTATAGACCGTGGTGTACAGAACAAGGAAAAACTCCTAAATTTATCATGAGCAGAGATATAAACTTTGATGAATCTGCCATGGGTAACCAGGGAGGAGGTGATACAAGTCAAGCAGGGAAAAAAGATCAGGGTGCTAGCCAGAAGGTGGAGTTTGCAACTCAAACTGGAGACAGAGTTGTGATAAGTAACCAAGAGCAAGGTGTTGAGTATTTTGAGATATTGAAACTGATTTGGCATTTTTGGTTATTTAGGGAAGCCTTTTTAGGGTTTTATATTTTTGGTAAATATTTTATATTCCCTATAAATAATCATTAGGTTAGCTTTTGATGCAAGCTTTTTCCTTATTAGGGTTTTCTTTGTACGTTCATATCAAATCAATATACACAAAACCTTTGAAGGATTACTTGCATATTATGGTGATTGATTCATGATTGTTCTTCAGATTCCGCGTTCAACATCTCGTCATTATTCTTAACAAGTGGTATCAGAGCAGGTTCTTGTAGATCTCAGCGATTATTGCAAGAATCGATCTTGTTTATGGCGATATTTTATCATGAATCTCACTTTGTTCTTCAAGTTTTGTAAGTTTTCTGAAAAGAAAAAGTGAAATATCTCGTTTTGTTGCAAAACTCATCTCAGATCTGTCATTTTACGTAATTTATTCTTGATTCGTGTTTTGGAAGAGAAATAGAAGAAGAATTTCGTGTTTATTCGTATATTTGTGTTCAGATTTACTATATCTCTCTAAAAATCGTCTCATATCTGTTTTCTCTCTCTAGAAACCATCTCAGATCCGTTTTCTCTCTCTAGAATTCTTATCAGATCTACTTTCTCTCTCTTCAAGTTTTCTTTCTTGTTGAAGATTTAATGGCGAATTGGAGGGTACTAAAACCCATGAAAGAACTTGGATTAAAGATTACAGATCCAAAGTTTCGTATTAAAGAAGGATATTTGTTTTGGGATGTTCCTGGTCAATCTATGTTGAAGAATGCCATTGAGATGTATAATCTCTATGTTGATGAGAAGATTGGTGATCGCACACGAATTTCTTGTGGTGGATTGGAAAATAATCGTTTAAATGAAGATAAAGATTTGTTAAAGCAATTTTCCGTTATCAAAGAATATTTACTTCTGAAGAAAATACAACATAAGTTAGAGAAAGAAAGAAAAGAAAAAGAAGATTTTCTTGGTATTCTTGATGAAGTTCATAATGTTCCTCATGTTTCAGAAGACAAGGTGACTCCTGATGCTTTTGTTGAGGGGGAGTCAGATGTTCATACAAAGGTTTGTGATTCAGAAGTCATTAACTTCGAATCTGGTGTTTCAAATAGTGAATCGCAAATCAAGTCTTCTAAAATAGTGAAAACAAAGGTATTTTGTTCTATTGGAACTACAACAGATGATTTTTCTTGTTCTAATGATGTTTTTGAAGGAATCATTCCTTACAGAAAGCCAATAATACAAGATGTTCAGATTTTCCAAATCCCTAATTGTGTTCAAAAGACTTTTGATGTTCAGATCACGAAATGTAATGAACATGTTCAGATCCGAAAATCATATTTGAAGCCTCTTAATCTGAAAAGAAAGAAGAAGAAGAAGAAAAGTAAAATGAAGAAGGTTTGGGTGCCCAAGGTACAAGTCTCTAATGCTTGTGGAAAAGTTCAAAAAGTTGAAGCCAAGCATGTTCAAAGAAACTTCAATTCTCATTTTTCTTCAGATAAAGATGTTATAAGTTGGAGGGAAGAGAAAAGAGTATTTGGTTGGTTTAATGAAATTTTTGGAAAATTTTGTTTTCCAACTAAAAAGCGAATGTCGTTCTTAGAAGATGATCGTTTTTCTTCAAAGAAGTGGGTATGCAAAAAGTCTTCATCAATCTTGAATCTTAAATGGGTATCAAACGTTTCATAAAACCTTTATCAAAAAAAATGAAAAAAAAAAGGACAAAATCTGGTGAAAGCTGACGAAAATTCAGTAAAAATGGTGAAATTTTGTTGAAGAAATCAATTTTTATTGATTTTTAATGGTTGGAAATGACAAAAAGATGAAAATTTGAAAAGATTGGTTGAAAAGGACATTTTCTGCAAAAAAAGGGTGCAATTCTGACATGTTCCAGTCAACAGTGGGTGCTAGCTGTAAATTGTACTTTTAACAGTGGCTAGTTTCAGAACTTTGAAGAAATGAAGGGTTACATTCAGAATTATACACAAAATTAATTAGTTTCGGAACTTTGGGTCACATCTGCTATTTCCTTAAAACTTTAAGGGTACATTTCGGAATTATTGGTCACGATCGGAATTCTTTTGCAGACAATATCGAAATCGGAATCTCTAAAGGAAATTAATCGGAACAAGTATTGGCAATCGGAATCAGAAGCAACGAATTCGGAGTCTACTGTTCATATTCCGAGCCTTCGGAATGACTCGCAATGAATTTCTAGAATTGGTCATCTACACTGTTCAAACTCCGACCCTCAGAATCAATTTATGGATTCGGAATTGAACATGTCTCGGCATCGGAACTTCTATACTGTTTTCGGAACTACATTTGGTTCGGAACCGAAATCAGAATTGTTTAATTCAGAAACCGAAAATCTTACTACATCCTTGTGGTCTCGGAATCGGAAGTTAAAATCGAAATTGGAAATTGTATGCTTTCGTAATTAACAGGTTTCGGAATTGAGGAACATCCAAATCAGAAATCTGAATTCATCAATCATCGTTCGGAATTTGGATGTCATGTAATCGGAACGCTCGGAATTGATGATTCGATCGGATATTATTTGATTTTGACTTTTTTAAGTCAACAAACATGTTTTTCCCTTTCCAGTGAAGAAGACGCTTTGAATTTCGTTTACAGCCCTTAGTATTTCCGAACTTAACTATTTCTACCCCATATTCCAAATTCTTTCCGATTTTATGGGTTTTTACCATTTTTTTACCCCTTCTTACCAAAATATTTTCACTTCTTATCCTTTTCTTGGTCTTATTTTTTTTTCAAACCCTTCTAAATAATTGCTTCTGATTCTATTCTTTTTGTCTGGTATTTAAAAACTGATAAATAGAAAATAATTTTTGTTATTTTTCCTGTTTTAATTTTCAAGAATTGCGAATATTCTAAAAGGATTTATTTCATCAAATCTGACGGGTTTCGAAGATCTATTTTCGCAAACTCGCTCCTTATGACAGAGCAAGTTATACGCAGACTTACTCTATGAGATAGCGAAGATTGTTAGTGATTCTTCTTAAATTTCCTAATTCTCTCCATGGTATTTGTTGAAGATTCAAGGGGGGTGTTGATTATTCAAGGTGGAGTTCGTATTTCGAAGACGATGTTTATTTCTCTCGCTTTGAAGACCCCATGTACTGATGAGTCTCTGAATTTAGGGGGAGATATGCCAAGAAGATCGAAAATCGTGATCTTCATCAGTTTCAACATCTAGGGGGAGATTGTTGAGTATTTTGAGATATTGAAACTGATTTGGCATTTTTGGTTATTTGGGAAGCCTTTTTAGGGTTTTATGTTTTTGGTAAATATTTTATGTTCCCTATAAATAAAATTGAGGTTAGCTTTTGATGCAAGCTTTTTCCTGATTAGGGTTTTCCTTGTACGTTCATATCAAATCAATACACACAAAACCTTTGACAGATTACTTGCATATTATGGTGATTGATTCATGATTGTTCTTCAGATTCCGCGTTCATCATCTCGTCATTATTCTTAACACAAGGCGACAATAAACAACCTGGACAAGATGAAACCCAAGAGCAACCCATGGGATCTTCGTCCAGTGGTGTTGATGCCAGGAAGGATGATGGAATTTAGGTAAACAAACAAAATTAAAAACCCTTAAGTTTGGATGTAACCTAAATAGGATCTATGTTTTCTCTATTGAACCTATAACTAAGAACATAAAAAAGAAACCTGCACACCCTAGGCAATTTTCGAAATTATGATCAAAGGGTTTTAGGATTACATACATATTGGTTGTTATAGAAAACAACTAGAATTCCTCTTTGTTGATCTCTTGGAAGCAAGCACCACAAGTGTCGTGCCTCTAATGGAATCACACCTAAACTAGCAAGAGAATGAATTAGGAGAGAGAGGAGATAATTTTCGTCCAAGGCTAATGGAGGGAAGGCATGGATGAAAATAAGGGCTAGGGGACTCCTTATATAGTTGAGGAAACTTGGTGCCAAAGCTAGGGTTTAAAGGGATATGCCCTAGGTCCTTTGCTTGGTGACCAAGCAGCCCAAACCCCTTGACTAATGGGCCTTGGACAAAATCTCCTAGGGCTTCCCTAGATATTTTCGTTCACCTCTTCCAAGGAGTTCTAGAGCCTTCCTTTCTCAACTATAAATAAATAACAACACAGTACATGTACTTTTAATTAATCCAATTAATCCCAAAATTACTTTCTGGTTAATTATTAATTAAATAATATGATTTCTAACTAATATATTATTTTCATAACTCATTAATAAATCATTTATTTAATTTATTATTCACATAATAAATTAATCTCTCTCTAAAATCATCTTGTCCAATTGCTCGGTTTGAGGGCAACCCAAAAGGACTGTGTTACTATCAATTGTATATACCAAATTTAGTTATGGGCTTAGACATCTAATACAATAGTCTCCCACTTGGATAAGTCTATAACTATAATTGACAGTATAACTTCTGAATCGATCAGCAAATTGTAGCTTCCAAAAGCCGCTGTCAAACTCTGACCTAGTCAGTTACGTGTCCTAAGATAAGTGATCATATAATCCTCTATTCTGCAAGATATTATTGGAACATGGGACATGGAATAGAATCAATCTCATTGTTCAATACTTTGTTTCCTGATTTCTAATTTGTAATGAAATAGAACTTCTAATTAAACACATTAATTTAGTCATGGCCGGGCCCGACACTATAAGTCAACACCAAATCACCGAGGGGCCCAAAGATATCACTTTTCCCGTTAGGGCAAATGGAACGAATAAACTTTTACTTATATGCTTGCACCATTTACTCATCAAATCATGCATGAAAATACGTTTTATAACATCAATTTACTGATGCATTTACATATTATTAATGCACAACCGACTTGTAAACTACAACTCATATATCTCTGTTTCAAGATTATAAGATATTATCATCTTTAATTACTCGTAATTAATTCCATGAAGTAATCCTCTAAGCATGGGTTAATACATACTTAAATCTCCATTTCTAAGTACTCACGAACATTGTAGCAATACCATTGCTATGTCTAAAACTCCTTATACAATCTACAATTCAATTCATGACAGTCTTAATTCACTACTTCCAAAAGTATGAACGACTGTGGAATTTTGAATAATCTAATCCATTTCTAAGTACTCATGAACATTGTAGCAATACCATTGCTATGTCTAAAACTCCTTATACAATCTACAATCCAATTCATGACAGTCTTAATTCACTACTTCCAAAAGTATGAACGACTGTGGAGTTTTGAATAATCGAATTATTCGGGAAGTAAAACATGAAAAAATGAAACACAAGAATAAACAATTGACAAAAGGTAGTAAACAAACTCATAAATAATTCTCTATTATTTGATCACCAAAAGTCAACTACATTTACTTTTTACAAGTTTCAAAACATAACTATCTAACTACTAAAACTTATATCAATTCTCAGACCTATGCTCCTGGCATGCTGAATGTGTTTAGCCCTACTCAGACCCTTCGTAAGTGGATCTGCAGGATTCTCTTCAGATGATATTCTCTTCACAGTGAGATGACCGTATTCTACTCTATGTCTGATGAAATGGTACTTTCTATCGATATGTCTTGATCTTCCATGATCTATTGGTTCCTTTGTTAAGGTGACCGCCCCTTCATTATCATAGAAAAGTTCCATCGACTCCTTAATGGTTGGAACAACTCCAAGATCTCTGATGAAGTTCTTCAACCAAATTACTTCCTTCGATGCTTCACTTGCAGCTATGTACTCTGATTTACAGGTAGAATTGGCCATTGTCTCTTGCTTGGAACTTTTCCAAGTAACTGCTCATCCATTTAAGGTAAACACCCAACCAGATTGAGAACGGAAGTTATCTCTATATGTTTGAAAGCTGGTGTCACTATACCTAGTTACTCTCAATGTATCATTGCCACCAAATACTAGGACCCAGTCCTTAGTCCCTTGCAGATACTTGAGAATATTCTTAACTGCTATCCAATGAGCGTTACCTGGATTTCCTTGATAACGACTGACCATGCTTAAAGAAAAGGACACTTCAGGGCGAGTACATGTCATAGTATACATGATAGATCCTACGGCGGAAGCGTATGGAATCTTACTCATTTCTGCTATTTCCGCATCGGTACTCGGACTCTGAGTCTTACTCAGTTTGGTATTACTCTGGATGGGAAGTTCTCTTTTCTTGGAATTTTCCATACTAAAATGTTTTAGCACCTTTTCCAAATATGTATTTTGACTAAGTCCAATTAGTCTTTTACTAATATCCCTCAAAATTATTATACCTAGAATATAGGCATCCTCACCTAGGTCCTTCATAGCGAAACACTTTCCAAGCCAAGACTTAACCTCTTGCAAAGTTGGAATGTTGTTTCCTATAAGAAGTATTTAATCAACATACATTACTAGGAAGGTAACGATACTCCCACTAGCTTTGACATATAAACATGACTCTTCTTCACTTCTAGAGAAACCAAATTCTTTGACTTTCTCGTCGAAATAAAGATTCCATCTGCGAGATGCTTGTTTTAATCTATAGATTGATTTCTCAAGCTTACACACTATATTATGAAACTTTGCATCAACAAAACCCTCTGGCTGACTCATGTAAACATCCTCAACCAACTTCTCAATAAGGAAAGCGGGTTTGACATCCATCTGCCAAATTTCATAGTCATGAAAGGCAGCTATGGCTAGCATTATCCTAATAGATTTTATCTTAGCCACTGGTGAGAATGTCTCATCATAGTCAATCCCTAGGGTTTGAGTAAATCCCTTTGCAACCAGTCGTGCTTTTAATGTGTGCACATTACCATCCATGCCGGTCTTCTTCTTGAAGATCCATTTGCAACCAACTATCTTCCGACCAAGTTGTTAATCAACCAAATTCCAAACTTGGTTGTCATACATGGACTTGATCTCACTGTCCATTGTCTGGTTCCATTTGGTCGCCTTAGGTCCTGCCATTGCTTCCCTATAGATAGCAGTTTCATCTAAATTTACCAATGTACTAGCACTGATAAACCTATCACCATCTGTAGTTATATGGAAACCATAGAACTCAGGTGGCATGCTAACTCTACTAGAGCGACAAAGAGGTAATGAATTGTCAACTGGTTCAACTAGAATCTCTCCATCTGGTTGAACCATAACGTCTTCAGAGGCTCCTTCATCATTTGACTCTCGAATTTCTTCAAGGTCAATGGTACTCTCACTGTCCTCTTTGCATATGAGCTCTCTCTCATGAAATACTCATCTCCATGCTACAAAGACCACGTTCTCACTAGGTCTATAGAACAAATATCCAAATGAATTCTATAGGTAACCGATGAAAATACATCTCTCACTTCGAGGTTCAAGCTTTTCGTGAGTCTCTTGTCTAACGAAAACTTCACAACCCCAAACATTGATATGTGCTAACGAGGGAACTTTCCCTATCCACATCTCGTGAGGTTTTTTTGGCAACCTTCTTAGTTGGGATAAGATTAAGAATACGGGCGGCAGTCTTTAAGGCATACCCCCATAATGAAATTGGAAGAGAAGCTAGACTTATCATGGAACGAACCATGTCCAACAAGGTTCGATTGCGCCTCTTAGCCACACCATCAAGTTGTGGTGTCCTAGGAGGATTCAATTGTGAAACTATTCCACATTCCTTGAGGTAGTCGTGGAACTCGATACTAAGATACTCTCTGCCTCTATCTTATCGGAGCATCTTTATCTTCCCGCCCAATTGATTCTCGACTTCATGTTTAAACTCTTTGAACTTTTCAAAGGTTTCCGATTTATGTTTGATTAATTAAGTATAGCCATATCTACTATAATCATCTGTAATGTTACATAAAATCGATTTGCATCCCTTGTGGTGGATCTGAAGGTACACATACATTTGTGTGTATGAGGTCCAAAAAACCTTAACCTCTTTCACAAGATCCAATGAAAGGTGATTTTGTCATCTTACCCAAAAGACAAGATTCGCATGTATCATCCGACCTTAGATTAAATGATTCCAACACTCCATCCTTTTGGAGTTGGGCGATACGTTTCTTGTTAATGTGTCCAAGATGACAATACCATAAGAATTATTTGTCTATACCATTAGATGAATCAATTTGAAATACACTATTACCTAAATTGTCTACACACATCAAAGTTTCATACACACCATCACAAGGTAAAGCTTCAAAATATAAAACACCATTTTTATAAGTAGAAATAGAACCATTCATTAAATGAATATCCAAACCCTTGTCTGAAAAATGCATGAAAAGAAATAATGTTTCGTTTCATTTCTGACGAGTAGCAACAATTTATTAAATCTAAACAAACACCACTACTAAGCACTAGACTATAAACTTAAATTTTGATGATAGGTGAGGATCACCTATTTCCCATGATCAGGTTCATTCTATCATGCTCTACATCCTCACTTCTTCTTAGCCCCGGCAAATCAGAACAAATGTGAAATCCACATCCTTTATCAAGGACCCAAGAATGAGAAGATGATGAGTTATTAGATGAAATAGTGTATATACCTGCAGAAGTTGGCTTCACCTTGCCATCTTTGATATCTTGCAGATGCTTCGGGCAGCTTCATTTCCAATGCCCCCTGTCATTGCAGTAAAAGCAGATAGCCTCTTTGGGATTAGAAGAGGTTGGATTATCAGAACTGGACTTTCCTTTGGGGCTACTATTGGATGACCCTGTATGAGACTTTCCTTTCCAATTTTTCGTGGGAGGACCTTTCCTCTTTTTACCATTTCCTTGTCCAATGGTTAGGACGGGAGCACTAGCAGGAGTGGAGGCAATACATTTTCCCTTCATTCGTGCTTCAGTTTTTTGTAATAGACAGTGCAATTGAGCCAGGGTGGTCTCACTATTGTTCAGATAATAGGCCAGAATGAACTGATCATAACAACTAGGTAAGGAGTTTAGGATAATGTCAATAGCCAACTCCTCATCAATACGCACATTCATCCTAACAAGGCGATCTATGTAACATTGCAGCCTTTGCACGTGGCTACAGACATATTCTCCCTCTTTCATCTTGCATGCCATGAGGGACTTGACCACTTTCTACTTTTCTTGACGAGCTCGCTTATGGTACTTTTCCACAAGGTCCTTGTTCATCTCGTAGGGCCAGTAATCCTCATAAAATCTTTTGTAGCACAGGGGTTATGGTGGCTACCATGATGCAAGCAACTTTTGTTGCATCATCATAGTGCTTTCTTGTAGGAGGCTAATTCTTCAGGAGTGGCCTTCTATTCATCAATCTCATTGATTTCCTTTTCGAGAACATATTCTTTATTCTCGAATCGAAGGTCCATTTTGATATTTCGCATCCAATCATTGTAATTGGAACCATATAATATGACTTTGGAGCAAATGGAAAGCAAGGAGAAGTTATGGTGATTGGAGGATGAGGAACTAGAAGCATCAAGTGGAGTAGACATCTGTAAAAGGATGGTACTTTTAGTTAGATAAGAATAATCCTTAATATAATAACCCAAAATAAAATAATAAGGTTAGGATCCAACTATATAATTCATAACTTAGAAAAGGGATGACGTAATCTAATTGTAAATTTTATGAAGGTAAGTAAATGACGATTTACCAATTCCACCAAAAGAAAAAAAAATTGAAAGAATTAAGTTAAGTGAAATTCCTAGATATTTTGAGATTCATTAAAATTATTCAATGGCATGTTTAATCTCAGATTATGCTCTTCTATTTGTGACTGGGATGTCGAGGATCACAAACAAGATATGAATACCATGCAAATGTGCTTGGTAATCTCAATGTCGTTTATCATCTCAATTGATGTGCTGGTAAACCACACACGATCCATCAACAATTATAATTTATGAGATACCCATCACAACTCTTTATTAGTCCCTATTAGTGTACTGGTTAACCACACATGCTCCACTAACGACTTATAAAGTGTAATGTGCAATTTCATGGGTTAGCATACAAATTCACATTTTTTTAAAGTAACTACAATAGGGATTTTTAATAAAAGAAAGTTTTATTTACTTTTAATAGCATTATAATTTTAATGAGAATTAGTTTGTCCTATCGAATCCGTTCGGCTAATGACCCTCCACTAATCAAGGAAGCAGTGGGTGAGAGTGGACACCCATTCAACTACTATTTTATAGGTAGTTTCCTTATACCCCCATTATAGACTAGCTTCGTGAATGAGGCGTACTAGCGATTTGACTGATTTATTCTTATACATATAATAATAATTAAGCTTTTAATTTTACATATAGTATAAGGTGTATTTTAAACTTTTCAAAATACTAGGTTTTATATCTTAAATTTCGAAATTAATATTTAATTATTTAAATTTAAAATAAATTAATAATGATTTAATTATTAACAGTTAAATAAATTAAATCAATAAGGATTATCCAATTAAATTAATCAAAGAATTTAATCCTAATCCTTACCCTCTAATTTTCGAAATTAGGGTAAAGGATTCCAATTTTATAATTATCCATTTTAATTAAATTAAGCTAACAATTATCAAATATGGAAACCCTATAAGCCTACCATTTTTGAAATTACTTAGGGAGGAAGGCTAGGGTTTCCAAACACAAGCCCTTAAAATCGAAATCCAAAGGGTGGAGGCTAGGGTTTCCAAAACCCTAGCCCTTGTCAAAATTTTGGCTTCTTAGGGTTTAATTTTAATAAACCATAATTTGATCTATTCTTCTATTATAGCTATTCAACAGAAAACAAACCAAATGCTCTAATACCACTGATGGAATTTAGGTAAACAAACAAAATTAAAAACCCTTAAGTTTGCATGCAACCTAAATAGGATCTATGTTTTCTCTATTGAACCTATAACTAAGAACATCAAAAAGAAACCTGAAAACCCTAGGATATTTTCAAAATTATGATCAAAGAGTTTTAGGATTACATACCTTTTAGTTGTTATAACAAACAACTAGAATTCCTCTTTGTTGATCTCTTGGAATAAAGCACCACAAGTGGCGTGCCTCTAATGGAATGACACCCAAACTAGCAAGAGAATGAATTAGGGGAGAGGAGATAATTTTCATCCAAGGCTAATAGAGGGAAGGCATGGACGAAAATAAGGGCTATGGGACTACTTATATAGTTGAGGAAACTTGGTGCTAAAGCTAGGGTTTAAAGGGATATGCCCTAGATCCTTTGCTTGGTAACCAAGCAGCCCATGTCCAAGGGGCCTTGGACGAAATTTCCTAGGGTTTCCCTAGAGATTTTCATCCACCTCTTCTAAGGGGTTCTAGAGCCTTCCTTTCTCAACTATTAATAAATAACAAAACAATCCATGTATTTTTAATTAATCCAATTAATCCCAAAATTAATTCCAATTAATCTGATTAATTATTAATTAAATAATATGATTTCTAATTAATATATTATTTTCATAACACATTAATAAATCATTTATTTAATCTATTATTCATATAATAATATAATCTCTCTCTCTCTCTCTCTCTCTAAAATCATCATGTCCAACTGCTAGGTTTGAGGGTGACCCAAAAGGACTGTGCTACTATCAATTCAAGTATATACCAATTTTAGTTATGGGATTAGACACCTAATCCAACATCTGAATCTATAGCAAAGAGAAGATCAGGGAGGGTAATTCGACAACCTGATAGATGTGTGAATTCAGGTGAACTTGACTCCGTTACTTTTGCTTTAGCAACTGGAGAAGACATTGATATTGAGGATCCTCAATCGTATAAAGAGGCTGTGGAGAGTAAAGAAGCAAATGACTAGTTGATGGCCATGAATGAAGAAATGTTATCTTTAGAGAAGAATGAAACATGTGATCTTGTTCCATTAACAAAGGGAGCAAAGCCCGTGGGATGCAAATGGATCTTTAAGAAAAAGGAAGGGATACCAGGAGTTAAACCAGCTAGGTTCAAGGCAAGGTTGGTGGCAAAAAGGTTTTCTCAGAAATAAGGAATTGATTATCACGAGGTGTTCTCACCGGTCATGAAGCACAAGACAATTCGGGTTCTTTTGGCCATGGTGAGTGCATTTGATCTAAAGCTTAAACAGCTTGATGTGAAAACTACATTTCTTCATGGGAAGTTAGAAGAGAATATTTATATGTCCTGTCTAGAAGGGTTCCTTGATTCTAATAAGGATCATGTATGTTTGTTGAATAAATCCCTGTATGGTTTGAAGTAATCTCCAAGACAATGGTACAAGAGATTTGATTCATTCATAATCTCGAATGGCTACACTCGAAACCAGTTTGATAATATTGTTTACTCAAAGGAATTGTCACTAGATTCCTACATATATCTATTGCTATATGTTGATTATATGCTCATCACAACCAATGGTATGTCTGGGATAAATGAATTGAAGGTGACCCTGAAGAATGAGTTCGAAATGAAGGATTTGGGAGCAGCAAAGAAGATACTTGGAATGGAGACACAAAGGGATAGAAAAGTAGGGCGGTTGTGTATTTCTCAATAGAAGTACATTGATAAAGTTCTGCAATCCTTCAATTGTGATCAGTCTAAGCCAGTTGGAACTCCTTTGGCGGCTCACTTTAAACTTGGTCCAAACATTATACCCACTACTAATGAAGAAAGGAAGTACATGAGCAGGTTACCATACTCAAGTGTTGTTGGAAGTCTCATGTATGCTATGTTATGTACCGGACCTGATTTGGCTCATGTAGTTAGAGTGGTTAGCAGGTTTATAAGCAATCCAGGGAAGACTCATTGGGAAGCTGTAAAGTGGATCTTGCGATACTTGAAGGGAACAACAGATATTTGCTTGGTGTTTGGAGCTAATTCGAAGAGTGACTTGGTGTGATATGCTGACTCTGATTATGGTGGTGACTTGTTGAAGTACAAGTCACGAATGTACTACATATTCACTTTGTTTGGATGTGTCATCAGTTGGAAGTTAACGTTACAATATAATGTTGCTTTGTCTACAACTGAATCCGAGTACATGTCCATGACAGAAGGAATAAAATAAGAGATATGGTTGCAAGGGCTTATTGAAAGTCTTGTTCTGAAGGTGGAGAAGCATGTCTTGTCTTGTGACTATCAAAGTGCTTTGAGTCTTGCTAAGAACTATGTGTATCACGAGAAGACAAAGCACATTGATGTCAGACTGAGTTTCATTCGGGATATTCGGGAAGGAGACAAGTTTTCAATACTAAATATTGATACCAAGGTCAACCCAACAGATAGGTTGACAAAGTCATTGCCCACGGAGAAGTTCAAGCTTTTCTTGGACTTATTAGATGTTCGCAAGAGGTAAGACCCTTCAAGGCTTGATATCAGGAAGGGAGAGAAAGTTCTTGTTCGAGGTGGAGCTCAGAGGACTCTCAAGTAAGGGTGGAGATTGTTAAATATGACTTGAGCATTTGGATCATTCTCATGGAGCATTTGGAGCACATGGAACTCAATGGAGCACTTAGGGTTCATGGAGCATGTGACAAAGGAATGGATCATATGAGAATGGAATGGATCGTCTGACAAATGAACGGATCAAGTGCCAAAGGAACGGATCATATAAAAGGAGGTTTGGAGCACCTATAAGAGGTTTGGAGTACTTGGGAGTAATATGGAGTAACAAGGGAACTTGTTGGGCCATCTGATAAAGGGTTGGTCTAATAAGGATGTTGTTGCTCCAAGGGCATTCCTTCTTGCGCCAAGATACTCCCTTTTGTGCCATGAGGTATCCCTCTTGAACCATGAGGTATCCCTGTTGCGCCATGTAGTATGTTGTTGCGCCAAGCATGGCCTTGTTGCGCCATGCATGTTCCTGTTGTGCCAAGGTGGTGATGTTGCTCCAACCTAGAAGTTCTTGCACCATACTTGAAGCCTGTTGCGACATCCATACACTTGTTGTGCCATCATCGCACAAGATGGACCATCTTGGTCCATGATGAGCCAAGTATGCTATGAAGTCCTCCATGATGCTCAAGATCGTTCAAGGATACTCAGAAGTTGGTATTGCTCAAGATATACACCATGTTGTGCCACCACGATGTATGTTGGGCCATTAGTGTTCATGATGCGCCAATTGTACATCATCCATTATAGAATGAGGTGCTCCATCATTGTGTTGCTGATTCTCATGGGTTGTATGACATGGAAGAATGTTCCAAAAGATGGTGCATGGAGGATTATGATTGGTTGACACCTTTCATGGGCTTATGGGACAATGGGCTTGGTCCATTAACGTTTTAGGTCTAGTCCCTCAAGTATAAATAGGGATACATTCTAGGTCATTTTGTATCTTGAATTCTAGAGTGATAGGCGGATCTTTGTGTAATTGTACTTGTAACCTCTGTTTGAGAGCTCTGAAATAAAGAATACTCCCCTCCTGCCCGTGGACATATGTCACCTTGACCGAACCACGTAAAATATTGTGTCTTGTGTGCTTACAGTTTTGCTAGTTATCCGCTTTACTTCCTAACACATACCATTTACTAAAAAGGTCCTTATACAAGATTAGATAAAACATGAGCATATATAAGGAAAGCAATAAAAGATATGAATAAGTCATGTACCAGTAACCACATCCGGTGCTGCACGGGCCTCATCTGTGGTCAGCTGAAATGCCCTACTCTTCACAACATGTGTCCCCGCCTTGCCCTAGCGGCCATCAATAATCCTCAAGGTGGCTGGTGTAGGCGCCGTCACTTCCGCTCCTGATAATCTCGGACAATCGGCCTTTTTATGGCCGGTCTGATTGCAATGGAAGCAAATCAGAGCATTCTGGGGGCAATCCCTACTCATATGACCCGACTGACCACAAATAAAACATATTGAACCCAACGCCCGACATGCCGCACTATATGGCTTGCCGCACTTGCGGTATCGGCCCTTGCCCTGCTTGCCCTTGGTGCGCGAATTAGAAGCCTTGTGCATCTTAGTCTGGCCCACTATTGTCTGTACCTGCTTTGGTTTTTGCTTCGTCCGAAGATCCAACTCAATCTCCCGCTTATAGGCCTTATCAACCATATCATTCAGGGTCTTGCACCCTGAAAAGCTCATAAACTACCTGATGTCATCCCTAAACATGTCATGATATCTCATTTTCTTCATCACCTTATCCATATCATACTATGGAACTAACAGAGCCCTCTCTTGGAACTTGGCTGTGATCTCTGCCATAGTCTTAGTAGTCTGGTGAAGGTCTTGGAACTCCCTCGCTAGCTGTTGCACCTTGATAGCTGGTGCAAACTCCCTCTGGAACCTCGTAACAAAATCCTCCCAAGTCATGACTTCCACTGCCGCAGACCCTACAACTCAGCCAACCTCATCCTACTAGTTACGTGCTCGGTCCCTCAGCAGGCAGGATGCAATTCCCACCTTTTCCCCTTCAAGGCAAAAACTCATCCGCTGAGCATTCTCCATGTCAGCGATCTAGCGTCGACTAGCGATGGGGTCCTTAGCCCCGAAGAACTCAGGAGCTTCATAAGCCTTGAACTCCTGAAATGAGGGAGTCCATGCTCCTATCTGACCCACAGCGATCTCGACCCGAAAATCCCAGAGTCGCTCCTCCATAAGCTCCATGAAACCCTCATTGATGGTGTCGAACATCACAGGAGTGGCATCCAAAATATTGTGAGTAATCTTGGCTACTATGAGCTCTCGCTACCTCTCATCAATTGGTTCTGTGCTAGAGCCAGAACTAGAGCCTGAACCTGAGCCAGAACCTCCTGCTCGAGTAATCACCACCATCCTCAAGCTGAAATACAAACATATAAACAATTAGCATATGACTCGATGGAATTCTCACTAAACAGGTCTCCTTAGAGTCTCCAAGTCTGTTCTTGCCTCAAGTACAGATCATGTGCTTCCAGTAGTACGGCTGAGTGCACGCATCACACCCCCTTTTTCTTTATAAAAATCTTTTTATAAAATTCTTTTTCTTTCCAAAATTTACCAATTCCCCAGTTTGAGTTCAGATACACCCAAGAGTGTGCCTGAATCCCTCAAACCAAGGCGCTGATACCAACTTGTAACATCCCAAAAGTGTGATAAAAATTTTCATTTTAAAATCAATAGTTTCAAACATCAAATTGTTCCAAAACATTCACAATGTACAATATTAAAATCATCAAAGTAATAATATCCAAAAATCATGAAGGAAGGATGTTGTGTCATCACGTCGGGCTCTTCCCCTTCGCACCGGAAGCACCTGAAACCATGATAATAAACTATAAACACAAGTCTTAGTGAGTTCCCGCAAAGTACCACATACCAAGAATACAGTTGGGCCTAACCTTGGGGAATATCCCAACCCAATAAGCAAATATGGGCCCCACCCTGGGGTATATTTCAACCCAATCATGACATAATGGGCCCCACTATGGGGTTTATCTTAACTCGAACATGCAATAGTGGACCCCGCCCTAGGGTATATGTCACACCCCCAAACCAGAATGGCGGAAACATTCGGGGGCGGAGGACGTCATGTACAGTATCATAACAATGCACAATAGTAAAACAAGCAACAACATCATCCATTGCATTAATATGATATTTTAATACCAGTGTGTTCTTTGTAAAGTTTGAAAGACACCAAAATATGAATCAGAATAAAAGACGAGTCTTGAACATGCTTCGTCTTCTCAAAACCTGGTCCAATGTACCTGTCTACCGGTGACCTGAGAATACAAGTTATTTTGAAAGCGTAGATCAGCATTTAAGCTGGTGAGTTCATAAGTATTTTAGTGTCAAATGTTTGTATAAGTTTGATGAAAATGTTTGAAAGTGTTTGATGTAAAGTTTGTAAGTGTTTGATGTAAATGTTTGTATACTTCCTAGAAAATCCTATATTTTCTACTAAATTGGAAAGTACTCTTCTACCAAGACCCGACTGTTTTGTATGTTTATCCTTTTGTAAAAGTGAGTGTTTTTCCCAAGTATGACTATCGTTACCAGAAAATAGTTTACATTACCGTTTATGTGAGAAGATCACTATATGAATGTAATGGGAAAATGAAGATGAACAGTAGTATTGTATAAAGTAACTACAAATGTACTAACTACCTTAAAACTAGTTTGTTTAATTAAGGTAAAATGTGATGAGATTATAACCATACTTGATTGACTAGTAAAAACACGATGATCAAAGACGTCGAAATGGTATGACATTCGTCACCCATAGACCTGCAGGTCCCACTGTAGCTAGAAGTAAGGTGTAGGATGGTCAATCCCGTATAGATATATACACAAACTCACGCTCTCCCTCCAGGAGACTCTGGTATTGTATAAAGTAACTACAAATGTACTAACTACCTTAAAACTAGTTTGTTTAATTAAGGTAAAATGTGATGAGATTATAACCATACTTGATTGACTAGTAAAAACACGATGATCAAAGACGTCGAAATGGTATGACATTCGTCACCCATAGACCTGCAGGTCCCACTGTAGCTAGAAGTAAGGTGTAGGATGGTCAATCCCGTATAGATATATACACAAACTCACGCTCTCCCTCCAGGAGACTCTGGTTACAAAACGTGACACCGTGGTACATTGTCGTGCCATGAAGTAATGGCTCACATTAATGTTATCTTTGTTATTGTATTAGTATGTTCCTTCTGTTCTAGTTGTAGTATGTTCCTTCTGTTCTAGTTATAGTATGTTCCTTCTGTTCTAGTTATGAGATGTTCCTTCCTGTTCTAGTTATAGTATGTTTGAATTGACTCATGTATGAACTGACTCTTGTAAGTTTCATTGTTCTAGAAATAGTAAGTAGTATTCTCCTAAACTATACCTATTATAGTTTACTAGTATGATTGTTTGACTGTTACCGATGTATAGAAAAGACTCAATTACTTACCAAGCAACTAAGTTAAGTATAATCCTTAAAAATGAGTTTAATATCCACCTATGTATTTAATAAGTATAACTATGATTTTAACCGACATTCGGACTAGTGATCCTACCCCGAGACCACAACCAAACAAGGAACAGGATTCAAGGTATCTAGCAATAGTCCTAAGTTTGTTAAAGCATACTTATACGTAAATAGATAGACGGATATGATTTGACATAAAAAGAAGTTTATAAAAGCTTTAAAAGTGTTTTCAACAAGTTTAAGTATAAGAAATCCTTTTGAATGTAGTTTTCACATGTATATGGTGAACACAATATCATTGTGTTCTACTTGTATTCCCCCCCCCCCCCTTAAAAGCATTTAAAGACATTTAAAAGGTAGATTATATGGGTATGAACTCACCTGTAGTGAGTGATTCGAATGAAAGATCGATATAGGATGCTAAGTATGCCTAGTGAAGTCTCGAGCACAAACTGATCCTATTAAGCATATAATGACACATATATGTATACAATTATGTATATAACAACTAATCATGCAAGGGATTAACCTTAGGTGATAGGAAACACTTGGAATGAAGTGTTACAATCACATATGATTGTATAAAGGGTGTTCACGGCCACACAAGGATGTGTTCACGGCCAAGGAGTGTTCACGGCCACACATGAAGTGTTTACGGCCCTAGACTTGAACCTATGAAGGGTTTACAGCCATGGCTTGAAGGGTTTACGGCCATATCAAGATCTTATGAAGGGTTCACGGCCACATGAAGGGTTCACGGCCATGAACTGTTTAAGATCTTGCACAAAGTGGTTATTTCTTGGTTGGAAATCAAGAGCTTCTAATGGATAACAAGCATAAGGAAAAGATACTTACGTTTTGGAAGCTTTTAGGGTGATTACGGCCCAAAGAACAAGTGTGTGTTCTTGGTGATTTGAAGATCTAAACCCAAAAGAGATGAATTCATGGATGAAATCATAGGGTTTCACTTGAATAAGGAGGATATCAAGAAAGAATGGAATAATCACTTACACTTTTGAAGATCAAGAAGAATATCCTTGATGATACTTGAGAGAGAAATGAGAGTTCTTGACTTGAAGTTGTGAGAAATGAAGAAAAATGAAGGATCTTCATACTAATGAAGAGGGGTTCACGGCCAATCTTGGGTTTACGGCCGTAAACCCTAGTTTGCGGCCGTGAACTCCTTGTGAAGGTGGTTTCGGCTTAATTGCAACTCAATGATCTTAAGTTTATACCTCCTAACACTCAATCCTTGAGTGTACTAGGCTTAGAACTCTTAAACAGACCCTTAACAAAGCTAAAAGTCAACATAAACTAGTCCGACTTTTGATTGAATTGAATGGCTTTACAAGATAGAAATTTCGGGTTGTCACAGTATATTTCAACCTGATCATACAATAACGGGCCCCGCCCTGGGGTATATTTCAACCCGATCATACAAGCACATATGTCACATAACACGTAGCATCCTGTTTCAGATCATCCGAGATTAGGGTTTGGGGGCTGCAACCCGGGCAGGAGGAAGTCTCAGGGTTGCGACGAGTTGTTGGAAGCGTAGAGCGTCTTGACACCTTTCCGAGGATATGAGATTCATGGGAAACAGAGTTATAGTGAGGAAGCAATGGAAGTTTGAAGTTATGGCAGGATAAGTCCTTTAATTGAAAAAGGTGGCAGCGGAGTACGCTGGGCGTACGTGTGTGTACGCTTAGCGTACTCATGTGCGTGACTTTTAAGCGGAGCCACCTAGTATGCTAGGCGTACCAGAGGGTACGCTGGGCGTACTAGGCACAGAAGGAAAACCCTAATTGAGAGGAGTGTCCCTATATAAAGAATGAGATGGCCTCATTCCTGGCCACCATCCTCAGTCAATAAACCCTCTCAAACCCTAATCGTCGTTCTTGAGCTTGTGTGTGACCATTGTGAGATTTTAAGTGTTCTTATGGGATTACTAGAGTGAAGGAGGATCATGGAAGAGAATAGAGTTGGAGTCCAGGCTTTGGATCTAAGTTTTTCTGTGGTTGGAGCATCATTTGAAGGTATAAAGCTTAAAGCTTTCCCATTCTTTTGTTTTGTGCATGATATGGTCCATTTTAGGGTTTTTGGTCCCAAAGCTTGAGGCTTTATGAGTTGTTGCACTCTAGAGCTTAATATCTGTCCTTTTAAGTGTTTCTAGTGTTGAGGATCCATAAAAATGAGGTCTTGAACGTGAGAATCAACCCATGCATGAGATATGAGCATTTTAAGTTAAGAGAGTAAGAGTTTTGTGTGTTTGTGACCTTATCAGCCATGCAAAGGCTTAAAGTCACTGACTTTATGGAGTAAGAGCTATTAGGGAGTCCAGATCTGAGAAATGAGCTAAGGTCTTAACAGGTTAAGACCAAGAGAATGGACTAAGCAAAACTGGGCGTACGCCCAGCGTAATTCCAGTACGCCCCGCGTACTGGGTTGGTTTCCCCGATCAGATTCGTGCATACTAGTGTACGTTGAGCATACCAAGGGAGGTACGCCCCGTGTAACCCCACTGTGAGCTTTTGGGCTGAATTTGTTAATGGGCCTTAAGGGTTGGGCCTGGATGATTGGGCCTGTGTATTAGAGACTTTGAACAGAGAAATATTATATTGTGCTTTGGGCCCTTAGTTGGGATTGCCATTTATATTGAGAATTGGGCCTCTGGAGAGCCCATCTATTATTGGGCCTTGGTGGGCCCAATGGGTTTTAGGTCATTGATGGGCTGGTTAGTGGACTACCTTTAGACCTAATGAGTGAGAGTTGTGGACTTAGTTCCTAATTGGGATAATTGTGGGTTTGGCATAGAGTTAGTGGCCGGTGCGTAGCAGCAACGTCTATAGGAGTTGTTCGTCATCCGAGATGAGTCTTCTCACTATACTTACCTTGAGTGGTAATATATGTGTGACCGGAGGGTCTTATGTGCATATATTGTGTATTGAGTTATCCTGCTTATTTGTCTTTGTGATATGTATGCTGTGTATTATTCTGAGCTTACCGAGTAGGACCGGAGGGTCCATCTGAGTTAGGACCGGAGGGTCCACCTGAGTTGTGGGACCGGAGGGTCCCACTGAGACACATTGACCGAAGGGTCTTACTGAGTTATAGCCTCGAGTGGCTAATGAGTTGTGTATGGTATCTTGGGGAACTCACTAAGCTTCGTGCTTACAGTGTTATGTGATATGTGTTTCAGGTTCTTTTCAGGATCGCGGGAAGGCTCCGGCTTGATTGTACACACCAAAGAAAGAGTTATGTTTTGAGGATCCTGGAGTTGTAATTAAACAATTATGGAGTTGTGATTTGTCAATTAAATAAATGAGATTTTTGTGAAATGTGTTATGAGAATTATATGATTTTAAATGAAAATTTTGTTTGAAAATTTACGGTGTTATAAGTTGGTATCAGAGCCTTGGTTTGAGGGATTCGGATGCACCTTCGGGTATATCTGGACTCAAACTGAGGAATTGAGAAAAATTTTCAAAAGAAATGATTTTTCTAAAACGAGCAAGAGTTTCTAAGAGAAAAACGAGAAGGAGCAGTGTGTACAATCAGCCAGAGCCCGAATGGTGATTTCCCAAAATACCCTTACTTATTTGTGTTATGAGTTATTATTGAGATATTAGTGATGCATGCTAGAAGATAGACTAGGTATTTCATATCTTAGGGCTAGAGTTGCCTGATTTGTGATGCCTTAGCCTAGGAATTTTGCTATATGTGATGTGCTTTGAGTATGTGTGGAGTAAGAGTATCCAGCAGGAATCTTTTAGAGAGAGAGAGAGCTTTGAGTAGAGGAGTAATCTAGGAGAGATACCTAGATGAGCATCAGAGGAGCCTACTGAGAGAGTAGTTAGATACCCGTGAGGGGTAGAGTTGCTTGAGTTCGGTGACACCTTTTGAGTGTGAGTAAAGCAAGTGGAGTTGTAACCTAGAGTGGTTTTACGTGTTGATAGAGATTATTTGATGCCCGAATGCTGCTTGCTTCGTGCTTTGTGGGACTCTTGATGATGGGAGTCAGCTACTAAGTGAATATGACGATATTCAGGAGGTCGATGGCTGGCATCATAAGGAGTTCTTCAGCAGCTGATGGCAGAGAAGTGTGAGAACCTAGTAAGAGCCTAGGGAGAGCCCTTAGTCAGATGAGTACGCTGATAGAGGAGAATATTCATTGGAGAGCGACTAGGTATAACGGGATTGGTGATCGGGAAGTTTGAGCAGATACTTAGGAAATCTAGGACGATCCGTGTGGAAAGTATGGGTAGATGTGGCAGGTAGTATGGGCCCGTACTACTGAAAGCAGAGGACCCATACTTGAAACAGGGAGAATTCCAGAGGTTCTAAGTAGCAGATTGAGAAGAGAGATAACATGGTTCGAGTACCATGATTCGTAGCAGATTGAGAAGAGAGATAACATGGTTCGGTTTCCATGGTTCGTAGCAAATTGAGAGGTGATCACATGGTTCGAGTACCATGATTTGTGGCGGTTAGTGCTTCTGGTTTTACCAGTTATCCCGTTGTAATTGATTAGACCGAGATCAGATGTGATAGTGTGTGGGGCCCGAGGGCCATGTCGAGCGAGTTTTAATGGAGCCTACCTTGAGAGGAAAAATCAATTTAGATTCTGGGGGATTTTATTGGTGAGATTCTAGTTGGAGTCGCAAGACTCAGGGATGAGTAGAGGTGATGCTTATTGGAGGATCGCGTTCTGATTCGAGCAATCGACCGATAGATGAGACGTCACCTTCTGTGACAAGAGTTGTGATGTCCCCGTTCCTGGGAGAAGCGAAGGAGATAAGAGTTTCGGTTTCAGAGTTGGAGGTAAACCCCGTAGGGTAGCATAGGGTTGCAACCTTTTCACCAGAGTATTTGGGTAGTATGTTTGCTGCGAGGTATTCCTTATGCCACGAGAGAACTATTAGTGGAGACTGAGATGAGGACAAAGGGATGCTTTAGTCGAGTCAGGCATGTTTTTAGCAGCGGTTTCAAGTGATCAAGAGGAGTACACTGGGGCAGTGGCCCTCGTCGTTATGTTGTGTATCGGCCGTGAGAGTGAGGTCTCGTGCTTTGATGATGATTCCTGTATTGGGAGGCTGGTCAAGGAAGCAGAGACGAGGTGTGTGATAGTGCATTATTTCCGGACGAGAGTCAGGATTATTTCGGAACAGTTGGGGTATCCAGCGGTGTGTCGGTCTGAGGCTTCGAGATGACTAGAGGCGGTCACGTCGAGAGGATTCTGAGATTTTTGTCTGAGTTACGGGATATTTGGAGTTGCTTGGTTTCCATCGGGAAGATCATTGATGCGATTACGTGGTACGTTCCAAGAGTTAAGTGTGATGTACCCGGAGAAACAGTGTGTGGGGTAGACTGTGAGTATGCCAATTGGTGATGGTTCGAACCGTGAGTGGGGGAGGACTGAGTATATTATTAAGAGGATCAGAGATTTACTCAGGTACTGTTAGAGAGCTGGTTATGGAGATCTACGGTGCGGACACAGGAAATCTGGGTTATTGGTGGAAGAAACGAGGAGCAAGGTTTGCAAATGTTGAGTTCGAGGCGGTCGAGTCGCTGATTTCAAGGTGTAATTGCTGAGAGATGTGGGTATTGGTATAGACTGTGATTTATACTCCAGGAGGGGCAGCAGTTGATTTTTCAACCAATTGCAGGGTCGGTATGAGTAGTTACATATGGATGGTGATCAGTAGAGGATGGAGCCGTGGATTTTCATCATCATGTTTTCAGTCGTTGACGATTTCTTTCGTGTTTCAATTTGTGAGATAAGAATATTTTGAGGTTTCAAGTTGCGTAAGTGGAAGATCAGTGGTTGAGGCAAGACATCGTGAAATGCTGTGATGGTGTACCGAGGTACCCGAATGATTTTATTGTTCCAGTGGGAACCCAACAGTTAATTGTCGTTGGAGTGAAACTGTCTAAGGGTGTATGTGTTGAGGAAAGTGTCTTGCCTACGAGAACTTACATCAGGAGTGGTGGTGCATAAACTAAGTGGGTGTGTGCACTTATCTATGTTGGGTTGTTGAGCATGAGTTAGTGAACTCAGTGTAGTGATGACTTGATGATGAGATTATGAGATTATGAGGTGATAAGAGAGCGAGTGGATCCGAGTGGGGATAATCATTCAGGATTATCGGGGAAAAACCATGGAGTGAGCCCATGGCGAGTCAGTGAGTAAGAGAGTGTTGTAAGACTACGGAGAGCCGTAGCACCCATGGGTCAGTGAGAGAAAGGGTATCGTGTGACTGCGGAGGGCTGCATCATACGTGAGTCAGAGAAAGAGTGTCGTGATACTGCGGGGAGCCGTGGTATTTACTAGTCAGCGAGAGAGTGTCGTGATACTGCGGGGGAGGGGCATAGTATTTACTGGTTAAAGAGAGAGTGTTGTGATACTGTGGGGATCCGTAGCATACTCGAGTCATTAAGAGAGTGTCGCAAGACTACGGGGGAGACCGTAGCACTCAGTAGTCGATAAGAGTGAATACTGTCCCGCCGGGAGCTGCAATATTCCCTAGTCCGAGTATGATGCAGAGGAGTCCTTAGGCTTGTGCAGCCTTACCACTTGAGTCTTCGGGAACTTGAGTGCCGAACCAGGGGCGAGACTGGGGTCTCCGTGTCGGTCGAGAATTGTTATATCCCAGGTTGAGAAGGCTTTATCGTAATCGGAAGGAATTGGAGAAATGGTGTGTGTTAAATTCGTGAATCTTGGGTCATTAGTTGAGTACCAGATTGGAATTGAGTGGTTCCAATTCTGCTATTGAATCAGACTCTCGAGCTTGAGTCTGGATTCGTTCGTGTGTTGAGTAGGCGAGATGAGGTTTCGGATTCGTAGATGGGTTCATTTTGAGAAGTATTGTTCCCCATCAGGTGTCTTAGACCAAAGTGAGTCAGTTTCGTCGGTAGGGGAAGAACCGCGAGACGCATGGAATCAGTAGTTGGTAGACGACAGAGGTCGAAGGTGAGACGATTTCAAATGAGTTGTAGTATTCGCTTGGGGTAAAGAGAACTTCGTGACTTCTGTGTCACGATGAGCCGAGATAGTTATTGTAAGAAGGAAGTCGGTAAGACGTTCTTGTTATGCAATGAGTAACCTTTGGAGGTTCATCTATTGGGTCGAGAGCTGACCTGGTGCTCAGTGTTGAAGGGGATATTTGAGAGAGATCTGGGGCTTGTGTCTGTAGAGGTCAGAGGATATTTCCAGGCGAGCATGATCTTTTTCTTGTGTTCAAAGTCAGAGTTTTGGGTTCATCCTTTCCGATGAGTTTTGATAGTTGTTCATGCAGTGGGTCCTTAAGGGGGGAGATTATGACATTTCCGTTCCTTTTGAGTTGCGATCGGGATCGATTAGAGAATCAGGGTTGGAAGAGTGTTCCTAGAGTCTGTTAGTCGATGGGCGATTAGCAAGATGGTGATTTGCGAGGGTGGTCTGGCAGGGAGATAGGCCACTACAGTTTTCAAGTGCTGGAGAGTCATATCGAGTACCGCAGCGGCAATTGGGTCTGTCCTTCTTCGGGACGGGAGTCCCTGTTGGGATCGGGTGTCTTTGGGAGTGATTGTTGTATGATATGAGGACCTTCGGTGGTGCTTCTCGGGGTTTTGGGCTCGATCTATGTGTTGGTAAGGAGCGATTTCGAGGGCGAAATCTAATTCAAGTGGGGGAGAATTGTAACATCCTGTTTTAGATCATCCGAGATTAGGGTTTGTGGGCTGCAACCCGGGCAGGAGGAAGTCTCGGGGTTGCACCGAGTTGCTAGAAGCGTAGAGCGTCTTGACACCTTTCCGAGGAGATGAGATTCATGGGAAACGGAGTTATAGCGAGGAAGCAATGGAAGTTTGAAGTTATGGCAGGATAAGTCCTTTAATTGAAAAAGGTGGCAGCGGAGTACGCTGGGCGTACGTGTGTGTACGCTTAGCGTACTCATGTGCGTGACTTTTAAGAGGAACCACCTAGTACGCTGGGCGTAACAGAGGGTACGCTCGACATACTAGGCACGGAAGGAAAACCCTAATTGAGAGGAGTGTCCCTATATAAAGAATGAGATGGCCTCATTCCTGGCCACCATCCTTAGTCAATAAACCCTCTCAAACCCTAATCCTCATTCTTGAGCTTGTATGTAACCATTGTGAGCTTTTAAGTGTTCTTGTGGGATTACTGGAGTGAAGGAGGATCATGGAAGAGAATAGAGTTGGAGTCCAGGCTTTGGATATGAGCTTTTCTATGGTTGGAGCATCATTTGAAGGTATAAAGCTTAAAGTTTTCCCATTCTTTTGTTTTGTGCATGATATGGTCCATTTTAGGGTTTTTGGTCCCAAAGCTTGAGGCTTTATGAGTTGTTGCACTCCAGAGCTTAATATTTGTCCTTTTAAGTGTTTCTAGTGTTGAGGATCCATAAAAATGAGGTCTTGAACGTGAGAATCAACCCATGCATGAGATATGAGCATTTTAAGTTAAGAGAGTAAGAGTTTTGTGTGTTTGTGACCTTATCAGCCATGCAAAGGCTTAAAGTCACTGACTTTATGGAGTAAGAGCTATTAGGGAGTCCAGATCTGAGAAATGAGCTAAGGTCTTAACGGGTTAAGACCAAGAGAATGGACTAAGCAAAACTGGGCGTACGCCCAGCGTAATTCTACGCCCCGCGTACTGGGTTGGTGTCCCCGATCAGATTCGTGCATGCTAGTGTACGCTGAGCATACCAAGGGAGGTACGCCCCGCGTAACCCCACTGTGAGCTTTTGGGCTGAATTTGTTAATGGGCCTTAAGGGTTGGCCCTGGATGATTGAGCTTGTGTATTAGAGACTTTGAGCAGAGAAATATTATATTGTGCTTTGGGCCCTTGAGTTAGGATTGCCATTTATATTGAGAATTGGGCCTTGGGAGAGCCCATCTATTATTGGGCCTTGGTGGGGCCAATGGGTTTTAGGTCATTGATGGGCTGGTTAGTGGACTACCTTTAGACCTAATGAGTGAGAGTTGTGAACTTAGTTCCTAATTAGGATAATTGTGGGTTTGGCACAGAGTTAGTGGCCGGTGCGTAGCAACAGCGTCTATAGGAGCTGTTCGTCATCCGAGGTGAGTCTTCTCATTATACTTACCTTGAGTGGTAATATATGTGTGACCGGAGGGTCTTATATGCATATATTGTGTATTGAGTTATCTTGCTTATTTGTCTTTGTGATATATATGTTGTGTATTATTCTGAGCTTACCGAGTAGGGTCGGAGGGTCCATCTGAGTTAGGACCGGAGGGTCCACCCGAGTTGTGGGACCGGAGGGTCCCACTGAGACACATTGACCGGAGGGTCTTACTGAGTTATAGCCTCGAGTGGCTAATGAGCTGTGTATGGTATCTTGGGGAACTCACTTAGCTTCGTGCTTACAGTGTTATGTGATATGTGTTTCAGGTTCTTTTCAGGATCGCGGGAAGGCGCCGGCTTGATTGTACACACCAGAGAAAGAGTTATGTTTTGAGGATCCTGGAGTTGTAATTAAACAATTATGAAGTTGTGATTTGTCAATTAAATAAATGAGATTTTTGTGAAATGTGTTATGAGAATTATATGATTTTAAATGAAAATTTTGTTTGAAAATTTACGGTGTTACATAACAGCTGGCATTCTACATAACAAAATAATGGGTCGGCATTTGTGCCTTTGACCCATGGATACAGTATGGAGACTCGCCTCAATACGAAGATAACCGAACCGCACACTCGAGCTGCTGCTAACACGGCTCCTCACATTAATCATATTCCAAAAATAACCCTAATTAATGATCAGGGTTTTTAACCCATAATAATCGGTCCAAATATTCCTATATCTTAATAAGGGCTAAAAGGTCATTTTGTCCTTTCCATTCATAGCCCAACTTAATAATCCCAACCCTAATGGTCCAAAGCCCAAAACAACGGCCCAAGCGGGTTTTTTGAGAGTACGCCCGACGTACTCTCTCCTACGCCCCATGTACTACTTGATTCACGAAGGGAAGGTTACATGGCCAAGATGCAGTACGCGCAACGTAATTAAATTTACGCTCGGCGTACGCATCAGTGTGCAAATCCTTCTATTAAGGTCTTACTGCTTTAAGACCTAACATTTAACTTCAGATCCAAGTCTAATAAAATGTAATAAGCCATAGAGTTGCAATCTTTATGCTTTTGCATGGCTACAAAGAGTCCAACTCCAAAACCCTAACTCCTTTAGTCATCTAAGACACCATAACTCTTACATGGAAGAGAAACAAGGTCCAAGCTTACATTTTTATGACTTAACACACCCTAAAACATCTGAAATGACAACTTAAAGGTCCTGGAGTATTCCATGTTCACAAGGGTCAAGATTTGGGACAAAAAGGTGTAAAATTCTAAGCTTGAACAAGATCTAAAGAAATATACATCAAGGTTGGAGCTTTATACCTCCAAAAGAAGCACAAGGTTGAGTTGTTGGATCCAAAGACTTGAGAGCAAACAAACTCCTTTGATGATCTTCCTTCACAAACAAGAATACACAAAACTCACTCAAAAGCTTCAGATATTACTATCAAGGCTAGGGTTTTCAATCTCAAGGTTTAGAGGAATGGACACTGGAGGTGAGGACAGGTTTAAGGACATAATGACCTTTAAATAGGGTCCAAACCCTAAAAAATAGGGTTTGTCCCCTGCTTGCGTACGCCCAGCGTACATGCACGTATGCCAATCGTACAGGCGGGACTCATCGATCATATTCAAGGTCCTATGCCCGACGTACCTGGCTCGTACGCCCAGTGTAAGGACCAATTTTGCCAATTTTTTAAGAAATAAGGCTAGGCAGGAAAAATCACCTGGAACACTAGTGTTACAGTGTATCATCTTGATGTTATATGACTGCTAATTCTAGCTTCATGTGAATCTTCTCACTATATTGCTTATGTCATGATTGGATCCTTTACATGTTGGATGCTTGTGTAATGTTATGACATGTTAGTATGGTAGTTAGACCAGTAGGGTCTTGTTTATAGGTTGTGGTTTAACACTTGTGGCTCGTTGATTGTTATTGGTATGATATGTGTCTTGTTGGACTGATGACAAGATTAAGGTAGGCCCGTGAGTCAAATAATGCTCGGTTGGGCTGTTGATATGATCGAGAAATGCCATGAGTCAAACAGTACTCGGTGGGTTGATGAAATGTTCGGGAAAGGCCTTGATTCAAAGAGTACCTAATTGGGATGATAGTGAGATCGAAACAGGTCGTGAGCTAAAGAGGCCCAATACTTGCACATATAGTTGTTACTGTGATGCTTATGATATTTTTGGGAACTCACTAAGCTTTGTGTTTATAGTCATGGATTAAATATTTTTCAGGTTGTGCTTCTGACAGAGGGAAGGCTCCAATTTGATCATAACGCATGCGCATCTCCTATCGATTATGTTAACTGGCTTCTGCATTTTCTAATACATTTTACTGGTTTATTATGATTCGAACCTTTTCTTAATTGTGATTTTTATGAAACATGGTTTTGAAATGATTAATTTATATTTGAAAAATGAAAATTTTGGTATGCACTTTTGGACGTTATAATATCATTAGTAAGACATATATAATACAATAAATTATAATATGATCAAACAACTATCAAACAAAGAGAATACAAATTATAGTAATCATATATCATACAAGAAATATGATAATTTTATAATAGGATAATACTCTGTCATTTACCGTTAAAAAAACATGACTTTATAATTAATAAGTCTAAAATATAAGATTTTTTTTTATAATTACTATCTAAAATCAAAGATAATCGGCTAAAATAGCAAATGTGTAAACAATTTCCAGTTTCTTGTTATTTTATGTAAATAATTGTTGATATTTTGTCAGTTTAAGTTAAAAAAAATCAGAATTTTATCGTTAACGACCGTAACGATATTTTGCATTCAAGATTTTTTATTTAAAATAAAAGTTTTAAGCTCGTACTATCGAACATAGATTTTTTCTTTTTTTGTCAGTTTTTTTTCCTTAAAAGCTAAAAACAAAAATCTTGTTGTGGAATACACCCTTTGTTAGACAAAAAAAATAATAAATAAAAAAACAATCAAAAGTGATTGAATTTTTCTTGGTAAAAAATACCACCATCAAGCCATCATCTTCACCATAGACTTCAATTGACTGCCTCCATCTTAAACCCTCGTTTGCAAAGAAAAATCAGAAAAAGAACCTGCCCTATTTATTGCCTTCTTCACAACACTAAATTAGATTATCATCACGTCATCTCCATAAGACCATCAACACCACCCTTATTCATCCATTCTAGTCACCACCAAGCCACCACCATATCATCTTCTTCACCCAACATCACTCTCCTTCACCCTCTCTTCAAGAAGCCAGGATCATCACCAACCCTTCATCATCTTCATGAAAGAACTATCTGTTCATACCAACGTCATCCATCTGTCAAACCACCCTACTACCATCAACACCACCCTTATTCCTCCATTCCAACCACAAAACGACACCACCATCTCTATTACCTACAAGACAAATAGAAACCCACATGTGATTCCTGACCATCATTGGAGACTAATTGTAACGTCTGCGTTTATCGCTAGGCATTTCTTATAAAAATGTGTATTTACGTCAGTCAATAATTGTAAACTTCTTGCGAATAAATGAAAAAAATCATTCAATCATGTATGTGCTAGTATAAAAGTGATTGGTATACGATATTATGTATATAATATTTGTGTGTAAAAACTTATTTTAAAACTTAATAAATATGGCTAAATAAACAATAGAAATCAAAAGATTATATACGATAAATAATCTAAACAAAAGTCGTAGAGACCGTTATCACGAGCCCTTGAGTATAAAGAACGTTTAAATTTGACTTCATATGAGGAAATTATGAATTTTTGATGTTTCACTTTAAGCCCTACACAACAATGTGTGTCACAAAAAGTGAAATAGAGACTAGTTGCTTTTTAGCCAAAGCAATGTAAATAAGAATCGAATTACTCATAAATATGAATCTGTCGATATATAGAACGTTGAGAACGGAGTTCGTATGAAGAAGTTATGAATTTCACAAGAGTTTTAACAATATAAGCCTTTATAAAATATAATGTGAAATAAAACGAGAATTAGTTGTTGAGACCTAACAGAAAGTTGTAGTATTCGTCGAGACAAACGCGGGGATATAAATAACGTCGAAAACGGAGCTCGTATGAGAAAGTTAAGAATTTTTGAAGATCTGAACTTTTACCCGTGTATGGTGCCACGTGTCAGCACTAGAGTCATTGCTTGATGCCTATGCAAGACCACGATGTGGCAAGCAAAGTACCACAACATGGCACGACCATTTTTAGCCTATAAATAGTTGTGAGACTTGCCTCATTCTTCATAAGTTTCACTCCAAATCCTTTGGAGAACTCCCCCTCTTCTATACCCAATCTTCTAAGGATTTCGACTACTTTATCGAGGCTCTGAGGTATTTAGGAGCCCAACGAAAAGAAGTTTTCGGAGTCGAGATTATGCTTGCGACTTTCCGATTTTTCACTAGAAACTATGTAAGTTAAGTTGCACTTGCTACGCTTTAAGTGTAACTTATATTTATATTCATAGTTGTTATTATGAATCTATAAATAAGATTTACCAGTGATTCCAAGTCAAAATATTGATTGATCTACTTACGTGAATGATTTCTAGGCTAGATCTAGTGAGGTGTTTAAAGTGATTTTTCCAAACAGTATACTTTGTATATCAAACGGATCCTACTTCCGATATGATCTTACTTGATTATTCCTTATCACCTAGAACTAGAAGCATATATTGGGATTATTGAGGAATCTAAACTATTGTTATTATAGTTTTGAAACAAAGACTAAGACTTAGGCCCTGTTTGATAGACATCTTTCTAGGTCTAAATAGATCTTTCTGGCTGAATGGACCGGAAAGACTGATTTGCACAAAAAATTGGTCTTTCCCGCTAAGATATGTCAATCCCAGAAAGCCACAAAACCATATCTTTTTGGTTGAATGGGCCAGAAAGACAATTGTGCCCCAAACCTTGCCTCTTTTTTTCTTGGATTATTAATTTTTTTAAATAGTTTTTTTTTTAATTTTTTTTATTGGATTATTACTTTTTTACTGGATTATTATACATTAATAAATATTATTTATATATTAATAAATATTAATTTATTGGATTATTAATTTCTTTTAGTTAATTTTTTAAATTCATTATTATTGGATTAATTCTTTTTTTTTTGGACAACACCACCACTATCCTAATTTATTTTAAAAAAATCTCATCCATCAGATGACTATCGGACATAATCCGGGTCAAGAATCACACGTTGGGTTATAAAAAAAACTAAAATGGCTAGAAAGAATAACAACATAACATCAACTTGAAAAAAAAAACTAAACACAACCTAATCGACATTTTATTTGGAATTTAATTGTTTGTGTTTAATTACTTTGTAAGACAATTTGTATTTGGATTTTTAAATGATTATTGTGTAATTTTGATTTTGTATGACAATTTGTAAGTTTTTATAATTATTCAGCAACTTCATCCATCATAGTATAGAATAGTAGGATAATATGGTCATTTTTCATCATTCAGTACAGTCAATCAGATGTATAATCAAACAACATGATTCTTTCCTAGTCAGAAAACTTTCGCAGACAACACTTTCGCAGACAGCAACTATCAAACGAGACCTTAGTGATATTTACATCTAGGTCTTTTGAAAGGAAAAAGCTAAGGTGTTAGGCGAAGTGCTGGCCTAACCACACATCATCCACTTTTAAGAAGTGAGTGCATAGTTACTTTCAACTTACATATAGATACAAAGTATTTAAAATGCCTAAATGTTATGTGCGCTATTTATCTGTATTTAAAAAATATACGTTAGATACAATAACATGATAGGATTTTGTTGTCTACTTGATATATTAGGTTTAATTAATATTGGGTATTAAAGGGTGTGTGAAATAATAATGTGAGGTCGTGACCATTATGGTACTATTGTACCACTGTGACCAGTCATCTAACATAATATATATGATGACCACTAACTATTCTAGACAATCATGTGGAACACTAGCAGACTCGCAATCTGTAGGTGTTAATGAAGCATACTATCCGGGAGTATGAATTGTGTGTTCATTTGAGTAGTATATCCCTATGGTTACCTTATTGACATATATTGATATAAAATCCCCGAAGTAGTATTATATAATCGTTGATTGCAATGATAATTTAGGATAGGTCCCTTAAGATCATCATTTTAGGATCAGGGAGTGAGAATAACGGGAATGGGTTATTGGGTTATTTGGTGTGACATATATCTATTCTTCAAAAGAGTACTCTGTTTTAAATAAGCATAAAGAAAAAGTTACAATTTTCTTTTTATATAGATCGGAGTCAAAACATTTTTAAAGAAAATGTTTTAATATTAAAAACCCGAGGTGTCATAACTGATATAGAAAGCATACGCATAAACCAATTATTACATGTCTTACAACTGTTTATTAAACTGATGGCCTTAAACTCCTTAAATCTCTCAGAAGATTAAAACATTGTTATCATTGTGTGTGTGTGTATATATATATATATATATATATATATATATATATATATATATATATACACACTAGTTTATAACCCGTGGGAACCACGGTTATAAAATAAATTAAATTTTCATAGTAAAAATTTATAAATTATTTATCAGTTACTTTAAATAAATCATTAATTATGAGATATACCAAAATTTTAAAATTATTATAACTTCAAATTTAACATATAATTAGAAAAAGTAAATTTGAATTTTGAAGTGTTGCCTAATATTTCTATTTGACATGTGATGTGATATTAATAAAGAGTTGTATTAGAGTGATACATGTCAAATGAAGATTAAAACTATTTATTTATTAGAATAGATATATATATATATATATATATATATATATATATATATATATATATATATATATATATATATAAATTTTAATTATATTATTATGGGTTGAAAACTCTATGTGCTCACCAGGCTCCCAAGCATGACCCACTAAGTTTCTTTATATCACAGGTAGCGGTACGAATGTACAAGGATAACGATGTTTGAATCTTATGAGAGATTTAAGGAATTTAAGGCCATCAGTTTAATAAACAGTTATAAGACATGTAATAATTGGTTTATGCATATGCTTTCTATATCAGTTATGACACCTAGGGTTTTTAATATTAAAACATTTTCTTTAAAAATGTTTTGACTCTGATCTATCTAAAGAGAAAATTGTTTTGGAACAAATTCCTCAAATAATCTATTCTTCAAAAGAGTACTCTTTTTTAAATAAGCATAAAGAAAATATTTTATTTGGCCACGAAAAACTAGGAATGTCACATTTACCCATTACAAAAGCAGTCTGTAAGAATCGCTGAGACAATGGATTTGTGAATCTGTTATTGCTTGCTTGACCTCAGTAGAGAGAAACATGGAATCCCTAGTCGAATATTTTTCCTCCGTCACCGCTTCCATTAATACACCATCTGATTCTTCTTCGTCTGTCACCGGTTCTATTAATACCCCATCCGATTTATCTTCCTCCGTTAGCGGTTGTGCCTCCTAATTCCATCCCTTTTCTCCTTTTCTAAATGGACATCTATGACAATAGTGGATCGAGCGTTGGATTGTGTTGACGGAGGTGTTGCCTATTCCTTAACAAAGAACGCCCATTCCTTCTCAAATCATAAAGCGCAACCCATGGTGTGATAGACACTCAGCATGTAACATTATTTCCTTCTCGATTTGTCTGTGGTTGTGACTCGATTAAGAATGGAGAAAATGAACTGCAATCGAAGAAGATGTGGGAAGGAAAAGACGAAACTGGGTGAATGAGTAGTGGGGTAGACGTAAGGAGTGGGTGGGGTGGGGTAGGGGGTATTATTTATTTAATTTTGTCTTTACTTAATAATAAAATTTAGTTAAAAAAAGATAAAAGAAACTAAAAAAAAGTGCAAAAAGGCCATTTTGTGTAGCTCAAAGACCATTCATGCAAGTTTTAGAAATTATAGGGATCATTTGTGTAAGTTTAAAAACCACAAAGACCATTTGTATCAAAAAAAAAAAAAAATTAACAGGAACTAAAAATTACTTTTTGATAATCAAATTAGGAGCATCAGTGACAAAAACAATAAACTATAGGAATTATTTATGTAATTTTCTCAATACATAGATTCTCATGTTACGATCGAAATTCTAGAACATTCAGTCGTGGTGGTCCGATATGATGGTCTTAAAGTGGTTTGAACTTTTGACCGGATAATGAATTGTGGACAATTCTAGATCCCTCTTGCAATTATATATTTAAATTAGATAGAATTTTTCCTTATGTGAAATGAAAATAGCCCTAAAAGTAACAATGACCGATAGCAACTCATAAAATCGAGTTTTATTATTAATATTGAAAAGCACATATTACAAGAAGATTAGAATGAAAACAATGATAAATAACTGCTCATAAAATATATTTTTAGCTCTAAGTTAAAGATGATAAAAGGTTAAACATATGCTAATATCCACTTTTTATTTGGAACCAGCAAAAAACTATATTAAAAAACGAACCACAAGTTTAGCAAGCCGCTAGATAAGACGACAAAACAGGAGAAATATAAATGGTTTATACGGAGATAAATAGTCCAGAAAATCTGGACATAATTGCCCCTATATTTTCTCTATACATACACAAAGAAATAATATCATCAACATTGCTTGGAAAAAAAAAACTTCTCTTATTAAATATAAACTCACAATGTGTATGGTAATCAGTAAAATTTTAAGAGATTGGACGTATTCAACAAAATTAATTAGGAGCCGGAAGATGCATATGATTAAAGCAGTCGAAAATTTTGAAATATATAAAATTACCTAAAGGATATTTGTATAAAAGATAAATTGAAAAATAATAATAACAAAATAAATGTCTAACTATAATTTATAGAATTTAGAATAAATTATTGAATTTGTTAAAATAGTTGGTCAAAAATTACGTATTTAGTCCTTAATGTTTATTTTGCACTGGGACCATTCTTATGATATTATTTTATAGAGATTTTGGTTCGTAATAGACTTTAAAAAAGTATATTTTCTTTGTATATTCCTTTTTTGATTGATTTATTTTTAAATATTAAAAGAAATTGTTTAACTAAATATTTGGTCCATGAACCTCATCAACTACTACCATTAACCACCACAACCGTCATATACCACTACGACCTTTGCCATTGACAACCACCATCTCCATCGATCGCCAGCATTAGCACTAACACCATTGTCATCAACCACCGCTAACACCACTACCATCAACCACCATCAATGTCATTAACAATCTTAATAATTCCAGAAATTCTAGAAAAATACACAATAACAATCACAATAGTTCAAGACTAATGCATCATAACGATATCATAAATCTTTAAAGGTTTTTTCATTTTTGAGAATCTCAAAAAAGATATGCATAAGAACAATCCCAAAAAATCTCAAACAATCCAAGAAAATTTTTCATTTCTGTAAATCCAATTGTTCATCGGTTTTTATTTCTCGTTTCTACAAACCCGACCATAAGAGCAATTCCAAAAATTCTCAAACAATCCCAAGAAGAAGATGGATCAATAAATCTACAAGTCGTCTTCAAACACAAATCCTAAAATCAAACTTGAAATCAACTTTTGACTCTTCGTGAAATCAAACTAGAAATCAGAAATTGTTTGCGTATGGGAAGAGCGCGTTTAATCATGGTAAGAGTCTGATGAAGTTGCCGGATTTACAGAAACGAGAAACATTTGGACATGGACTCTTTAGATGTCGAACATTAACTCTTCAGCGATGGAATTGCCAACTGAATCTTCAGACAATGGAGGTGGTGATTCAAGGCTTATGACTTTAATTGTCGATGTGATGCAGCCAGTGACGAAGAAGAAAAGGAAATCTAGGGCTTGGATTATAAGTTTGACGGTGAGCGGACTAAATGGGTAAGAAGATGGGTTTAAGAGTAGAATGAAGGAGACTAGCATCATGTTCTCGATTTCAAGTTAACGAGTGAAATGAAGGGAAATAGATGGAAATGAAAAGAAAATAAAAGAAATTGGTGCTCCCGAGTTTCATTAAAGGAATGAAATGAAAGGAAATTTAAGGATCAAGTTCCTTCCAATTTGGAAGGATTTGGAGATAAATGAACAAAATATTTAATATTCCGTTCACTTCTTTCCAACTCGAGAATACAAAATACAAATTTCTTTTCCTTTATTTTCTCATCTTTTATCTACTTACTTTCTTCCCCCCCCCCCCTCCCCCCCCCCCCCCCTTCATTTTCTTTTCTTTGCTAACAACCCGAAAATCAAGGGTAAAAATTTCATTTTTATTATAATAAAAAACACCATTGTAACTTTATCCAAACATTTAAAAGAATTTCAAATAAGACAATTATCAGAGTTCATTCCCAAAGATCACACATTGCGGAAAACACGGGTGTATGCGTTGCGATCAAGTCGGGCTCTTCCCTTTCGAAACGGAAGTACCTAAAACCATAAACCACAAACTGTAAGCATAAAGCTTAGTGATTTCCCCAAATACTACATACCAATCGAACCATAAATAACATTCATCTCAATGAGCCATACTTAGCATACATATACCATAATCAGTAAAGGTGCTATGTGTCATCCATAGTCTCGCCATTATGCCACGAGCCGCCTCGTGGTCTGCCTTGTCAGGCCGGGGGCCAAAACCCTGGGTCTTACAGACAAGCGCCAGGAGCCACCTCCGGGTCTTCCATGCAAGCATCACAAAGACAACTAGCATACAATCTACACTACTTAACTAATTAACTGCCAGAGTTCAGACTCTCGTCTTACATACAGTTTTCCAAGAGCCGCCTCCTGGTCTTTCATACAAACTGCTACGGGTTATCCCCGGGTCTTCCTATAATACCTAAACCAAAATGGGTCGGCATTGGTGCCTTCGACCCATAGAACAGTGAGGAGACTCACCTCGAATGCAGAAGCTCACTGAAAAAAAATCCTTAGTTATTACCCTGCCGACTTCCCAAGCTATCAATACCAACAACACACCCAATTAGCAATTGGGTCCCAAGCTATAATCCATAATCCTTACTTGGGGTAAAATGACCATTTTACCCCTGACCCATCATGAACCAAAACTGAGGCCCAAATCCAAAAGATCCACAAAGGCCCACTAATGGCCCAATTTTCCAAATTAGGCCCAAGCCCATATGGGTCTTATCCTAAGCCCACAATTTTCTTAATTACAATTCTGATTACCTCAAATACCCCTTTAGAATAACTTGGTCAAAGGCTGAAGTCAAAATTCAAAGTCAACGGTCTGAGTTGACCCAAATCGCCGAGTTTATCCTTCAACTCGCTGAGTTACTCTAACAACCGCAAAGTCGGGGAAAAACTGATCCAACTCGCCGACTTTATCCATAAACTCGCCGAGTTCGCCAGAAACCCATATCTTAATACATTAAGTCAATATTATCGACTCCAAGAACTCCACAACTCATATCTCGACCAATATGAGTTCTAGAAGGGTAAAGTTTCCAACTTTACCCCTAGGAACCACCTAAATGGGTCCAAACCCAAACCCTAGACTTAAAAGAGTGAGGGCTTAACCATTAAGCACTTAATCATCAAAGACAAAACCCCAAAATGCAGATCTGGCCCCATAAGGCTAGATGGCTAGGTAAAGTTTCCAACTTTACGCTTAAGTATGACTAGGGAAAGCTCAAAATCTCAAAAAGGGCTAAATGAAAGTCTTAATGAATGCATGAAGCCGTTAAATCCATAAGGTTGGCACCTTTATGCCAAAAGAGCTCATGTAGACCTTAGATCTAAAAGAATAATCATTTGAGATGTCCTAATCCTCAACATCCACCCAACCATGGCTAAAAAGCATAAACTCTAACCCAAGAAGAGATTTAAGCAACTAATTAGCATGGTGAGAGCTTGATACCTCAAAAACTTGGCAAATGAGACAGGGATTCTAGATCCAAGACTTCGTCTTCAAGCCAAGCAACTCCTAATTCCTTAGCTCCTTCAACAAGCACCAAAAATGAATTCTCAAGGCTCTCCCCAAGCTCTCACACTCAACAATGGAAGATAAGGCTCGATTTTAGGGTTTCTGGATAGAGGAGACTGGTAAGGAGGCCAGCCAAAGAACTTAAGGTCTTTAAATAGGGTGCAACACCCTAAAAAATTAGGGTTTCTCAATTAGCGTCCAAATCGTCGAGTTCCCTTCACCAACTCGTCGAGTTGTTTCATAAAAACACGCGACCCAAAAGCCTCCAACACGTCGAGTTTCCCACCATCAAATCGTCCTGTTGGTCCCTAGAGGGGATTTATTTCCATAATTAATCTTCTAGATTCCGAGTATTACAACTCTCCCCCACTTAAATTAGATTTCGTCCTTGAAATCGCTCCATACTAACACTCATATCAAAACAAACAACCTGAGGAACACAATCGAAAATTGTGCACATAAGACAATCTTCCCAAGACAACCGAAACCCAAACCGAAACTTCCATCCCAAGGACAACAATCAAACCCTCAGCCTCTGCAAACCACTTCTACTTTTCTGAGATCTATAATCTATAATGATCTGACTCCCCGACAGACCGCCCACGCTGAAACAACTCCATGCCAAACTCTCGACGATTAACAGACCAAACATAATACTTCTAACCATGATCATACAACGGTCTATCCAAATCTACTGAAACCATCCTTAGAATAGTTCTTCAAGCCCGATGAAGAACGACTCCTGAATCTCTTGAATAAAAACCAATCCTACCTCACCTGAAATCCGAAACCTAAAGTCTCAATTGTCTGACTCCCTGTCAGACCTCCCACATCGAACCGCCACCATGCCAAACCCATAGAGTTTCGTACCAAACGAAATGCTTCCAAGGGAACAAATTCACTGACCATATACAGCTACAAAACACTTATACTCGACAAAAGGCTCAGATAATATTTCGAGTAGAAGATTCATCCGTGCAACAGTTAGACTCAGACGAGAATTGCGCAACAGGGTCAAATCAATTACTCTTAGATTAACTAATCCCACTGCGAGTAAATTAGCATTTCCCAATCAACCAGTTATCCTAATCCCACACGAAACCTCAAATCACAACTAGTGCCTAAAGCACCACACTGCCTCCTGGCTGCTTCCTACAAGTAGTCGAGACCTCCTTGGTCCCAACTCCTGCCAACTATTTGAAATATCGGATTTCCGCTCGGCTGTTGAGCCAAAAGACACTCCCACAGTCGCCCTACGCGACTTCCGAAAGAAAACCTCAACTGATAATAATTACCCGAACCATCACGACACCAACCCGATGCCAAACTGAATGGTATAGGGCCAACTGTGTCCTTGTCTCATACCCAGTCTCTGCGACCTACCAACATGTTGTGGCCCTCCCACAGCCTTGCGAACATACCCACCTTTGTCTAAACCATCCGAAGAAATCCGTGAGCAAATCACAAACTTGCCACAGTCTCACCGTTGTACAAGGATCGGTGAATGCTACGGGCCACCCCGCAGTCTTACAACACTCCTACTCAATCTGCGAACTAGTGAATGCTACGAGTCACCCCGCAGTCTTACAACACTCCTACACGATCTACGAACCAGTGAATGCTACGAGTTACCCCGCAGTCTTACAACACTCCCACTTGCCACAACCGCCGCCCATGGTCTTGCCACTAATCTATCAGCCTGAACACATCCGGAGTCGAGTAAGCACTCGACCAAACACCCAAGCTGAACTTAAGTCATGCCTGGAACCCCAACCTGGGTCCCCCAAAGCTTGTTATCCGACACCAAGAAGGCGTGAACCCAGAAATTGGGAAGTTTTCCAAACTCCCATCCACACAATCCTCAATACAAACGGCCACTTGCGTCGCCTTCCTCTCCGATGGGAATGCAAAACACCTCCTAGTTTCACAACTGCTTCTGATTCTGGATACCCGAACGATTCTCCCCCACTTTGATTCGACTAAGCTCTGACAGCACCCACGATTGGAAGGATTCCCAATCCCTCTAACCTTCCATTGATCAAAATGCTGACAACCTGTGCTTCCTAATGCTAGTGATCCATTACTAGCCAAACTCAAAAGACCGCACAACCCCTGAAGAACAGCTGAACACTCCCCGAAACCCAGCAATACTGATAACCCTGAATACTATAAAATGATACCACACTCAAATCCTGGATTCCAAAGAGCAGATACTCCGACAAAACCTCAGCAACAAACCACTTCCCTCGACACCTCCAAAATCAAATCCAAGCACAATTTCTAAAACCATTAAATCATGGCGATACTAGACAACTATCCCATTGAATCCTGACCATAAACCTTCCACACAATGCCCCCGAACCTATCTCGACTACTACTAAGATAACACAGAACACTCCAAATCCGCTATAAGAGAAACGAACCTTCGCTAAACCACTACAGATTCATGGCATGCAAATGACATATAGCATTTCTTGAAGATATAACCCAAACATAAGCAGAGAAATAAACCAAAAGATACGCTTATCCAAAACCGATGAAAGATTCCAAACAACAAAATTTAGATAAAACTGAAAAGAAAGCAAAAGATACATACCCGCAACATCGCCTGCTGGAGTCCTGACCTCCCCTGACTGACACTGCAAAGCTCAACTCCTTTCCGCTGGGGCTCCTGCTCTACCCTCTCATCCATTGATAATCCTCAAAGTAGCTGGAGCAGGCGCACTCAATGCTCCTCCCCTCAACATCGGACATTCGGCCTTCTTGTGACCCACCTGATCGCAGTGAAAACATAACAGGATTGCCCCTTGAGGACAATCCCTACTGACGTGACCAACCTTACCACACTTGTAGCAGCCCAAACCCCTAGAACGACAAACTCCATCATGCATTTTCCCGCATGTGATGCACTGACCTCGGCCCTTCTAGCCTCTTAAACGCTGATCAGAAGTCTTGGGTCTCTTCCCGGGACCCTGCACTATATGCACCTGATCTGATCCCCTCTTCCCGAGGTGCTCCAAATCGATCTCCCGCTCTCGTGATCTAGAAACCATATCATTCAGGGTCTCGCACCTTGAAATACTCACAAACTCCCTGATGTCATCCCATAGCATATCATGATACCTCACCTTCTTCATTTCCTCATTTGCTGCATACTGGGGTACCAATAATGCCCTCTCCCGAAACTTGGCAGTAATCTCTGCCACAGTCTCAGTAGTCTGGCGGAGATCCAAAAATTCTCGCGCCAACTGCTCCACCTCAATCGCAGGAGCAAACTCAGCTCGGAACCTAGTCGAGAAGTCATCCCATGACATAACATCAACAACATCATCACCCAACTCACTACCAACCTCTTCCCACCAATCTCGTCACATGTCCTTCAACAGGCAGGAAGCATATCTGACCTTCGCCTCCTCAGGGAAGAAACTCGTCCTGAATGCGTTAGCCATACCCGTTAACCATCTCCTACTAACAATGGGGTCCCTCTCCCCATGGAACGCATGAGCTCCACAAGCACGGAACTCCCAGAGAGAAAGAATGCGAGCTCCAACAACAGCTAAAATCTCAGCATGGAATGCGCCCAAGCGCTCATCCAGATATCCGAAATACTGTGAGAAATCTCCGATGAAATGAACTCCCGCAACTACTCACTAATCGGCTTAGCACCTGCACCTGAACCGGAACCCGAACCAGAACCAGAACCTGAACCACCTCTCTGAGTGCTCATCTCCAAACTGAAATACAACAAGCCAACAATCAAAACACGCCCCAGAATCCTCCTCTCATAAGCTTCTTAGATTCTTCAAGACTCTCATCGATTCGAGTATGGATCCTGTGCTTTCAATAATACGGGCCCAATACAACCTTCCACACATATCCATAATTTCCTTAGAAATCCTCCTGAATCCTCTAAGTCGCTTCCTCACACAATGCGCCAAAACTCACTAAACCGCACAACTAACCCATTGAAGCATATCCTAGGTTTTCCTAGGTTCCCGACCTCACCCAACCCTCAGCTGCTGAAGGACTCTCGCCAATGTCAACTAACTTCCTCATAAATATAGTCACATGCAACAGAGATCAGATAATCCTTTGAGTAAAAGACTCCACCCTAGAATGGTTGGACTCAAACAAAAGCTGCGAAATAGGGTCAAATCCATCACTCTAAGAATATTTAACTTGTGTCGCATGCGACTTAGAATATTCACTTAGCAGTCAGTTCACGTCACTAAGAGTCCCACAAAGCACAAAGCAAGCAACATTCATGCAACGAAAAATCTAACGAACATACACTAATCAAGCCATTCAATCCACTTATCAGATATACATACTAGCATGTGATGCTAAAGCTCATACAATCAGGCATATAAAGGCATCTCTCCTATCATGAAATACTAAGTAGATCCTTAGCCCTAATCTAGCATGCAATTCTCATAAGCATAACATATATCATAATAAACGTGTATTGGTATTCTGGGAACCACTTACTTGAGCTCGTCTGATTGAACGCATCACACCCCTTTCTTTGATTAGAAATTCCTTTTTAATTAAATGTTTATTTTATAAAAAATTTCACCAAACCCTCAGTTTGAGTTCAGACACACCCGAGAGTATGTCCGAATCCCTTAAATCAAGGCTCTGATACCAACTTGTAACAACCCGAAAATTAAGGGTAAGAATTTTATTTTTATTATAATAAAAAACAACATTGTAACTTTATCCAAACATTTAAAATCATTTCAAATAAGACAATTATCAGAGTTCATTCCCAAAGATCACACATTGCACAAAACACGGGTGTATGCGCTGCGATCAAGTCGGGCCCTTTCCTTTCGAAACGGAAGTACTTGAATCCATAAACCACAAACTGTAAGCACAAAGCTTAGTGAGTTCCCCAAATACCACATACCACACATACCAATCGAACCATAAATAACATTCATATCAATGAGCCATACTTAGCATATATATACCATAATCAGTAAAGGTGCTATGTGCCATCCATAGTCTTGCCATTATGCCACGAGCCGCCTCGTTAGACAAGTGCCATTATTCCTTGTCAGGCCGGGGGCCAAAACCCTGGGTCTTACAGACAAGTGCCAAGAGCCACCTCCAGGTCTTCCATGTAAGCATCACAAAGACAATTAGCATACAATCTACACTACTTAACTAATTAACTGCTAGAGTTCAGACTCTAGTCTTGCATACAGTTTGCCAGGAGCCGCCTCCTGGTCTTTCATACACACTGCCACGGGTTATCCTCGGGTCTTCCTATAATACATAAACCAAAATGGGTCAGCATTGGTGCCTTCGACCCATGGAACAGTGAGGAGATTCACCTCGAATGCAGAAGCTCACTGAAAGAAATCCTTAGCTGCTGCCCTACCGGCTTCCCAAGCTATCAATACCAACAACACACCTAATTAGCAATTGGGTCCCAAGCTATAATCCATAATCCTTACTTTGAGTAAAATGACCATTTTACCCCTGACCCATCATAAACCAAAACTGAGGCCCAAATCCAAAAGATCCACAAAGGCCCACTAATGGCCTAATTTTTCCAAATTGGGCCCATCCCCATATGGGTCTTATCATAAGCCCATAGTTTTCTTAATTAAAATTATGATTACCTCAAATACCCCCTTAGAATAACTTGGTCAAAGGCTAAAGTCAAAAGTCAAAGTCAACGACCTGAGTTGACCCAACTCGCCGAGTTTATCCTTCAACTCGCCGAGTTCCTCTAACAACCGCAAAGTCAAGGAAAAACCGATCCAAATCGCCGAGTTTATCCATAAACTTGCCGAGTTCGCTAGAAACCCATATCTTAATACATTAAGTCAACATTATCGACTCCAAGAACTCCACAACTCAAATCTCGACCAATATGAGATCTAGAAGGGTAAAGTTTCCAACTTTACCCCTAGGAACCACCTAAATGGGTCCAAACCCAAACCCTAGACTTAAAAGAGTGAGGGCTTAACCATTAAGCACTTAATCATCAAAGACAAAACCCCAAAATGCAGATCTGACCCCACAAGGCTAGATGGCCACGTAAAGTTTCCAACTTTACGCTTAAGTATGACTAGGGAAAGCTAAAAAAGCTCAAAAAGGGATAAATGAAAGACTTAATGAATGCATGAAGCCCTTAAATCCATAAAGTTGGCACCTTTATGCCAAAAGAGCTCATGTAGACCTTAGATCTGAAAGAATAATCATTTGGGACATCCTAATCCCCAACATCCACCCAACCATGGCTAAAAAGCATAAACTCTAACCCAAGAAGAGATCTAAGCAACTAATAAGCAAGGTGAGAGCTTGATACCTAAAAAACATGGCAAATTAGACGGAGATTCTGGATCCAAGACTTCTTCTTCAAGCCAAGCAACTCCTAATTCCTTAGCTCCTTCAACAAGCACCAAAAATGAACTCTCAAGGCTCTCCCCAAGCTCTCACACTCAACAATGGAAGATAAGGCTCGATTTTAGGGTTTCTGGACAGAGGAGGCTGGTAAGGAGGCCAACCAAAGAACTTAAGGTCTTTAAATAGGGTGCAACACCCAAAAAAATTAGGGTTTCTCAATCAGCGTCCAACTCGCTGAGTTGGTTCATAAAAATGCGCGAACCAAAAGCCTCCAACACGTCGAGTTTCCCACCATCAACTCGTCGTGTTGGTCCCTAGGAAAGGGGATTTATTTCCACAATTAATCTTCTAGATTCCGGGTGTTACACTAAAACTCAAGAATTAGGCGTAGGAGTCGCAACTTTCATGTAATGGTGAGTCACCGCCTCTCGCAGTAGCTCTGACAATAGAGAGTAGTGAGCAAGTCGATGGGAGTCTCTATTTGAAAGGGGATGGGGTAAAAGTGTGGGAACAATTGAAATTGTCTTATTGATTTTTATTTAATAAACTAAAAAAGAATAAAAAGAAAAGCTAAAAGGAATAAGAAGGGTATAATAGTCTTTTTGAGTCTGGAATGGACTAAAATAGCAACAAAATATACCATAAGGACAATGACTGATTGAAAAATAAAAGTTAGGAACCAAACGCATAATTTTAATCAAACCACGAGGATGATTTCAGTAATTTACTCTAAATTTTATAAATACTCCATAACTATTTTTATATTTTCATAGGTTAACTTTGTATTGTTTTCATATATAATTATATAGAAATCCCCTCCCCCTCCCTCCCTCCCCCCCCCCCCCCCCCCTCCTACTAAAATCTATAAATATATTGATGCATACATAAAAAGGGTACACTATAGTGATCAATATTACAACATACTATTTTACAACGTTTTTTTCGTATCGATGTTTTTGAAAAGCAAAATTATGGTCGATAAAGACTTATTTTTCATAACCGGAATATATAAATATTAACACGTAAAAAGTGAAAAAAACTAAACACCAACGAGAAATGAAGGCTAAAAGAACAAAAAAAAAACATAAAAAGGTGAAAACAAGAAAATAATTTTAATAATATTTTAGTCATTTTGTTAATATTTATATGAGTTTTTTTGTTAAATAATTGAGTAAATTACACGAATGGTCCCTATGGTTTGGGGTAGCGACCATTCGTGTAATTTACTCTAAATAATTAGTTTTTGCATTCAAGTTTTTTTTTTATTTAAAATAAAAGTTTTAAGCTCGTACTATCAAATATAGATTTTTTCTTTTTTTGTCAGTTTTTTTTCTTAAAAGCTAAAAACAAAAAGCTTGTCGTGGAATACACACTTTGTTAGACAAAAAAATAAAATAAATAAATAAATAATGTATCATCCGAAATCTAGAAGGTCAATTATGGAAATAAAACATCATTTCTAAATGCCAACTCGTCGAGTTTGGGGGAAGAAACTCAACGTGTTGGAAGTGTTGGTTGTAAGTCCCAAAATTGTTGTGATGTATCAATCAGATTCACTTGATGGTGCGGAATCTCTATCAAGTGAATGATGCAAGATATAAGATGAATAAGAACAAGATAATTAATCTTCAATGAACACTATTATCATTCAATAGTCGGATACATAAGATGTTGATTACACACTGTTCTCTCTTGGTTCTCTCTAAACTCACGTCCTTGGCATATGGCAGCCTCTAGAATGTCCCTTACTCACTTCTAACTGATTTTCAAGCCTAAATAACACTATATATACGTAGGCCTAATAACCAAGCCCAAGCCCAAAACCTAAACAAAACAATATAAAGCCTAACCGAAATCACATGTGATTTCGGTCCAATTACAAGGAACTCAAGCGGATTTCGGTCCTAGACCGAGAACTCTAATAGCTTATGAAAAACAAAGTATAAATCACAATTTATGACCTAACAATCTCCCCCTTGGTTTATAGCTTTCTTTTCACTTACAATAAACCATAATTTAGTCCTAACAATCTCCCCCTTGGTTTATTGTTTTCTTTTCTTTTCAGTCTTCCTTGATCTTTGGCTTTCAGCTCTAATCTTTAATTTCTTCACAACTTCAAGATGAACATATGAATTTTCTTCATGAATAACTTCATCTTTAGTAGTTGGACTTCCTTCTAAGAATTTGACTTTGAACGCACATTGGGTGTAGAGGCTTCTTGTAAAGGTTCTTGAAAATCAACACTTTCAGCTTTGAGATTCTTCAGAGAAAATAGCAGAGAGACCGATTCTTCTGGATCACTTCAACAAGTTCATAGATAGCAGCAAATTGATTGAGGAGGCTTCAATGCAATATGTCACATAATCTTCAATTACAGCTTCACCTTGCTTTTGGGGTTGAAAGATTTGGTGTTGAAAGATGATGTTCACTTCTTGTTCCTTCGAATGAATGTTCTTTAACGATCACCGTTGCGCCTTGAAAAGTAATCATGACTAAAAAGTCCCAGTGGACCACAGAGTCACAAAAACCCTTCTCACCACAGTTGTTCAAGGACCCAACCTTGGCTTAGAAGGAGACTACTCACAATATCTGTGTGAACTCGGAGGAACGCACTGCGATTTGTTGAGTATCGGAGAACTAGTCATGGCTAGTTTAATGTTAGCCCCTATATATCCTAGATCAAAGATCTCAATACAGTTTTTTCAAGTTAAGCAAGTTAACTTGGCCCTTGGCGAGACGTTCAGCGATAATCGTTTCCCTGTTGGGTGAATCGCCCTGGTGCCGTGACAGTTCTTAGGTAAAGAAAGCTGACAAGACCAATTTGACAATTTGTACAGGTTCAGACTTTTAATTCCTTAAATACGACAATTCTTAGAAAGAAACTGTCTAATTGACATTTTGTACAGTTTCAATCCTTCAATTCCTTGTGAAAATGGAGTGAAGTGTAATGACCATCAACTCCTTTCCAAGTTTCTTCTCCTTTCTCAGAAAATTCCGATATAGTCTCCATGAGCCCCTTCTTCTTTTGAATTCGCTTTTTAAGACAAACAAAACTTTGAGATAAAAATTAAAAATAAAAATAAACTTAGCACACAATAAAAATAACTAAGAGATAAAAAATAAAATTAAAAATACACTCAAAGTAAAAATAAAATATTTTTGGATTTTTGATTTTTCTGAAAAAAATAAAAACATAAATAAACATTTTTTTTATTTTTTTAATTTTCTGATTTTTGTTTGATTTTTTAAATTTTTACTTCTCCCCCTAAATTTGTGCATAGAGGAAAACTATGAACAAATTTAACAAAAACAAAAATAATAACTAAAGTTTAAGACTTTTGGGATCAAAGTTATCATGCAATCCAATATCGTTTATCAGCACACACCTGCATGTTTAACTCTGTTCAATAACCAATATTGTGATCCACTTAAACATAAAGGATACTGACAAATTGGACAGATTTTAAATGACAAGTCATTGTGAATATATTCCTAAATGATATTCCTAAATATACCATTTGACTGAGGACGACCAAGGATATTGTTACCCACTTAAATTCAGCAAGGAGATCTACAGACAACCTTTTAAATGGTTCAATTTTAGATGCACTAGAACGTGTTCCCCACTTCCTGACATACCCCGGTAATCAGGAACTTCCAAAGAACTCCTTACTTTAGGTGAGTATTCAATCATTAAGAGAGAGAAGATATAGAAATGCATATGTTGTATCCCAGGTCGGATGTCTTCCAATCACGCAGAGGGAACAACATATGACTAACATAGATAGAGGGTTAAAGAGATAGTAGGGTGCATATGATGTGTCCCAGGTCGGATCTTCCGATCACGCAGAGGGGATAACATATGACTAACAGATAGAAAGAATTGCATAGATAAGAAGATGCATAGAGATAGAGTTGCATATGTTGCTTTCCAGGTCGGATCTTCCGATCACACAAAGGAGGCGACATATGACTGACAGATAGAAAGCAAGAAAATAATTTCCTACAGACCTACTTTATCAGACCCCCCCACCAGTCGCCCTATTAGTACCAGAATTAAGGGCATAAGTCCGTACATCGAGGAAAGGTTGAGCCATAATTCTAGATACATATTACTTTAATGTATCCCGCAGGTTCTCATGTTTATCTCACTGCTCAATCTCCCCGAGCGTCGTATTGTCAGTCCAAATAAAACTATCTTGGTCCACACTATTAAGTCCTTTCATTGTCAATCCATGTCTAGTCCATTTGAATCCTTTGTGCCTACCAGCACGTTGAACACAGAGTCTAGACAATTTGGCTTCAGTGCATTACACGAATTTCAAATTGCCCTTTAGCACTAAACTTTATATCACTTCCCAAAAATAACTACCTACCAAAGAAAGACACATATTTTTAATTTTAGTTTTTTTTTTAATTTTTTGTATTTTGATTTCTCCCCCTTAATTTATGCATGGGGAAGAAGGAAAATAAAATAAATGCGCAAAAATTAAAAAAATTGTCTTCATAACAATCATTTTAAGAAAAACTTAGAAGTATCGAGAAGAAAACTAAAACCGTAATTCACCAATGGAAGTTGCATCCAGATGATCTGAGAACAACACGCATATTTAAATCTCGAAACAGATCAAAAAATTCTTCACATCGTTAAGTACAAACCCCATTTGTGATCCTTTCCTTTCTTCCTTTCTCGCAAAGGACACATACTCTCAAACAAAGTTCAGAATGTTGGAAAAATTGAATGTTGTACAGTTGAGAGATGTCCCCTATCATGTGCTTGGAACAGCCATTATCAACAAACCAAAGTCTGATGATATTCCTCCATAGCTGCTCCAGCACAGAGTGCGGGATTAGTTGGTCTTTGGAACCCAGTCCATTTTGAAAACCGGGTTGACCTTTATCATCTATGCAAGGTACTCTCTCCCATGACATATCCTGTTTGTCACACACAAAAGATGAAGAAATGTTAGAATCATTAGGTGACTTGGGAGTATGAACCTTTGGTACCCATCTATAGTCGGTTTTAACCCATTTCTTGTTTGATTTGATGGATGCCTTATCACTCGCTTTAGAACTTGAAACCGAACTCCGAGATGTCTTTGACCTAACCGATCTTGGTTTAACTGGACCATCTCTTGAATTTGGCTTCTTGGCCGACATTCCCTTCTTGTCCTTGGGAGTTTGATTCTTGGCCTTTTTCGCATTCCAGTCACCATTGTTTGAACGTGACCTCGAAGAGTTTCTTTTGAAAGATCTCCCTCTTGGCACGTTCTGCCAACCTTGTGCATAGTAAGGAACATATACACGATATGGACAATTTCTGGCAACGTGACCTGGAGTCCCACAGTTAAAGCAAGCATGTCTTTTCATATAGATGAGATTGTGACTTGGTCCTTGTCCAAAAGCATTTTGTTTCAAGGGACTTCCACAAGAACAAGCACAAGAACATTTAACAGATTGTTTAACAGACTTTTGTGGCTTCGGTTTTTCCACAGTGGGAGTATCAACATCACAAGATTTTGAATCATTTTCAGCAGACTCAAAATTGATTTTATTCTGCTTACTCCCATCTTGCACTACTTCTTTATATGCACATGAAGTAGAAGCATTAGAATTGTTCACCTCATCACGAGCTTTTGAATCATTATCAATTGTACAAGAATTATTTGTGTTCTGCTAATGCCCATCATGCACTTTGACCTGCTCTGCACATGAGGTAGAAGCATTAGTATCCTTCAGCTCAATATTCTCAGTTGAACCAGATTGTTCAGTCTTAACTGAAGCTGGTATAAGAGGCTGGCCATATTAAGCAGGTATCTCTACCTCGTTGGTTTCAAGGGGCGGGGTATAGTTATCATTGAAGGGAGGTGGAACACTATGATACCCTAGACCCTTATTCTGATTATCTTTAAATCTTAATTGTTTTTCTATCATGGACATAACTACCTCACTTGACACGTCAAATTTCTTAAAGTTAAATTCAGCATCTTTATATTTAGCTTTTAATGCATCAAGTTCAGTAGTTGGACTGGCAATCTTCATTTGATCATAATCATAACGTTCACACTTTGTGCTATATTCTTCTTGAAGTTTTCTAAAGTCCTTGGTTTTGGCCTCTAATTGGTTTTTTTAATGGTTTTTGGCCCTTCCTGAGAGTGTATCCTTCATACCTAAGGTCCTCATTGTCTCTATGTAATATATCAGTTTGATCACAAATAATTTAATTGTATCACTAAGGGCTTGAGAACAGGAAGTTTCATTGACCTCTTTTGTGATTGATGAACTCATTATTCACAAAAAATAATTTACCAAAAATAGAACTGATTATGAAGTCAAGAAAAATCCCCTTTGACTTGAAACCTCGAAAGTCAAACTTAAAAGTCAAAATTGAAAGTCAAAGATGAAAGTCAAACTTGAAAGCTTGAAAGTTAAACGAGAAAGTCAAACTTGAAAGTCAAAGGTCAAAATTGAAGGTCAAAAGTTAAATTTAAAAATCAAAAGTCAACTTTGAAAGTCAAAGGTGAAAGGCAAAATTCTTTGTCCAAAAAGAATAACCTTGACCGAAAACAAAAGTTTCTAAACCGAAAACAAAAATTTCTAGACCAAAACCGAGAGTATTTGACCAAATACGTGACTTTTTGACCAAAAACAAAGCTTTATGACCGAAAACAAAATTATTGGATCGAAAATATGGCTTTTTGACCAAAAATAAGTCAAAATGTTGAAATTTCGAAATTGTGGCCGAGAATGCGAGGCTGGATTCTCGGACCGAGAAGAGAAGTCTAAAATCCGAACTGAAGAAGTAGAACCGAGAAGTTGAGGATCCGAACCAAGAACAGGAACCGAGAACGCGATGAAATCCGAGAACGATGCGAGATCTTCGGACCGGAAACGAGGACTTCGCACCGTGAACGAGGCCGAGGACTTCGCTGCTGACCGAGAATGTCCGAATCCGTCCGAAATCGCTGCTGAGCTCCGGAAATGCTGTTGGCCGCCTAGGGTTTGACCAGATGCGAGGGAATCTGCCTAGATTTCGCAAATTTTGACCTAAAATTCCCAAAACTTGCCAAAAACACGGGATTTTCAATATTTTAATGCCAAACTCGATCTAAACGCCTAAAATATGAAGAACAATGGCCAAAAATTCGTTAAAAATAAATTAAAAACACCAAGAATTTCCAAGAAAAACTCTTAAAAATATCTTGCAATGACTCGAATGCTACCGATCCAAGCTCTGATACCACTTGTAAGTCCCAAAATTGCTTTGATGTATCAATCAGATTCACTTGATGGTGCGGAATCCCAATCAAGTGAATGATGCAAGATATAAGATGAATAAGAACAAGATAATTAATCTTCAATGCACACTATTATCATTCAATAGTCGGGTACATAAGATGTTGATTACACACTGTTCTCTCTTGGTTCTCTCTAAACTCACGTCCTTGGCATATGGCAGCCCCTAGAACGTCCCTTACTCACTTCTAACTGATTTTCAAGCCTAAATAACACTATATATACCTAGGCCTAATAACCAAGCCCAAGCCCAAAACCTAAACAAAACAATATAAAGCCTAACCGAAATCACATGTGATTTCGGTCCAATTACAAGGAACTTAAGGGGATTTCGGTCCTAGACCGAGAACTCTAATAGACCTAGAACTCGATGCCAGGCGGGGCCCGATGCCGGGTGGGACCCGATGCCGGATATAGTCCGATGTCGGGCGGGGCCCGATGACAGGACGAGGCCCATTATATGTGATTAGGTGTATGGTATGCGGTATTTGGGAAACTCACTAAGCTTTGTGCTTACGGTTTTTTCAGTTTATGTTTCAGGTACTCCAGTTTTCAAATGAAAGAGCTCGGGACGATCGCAGCGCATACACCCATGTTTTTCCGCAACATATGATGTATGGGATTTGGCTCTGATAATTATGTTAATTTAAATGTTTTTCAATGTTTAAAACAAAGTTACAATAGTGTTTTAAATATAATAAAAATGAAATTTTTACCTTGGATTTTTGGACTGTTTCAAAAAAACAATCAAAAGTGATTGAATTTTTCTTGGTAAAAAATATCAACAATTTACAAATAAATAGTAATATAAGACAATGTTATAACTCCAAGTTCAAGATGATGACACGCAAAATGATGGTTAATCTCAATATGATTGATCATCTTATAAAAAAATTGAATTTTAAAGAGTTTGTATCTCATTTTTATTGTTACAATATAAAAAAGTAGGATGAGAAATATCAACTTCATATCCACAAGTAGCCACCAAACAATCACAAGTAGTCATGGCGGAACCAACATGTAATTAGTGGGTTCCATGAATCCCTCCTAAAATTGAAATCCAATATATATATATATATATATATATATATATATATATATATATATATATGTGTGTGTGTGTGTGTGTGTTTTCATTTTTTTAATTAGATGATCATCTAGTCTTGAAACCTACTGGTCAAGATTTGAAACATTCAGAAATTTCCTTTTGCTCTTTCCTTTCTCCCTTTATCCTCATTCTCTCATTCTTTCTATGTTTAAAATAGATGTTTAAAAAAGCAAAAACACAGGTTTTTGCACAACCTCCATCGATGGAGTTAGAATAGGCCAGCGACATCGCCCGTGTTCACTTTTTAAGTAAAAATTGGACACCTGTTGAGTTCCATTTTGTCTCCGCCACTGCAAGTAGTTAATGACATTGCATGATACTTAACTTCTATGGATAGTGAACAACATATTGTTTCTCACTCTTCCATGAAATAAAAGAACCACCACGAGATATATTGAACATAACAGTGGACTTATGATTCATGATCCTGATCACAATCAACACTATTATAGGCATACTGTTCTAAAGAACTGGAATTACAATCGTCTAAAATTATGCATAAAATTATCATTTTGTAGGCATGCAAAACGTCTTGTGATTGACAACAAATTATATAGAAAATATCATTTTCAATTTATATAGAAAATATATTTTTTAAGGACATTTTTAATATAATTTCAAAGTATCTTGATTCAACTTTATGAGTTATGTTGTATGTCTTGTCGTGAGAAAGTCGTTTATTGTCCATAAAAATTTAGCTTTCATCGTGAAGAATATGCTTGTCATTGCGTCTTTAATACGTACACCTGAGTGCCACAAAAACTTTAAGCTCTTCCACTAACGGCCTAAGGAAAGCATTCATGTCCTTTCCATGTGATTTAGGTTCGGGAATCAATAAGGCCAACATGAATGATGACTCTTTCATACAAAACCATGGTGGCAGATTGTATGTGATGAGTACAACCGGCCACGTGCTATGTGGATTACACATGTTACCAAATCACGATAGCAAAAGGAGCGACAACAAACAAGAAATGGGAGAAGAGAATCCTACATCTGCGACACACATTAGCGGCGACAGGTATTAGCAACGACGCAAGGGCATTGGGGGCGACACTAGGTTTTAGTGGCAACCATCTGGAGGGAAGTTCTCCAGGGAAATTATTTTCGAGTATTAGCGGCGATAACATGTCGCCGCTACTGAGATCGCCGCTAATAGCATGTACAACATTCGTTTCCAGGCGTTGGTTTAGGGAGCAGATCGACAGATGGGGATTAAAGTTAGCTTTTTACGCGGATCGAGGTCCTTAACCTTTAGTGGCAACACCTTTAGCGGCGACATCGAACGCGAAAGTTAGATGTCGCCACTAAAGGTGGTTGTCGCCACTAAAGGTCATTATTCTTGTAGTGACATGAAAATAATAACGCTATACACAAGTCACATGATCGAAAAAGAGCTTGAAATTATTTTAGTGATCAAAGCCGACCTCAAAAACGTTATGTTAATTAGTTTTTTAATTGTTTGTTGTGTTTTTTTTACGTTTATAGGTTTTAAAATTTCTATTTATTTTTATTTTCTAAATTTTTTAGAAGTCGTATATAACTATTGAATCTTATAAAGTTTAATGTGTGGGTGTCCAACGGTATCAGGTTTTGATATCCTTCCTTAAGGTTGAAGGTTCAAGTCTCGTCTGAAACATAGGTGTATTTAGGAGTAGTTTAATAATATATTGTATTTGCCTTGGAAAAATAATAATAAAATAAAAAAATAATTAATAAATAAATAAATAAATAATGCTACTACGTAATTAATTATGCAAATCTGTGTACCCACTGCCAGGTACGAATATAATCATTTCCGTTTTCTTTGATTTGAGTTTTATTGATTCCGATTCTATTATCGACTATCTGACTTCGATTGACATTTGTATATTTTAGTTGTATGTGCCTTTAACAATTTCTCATCGTATCCTGTCGCTAGCCTTCACAAGTTACATTGACGAGTTTTTATCAAATCGATGAGATATGAGCGAACAAAGGTTTTCAACGAGGCTCGTTTTATGTTCGCCGTGTAATCTTGACCCCTATATTTTAAGAAGCAGACTGTTTATATAGAAACTAGAGTTTTAATCTTAACATTCCCTAGGTCATACATGATCAAGAACATAGAAGATGATATTTTTCCTCGATGATGAAACACCTTGAAAAGATCATTAGCTAGATAAGTAAAGTTATTAACTCAAACAAAACTGGGTGAAGCGTCATATAACTTACCCATTCTGTTTCCCCAGCTAAAGGGAGAATCTGTTTATTATAAATTAGTTAGATAATCAAGGGTTCCATGTGGGATCCCGTGGACTAAAGAAGCAGGCCTTCATGTTAGAGTTAAGCAACTTCAATGCAGCTTCAGACTTGATGCAGCGTGGAGTTTTGTACTGATTAATGGATGCACCCTGTTTGATAAACAGGTCCATCAAGGAGTCAAAAGTGCCAGGCTTCACAACACGAATCTCAAGTGGTCCAATACACTTATCATGAGTACGACATCGCCTATAAATATAATCAAGATCTTCTTCCATTGCAATACAACAATCTTCAAGCACCTTAGGGCCAAATGGAGACGTGACCTTATCTAGGACAGAGGGTGTGCAATGTTTAATCTCCCAGTATATGACGTAGTGTCCTGGCACTGATGATGTATCAGCATAGCTAGTGTATTCCACAAGTAGAGCATTGTAGGGTTCTAAAAGTCTTTTTGCTGCCATGATGCTCTTATGCAGATCTTCTTCATTAGTTTTGTCATTGTCAATGCTTAGAATGACATTCCTCCTGCAAATGAACCGAAATTGTGGGGTCCGGTTATGAAATCCAGTCACTTGAAGCACATCTCCAATACGATATCGGTTTAGTCCTGAGTGATCCACAAAACAACTATTTTCGTGAGTTGTATGAAAGGCCAAATTAATTACAAAAAAACCGTTATATTTTGGGGCAGTATTGTAGTGTAACCACTTATACTTTTTTTTTAAAGCAAACCATAAAAGTTTCGGACATTTTTGCGGTTTAACCATTTTGACCTGTTATAAAATGGTTAATTTGGAAAATCAATGGTTAACAACTTACCCGTGAAACCTTTGTTACATAACATGTCAAATTAGTTAATTAAAAAAAAAAAGTAGTAGTGATTATAAACCGTGAAACTGCCTAAAACATAATGGTTTTTCTTTAATTTGGCCTTGTATTCAATACATAAGTTCAAGAAGTTAATTAAATCATGGGAAACATACCAGAAAATGTTGTGACCACCAACTCATAATAGCAACCAACTTTAACATCCACCAATTTGACAAGCGTATCCGTGGAGATCTCTTCGTCATCATTTCCATATGTCTCATTTTCACCCAAGGGAATGAATTCATAGTAACCCATGTTAGGTAAGAGGGTAAAAGCGACATCTTCAGGATCACACAAAGGTTTTAAGTTTACCCCAAAATAACACTCCGATGAAGCATACATTGTACACACCAATGGTAACTTCCCTCTACTGTAGTACTCAAGAGCCGGTATATACTGGGACATTGACCCTGTAACCACTGCCTCAATATACTTAGCCTTAGGCCATAAGTCGCACACTATTCCTTTCCATGATCGACGGCTACAAATGTTTTCAATCTCATCTGCTAAACTCGGGTCTGCTAACTTGAGCATTGCTGACATGGCTGAGCGGCAACCAGAATCGGTGATCATAGGGTTGAGTTGACTGGTACGGATATCGGTGCACAGACTGAGCCAATTGCGTTCAAGGAAGGAGATTGCACGCAGTAAAGCCGATGCAAATACGGCTCCAAGCCGCATGACTTGCTGGCGGTGGATGAGCCCAGCTAAAAGCTGGCAGTACATGCTTTGGTTGCTGTCATCGCATAAAATGGCTTCGTCTGGGCTTGTTTGATCGTTGTAAAGGTCACGCGTACGAGTCTTGAAGTGTTTGCTTTTGTAATAACTTGTGAGAACTGTTCGAGCGGGTAAACCACATGGAGTTGACATCTCCGACTTAACAAAATATAGAAACATGGCCTTACCTTCATCAAGGCCTGTCACATATCTGTCATCATGATATTATATTAAGCTTGGGAATGTCATCGTTTATGCAATCAAATACCTAAATAGTAAATACCATAACCAGATGGGGTAAGGTAGAGATCAGATGTAGACAGTCTTACCTCCACCTGAGTGTAGAGAAATAATATTGGAACATAAAAGAAAGTTAGTTAATTAAAATAGAATCTTAACTGGTTCATTATTGGCATGATAAGGTTATAGACAAAAGTTCGACGGTCAAGATCTTCTGCGATCGATGGCATTAGCTTAGGCTCACCACCAGATGTTCCCGAGCTGCAAGTACAAAGAAAAGTTAGAAGTCCGCTAACTAGGGAAGGGAGGGGGTAGTGGGGGGGGGGGGGGGGGGGGGGGTGAGAATAGACCTGCATAGCATCTCCGTTATGGGGTGACCAGAGATCAGAGAAGAGTCTTCACCATTAGCTATCCTTTGAATATAAGGATAGATGTCTTTGTATGTGATGACTGGAACCTTCTGCCTGAATACCGATACATCATTCATTGAGAATCCTTTCATATGCTTTTGAAGGTATTCGGTCTTATTGTTCCTTGTTAAGATTGCTTTCAGCAACTCGTATTGAACTTTATCGGCTTCTGATGTCAGCTTCTGAAGCTCCTTTAGAGCCTCCTCTCCTTTGTATTCCAGTTTCTTCCCGTCCATAGTACACACAACAGTTAAAAATAAGAAAATATAATGAGGATTAGTTAATAGGTAGGTAACAGGATAAGCTTGGAAGTACGTAGCTAGTTCTTCGATATATAGTCTTAACAGCCCAGTTGGTCTATATATAGTTGTTTGGGTAGTTAATGTTTCAATTCCTGATGATAAGTACGTACAACAAACTCGATACATAAGTAGGCTCTAATATGTTTGCACTTAAGATTCTCTTCTAATTATATGTAGGCAATTTTTCTTATATATATATAATATGAAATCTCAGTCTTACAAATTTTTTATATGTACGCATAATTATTTTTTTATATTTGCACATATATATATATATATATATATATATATATATATATATATATATATATATATATATATATATATATATATATATATATATATATATGTGCAAATATAAAAAAATAATTATGCGTACATATAAAAAATTTGTAAGACTGAGATTTCATATTTGATATTTTCAACACTGCTAGTGCGAGTGGTAAAGTAGTTTCACAAGAGAAAGAGATCACCAAGTATCTGTTTTCTCGATTGTGTTCGCTTGAAAGATGTCCATAACATCGATGATATTTTCTATTAGTGTTAATTGTCACTGTCGGCAAGTGGATAAGGACAAATGGTGTAAATATCATGCAGGCATGTATATTTGCATGCTTACGTATGCATTTATGTGCATATATTCCGCTATCTAAAAAATCTTTTCTAAATAAACTCATGAAGAAAAACATCAAAGACTATATTAAGATGATATTTTTGAGTAAATTTTAGACATATATGTTTATTATCCAACTAGACACGGCTAAAATATATAAAAATTATATAATAAAAAAATATTATATATAATTATAAATATGAAAATAATTTCCTTATTCTAATAAAAGAATAGTTTATTCTACTTTTGTCATATGTCATCTTATTAGGGCATCCACATTACATTAATTTTTTTTGAGTTTAATGGATTGATATGTCATCATTTTACTTTTTATACAACTCTATATTAATTTTCCTACAAATATTGAACTCTATAAAGTTCAATGAAATATATTTTTAGTAGTTAAAAGGATTTCTTTTGTCATTGAAGAGTTTAATGACTATTGGACTTCATATTCATTGAATGCCAACATTACATCCAACAGTGGTAGAGTTTAATCCAATGAATGTCATGTCATCTCATTCAACTCTACAATTGAACTATGCATTGTGAATGCTCTTAGGCCTTCTAATTGATGATATGTCACTTGTCAACCTATTGATTCTCCATTTCAAATTTCAAATTTCTTAATTACTCTAATTACATTAAATTAATAACATTAAAATTAAAATTAAAACTAATTAAATACAGATTATAAGGTCACGTATTTATTTAAATCAACGATTATAATTTTATGTAACTAAAAAATATCTCTTAATTAATGTAACGTCCGTAGATTCGGGCTAGTCAATTTAGAGACAATTAACGTCAAAGATGACTTTTGGATAAAAGATTATTTAGAAGGAATAATCTTAACTGAGTTATAGTATATGTCACAAGGGTTCCGTGCATATAAAGAACGTTGAAATCCGAGTTATCACGAAGAACTTATGACATGTCGAAGTTTTACGGCAAAACCGGCACGACACCGGGAATCGTAAAAAGTGAGTTTGCGATAAAATACTTTTTAGCCTTAGCGATCTAAACGAAATTCGTAGTATACATAAAACTACGAGCGTGCATAAAAATAACGCCCAAATCTGAATTCATGTGAGGAAATTATGATTTTTGTAAGATTTAGCATAGTAGTGCGCAGCCCAGAATTCGAATTTTAGATCGATCGATTTTTAGCCGACACAATCTAAACGAGAATCGAAGATCTCATTAATAGGAGCTCAACGATAAAAAGACAGACGAAAACGGACGTTGGGCGACAAACTTATGAATTTTTAACGGACTTACCTATCTAGGTCTGTTAAAATATAACTTTAAAAATAAAGTCAAAATTAGCCGACGGAGTCTAAACAAAAGTTGTAGAGTACGTCTCCACTTACGCGTGGATATAAATAATGTCAAAAACAGAGCCCGTATACGAAAGTTACGGAATTTAGAAGTCGGAAGTGGCTGATGCGAGAGTACACGTGTACGCCCCGCACAGAGAAGCCCTACGCCCCGCGTTCTCGCATACTTGGCCCAGAAGCACTCCATGTCGCCCCATTCGAAGCTTGACACCTTTCCCCCTCGTACTCCCATTATCCCTCCGAGGAACGCCCTGCGTACAGAGGACTAGGCCCCCTATAAAAGGGATGCGAGGGCTGCCACTTTTCTTCACACCATAACCCTTCTCTCTCTCTAACTTCTCTCTAAACCTCCCCAACCTCTAGTACTTCCCAAGTGCTAAGAGGTGAGCCCCGGAGCGCCAGAAGGCTCCGAGAAGAAGAGCTTTTTGGTTCGGAAGTTCTTCCCCCGCAGAGCCCAGTTCCTAACCAAACCTCCCGGTAAGTGAGTTATGCTTACCCTACTTTAAGTATAGCTTATGTTTAAGTTTATTATCATTATTATGAACTTATAAACAATAAATATATTATAAAATATAATATACAAAGTGTTATTATAATATCTTTTAACTACTCACGGTACAGGGAATCTGGTTTGAAGGGCCACATAGGGTTGTTGGATTTCAGAAGTGCTATAATGCCAAAATGGTCCTGCCCTTCGGCGTTTCATGTCTGGCCCCTGTCTGTACATAGTGGTTGAAAAGTATTGTTTAACACTTATAAAACAAAATCGCTCGTAATTAGTCGCAATAAATATTAGACTAAAATCTAGTGGTAATAATACTAGGTTTCGTCGAAGGAAATAAATTATTAGAAGCGAAGCACTGCTCGAGTTGGGAATCATCACTTTAACAAGTGAGTGGATTGTTACTTTCATCTTACACATAGATATGAAGTATTTAATATAAATTACGTGTTATGTGTGCATATTATCTGTGTTCTTGATATCTATGCTGGATGAACCGAATATACATATTTTATTTGATGTGAATTATATATGTATTTTATACCTATAAATATATTGGGTAAAGATGGGTAGATGAATAATGAGGGATGAAAGATGATATAGATGAACATTGGCAGATGCGCCACAATGTAGATGTTTTTGAACTACGATGTACTCTAAACATCCTAGCAGTTGCGCCTAATGGATAATATCGGCAGCTACGCTTAATAGAGAACATCATAATTCTGGCAGCTGCGCCTAAATGATAATATTGGCAGTTATGCCTAATAGATAACATTAGCAGCTGTGTTATTGGTAGCGATAGACTTCGTGCCTATTCCTTAGGATAAGCCTTAGGAATGAATAAATGAAGAATAAATTATTCTTAAGGTAGATCCTTAAGAATAAAGAAGATAATGAGGATGGATAATTTGGTTAATTGTTTGAGGATGAAAATAATAACTTTATTATTGTGGGTTGAAAACCTTATGTACTCACCAGGTTTCCCAACATGACCCACTCAGTTTATTTGTATCAGAGGTGTCGATACGAAACTACATTACACTGAGAGATTAAAGGAGATGTAAATCACTAGTGTAAATGAATGTAACATTTGTTTATGTTTATGTTTCTGTATTGATAATGACATCCCAAAGGTTTAATATAAACAAATTACATTTCTTCGAAAATGTTTTGATAATATATTTATCATGTTTTCTAGGAACAAATTCCGCAATATTATTCTTTAAAATAAGCATAAATAAAATTTTTAAAATGACCGTGAATTTGGGGATGTCACAATTAACAATTTATCTAAAATAATTGATTAATAATTTTGAATTTTAATATGAACGTTTAATTAATTTTGTAACCGTGGTTCACGGGTTATAAACTAGTTATTTATATAATATTATGTGTATGTTGTTTACGTTATGATGATTATGAATATAATATGTTTGTTTAATTGATTGCAAATAATAATATATTATGTTGTGGAATGTAATAATTTTTTTATAGGCTTTAATTAACAACAATAATAATATATATTATTACCATGTAAACTTTATTGAAAAAAAAGAAAGAAATAAGGTAATGTATAGTTATATTTAATCAAACAATATGGATTGTGGGCAAATGGGTGCGGCTATTTCTTTTTGTAAGATTTAAATTTTGAAATGAAATTATAGTAATATTTTTTTAGTTTTGTTGAATTAATATAGAATTTGAAAATGGTTAAGTTCAAGTATATTTCTCTGTAAGGATTTGTTTTAATGTTTTCCTTATTTTTACTCATTTTTTGTTTGATTATGTAAAAGGTAAAAACGAAGAATAAGGTTAACATTTATATTTATTTATATCAACTGAATAAAAAAATATTAGGATATGATTTTTTGTTTTCAAATTTTAAATTAAAATTGATTTGTTACAAAAAAAAAAAAAAAAAAAAATTGGTAGGTAATTTAAAAAATATGCCACGTGTCAAAAAAAACATATTAAAAAAGAAACATATGTCTTAGGATTTATTTATTAAGATAGGTACATGTAGACATATAATCTAAGACTAACAATAAGATAATAAATTTTACTTGGAAATAATTAATAATCTCCAAGCGACAATAAAGGAACCTTGCTATTCTGATTGGTATCAATTGGTGATGCAAGATATAGTGCGTCCTCCACGCGAATGTCACAAAAGTGAAGGAAAAAAAAAAGATTCTAAGCGAAACAGAACAAAAAATCCGAATTGGTTAACAAGAAATTGAAGTCCCTTTTCGTCAAAAAGAAGAAAGATGTGGTGGGGTTAAATATAAAGAAATTATGCACTTCTCTTCTCTTTCTTACTGATGTGAAAATCGATGCTCTACCTCATCCATCCAACATGAAGAAAAAAAGGCTTTGGGTCGCAATCAAGATCTTTGGTGAGGCTGGTGCTCGCCGCATATGACTTCATTTTTTCTTTTTCATTGTATGCTTTTTCCCCACTTATGAAAAGGAGCCAACATGATGACACTCTCTCTCACATAGTGCCATTTTATCCAAGACAACAAGTATTGTAAGTGCAACATATGACCAGGACTTCCGTATGTGTAGTACACAAACATCTTTCACAGCATTGAGTTGATGCATCCCATTCACAACACTCGCCTTTTTCAAAGATTCGAATGCAAACTTACCACCTTGCCTGTTAAATCATAGATATTTGAAAGAACAAAAAATAATAAACCGCATCCTTTTGCATGGGGTAGACATGTGGGGATAAATCACAGAGTACCAATAGTAGAGATGCGTTAGCTTTTGAACATGTTGGTATTCTTAAAGAAATTATATATTTCGAACGCTAGGCTCCCGTTATGGGGCCGATCATCGATATTTGTTAGACAACCCATAAGGTTGCGTTTAAGGTATTTGATTACTAACCAAAGACTTTCATTAGACTATGTTTTCAGTCAGCATAGCATGTTTTGCTAGGAATAGCATATATTGTACTATACTGAAGCCTATCTTACCAAGTCTATACATTTTTTCCTTTTGGTAATTGTGTTGATTGGATAAATGATGCTTAAAAATATTTTAGAAAATCATGATAAACTTGAGAAATGGAGGGAAAAATAAACCAGTGTAAATTTGTAAGATGTTAAGATTCAATAGGGAAAGTCTCATTTCTCTTACTTCCACTAATAAGTCGTTTTATTATATATTAAGTAAAAAAGAAACCTTACACTTGTATAACTTACATGATTATGTGATCAAGTATAAACATCACCTAACTATATCATGGACTAGACAGAAAATAGCAAACATTTGATGTAGTTTTCGCAAGACAAATCACAATAAATCTTATTTGTGGTGACTAGTGAACCATCATGAAAGAATGCAAGTTGAAAAGGTGTCTTTTCTTCTTTACTTTGCTTTGCTTTACATAGGTTTATTTTGCTTTGCTTTACATAGGAGGTTGGGTAGTAATGCAGAAGAAAGCTAACATTTAATGTGGAACCTTTATTTGAAAAACAAAAGATAGAAACCCCGCATGACCGAACATGAATTATGATGTCGTGTATTTGTCTTTCCTTTTCCGTTTCCAAGGTATTTTGTAATACCAAAATCCCTACCGATCACATCAACCATCGAATCATATTCGTGCCGTACGTCTTTTCTTGATGACTTCATCCTTTCCCACATGTCATAGATAGCAAGGCTATGGGGAGTGGTCACCATCAACCCACCGAAAAAGTATTGCCACCTTTACGTCACGTCAGCTTCACCACCAACCCACTAGACATTAGAAATTGTTACCACTATACAATATTCCATTTTTTTATTTTTTTTATTTTTTGTACCATTATATTAAATAAAAAACATAATTTATAACATAAATAAATTTTTTGAAAACACAAAAAAATAAAACCACACTTCATTAATTAAAAACATAGAAATTTAAAATCTAAATTACTAAATAAACATAAAACATAACAAATAAAACATTGAGTAAATTACATGAATGGTCCCTATGGTTTGGGGTAATTTGCACGTTTGGTCCCTGACTTATTTTTTTAACTCGGAAGGTTCCTACAGTTTGTTTTTGTTGCACGTTTGGTCCCTGTCTTACCTAAAAAAGACTATTTTACCATTGATTTTTTAATTTATTTAAATAAGGTGGGGTATGTAAGGTTAGGTAAGGTGAGGTGGAACAGGGGTTGGGGTGTGTTTATTTAAATAAATTAAAAAATCAATGGCAAAATAGTCTTTTTAGGTAAGATATGGACCAAACGCGCAACAAAAACAAACAGTAACGACATTCCGAGTTAAAAAAATAAGTTAGGGACCAAACGTGCAATTTACCCCAAACCATAAGGATCATTCGTGTAATTTACACTACTTAAAAAATTTAAAAATTTAAAACATAAAATCCATAGACAAATACTACTCGTCGTCGTCACCGTCCTCATCCGCCTCGTCGTCACCGTCTGCATCCGCTTCGTCGCCATCGCCCTCATCCTCATCGTCATTTCCCCCTTGGAATTGTCTTTCCCATAAGTGCTCGGTCAAATCGTGACGTAGATTGTGATGTGTTTCATAGTTTTGTATTTCCAAAACCCTAGAGAAGTATGTCGGGCTGCCAACTTGTATTACTGCAGGTGGATTAAGAATATTGTTCCTGGTATATGAACAAATAGTCTTGCCCTCTTCTTCTATTATCATATTATGTAAAATAACACAAGCAGTCAACACCGTCGTTAGTTTTTCCCTATCCCATGTTCGTGTCGGATGTTTGGTTATGTGTCACTTTTGTTTTAGGACTCCAAATGCTCGTTCCACATCCTTCCGTGCAGATTCATGTGCTAACTTGAACAATTTTCGTTTTTCATCGGCTGGTAATGAATATGACTTGACAATGGTAGCATACTCTGGATATATCCCATCACCTAGGTAATACCCATACTTATATTCATTTCCATTCACAACGTATGACATGTCTGGTGCTTTACCCAGCAAAATATTGTTAAATAACGGAGACGCTTGAAGCACATTCAGGTCAATATTGGACACCGCCATACCAAAGAATGCATGCCAAAACCATAGGTCATGTGAAACAACCGCCTTTAATATAACATTCGGGACCCCATGATCACCTTGCGTGAATTGACCACGCCACGCATTGGGATAATTTTTCCACTCCCAGTGTGTACAATCAATACTACCAAGCATCCCTGGAAAACCATGTTTAGCTTGATGCATGACATACAACTGTTCGACATCACTTTTAGTCGGATGTCGCAAGTATATGTCACGGCAAAGCTCTATAACATACTCACAGAAAATATATGTATAGTCTCGACCCATCCTCTCAAACATTTTCAAATACTCATCAGAGGCGTCTGCAGCTATGTCATATCCCAATTGTCTAAGAGCATTCGTACATTTTTGTATTGTAGTAAAACCATGTTTACCTCTAACATCGTATCTTAATTGGAAAAACTCATAATTACGTTCCAAATCTCTAGCTATACGTAAGAATAAATTTCTACTAATACGAAAACGTTCTTCAAATTTCGATAGATCATATAAACTATCAGGGGCAAAATAATCACATACCAAAAGTTCATTTGCCGCCTCTCGATCCCTGTTGATCCATTTACTATGCTTCTTCTCGCTGTGTGAACTTTTGCCCCTCTCACGAACCATGTATTGTGCCACAGACAATAGTGTGTGCAATACCAACTCGTCATCAAAATCGTCATCCATTTTTTGTTGAATATGTGTGTTTGATTTGAAAGATTTTGTGGGTTTTGTTTTGAAAAATATGTGTAAAATGGATGTATATATAGAGAGAAATTAAATTAAAAATATAATTTTTTTATTAAATGCTCAAACGGTCGAAAATTTGACCAGCCAATCAATTCTTCTGTCTTCTTCCATCCTCGTCGCCACTCCACGACCAACCCACCAAAGTCGGGGGCGGTGTTCATGCGTGGAGAGAGCCTCCATGTAAGCAGCTCACACATGGAGCTCTCTCCACTCCGGATAGCCTAATCTACTAAAAAATGTTAATTAGGAATTATGTCAACAAACACACACACACACACACACACACACACATATATATATATATATATATATATATATATATATATATATATATATATATATATATATATATATATATATATATATATATATATATAGAGAGAGAGAGAGAGAGAGAGAAGATAAAATAAGAACCATTAAAGGTTAAGAACCATTTAAGAACCACTTTCATTAAGGGTATTGTGGTCAACCTTATCATCATCATATCTCATCCATTCTTACCAAAACCTCATACACTCAACCTCTCACATCACTTACCAAATCCTCTCAACTTTCAAACACTTCCTTCTTCTACAACCACCACCACCTACCTCCGACGACTGTACAACACCACCGCCACCTACCTCCAATGACTATCTACCACCGCCACTTACCTCCGGCGAATATCCACCACCGTCACCTGTTGTTTCTGCCATGATGCTGCCTACTACCACCGGCTAAACACATTACCACCGCCGTACGTGCTTCTCCGGTGACTTACAAAAGAGCAACTAAACAATTCTGATGGTCTTGTCTCATTTTTGGTGATCTTCCTAGTCCAGATCTTTCCAGATTCGGATCTACAACATCCGGCTTCAAATTTAGAACATCTTCCTTTAGATCTTCCATCATCTCCCTCACCGCTACTTCTTTCTACCAACGTCGATCTCACTTCCATTAACCGCCAACCTTCAGATTTGGAGTCGTCACCTTTAGATCTAGAACATCCGCCTTGAGATCTGCCTTCACCATCGTGTTGCTGCCTCCTGTCGTCGTCGTTGATCTCTCCACCACCGATCGCCGCCTAGCATCAGCTAATGTGCTTCGACCGAACATCAAAAAGTCACACTATACTCCAAAATCCATATATGCTTCATCTCCAGATATATGATGTCCAGATCTGACGGAGTACAAGATAACTTCTCAAAGTCGATTCACCGGAATAACTGATCCGAGGAAGCATATAACTCTTTTCTCCTCTAGATATTCGACCACCTCTAGATCTGCTTCTTTCTTCGGGCGATTTCCTTTAGATCTTTGATTTCATAATTGTTTTGGTCAAAAATCGACTAAGTGGATATCAACCAAGGTGTATGAAAGGATGTGGTGTTTAAGGAAATGCCAATATCGAATGATAATCAAGGTGAGGCAAGAGAGTTACAAGGAAAGCCCTTAATCCTTTATAGGATCTCCAGCATAAAATCTTGGGAGGTGATAATGATCACCTGCCTTATTTTGTTTTATTAAATTTAATTCAAAATTACAGAGACAATGAAGATAAAATGAGTACAACTGTAATGTTGGAGCTAATTGTGTGTGTTGTGTGCGATTTATAGGTGTTATTGTAACGTCCCAAAAAATTGTAAGGTAAAAAACTTCATTTTTAATTCAACCATAAACACCATTTAACATTTCCAATCATTCAAAAGTGTAGCAAGGTAAAAATAGTTATCAGAGTACAATCCAAAAATCATAAAGTTGCGGAAACATGGGTAGATGCAGTGCAGTCACGCCGGGCCTTTCCCTTTTGTACTAGAAATACCCGAAACCATAAACAATAAACCGTAAACACACAAGTTAGTGATTTCCCCAAAATACCACATACCATATATATATCAAACATATAATGGTCCCCGCTCGGAACAGATCTATCAGTAACATGAGATGGGCCCCGCCTCATCATAGTCATCAGGCCCGCCCGGTATACATACAAACACATAAACACATGCAAGAATCACAAATATAAATAGCATACAATATAGTCATCAGGCCCCGACTGGCATCAGGCCCCACCCGATATACATACAAACACATAAACACATGCAAGAATCATAAAGATAAATAGCATACAATATAGTCATCAGGCCCCGCCTGGCATCGGGCCCCGCCCGATATACATATCAGATATCATACATGCAAGAGTCACGCAGACAGTTGGCATCCTAATCATAATAAACCATGGGCCAGCATTGGTGCCTTCAACCCGCCAAACACAATGAGGAAACTCACCTCACGCTACTAAATATATCAAATAAAAGCTCGGACTACTGATCCGGAAAAATCCCCGCGCTAGCATCATCAAATAATACCCAATTAATAATTGGTCCACAACCTATAGCTGGAATCCTAGTTCGATTATTCAACACTCAGGGTAAAAGTCCATTTTACCCCTTTCCTCACTTGGCCCAAAATACGAGGCCCAAACCAATAGCACCAAAAGCCCAATATGGCCCAACTTCCAAATTGGGCCAAAACCCATCATGGGCCTAATCCAAGAACGCCCTAATTCCTGAAAGACGCCCAAAGCTCGAAATGAGCCCAAGCACAAAAGGCCCAAAGACAAAAAAACTAGGGCCCAACAAGGCCCAAAAGCCCAAAATCACATCTCACATCGTGACCAGTCCCTGGTCACTTCGTCAGAGCTCACCCGATCTGATCCCAACTCATCACGACTCAACCTAGCCAACTTAGTCAAGGAATGACACCTGAGCTGACCTCACGACGTGGTCCGCCTTTCCTCACGTCGTTAGCACCAATAAACTCATCAGAAACGGGATCAACCGCTCCTCACATCGTGAGACCTTGTGTCTCACGTCGTGAGAACAGTCTGAGGCCAAAAATCCAACTTTTAAGTCCTTAATCCATTAATCCTTGAACTCTAACTTTCAAGGAGGTCTTATAACCTCTTAATATATTATAAAGTTGATGCTTTTAAGACATATATGTCCAATACATGTCTAGATCTCATTTAGGTCCAAAGTTGAAGAAAAGACATCCAACTTTCATGAAATGCTCCAAAACTCAACCACTTTCTAGATCTGAACTCCAAGACTCTCCTAAGGCCCTCTTAACCCATAAAGTTGCCAAATTTATGGTTTCCATTCATTCAACATGCTCAATTAAGAAGCAAAGTGGGAAAAACATAGATCTAGCCTTATATAACCATAAAGGTAGGAGCTTTATCACTTACAATGGTCCGGAAACAATGTAAGGTGATGTTGATGATGATTCCTTGCAAGCCACAACACAAGAACACCTTCTTCTTCTTCTTCTTCTTCTTTCCTCTTGATTCCAAGCCAAGAAAAGCTCCAAACCCACCAAAGATCAAGCAAGAATGGGTACTAGGGTTTTTCTGAGGTGAAAGAGGGTTTGGGGCAGATAAGAAACCCTAAAATGAGGTTAAAGATGCTTAAATATGAAGGAACCCCTAAAGGATCATACGCTTGGACGGCATCGCTCCTCACGTCGTGAGCTTTTATTGCTCACATCGTGAGTTAGTCCCGGGCAAAATCTTTATGCAACCTGTCTCGCGTCATGAGCATCCATATCTCACGTCATGAGGATCCTTTTTCTCTAAAATCCAACATTTTGACTCCTTGAAACCCTAATTCGATTCGTCCTGGAAAAATGGGTGTTACAACTCTCCCCCACTAAAATTAGATTTTGTCCTCGAAATCACTCCTTACTACCTTCCAGAAACGCCAGACACCCAGGGCGATACTCCCACAACCTGAATACGAACTGAGAAGTCGACTCATACATACAAAGACCTTCCAAATCTATAACCAAACTTAGCCTTAGTAGGGCTCCCAAATCCTTACGATGAATGAATCTTTACCCCACTAGCGCTAACCACTGGAGAATAACCATTACTACTCTGCCTTGAAATCCGAAATCCAAAAACCCTGTCTGACTCCCCAACAGACAACCTAGTCTGCATCACTGTCAATTCAACTCCACTTCGTAATCCAAACCGATCATAACCCTTCTAACCCTTTATTACCTTGTTGTTTCCACTGGGAAATAGAATCCCTGGCCATTTATTGATGTCGAAAGCTTTTCACTTGGCAAAAGGTTTAGATAATCGTTCGAGTAAAAAACTCATCCATACAACGGTTAGACTCATACGAGAGCTGTGCAGTAGGCTCAAATCAATTATTATGAGATTATTTAACCTATGCAACATGACTTAACATACTCACTTAATAACGTGGTGGCTCCTAACACGAGTCCCAAATACTAGTCACACCTATGGTTCATCTTGTTGCCCTATAATTACATTTCTGATGAAGCGACCTCCCCGGTCTCGTACTTACCTACCAATTAACTGATTTACCAGATTTCCAACTAGTTGATGATATTGATAGGCTTACACAATCGCACCATGCGACTCCTGAACGAAGGTTTATCTGGCAAGAGTTGTCCAAGATTGCTTGCCTTAATGGCTCCAACAGCCCTCCTCGTCCAACCAAGTATAACATAACCAACCATTCATCACTGTTGAATCATTCAATTGAGATCAAGGGTGACTCCCAATGCAAGTCTCACCCCTAAGTACCAAACCAATCTAAAAACTCATATCCTGATAACCAAAAATTTGCAATCCCGATCTGTTAGAGATCTCCTGCATCCATGGTGACTTCCCAAGGAACGAAGATATATACTCCTCAATTGTCCGTTGAGATTAGCAGTCTCACACCTAATCTCACCACTGACCATAGGTTCAGCCCACTCTAACGTGATCTAAAACCACACTCCAACCTATTCCACCGGGTCTCACCCACACTATCGTAATCATACAGGGCTTACCCATGGGTCTCACCTAGTCGAGTGCTATACATGCCTAACCTCTCTTCGGATGCAACGATCCTAATGTCATACGTATCATGTATACATATATACATCGGGCCCCACCCGGTACATTCATCAAGCCCCGCCTGCCATCGGGCCCTACCCGGTATATTCATCAGGCCTCGCCGGGCATGGGGCTCCGCCTGGTACATTCATCAACCATACCAACCATAATTATCATGAGTCGAACCCGCATCCGAATTTGCGCCAATTAGGTGTACAGGTTATGTTTCGAACCCCAAAGCCTTAATCAGACAAAAACAGGCAGAAATGTTCCAACACAACCCTCACCCTTAAGTAACCTCTATCCAGACTGCCAATTGAACTGACTTCCCTCTCAACTAGGATGTGGAACTTTTCCAGGTTCGCACGTGATACTATCCCCGAAAATCCAAAAGGTTCTCCCCACTTGGATTCGACCACGCTCTTCCAATCCACAAAAATTGATGGGTTTCCAAACCATCCCACATCCTTACAACCCGACTATCCATACCCGAGCTTACAAGAACTAGCATTCCATTACTATCCCATCTTAATGATCACACACATAATCCAAATCCAGATGAATATTTCCCGAAATCTCAGCAAGTTCAATAATCCCAAGCACTTCCCATGATACACCTCTAATCTTCAAGTCATTTCAGCTCGTGGCATGGAACTATGACCCTTAATCGGAACGGACGGACCATCAATTCAACAACTCACCTGTCGAAGGATCGAGGTATTCAAAGTTTTCCGAACGATACCATTTGATATCTGTTGATAATCCCAATGACTAAAATAACCCATGCGAACGAACTTTCCCATTACGTAAGAGTAATGTGTTACCACTGCTCAATCCCTACTGATGGTAGCAGTCGATGTCCTGAGCTTTACAATAGCTAGTCTTGCTTGGCCAGCCAAGCCTATCGCTTATACAATCCAAGACCAGGTGATCATTCCCAATACCTCAACGAATCTCAAAATCCTTAAGCACTTTCATTTGAATCCACTACATGTCCTTGGCGACTGATCGACTGATGAGGAACAACATCTCAATATCGAACAAGTACCCAACCCGTTCAATCACTTACTTGCACCTAGAGCAATCCCCATGCAACCTGCAACTGACCTCGCTTCGATGGTGTGAACTTGAGAACTACCGATCTTACACCCATGAATAATCCAATCCCTAACTACCTTGAAGCTATGAACACTCTTACACATCCTGCATTCAAACCCGGTATGCCTACCTTGCAGATTCCTTGAATTCTAACTAATACCACTAAATATTTGACCGGCTGTTGGTCTCCCATGCGGAATACTCACTCCTCTTCTAAACACGGTCCACGATATGCAAAATGAGATATGATAACTTTCCAGATAACATAACTATATTACTCATACAAGTGCTTCCATTCTTAGATAATATGGGCATAATATTTTACACATACCAATACGGAATTATTGGCATAATGATATAAGCGTGAAAGAGAAGAATACGATACATACCCGTAGTGTCTCAGGTTTCTGCTCCCCCTCCCTGCAGAAGCACTCGCAATGGAACCTGAGCCGCCCCAACCACTAAACGCGGACAATTTTCCATGATATGACCAGGCTGATGACAACGATTACACAATTCTACTTCCAGGGTGCATTATTGGCGAGAGTGGCCCTTCCGTAAGTATCTACAACATTTGGACTTGCCGTGCACACGCTCATGCCTTCCTTCACCCTTCACATAAGTTTCGTAGCCCCTCGGGCCTCTAGCACTAGAAATGGAAACATCAGATTGCTTAGATGCTGCTAGTAGAGTCGAATCATGAGTGCGCTTCCTCTTCCCCAGTTGCCGCTCCAAACCAAGATCCTGCTCCCGAGTCATCTCAATCATCCCATCAACTACCTGAACGGCTAATATTCATTCCTCGAATTTGGGGACCAGTCTGCCAGTGACACGGCCAATGATGTCGGGTAACTCCTTACGTAAAGCTCGTGAAACCTCAGTGGTAATCCAATCATGGAATCGATCCCCAGGAAGGCATGATGCATAGTCCACCTTCGATTCCTTATAACAAGAGCTAGCAATAGGATCCTCCTCCCCGAATAGGCCCCCTCCAATTTCACTGCTGCAAAATCGGCCCGAATCCCCGAGACGATCGTCCAAGAGTTCCATGATCCCTTCCTTTATGGTACCAAACATCACAGGAGTCTGCTCCAAAATACCATGGGTGATCTCCGGCGAGATGAACTCTTGCATCCTCTCATCAATTGGCTCAGCACCTGCACCTAAGCCTGAACCAGAACCTGAACCTCCTCCTCGCGTGCTCATCACCATTCTAAAAAGCAGTCATACACGTGATCAAAACATACCCAAATAATCCTCATCCCACCGGCTTCCTAGATTCTTCGTGACTCTCTTCGAGTCGAGTATGGATCTTGTGCTTTTAGTAGTACGAGCCTAATACTACCTTCCACACTTATCCATACTTTCCTCAAGAATCATCCTGAATCCTCTAAGTCCCCTTCTCAAACTGATACACCAAGTACTCGCTAAGCAGCGCATCCGAACCCGTTAAAAACACTCCCTAGGCTCTCCTAGGTTCCCGACATCACCCTGCCATCAGCTTCTTAAGAACTCCCAATAATGTCAGTTAACTACTTCATGAATACAATCACATGTAACAAAGCTTAGATAATCCTTTGAGTAAAAGACTCATCCCTACAATGGTTAGACTCAAACAAGAGTTGCGCAATAGGGTCAAATCCGTCATTCTAACATTATTTAACCTATGCAACATGTGACTTAACATATTAACTTAATAGTTAACTCACATCATCATGAGTCCCAGAAAGCACAAAACAAGTAGCATTCGTGTAGTAACACTCGAAGTCACAGCCAAACAGAGGACATTCAATCTCACTTCCTACCAAGAAAGATTCCAAATCTAGTATAACATCTAATTCCTCTTAGGCTACAAGGCATCACATATTAGGCCACTCTATCCAGTCATCTGAAATCCATACTAGCATGCAATTCTAAAAGCTCAAACAATCAAACATATATAGGCATCTCTCCTAGCATGAAATCCTAAGCAGATCCTTAGCCCTAGTATAGCATGCAATTTTCATAACATATAATCATAACAAACATGTATGGGTATTCTGGGAATCACTTACTTGAGCTCGATTGATTTCACACATCACACCCCTTTCTTCTTTAAAATATTTTTAGAAAAATTGTTTTCTTTCAAAAGATTATGAATTCCTCAGTTTGAGTTCAGTCACACTCGAAAGTGTGCCCGAATCCCTCAAACCAAGGTTCTGATACCAACTTGTAACCTCCTAAAAAAATTGTAATGTAAAATTTTCATTTTTAATTCAGCCATAAACACCATTTAATATTTACAATCATTCAAAAGTGTAGCAAGGTAAAAACAATTATCAGAGTACAATCCCAAAATCATAAAGTTGCGGAAACATGGCTGGATGCAGTGCAGTCAAGTCGGGCCTTTCCCTTTTGTACCGGAAATACCTGAAACCATAAACAATAAGCCGTAAGCACAAAGCTTAGTGAGTTCCCCAAAATACCACATACCATACACATCAAACATATAATAGGCTTCGCTAGTCCGATTGTCCAACACTCAGGGTAAAAGTCCATTTTACCCCTTTTCTCACTTGACCCAAAATATGAGGCCCAAACCAATAACACGAAAACCCAATATGGCCCAACTTCCAAAACCCATCATGGGCCTAATCCAAGAAGGCCCCAATTCCTGAAATACACCCAAAGCTCCAAATGGGCCCAACACAAGAAGGCCCAAAGACAAAATAATAAGGCCCAACAAGGCCCAAAAGCCCAAAATCACATCTCACATCGTGACCAGTCCTTGGTCACGTCGTGAGAGCTCACCCGATCTGATCCCAACTCATCACGACTCAACCTAGCCAACTCAGTCAAGGAATGACACCTGAGCTGACCTCACAATGTGGGCAGCCAAAAATCCAACTTTTAAGTCCTTAATCCATTAAGCCTTGAACTCTAAATTTCTAGAAGGTCTTGTAACCTCTTAATACATTAGATAGTTGGTTCTTTTAAGACATATATGTCCAATACAAGTCTAGATCTCATTTAGGTCCAAAGTTGAAGAAAAGACATCCAACTTTCATGCAATGCTCCAAAACTCAACCATTTTCTTGATCTGAACTCCAAGAGTCACCTATGGCCCTCTTAACCCATAAAGTTGCCAACTTTATGGTTTCTATTCATTCAACATGCTCAATCAAGAAGAAAAGTGGGACAAAACTTAGATCTAGCCTTATATAACCAAAAAGGTAGGAGCTTTATCACTTGTAATAGTCTAGAAACAATGTAAGGTGATGTTGATGATGATTCCTTGCAAGCCACAACACAAGACAACCTTCTTCTTCTTTTTCCCCCTTCTTCCAATCCAAGAAAAGCTCCAAAACCACCAAAGATCAAGCAAGGATGGGTACTAGGGTTTTTCTGAGGTGAAAGAGGGTTTGGGGCTAATAGGAAACCCTAAAATGAGGTTAGAGATGCTTAAATATGAAGGAAACCCTAAAAGATCATGGGCTTTAACTGCATCGCTCCTCACGTCTTGAGCTCAGTCCCGGACAAAATCTTTATGTAACCCGTCTCACGTCGTGAGCCTCTATGTCTCACGTCGTGGGGATCCTTTTTCTCCAAAATCTAACCTTTTGACTCCTTGAAACCCTAATTCGATTCGACCTGGAAAAACAGGTGTTACAGTTATTTATAGTATAAGCTAATCAACAAGAAGTCTGAGATTTTCGGCATCCTTCTTGAAGAAGTACTTGCTCATTATTTGACTTGGTATTCCGGGTCTTAAGCTTGGTTTAAGTGACTCTCCGTTAAGAATGATTCTTATGTGGACTAATTCTGCACATATAAGAAAATAAAGAATAATATAGCCGTTATAAGTGTTAGAAAATATTAGTGATAATAATCAGGATCCTATGATATGTTTAAGGATCCAGAGACTTTAAGAATATTAAGGATCCTGAATACGATTCTGGGATCCTGTCCCTAACATTTTCCCCCAAACTATACCTGTGAAATATTAACGTTAGTTCTTAAATATTTAAAGGTATAGTTTTAAAGTAAAAAAAGAAGTAAAAAATTCTAACGAATAAGGTAATTTAAACTTCAACGGATGGATTTCTAGCCGTTAGAATAGGTCAAATCACCCTCCTTCCATGATTCTTGTATAAATATGGTATTCAGTCTTTCAATTCCGTGTCGCTCTTTTAGCTCTTCTTCAGGACGTTCACTGAATATCATCGAAGGTACTACCTTTGTCTCTTTTTCTCCTTCTTCATTTCTTTTTTAAATATGGTCAAAAAAGTAGCTCGTTCTCGCACAAGTATCATTGCTAATCCTAACGACGACTTCATAGATCAAAAAGATTTATCCTATGAAGAAACATGTACCTTCAATGACCGCGATATTGGAGCCTTTAAATCAACTGGAACTTTCCCTGCTGGTACTGTTCTTAGAGCCTTCGATCCGAGGATCCAACCAGACTTTGTTTCGTCTTCTTGGATTTGTTTTCCTGAATATCCTTTTACCTTAGGCCTTATTTATCGCTTTTCCGGAATCATTTCTGAATTTTTCGAAATTAGTAAGATTTCTTATATCCAAGCCATGCCAGCGTTTGGGGATCCTTTACTGGATCAATCATCTGAACTTCTCCATGGGTCTCAATATTGGTTTAAACGAGTTAGATTACATCTATGACCTTTCTAACTTTGGGAATTTGTGTTTCCTGTTAAAAGCCAAAACTGACAGATCTCCTCTTATCTTGAAATCTAAGCATAATGACGGTGCTTGGAAAGGGAAATACTTTTTTTTGTCAAACGTGACTCTATTCCTGACGGAAATCTTTTACCAAAGTTTTGGGTTAAAAGGGATAGGATTCATATTTTTTCACTAAGTATCTTGATATTCACATTTCTTATCTCGTTTTGATTTTTTGCATCTTTTAAATTTGAAGAGCTTGTTCCTCCCGCTGAAGACACTGAGGATAGAATCGAAAGGTTTTTCGCCATATCTAAATCAGAAAGGTCATTCAAGCTTAGTCATCAAGAAAGTCCTTTCACCACTGTCTCCATGTCAAAAGGTGAGGATCCCTGATTAATACTTTTTCATAGAAGGTCCTGATTTCTTGTGACTTTTATTGTCACACTCAGGATCCAAGGTTACACGCTCTAGTGCTCACTTCACTCTCGCTGATCTCAACACGGCCATGTCAAGTATTCAAATGGTGATCAAGAAGGAGAAGGCTTCATCCTCTCTTCTTAACAAAAGGACTTCTATGGATCTAAAAACGAAAACTCCAGGATTTAAAAAGAGAAAAACCGCTAGTACTATGGACTTAAGCTTAGAGGATCTCGGAGCAGAGGATGGACTCTGAAAGTTGGTTTCCTTCTCTCAGGATGTAAGTGCCAACATAATTTTGCTTTTTAAATTTCATTCTCTTGATGTTCTTGATGTCTTTGCTGTTTCAGGTTTTCGATGACAGTTCTACTAACTTGAAGATTCGAGGTGAGAGTTGAGCAGACCCTCAAAGAGTAAAAGATAGCAAGGAGAACAACCAATGAAGATCTCTTGAAACGGGTGGAACTCTTTATCAAAGAGAAGAACGAGAGAGAGAGAGGATGAGCATATCGTTGAGATGAAGGAGGTGATTTCCGATGTAAAGTCCAGTGCTGCAACGGTTGTTTGGGAAGCCAATGTCAAATTGGCTGAAGATGTGGCCAACGCAGGATCCTGGAATCTAGCTGGGTGGTGTGCAGCCTTAGCCAAGTTAATGGGTGAGCCTATTAATACCAGTCAGGATCCTGAATTTCAGCAGCCCAAAGTAAATGAGGAAGAGAAAGCTCCAGGAAATGATGATCAGGCTACGGTCTAGGCATGTTAGATAAAAACATTTTACATAATTATGTACAAGACAATTTTTGTTTTTCATCGACTTGATGTACCACTTCTTCTTTTATGTATGGTTGTTTCATACTTCTCTGCTTGCATGGTTGATTTGTGTGGTTGTAGCAATAATATTTCTAACGATATAAAGTTTATATATTATAAGAACTTTGAATAACCTGAAAATAGTTAGTCATCAAATTGAGATCTTAAAACAGATAAGATATTTTTTAAGATAATAAACCTTCAAACATTATGTAGAAACTATGATTTTAAAGGATAGATAGAACATGGTGCTCCTTAGGGTCCACAATCCCTTGAATTAGGTATACTATGTGAAACCCTAATCGTCATTTCATGTGAGGTGGTCACCGTTGCGAGTGACTATGACTTGTGATCGAGTATTGACTCAAGTATCTTCATGTAGGTTTTTAGAAGTGAGTTGAAGCTGGTAGATTCCTTCCTTGCTACAATGATTATCTACGCGTATATCGAGGTGAATTTAACCTCACTATACCCGTCGGTCGAAGGCACCGCCCACTAGTTTTGGTTATCTGTTAGTAGAGGGATGCTCTAGGGACTGTATATATTCATGTAGCATAGACTGAGGACTCTTGATCTAAGCTCTCTTACCTGTTCCTTGTTTGGTTGTGGTTCTAGAGTAGGATCACATGTCCGGGTGCCTATCTCACATCTAAGTATATACGGCCATGCATTCGTTGGATTGTTGATATTTAGTATACTGCTATGTTGTAGTGATTTGTTAGATATGTGTTCTGGTATTGAGTATGTTGGTATGATGTAGTGATTTGTTAGACATGTGTTTTGGTATTAAGTATGTTGTTATGCTGTAGTGATCTGTTAGATCTGTGTTCTGGTATTGAGTATGTTGTTATGCTGTAGGGATCTATTAGATCTATGTTTTGGTATTGGGTATGCTGTTATAATGTAGTGATCTGTTAGATCTGTTTCCTGGTATTAAGTATGTAGCTTTGTGGTAACAACCTGTAGAACTGTATGTTATATGTGCTTGTTGGTTATCATCTATGGAGTGCCCTTAGGGACTGTCTATGGTCATGTAGGATAGCCTGATAAATCTTGGCTTAGGCTCTCTTGCCTGCTACTTGTTTGGTTGTGGCTCTAGGGTAGGACCATCTGTTCGGGTGGCTATCTCTCCTCTGGTTACTTATGGTTACACATTCTATGGGGGTTAGCTGGTAGCGAGACTGTATGTTGTGAGAGGATTAGTAGGCAGTAGTGAGCTGTATGATTACTGATTGCATGTATTATGTGCCTACTTGATCCTGATGGGTTATATGTCGACATATTGTGTTTGGTTTGGGTTGAGACGGTCCTGATTTGTGTGGTAGGCCAAGACACCTGATGCGGGTCGGCTGTAAGCCGTAGGCACGGAGGCTCGGGAAGAGCGGTAGGGTTGAGGTGGTAGGACAACAGACCCAGGGCGGCCCGGATAGACTGAAGGCCTGCGAGGTGGACCAGTCAGGCCGAAGGCCCGGAGAACGATCCAGATAGGCTGAAGGCCTGGTGCGGCGGTCCAGACATGCTGAAAGTTCTGTATGCGTGTTGTTGCTGTGATATTTATGATTATTTGTTGTGTGGGTATTTTGGGGGAAACTCACTAAGATTTATGCTTACCCAGTTGTTTATGGCTGGAAGGCGAAGGCGGGACTATACACACTCATCAGCAACATTGAGGATTCCACGTTTCTGCAATACTCTGATTTTTAATAAATGTAATTCGGAATAAATGGTTTTCTTAATTAATGGATTAATAAATTGGGAAGTTTTTATCTTAATAAAAATGAAAATTTTTGGTTCTGAAAATGGGACGTTTCAAAAATATTAGTGATAATAATCAGAATTCTACGATATGTTTAAGGATCCTGAGACTTCAAGAATATTAAGGATCATGAATATGATTCTAAGATCCTGCCCTTAACAATAATGTTCACCACCAATCTCACACCACTGCTACCACTTCCGACGTCACTTAATCGCCGCCACCACCAAAGTCACACCACTGATGTTGTTACCTTACCACCGGTGTTCATGGATCTGAAGCTATGGAAAAATATTAGATCTGGAAACAAGATGCATTGAAGATGTTTGATGAAATGCCTCAATGAAAAGAATGTATGTGTTTAAGCTGTGAATAATGTGAATGAGTGTTTAAACTAATCTATTAATCTGTGAATGGATGTCTAAACTGGTCTATTAAGTTGTGAATAAATGTTTGTTTATAATTATGGTGATTATATATCTGATTTATGTGGTGCACACAAAGTGTTTGATGAAATGCCTCAAAGAAATTCGGTAAGTCATTAAGCTGTGAATATGTGTTTTTTATGTATTAATTTGTGAATATGTAAGTTATTAAGTTGTGAATGTGTATTTTTTTATGAACTAAGTTGTCAAATATTGTCTGAAATATTGAATTAAGTTGTGAATTAGTGTCTGAAATGTTGTATTAATCTGTGAATTCTGATTTTTTTTTATCTAAATTTGATTTTTGAGGGAAGGATGTTGGTGGTATTAGCATTGGTGGTTGGCGGTGGCAATGCTTGATGACTGTTCTATTTCTCACTCATCTCCATCGTTGATTTTATATAAGTTATACTCGTTTATGATACATGTATATGTTTTATTTTGATGTTTGCTTCTAAAATATGAGATAATTTATGTATGTATTAAACTATGAATGATTTTCTTAATACAATGAGATATGAGATTATACTTATAAATGAGCTGTGAATATATTGTATTAAATTGTGAATTTTGTGTATTAAGCTATGAATTTTATTCACAACGTAATATAATAAATTCACAAATTAATACATAGAAATTCCAGATATAATAAATACAATTTAATACATACAAATTCCTATAAATATGAAAATATAAATGTAAGTTTTAAGTTGAGAATATGACTGTAAATATATAATTGTTGTGTATTAAACTGTGAATTTATTATATTAAGCTGTGAATTTTGTGTATAAATTGTGAATTGATTGTATTAAGTTGCGTATTTGTTTATGAGTTTTATGTGTGCATCTGAAATATGAGAAGAATAATCATTATACGTCTGATTTTCTCTAATTTTAAATAAATTATATAAAATTTAAACTATGAATATTGTGTAAATTAAACTTTGAAAGAAGCACTAGCCTCCATATCAGACGGTATAAATGTAACTTTTAAGTTAAGAATATGATATTTCTTTGTATCAAATGGTTAATTTATTATATAATGTTGTGAATTTTTATGTATTAAACGGTAATTGATTGTATTAATTTGTGAATCGACTGCATTTTTCCATGAATTTATATAAATTTCATGGTAAAATATGAATAATTTATGTATGAATTTTGTATTAATGTTCTTGTGAATATATCTATTGTTTGTGTTGTATAAGTACGTAAGAATGCATTAGTTTTTAAAATTGTTTTGAGCTAAATTCAAAATAAGTGAACTAATAGGTTTATTAAACTATGAATATAATATTTAACCTGTTTTTGCATTACTTTATATACATATCTGATTTGGAAGGAGGATGATAGCGACGTTGGCACTGTTGGCTGGTGGTGGTAGAGTTTGAGTTTGACTTTTCCAAATTTCATGAATTACTGTAAATAGAATGTATTAAGTTGTGAATTTTATGTATTAAACTATAAATGAACTTTATAAAGTTCTATTTTATATAAATTTTGTGTTAAAATATAATTGAATGTATGAATGAAAATATTAGACTAAAAAACTATGATTTTTCCATTTTCTTACCAAAAAGACAAAAATCATGATTTTAACATATTTACTAAGATTCACAATATATATTTACTTATTGTAACGGCAGATTCCTGGTATGTATTTAAATTATAATTATTCATTTTTATAGAGCAAATCGACAAGTTGGAAGCCCAAAGTCGTCGAGTAGAGATCAGATGAGACGCGGGTTTTAAGTAAGCTACTCAACGGGTTGAGAGCCCTCAACTCGACGAGTAGGCTGGCAGAGGTGAAACCCTAATTTCGGGGTTTTGCACCCTATTTAAGCATCTTAACCCCCTCATGTTGGCCTCATTTCCAGCCTCCAAGTCCCAAACCCTAGATCTCAAAACCCTAATGCATTGTGTGTGCTTGTGAGTCATTTTTAGAGAAATCTTGTGTGTGTGAAGCTTGTGGAAGAAGGAGAAGCTTGAGGACTCAAGAAGGAGGTTATAGATCCAACAACTTCACTTCGTTCTCAGCATTTTCTGGTAAACAAGTCTCAAACTTGCTTAATCATTACTTAGATCTCTTCCCTATCACTTTTATTGGGTTTTTGGTCCAACTAGCATGATCCATGGGAAATAGACGTCCCAAGTGAGTATACTTTCAGATCTAGAGCCGTGAAGGGCTTTCGTGGCATAAAGGTGCAAACTTTATGGCCATTGAAGCCCCATTCAAGCTTTAGGATATTATTTTGGCCTTTTAAGCTCCAAAAAGCCATGCATGGAGAGAAAGTTGGAGGCTTTACGTGTTCATGTAGCGTCTAGGGTCCAGATCTTAGTTTGTATGCCTTAGCTTGAAGTATTAAGGGCTTTTGGGATCAAGATCTAGGTCTTATGGAGTTAGGGTTTGAGCTAAATCACTTAAGGAAGGGTATTAACGGGTAAAGTTGGAAACTTTACCCTTAAAAGGACATTTTCGGTATATATGTGAAGTATGGAGCTTAGATCTGAAGAATAAGGGCTTAATTCCATTAAGAAAGGCTTAACAGACTGAAGAACTCGACGAGTTCATAGAGGAACTCGACGAGTTGGGAGGATTTGTCCGGATCTTGTAAAGGGCAGAATTCGACGAGTTTGAGGAAGGACTCGACGAGTTGACTCGTTTTATCACGATTCTGAGAAGCATGGAAACTCGACAAGTTAGAAGATGACTCGACGAGTTGAGTCAACTCGTGGTTGACTTTGACTTTGATTGTATGTTAACTTTGACCTTGACTTTGAATATGACCAAGGTTGACCCGTGAAGGGGTTTTAGTTATGGAATGGTATCTAAGAAGTTGTTTTGTATAGGGTGTGAGTAGAGTCGGGTGCGGAGCAGAGACGTTTCAGCTATTCACACGACATTGAGGTGAGTTTCCTCCTATAGGAACGGGTCGAAGGCACCAATGTCGGCCCGTTTATGTATGTTAGCATGTACCAGACTAAGTTCTGATGCCGGGTAGTGCCCGATGTAGGTTTATATGTTCCGGACTTTGGTCTGATACCGGGGAAAGCCCGAGGAATGTTTGTATGCTTGATGTCTTTGTGATTCTTGCATGTGCTTGATTTGTATGTTCTTGACTTCGGTCCGATGTTGGGGAAAGCCCGAGGAATGTTTATATGTTTCCGGATCTCGGTCCGATGTCGGGGGGGGGGGGGGGGGGAGGAATGTTTATATGTTTATGTTATGTGATTATTATGTGTAATTGTTGATATGCTTATATGTATACCGGACTTCGGTCCGATACCGGACCTCGGTCCGCCGCCGAACTTCCGTCCGATGTTGGGCGGGGCCCGATGTAGCGGGCAAGGCCCATGCTATGTTATTATGTGATTATGTGATTACGTGTATGATATGTGGTAGTTTGGGGAGACTCACTAAGCTTCGTGCTTATAATTTTAGTTTTGGTTTCAGGTACTTTCGGTAGCAAGGGGAAGAGCTCTAGGACGGCTGCAGTGCACGCACCATGATTTTAGTCTGGGATGTTTTACTCAGATATATTGATATATGTTTTGATATGATACTCTGATTTGATACAATGGCTTATATTTTTGGATGAAATGTTTTTGGTAACTATGGTTTAGTTAATAATTAAATATGAATTTTTTGGACCGTATTTTTGGGATGTTACAAGTTGGTATTAGAGCCTTGGTTTGAGGGATTCAGGCATACTCTCGGGCGTGTCTGAACTCAAACTGAGGACTTGGTATAATTTTTTTTAAAAAGAAAAATCATTTTACAAAAAGGATTTTGAAATGAGATAAAGGGTGTGGTGGATGCAATCAGCTGAGCTCAAGTAAGTTCTCCCAAATTACCCATACAAGTTTGTTATGTTATGATATGATTATGAGAATTGCATGCTAGATTAGGGCTAAGGATCTAAGAAGGATGCCTTGTATGCCTGTTATATGTGTATGAGCTTTATGAACTGCATGCTAGTACTGATTAGTCATTAATATGACACCCTGATTAGAATATGCTTGGTTTTGTTTACTCAATGCTCGAATGTTGCTTGCTTTGTGCTTTTAGGAGTTCTAGTTATCTTTAACTAACTAGTAAACGAATATGTTAAGTTACATATTACGAGGACTAAATAATTTCAGAAGGTTAGGTTTAGCTCTATTTAGCAGCTCTTGTTTGAGTCTAACCGTTGTACGGTAGGACCTCTCATTCGAAGAATTATCTGGTCTTAGTGATATGTAATGATATTCGTGAGCTAGTTATGGGGCATAGCAGGGAGTTCTTATGCAACTGATGGCGGAGAGTGGGTCGGAGATTACCCTAGGGCAAGCCTAGGATGAGATTAGCGAGAGGAAGAGCAGTAGTAGTAGAAGGGACTTGATGGAGTCAAGGCAACTCTTGAGGAAAGTACGGATAGATGTGGAAGGTAGTATGTGATGGGTTTTTGAGCATTCTAACACTTCCTAAGTGTACATGCAACCCTAATAACCTTGAATCTATGTTTTCTCTATATACATGCAAATTTCTTTTCAAGGTTATTTCCTAACTAGCATGGCATGGGGATTACATAGAACATAAAACTAGTAGAAATACATACATTGTTGTTGCTTGGATTCCTTTAAGACTTTGTGAGCCTAGCACCCCAAATGTTGTGCCTCAAATGCTTCACACAACACCACAAGACTTGGAATAACTTAAGAGAATACTTCTAGCACTCAAAATCGGTTATGCCCTCTCTAGTAACACTAGGTCACGATTTTGCTAGCCATAGGGTTCCTTTTATAGTGTTGTCACAATTAGGGTTTACACATGAATGCCCTTAATTGTCATGACTCTTGATTTCTCATGACCCATGGGTTTGTAACTCCCATAGACTATCCATGGAGCTCCATATGGTTATAACCAAACCCATAAACCATGGATCATTAATCCACCATAAAAGAATTGATGATTGTCATAATCAACCCTATATATTTAATTAGTCTCACTTTGATCACTAGATTAATCCTAGATTAATACTTGATCAATACTAATTAAATAATACTATTATTAATATATTAGAACTTATAATATATTAATAATCATAAGTGCCTTATTCTCTCATTTAGTCTATCCAAGTATTGCAATGCCATGCAACCCAAATGGACCATGCCGGGTCGGGTCAAGTACATACCAAATAAAGTTATGGACTTAGACACTATATCCAACAGTCTCCCACTTGGATAAGTCTAATAACTATATTTGCAAATATGACTTCAAAATCCGACTAGCAATCGTAGCTCTTTCAAAGTCTCTCGGAACTGAGATGATGATGATACGCCATTTAATATAAGTGATCATAATCCTCTGTTCTCATGATATCAGCCGGACAAACACATGGAACATGGTCTTACTTATTGTCCAGCATTTGTTTCTCGATCTCTGATTTGTTTCGACATAGAACTAAATTGAACACATCAATTAGGTTCTGACCGGGCCCGGTACATAGGTCAAAACCAAATCATCGAGGGGCCCAGATATCGCATCTATTTCTAGAAGGAACAGATAAACTTTGACTGATATGCTTGTACTAACTACTTGTTGAATTATTCACAAAGGCACGTTTTATGACATCGAGTTACCAATGCGTTTTCGTACAATCAATGAATAACCAACTCATAGTCAACAACTCATATCTCTAGGTTTGAAGATTTATATGATATTACCGTCTCACGATCACTCGAGATAAATTCCATGAAGTGATGCAAGTGAGCGTGGGTTGGATCCAATACTCAGCACTTATGAGTACTCATGAATGTTGTAGCAACCATTGCATTGTCCAAAGCACTTTTAGACAAATCATACAAGCCAAATTCATGACAGTCTTAAATCAATACTTACTTCCAAAGTTTGACTGACTGTGGATGGTTTGAATAATAACATAATTATTCTGGAAGTAAAAACATGCAAAATTGAAACATAGTAAACAATCAACACAAGATAGTAACACCTTACTCATAAATAAATAACAACTTTTATTTATAATCAAATGTCAATTACATTTTACAAGTTTCAGGAATCTAATTATTGAAACTAATATCATCCTTCAGCCCAATGCGCCTCGCATGCTGTAAATGCTTAACCCTGCTCAGTCCCTTCGTGAGGGGATCTGCCGGGTTCTCATCTGATGATACCCTCTTAGCCACGAGGAGTCCTTCTTCTATTCGATGTCTGATGAAATGGTATTTTCTGTCAATGTGCCTAGATCTCCCGTGATCTCTCAGTTCCTTAGCCAAAGCAACCGCACTTTCATTGTCACAGAAAATTTCCATTGGCTCCTTTATAGCTGGTACAACTCCAAGGTCTCCGATGAAGTTCTTTAGCCATATCGCCTCCTTAGCTGCTTCACTTGCTGCTATGTACTCTGATTCACAAGTAGAATCAGCTACTGTTTCCTGCTTGGAACTTTTCCAAGTAATTGCCCCTCCATTTAGGATAAAGACCCAGCCTGACTGAGAGCGGAAATTATCCCTATCAGTCTGGAAGCTAGCATCGCTATATCCTTCCACTCTCAAGTCATCACTGCCTCCGAGGGTAAGGACCCAATCCTTAGTCCTCCGCAGATACTTGAGAATGTTCTTTACCGCTGTCCAGTGTGCCTTGCCAGGGTTCCCTTGATATCTACTGACCATGCTCAAAGCAAAGGCCACATCAGGGCGAGTACAAGTCATAGCATACATGATCGAGCCCACAGCGGAAGCATATGGTATATGACTCATCTCAGCTATCTCAGCCTCTGTACTCGGACTCTGAGTCTTACTCAGCTTGGCATTACTCTGGATTGGTAATTCTCCTTTCTTGGAATCTTGCATACTGAACCTCTTCAGCACGTTATCCAAGTAAGTACTTTGACTAAGTCCAATTAGTCTCTTACTCCTATCTCTCAATATCCTTATCCCTAGGATATAGGCAGCTTCCCCAAGGTCCTTCATAGCGAAACACTTCCCAAGCCAGGACTTAACCTCCTGCAAGGTTGGGACGTCGATTCCTATGAGAAGTATGTCATCCACATACAACACCAAGAAGCTAACTATGCTCCCACTAGCCCTGACATACACACAAGACTCATCCTCACTCCTAGAAAAGCCAAACTCTTTGACTTTCTCATCAAAGCAAAGATTCCATCTGCGAGATGCTTGTTTCAATCCATAAATGGATTTATCAAGCTTACACACTCTATTAGGGTATATTGTATCAACAAAACCCTTGGTTGAGCCATGTAAACATCCTCAGCCAACTTTCCATTAAGGAAAGCGGTTTTGACATCCATTTGCCATATTTCATAATCATGAAATGCAGCTATGGCCAACAATACTCTAATAGACTTAATCTTAGCTACCGGTGAGAAGGTCTCATCATAGTCAACTCCCGGAGTTTGAGTAAAGCCCTTCGCAACCAGTCGCGCTTTGTAAGTATGTACCTTCCCATCCATGTCGGTCTTCTTCTTGAAGATCCATTTGCACCGAGCTGTCTTACGACCTGGTACATTGTCAACCAAGTTCCAAACTTGATTGTCATACATGGACTGAATCTCGCTGTCCATAGCCTCCTTCCATTTAGCAGACTCAGGGCCTGCCATGGCTTCCCTGTAATTATTAGGTTCATCCAAATCTATTAGTGTACTATCACTAATAAATGTATCACCTTCAGTGGTGATGTGATAACCATAATAAAAATCAGGTGTGTTCCTCACCCTAGTGGAACGTCTTGGAGGAACAGACTCATCTATCGGATCAACAGGAGTTTCCTCCTCAGGTTGGTCGATAGCATTTGAGGTTCCTTCACCAATTGACTCTTGAAGCTCTTCAAGGTCAATTTGCCTCCCACTGTCCCCTTGGCTTATGAATTCTCTCTCACGAAAGACTCCTCTTCTTGCTACAAAGACCACATTATCACTGGGTCTGTAGAAGAGGTAACCAAAGGATCTCTGTGGGTAGCCGATGAAAATACACCTCTCACTTCGAGGTTCAAGCTTATCATGAGTCTCACGCCTCACGAAAGCTTCACAACCCCAAATCTTGATGTGGTCCAAATTGGGAACTTTCCCAGTCCACATCTCGTGAGGTGTTTTGGCAACCTTTTTAGTAGGGACTAGATTAAGGATATGGGCGGCAGTCTCTAAGGCATACCCCCAGAAAGAGATTGGTAACGAAGCTCGACTCATCATGGAACGAACCATATCCAGCAAGGTTCGATTGCGCCTTTCAGCTACACCATTCAACTGTGGTGTTCTGGGAGGTGTCAATTGTGAGACAATCCCACATTCCTTAAGATAGTCAAGGAACTCAATGCTAAGATACTCTCGTCCCCGATCGGATCGGAGCATCTTGATGTTCCTGCCCAATTGATTCTCCACTTCCTGCTTAAACTCTTTGAACTTTTCAAAGGTTTCTGACTTATGCTTGATTAAGTAAATATATCCATATCTACTGTAATCATCAGTGAAAGTCATATAATAGCGATTAGCATCCCTTGTAGCAACTCTGAAGGGCCCACACACATCCGTGTGTACAAGGTCCAACAAACCTTCACCCCTATCACAAGTACCTGTGAAGGGTGACTTTGTCATTTTTCCAAGTAAACAAGACTCGCAACTATCATCTGACTTGAGGTCAAATGATTCCAAGACTCCAGCCTTTTGGAGTTAGCCTATGCGCTTCTTGTTAACATGTCCAAGACGACAATGCCACAAGGATGCTTTATCCAAGCTATCTGAAGAATCAATATACAACACATTATTTCCTAGATTGTCTACAACATTCACGGCTTCATATACACCATCACAAGGTAATGCTTTAAAGTAAAATACATCATTGTAATAAACATTAATAGCACCATTTTTATTATCAAATGAAAATGAAAAACCTTGTTTGTACAAGCCATGGAAAGAAATAATATTTCTCGCCATTTCGGGCGAGTAACAACACTTATTCAAATCTAACATTAACCCATTATTAAGCAATAAAGAATAAACTCCTATCTTGGTAACAGGTGATGCTTTCCTGTTGCCCATGACTAAGTTTATCTTCCCGTGCTCCACTTGCTCACTTATTCTTAGTGCCTGCAAATCAGTATAGATGTGAATACCACAACCTGTATCAAGCACCCAAGAATTAGCATTAGATGAGTTATTAGACAATATTGTGTAAATACCTGCATGGGTGGGTTTAACCTTCCCATCCTTTACATCTTGCAGATATTTAGGGCAGCTTCGCTTGAAGTGTCCCTTATCCTGGCAATAGAAGCACTGTGCTTCCTTTGGGTTTGAAGAAGGAGTAATGGGACCTTTCTTTGTCCCACTTGAAGAGGAACCATCAAGAGTCTTACCCTTGGTACCCTTCGAAGGGTTTTTCCTCTTCTTACCCTTTCCCTGCCCAATAGCCAGAACAGGGGCTGTTGAAGGAGTAGAAGTAGCAACCGCTTTACCTTTAAGGCCATTTTCAGCTGTCCTTAAGAGTCCTTGAAGTTTGCTAAGTGTGACTTCCTCCTTGTTCATATGATAAGTCATACGAAACTGATCATAACTTGGAGGTAAGGAATGGAGAATGATGTCAATCGCCATTTCCTCAGGAAAGTCAACATTTAGCTTCAGCAACCGGTCAACGAACCTTTGCATCTTCTGCAAGTAACCGGTGATGGGTTCACCATCCTTCATCCTTGCGGTTATCATGGAGGAGATGATTTCATACCTCTCCTGACGCGCGCTCTGATGGTACCTTTCCATCAAATCCAGGTGCATCTCATAGGGGTAGAAATCTTCATAGGATTTTTGAAGTTCAGGAGTCATGGTGGCCATCATGATGCATGCTACTTTAGTAGCATCCTTTTCATGTGCAACAAACTCCGCAAACTCTTCAGGAGTAGCAGTGGCTTCACTCACAACCTTAAGCTCCCTATCGAGGACATATTCTTTGTCCTCATAGCGGGTAATCATTCTGATGTTTCTGATCCACTCATTGAAATTGGATCCATCAAAGATGACCTTACCACACAAGTTCATAAGGGAAAAGGAGCCTGTTGGGTTTGAGCCAGAAGCATTGTTGGAAGACATCTGAAAGGAAAGAAAGACAAGTTTCATTAGATTAGGAATCCTTAATAATTCACCCAAACGAAATATTAAGGCTAGGACCCAACAAACTATTTATAGTTGGAAGAGGGATGCTGTAATCCATACTATAAAATATTTGAAGGTAGGTAAATGACGATTTACCAATTTCCACCATAAGAACGAAATATTTTATTATTAGGTTTTATTGGTTTTGAAACTCCTAGATCTTTTGAGATACATTGAACTTTTCAATGGCATGTTTGAATCTCGATTGTGCCCTCTCAAGTTTGTGATTGGGATGCCGAGGATCACAAACAAGGTGTGAATAACCATACAAATTGACTTGGTACCCTCAACAATATTACCTAATCGATGTGCCGGTTAACCACACACGCTCCACCGATCTATAATAAGGTCAAGTTACCCTTTGCCACTCTTACTAGTCCATGTTAGTGTGCCGGTTAACCACACACGCTCCACTAACGACTTGGTAAGGTACAAAGTGTAATTTTATGGGCTAGCACCAATTTCACATTTTCCTAAAGTAACTAAGATTGGGAATTTATAATATATAGTTACTTTATAATTCATTATACTTTTAACGAGTGTTTAAAGTCGTATCCTACCCGTTCGGCTAACGACCCTCCACCGATCAAGGAAGCGGTGGGTGAGAGTGGACACCCATTAAGTCACCATTTTATAGGCAACAACCTTATACCCCCTTATAGACCGGCTTCGTGAATGAGGCCTACTAACGGTAAGAATGACATATTCTTATACATATCTATATAATAAAATTATAATAATAGTATAAGTGTTGATTTTTAAACTTTTTAAAAATCTAAGGTTTAATTTGGAATTAAAGTATTAAAGTGTAAGACTTTTCAAATTCCAAAACTTGAGGGCAAGATTTGAAACTATTCCAAGTCTCTTCAATTTGTAACTTATGAGTTTTAATGGTTCATAAAAATGAAGACTCTTCATTTTATGAAACCTCTTTAGTTCTTTAATCATAATTAAAAGAAGTGACTTTTGGTTATCCATAACTTGAGGACAAGTTATGGATACCATCATAGCCATTAAGATCATGAATTAAACACACATGGAGGTTACACATAATTCCTATGATCTTCTAAACTCATATGAACACAAATTCATGTCAAGCAATTTCAAGAAAATCATATAAACATATACAATACTTGAAAATTGATAAAAGTCATGTAAAATGGGTTAACATAATCATTATCATTTTGAAAAAATAGATTTTACAAGTCCAAAACAGATTGGGATAATGATCTTAATCCATTTCCAGCAACAAAACTCGAAAAAACTGCCCAACACGCTCCTACTCGCCGAGTGCATTATTCTACTCGGCGAGTAGAATGAATTTGTTCATGGACTCGGCGAGTCCAGTCGTCAGAGTGCAGAATTTTTGATTTTTAAGCAGTTTTACATCAAGTATACAGAAAACAATCCTAGGCTCTGACACCACTGATGGGTTTTTGAGCATTCTAACACTTCCTAAGTGTACATGCAACCCTAATAACCTTGAATCTATGTTTTCTCTATATACATGCAAATTTCTTTTCAAGGTTATTTCCTAACTAGCATGGCATGGGGATTACATAGAACATAAAACTAGTAGAAATACATACCTTGTTGTTGCTTGGATTCCTTCAAGACTTTGTGAGCCTAGCACCCCAAATGTTGTGCCTCAAATGCTTCACACAACACCACAAGACTTGGAATAACTTAAGAGAATACTTCTAGCACTCAAAATCGGTTATACCCTCTCTAGTAACACTAGGTCACGATTTTGCTAGCCATAGGGTTCCTTTTATAGTGTTGTCACAATTAGGGTTTACACATGAATGCCCTTAATTGTCATGACTCTTGATTTCTCATGACCCATGGGTTTGTAACTCCCATGGACTATCCATGGAGCTCCATATGGTTATAACCAAACCCATAAACCATGGATCATTAATCCACCATAAAAGAATTGATGATTGTCATAATCAACCCTATATATTTAATTAGTCTCACTTTGATCACTAGATTAATCCTAGATTAATACTTGATCAATACTAATTAAATAATACTATTATTAATATATTAGAACTTATAATATATTAATAATCATAAGTGCCTTATTCTCTCATTTAGTCTATCCAAGTATTGCAATGCCATGCAATCCAAATGGACCATGCCGGGTCGGGTCAAGTACATACCAAATAAAGTTATGGACTTAAACACCATATCCAACAGTATGGGCCCGTACTATTGAAAGCAGAGGATCCATACTCGAATCAAGGAGGGCTGAGATGAATCCAGGGAACTTGTAGTGTATGTGATCCCTTGATTTATGATGAGTATTCTGATGTTTGTTATAGTGTATTTTCAGTATGGTGACGCTACGCACTATACCAGTTGGCAGTTCAGGTGCCGGTGAGGGATCAGGCTCGGGCTCAGGAGCTGGGCAGCTCGACGAGCAGATGAGAGAGTTCATTTCATCTGAGGTCACGCGTGGTATTCTGGACAAGACTCCTGTGATCTTCGGTACGGTCAAGGAGGGCATCTTGGAGATACTTGATGAGAGGTTGGGTGCATTCCGCACCTAGATGGCAGCCATGCTAGGGGCACACACGGTGACATTCAAGGAGTTCCAGGCTTGTGGAGCTCCAGACAATCATGGGGTTCGGGACCCCATTGCTAGAAGTAGGTGGTTGGGTGATGTCGCCAAAGCCTTCCGTACGATCCGATGTCCCGAGGGGGACAAGGCCCGACTTGCTTCCTGTCTTCTGAAGGACAGAGCGCGTGATTGGTGGGAGGTCATTGGACAAGCCATTGGATATGATGCAGCTCTAGATGCGATGACATGGAGTGAAATTTCGGCCAGGTTCAGGGCTGAGTTTGCACCTGTGATCGAGGTGCAACAACTTGCTAGGGAGTTCCAGGATCTCCAGCGGACGACTGAGACAGTAACTGAGATCACCGCCATGTTCAGGGAGAGGGCCTATCTCGTTCCGCAGTACGTGGTGGACGAGGAGATGAAAAAGGCCCGATACCATGAGATGTTGCAGAGTGATATCCGCCAGTTTGTGAGTCGATCTAGCTGCAAGACGCTGGAGGATATGATTGCTAGGGCTCGGGAAAGGGAGATGGATTTGGAGATGGAGAAGAAGAGGAAACCAGAGGGGGTTCAGTCAGGGAGTGCGGGCAAAAAGCCCAAGGTATCATATCACCGACCGAGGAGCCAGCAGGGTCGCAGCTGCTGTGGCAAGTGCGGCAAGTTGCACGAGGGAACATGTAGGGCGGGTAGTTCGGGTTGCTTTATGTGCGGCCGAATTGGTCATATTACCAGGGACTGTACAGCTACCACCACCACCACCACCACAGTATCAGATCTGATTTTCTTCCAATGCAATCATAGGGGACACAAGCGGTCCCAGTGCCCGAGTTTAGCAGCAGCAGGGCAGGTGGCGGCACCCGCTCCTGCTATGTTGAGGATTACGGATGGCCGACACGGCCGGTCAAAGGCGCCTGTGGCGAAGAGCAGAGCCTTCCAATTGACAGTAGTGGAGGCACGTGCAGCTCCCGATGTGGTGACTGGATCGTTCCTTGTGAACGGTATATCTGCTCTGGTATTATTTGTGTCGCTCGCGCTCAGCAAGGGATTTGTAGGAGCTCCTGGGGAGCTGGACTGTCCACTTGATGTATAGATAGTGGATGATAGGGTTGTTCGGGTTGCGAGTGTTCATCGGGGATGTACACTGCAGTTATTTGATGAGAAGTTTTCTGTGGACTTAGTCCCCATTCCCCTGCAAGGGAATAAGGTTATTGTGGGTATGGACTGGTTGAGCCCCAGCGGGGCAGTGATTGACTGTGAGCAGCAGCTGGTGCGAGTTAGGACTTCAAGTGGCGAAGGGTAAGTGATTCAGGGCGAGAGGTCGTAGCATGAGATGACCTTGTGTTCAGCAGCAAGAGCTAGGCGTTACCTTCAGCAGGGTTGTGCAAGTTATGTCGCATATGTTATGGATACCTGGGATAAGGGTAAGGCAACAGTACATGATGTACCGATCGTACGGGAGTACCCAGACGTGTTTCCAGAGGATTTGCCTGGGATACCTCCGGAGAGACAGGTAGAGTTCAGGATTGACCTGGTTCCTGGTGCACCTCCGATAGCTAAGGCACCATATCGGTTGGCTCTTCCGGAGATACAGGAGTTGTCTACACAGCTGCAGGAGCTGTTAGACAAGGGAATTATCAGGACGAGAAATTCGCCATGGGGAGCCCCGATCCTATTTGTGAAGAAGACGGACAGGTCACATTGGATGTGCATAGATTACCGGGAGCTGAATAAGGTAACAGTGAAGAAATGTTATCCCCTCCCGAGGATTGATGATTTATTTGACCAGCTTCAGGGTGCATCTTGGTTCTCTAAGATTGATAAGCGATCGGGTTATCACCAGATGCGAGTCAGGGATGACGACGTGCCGAAGACAGCCTTTCGGACTCGCTATGGTCACTATGAGTTCGTGGTGATACCATTTGGGCTCACCAATGCTCCTGCCGCGTTCATAGATCTCATGAACCGCGTGTGCAGACCGATGCTGGACTGGTCTGTGATAGTTTTCATCGACGACATCTTGGTTTACTCCAAAACCCACGAGCAGAATGAGGAGCACCTGAGAGAGGTGCTGGAGACACTGATGAGGGAGAGACTTTTCACAAAGTTCTCCAAGTGTGAGTTCTGGTTGATCGAGGTGCAGTTTCTGGGACACCTTGTCAACCAGAAGGGTATTCTGGTCGATCCGGACAAGATAGAGGCCGTGATGCAGTGGGAGGTTCCAAGGTCTCCAACAGAGATTCAAAGTTTTCTTGGTCTGGCGGGTTATTATCAGAGATTAATCCAGGATTTCTCCAAGATTGTTGTTCCCTTGACCCGACTGACCAAGAATTCGGTGACATTCCGCTGGGAGCCTGAGCAGCAGGTAACCTTCGAGAATCTTAGACAGCGGTTGTGCGAGGCACCGATTCTGACTTTGCCGGAGGGCGTTGACGATTTTGTGGTTTACTGTGACGCTTCGATCATGGGTATGGGTGTAGTGCTGATGCAGCCGGGTCATGTGATATCTTACGCTTCGAGGCAGCTGAAGCCTCATGAGGCGAACTACCCGACGCACGATTTGGAGCTGGGGGTTGTGGTTTTCGCCCTCAAGGTTTGGCGAAATTACCTCTATGGGGTTCGTTGTACCATTTACACGGACCACAAGAGCTTGAGGTACCTTATGGATCAGCCAAATCTGAACATGAGGCAGCGTCGATGGTTAGATGTGGTGAAGGATTATGAAATTGAGATCCTTTATCACACAGGGAAGGCCAACGTGGTGGCCGATGCTCTTAGCCGCAAGGCAGTGGTGGCTTCGATTCGAGACATATGTCTGAGGATGACAATGATTACTCTGTTGCTGGAACGGATTCGGGAGGCGCAGGTCGAGGGTATGAAAGAAGTGCGCCGGAAGTGTGAGCGAATCGTAGGGCAGGTGGCCTCATTTGACTATAACAGTCGTGGGTTGTTGACCATGCATCTGAGGGTCTGGGTTCCTTACTGGGGCGGGGTACGCCAGGTTCTGATGGATGAGGCTCACAAGTCGAGATTCTCTATCCATCCCGGGGCAACGAAGATGTATCAGGATCTTCGCCCTAATTATTGGTGGCCCTGCATGAAGCGGGACATAGCATGGTATGTGGAGCGGTGCTTGACTTGCAGGAAAGTCAAGGCCGAACACCAGCGAACTCACAGCAAGATGCAACCGTTGGATATTCCCGTGTGGAAATGGGAAGACATCACCATGGACTTCATCACAAAGCTTACTAGGACCGCACGTGGAGTGGATTCAATATGGGTCATCGTGGATCGGTTGACTAAGAGTGCTCATTTCATCTCGATCCAGGAGAGTATATCAGCTGAGAAGCTAGCCGAGATCTACGTACGCGAGATACTTGCACGTCATGGGGTGCCGGTTTCAGTTGTTTCAGACCGGGATGTGCGTTTTACTTCCAGATTTTGGAAGCAGTTTCATGACGAGATGGGTACTCGTCTTCACTTCAGTACCACTTTCCACCCTCAGACAGACGGGCAGAGAGAGAGGACAATTCAGACTCTAGAGGACATGCTACACGCGTGCGTATTAGATTTTGGAGGCAGTTGGGATACGTATCTTCTGTTAGCGGAATTTTCGTATAACAACAGTTACCACGCTAGCATAGATCGACCTCCCTTCAAGATGTTCTACGGGAGGAAATGTAGGATCCCAATCTAATGTGGCGAGGTCGCTCAGAGAGTCATGGGAAGTACCGAGGTGGTACTCAAGACCACTGAGAAGATTCAGCAGGTGCGGAGCAGGCTTCAGACTGCTCAGAGTCGGCAGAAAAGATATGCTGACAAGCGCCATTCAAACTTAGAGTTTCAGGTGGGCGACATGGTCCTCTTGAAGGTGTCACCTTGGAAAGGTGTCATCCGGTTCAGGAAGCGGGGCAAGTTGGGCCCCAGGTACATCGGTTCGTTCAGGGTTTTGGCTCGGGTGGGTCGGGTTGCTTATCGTTTGGATCTTCCAGCAGAGCTCAGCCTGATCCACAACACTTTTCATGTCTCCCAGCTGCGGAAGTGCTTAGTGGATGACTCTGCAGTTGTGCCCTTAGAGGATATTCAGGTGGATGAACGCCTGAACTACATTGAGAGGCCAGTGGAAATTCTTGATCGGAAGACGAAAATCTTGAGGAACAAGGTTGTACAGTTAGTGAAGGTGCAGTGGCAGCACCGTAAGGGCTCAGAGTGGACTTGGGAGCCAGAGGAGGAGATGATGGAGTACTACCCAGAGTTATTCGAGGCAGAACACTTCGAGGACGAAGTCTGAGACAAGTAGGGGAGAATTGTAACGGTGGGTTCCTGGTATGTATTTAAATTATAATTATTCAATTTTATAGAGCAACTCGACGAGTTGGAAGCCCAAACTCGTCGAGTAGAGATCAGATGAGACGCGGGTTTTAAGTAACCTACTCGACGAGTTGAGAGCCCTCAACTCGACGAGTAGGCTGGCAGAGGTGAAACCCTAATTTCAGGGTTTTGCACCCTATTTAAGCATCTTAACCCCCTCATGCTAGCTTCATTTCCAGCCTCCAAGTCCCAAACCCTAGATCTCAAAACCCTAATGCATTGTGTGAGCTTGTGAGTCATTTTTGAGAGAAATCTTGTGTGTGTGAAGCTTGTGGAAGAAAATAGCTTGAGGAATCAAGAAAGAGGTTATATGTAACATCCCAAAAATACGGTCCAAAAATTTAATTTTTAATCATTAATAAAAACCATAATATAATAAGAGTCATAAATCGTGTATCTCAAAACTATCATAATATCTGCCAATGTATCAAAATCATAAGTCAAAACATCAGAGTGGATAATCCAGGCTATAAACTGTGGTGTGTGCCATGCAGTCATCCCGAGCTCTTCCCTTACTAGCGGAAGTACCTGAAATCAAAACTGGAAACTATAAGCACGAAGCTTAGTGAGTCTCCCCAAACTACCATATACCATACACATAATCACATATCTACATGTCGAGGGCCCTTCCCTGCTACATCAAGCCCCTGCCCGGCATCAGACCGCATCTGGCATCGGGTCCCGCCCGGCATCGGACCCCACCCGGCATCAGATCGAAGTCTGGTATACATATGACATATTAACAAGAATATAACATAAACACATAACATAATCATATAAACATTCCTCATGCTTGCCCCGACATCGGATTGAAGTCCATAACACATAACATATAAGCTAAACATTCCTCGGGCCTGCCCCGACATCGGACCGAAATCTGGAACACATAACAAACGCATGCAAGAATCACAAAGAAATCAAGCATACAAACATTCATCGGGCTTGCCCCGACATCGGACCGAAGGCCGGAACATATAATCTACATCGGGCTAACCCCGACATATGCTATCATACATAAACGGTCCGACCTTGGTGTCGTAGACCCGTTCCTACTGGAAGAGGACTCACCTCAAATGTCGAGTAAAGTAGTTGAACATCTCAGCTCCTGCAACCGGCTCTACTCACTCCCTATACAAAACAACCCCTTAGATACCATTCCTTAGGTCAATACCCCTTCACGGGTTAACCTTGGTCAAGTCAATGTCCGAGACAAAGTCAACGCTCAGTCAAAGTCAAAGTCAACAATTTGAGTTGACTCAACTCGTCGAGTCAATCCCCTGACCCGTCGAGTTCCCTTGCTACACTTATTCATGAAAAACACGAACTAACTCATCGAGTCCCTTCACAGACTCGTCGAGTTCCACCTTGTATCAGATCGGGACAAACCAACTCAACTCGTCGAGTCCCTCCATGGACTCGCTGAGTTCCTCTATCTGTTTGAGCCATCTCAAAGGATTAAGCTCCTATCCTTCAGATCTAAATTCCATACTTCATCTACATACTGGAAATACACTTTTAAAGGTAAAGATTCCAACTTTACCCGCTATTAGTCTTTCTCAAAGAGTTTAGCTCAAACCCTAGCTCTCTAGAACATAGATCTTGGTCCAAAAGCCATAATACTCCAAACTAAATCATCCTAACATAGATCTAGGCCTTAGACGTCACTTGGACACGTAAAGCTCCTAACTCTCCTTCCATGCATGGCCTTTTGGGGCTTAAAAGGCCAAATTAACACCCTAAAACTTGCATGGGGGTTCCAATGGCATAAAGTTTGCACCTTTATGCCATAACAACCCTTAATGATTCCAGATCTGAAGGGATCCTTGCTTGGGACGTCCAAATCCCAAGGACTAAGCTTCTTGGACCACAAACCCCATAAAGTGATAAAGAAGAGATCTAACAAGCTACTAAGCAAGGTGGAGACTTGATTACCAAAAAATGAAGAGGATAAAAAGTTGCTTCTGGATCTACTAGATTCCTTCTGAATCTCCAAGCTTATTCTCTTCTTCACAAGCTTCAAATGCACAAATATCACTCAAGAATGGCTCACAAACTCACACAAAGGTCTAGGGTTTCGTGGATTAGGGTTTGGGACTTGGAGGCTGGAAATGAGGCCAACAAGTGGGGATTAAGATGCTTAAATAGGGTGCAAAACCCCGAAATTGGGGTTTCATTCTGGCAGACCTACTCGCCGAGTCGAGGCTCTCAACTCGCCAAGTAGGTGGCTTAAGATCCCGCGTGCAAACTTGTTTCTACTCGACGAGTCTGGGGCCTCCAACTCGTCGAGTAGCTCTTCAAAAGTGAATAAATTATAATTAAATGCGTACTAGGAACCAAGCGTTACAATTCTCCCCCACTTGTCTTAGACTTCATCCTCGAAGTCTGCTGCATCTGGAAACAACTCCGGGTAGTGCTCCCTCATCTCCTCCTCGGGCTCTGAAGTCCACTTAGAACCCTTGCGGTGCTGCCACTTCACCTTCACCAGCAGAACAACCTTGTTCCTTAAGGTTTTCGTCTTGCGATCCAGAATTGCCACCGGCCTCTCAATGTAGTTCAGGCTGTCGTCAACCTGAATATCCTCTAAGGGCACAATCGCTGAGTCATCCACTAAGCACTTCCGCAACTGAGAAACATGGAAACTGTTGTGGATATGGCTGAGCTCTGTTGGAAGATCCAATCGATATGCCACCTTGCCCACCCGGGCTATAAACCTAAAAGGACCAATGTACCTGGGGCCCAGCTTCCCCGCTTCCTGAACCTGATGACACCTTTCCAAGGTGACACCTTGAGGAGGACCATGTCGCCCACCTGGAACTCCAAGTCGAAACGCCGCTTGTCGGCGTAGCTCTTCTACCGACTATGAGCAGTCTGGAGTCTGCTCCGGACCTGTTGGATCCTCTCAGTAGTCTTGAGTACTACTTCAATACTCCCCATGACTCTTTCACCGACCTCGCCCCAATAGATTGGGGTCCTACACTTCCTCCCCTAGAGCATCTCGAAAGGAGGTCGATCTATGCTAGCATGGTAGCTGTTGTTATACGAAAATTCCGCTAACGGAAGATACGTATCCCAACTACCACTGAAATCCAAGACACATGCGCGCAACATGTCTTCGAGAGTCTGTATCGTCCTCTCACTCTGTCTATCTGTCTAAGGGTGGAAAGCAGTGCTGAAGTGAAGACGAGTACCCATCTCGTCGTGAAGCCGCTTCCAAAATCTGGAAGTAAAACGGACATCTCGGTCTGACACCACCAAGACCGGCACTCCATGACGTGCCACTATCTTACGTATATAGATCTCTGCCAGCTTCTTGGCCGATATACTCTCCTAGATCGGGATAAAGTGAACACTCTTGTTCAACCGATCCACGATGACCCATATCGAATCTACTCCACGTGCGGTCCTGGGAAGCTTCGTAATGAAGTCCATAGTGATATCTTCCCATTTCCACACGGGAATGTCCAACGGCTGCATCTTGTCGTGGGGTTGCTGGTGCTCGGCCTTGACCTTCCTGCAAGTCAAGCACCTCTCTACATACCACGCTACATCCCACTTCATGTAGGGCCACCAGTAATCAGGGCGAAGATCTCGATACATCTTCGTCGCCCCTGGAGGGATGGAGAACCCCAGTACGGAACCCAGACCCTCCCATTCAGGGTCAACAACCCTCGGTTGTCATAATCAAATGAGGCCACCCGGCCTACGATCCCCTCGCACTTATGGCGCTCTTCCTTTAGGCCCCCGACCTACCCCTCCCGGATCTGCTCTAGCAACGGGGTAATCACTATCATCCTTATACATATATCTCGAATCAGAGCTGCCACTGGCTTGCGGCTGAGGGCATCAGCCACCACATTGGCCTTGCCTGGGTGGTAAAGGATCTCACAGTCGTAATCCTTCACTACATCTAACCACCGACGATGCCTCATGTTCAGATTCGGCTGATCCATGAGGTACCTCAAACTCTTGTGGTCCGTGTAAATGGTACAATGAACCCCATAGAGGTAATGCTGCCAAATCTTGAGGGCGAAAACCACAGCCCCCAACTCTAAATCATGCGTCGGATAGTTAGCCTCATGACGCTTCAGCTGCCTCTAAGCGTAAGCTATTACGTGACCCCACTGCATCAATAATGCACCCATTCCCGTGATCGAAGCGTCACAGTAAACCACAAAGTCATTGACACCCTCCGGCAATGTCAGGATCGGTGCCTCACATAACCGATGTCTGAAAGTCTCGAAGGCTGCCTACTACTCAGAACCCCAGCGAAATGTCACCGACTTCTTGGTCAGTCGGGTCAAAGGGACAACGATCTTGGAGAAATCCTGGATGATTCTCCGATAGGAACCCGGCAGACCAAGAAAACTCCGAATCTCAGATAGAGACCTCGGAACCTCCCACTAGATCACGACCTCTATCTTGGCCGGATCGACCAGAATACCGTTTTGGTTGACAATTTGCCCCAGATATTGCACCTCGCACAACCAGAACTCGCACTTGGAGAACTTTTCAAAAAGTCTCTCCCTCCTCAGAGTCTCCAGCACCTCCCTCAGGTGGTCCTCATGCTGCTCCTGAGTCTTGGAATAAACCAAGATGTCATCAATGAAAACTATCACAGACTGGTCTAGCATCGGTTTGCACACGCGCTTCATGAGGTCCATGAACACCGTTGGAGCATTGGTGAGCCCAAACGGAATCACCATAAACTTATAGTGACCATCGCGAGTCCAAAAAGCTGTCTTCTGCACATCCTCATCTCTGACTCGCATCTGGTGATAGCCCGATCATAGATCAATCTTGGAGAACCAAGATGCACCATGTAGCTGGTCAAACAAATCATCGATCCTTTGGAGGGCATAACGGTTCTTCACCGTTACCTTATTCAGCTCCCGGTAGTCTATGCACATACGATGTGACACGTCCTTCTTCTTCACAAACAGGATCGGGGCTCCTTATGGCGAACTGCTCGGCCTAATAAATCCCTTATCTACCAGCTCTTGTAGCTACATAGACAACTCCTGCATCTTGGGAGGAGCCAACCGATATGGTGCCTTGGCTATCGGAGCCGTACCAGGGACTAGGTCAATCCTGAACTCAACCTGTATCTCCGGAGGTATCCCAGGAAAATCCTCCGGGAATACGTCCGGGTACCATCGCACGACTGGTACATCATCCACTGTCGCCTTACCCTTATCTCGGGTATCCATAACATATGCGACATACCCTACGAAACCCTGCTGAAGGTAGCGCCTCGCCCTCGCTGCCGAACATAAGGTCGGTCCATGCTGTGACATCTCGCCCTGGATCACTAACCCTCCCCCACTAAGAGTCCTAACTTTCACTAGCTGCTGCTCACAGTCGATCACTGCCTCATTGGGGCTCAACCAGTCCATACCCACTATAACCTTATTCCCTCGCAGGGGAATGGGCATCAAATCCACGGAAAACTGCTCGTCAAACAACTGTAGCGTGCATCCCCGATGCACCTTCGCAACCCGTACGGTCCTATCATCTGCTATCTCTACGTCCAGAGGATAGTCTAGCTCCCCTGGAGCTCCAACAAACCGCCTGCTAAGTGCAAGTAACACAAAAGATCGGGTGGCCCCCAAATCGAACAATACTTTGGCTGAAATACCGTTCACTAAGAACGACCCTATAACAAAGCAAGTAAACATAAGGGACAATCAATGCAAATAAAGAGATAAGGAGAGAATACATACCTATCACAACATCAGGAGCCGCACGTGCCTCCTCTACAGTAAGCTGAAAAGCCCTGCTCCTCGCTGTAGGCGCCTCTGCCCGACACTAACGGCCATCTGTAATCCTCAACGTGGCAGGAGCGGTCGCCGCCACCTGTCCTGCTGCTGAACCCGGACACTGGGCCTTTTTGTGGCTCCTCTGATTGTATTGAAAGCAAATCAGATCTGAAACTGTTGTGGTGGTGGTGGTAGATGTACAATCCCTGCTCATGTGACCAGTTCGGCCGCACTTGAAGCAACTCGTACTCCTCGCCCTGCACGCCCCCTTGTGCATCTTGCCGCACTTGCCACACCGGCTACGGCCCTGCTGGCTCCTCGATATGTGATATGATACCTTGGGCTTCTTGCCCGAACTACCTGTCTGAACTCCATCTGGTTTCCTCTTTCTCTCCATCTCCAAATCCAGCTCCCTCTCCCGAGCCCTAGCAATCATATCCTCCAGCGTCTTGCAGCTGGATCGGCTCACAAACTGGCGGATATCACTCCACAACATCTCATGGTATCGGGCCTTTTTCATCTCCTCGTCCGCCACGTACTGCGGAACGAGAAGGGCCCTCTCTCTAAACTTGGCAGTGATCTTCGCCACTGTCTCAGTCGTCTGCTCGAGATCCTGCAACTCCCTAGCAAGATGTTGTTGGGTTTTAAGCACTATAACACTCCTATGGTGCACATGCAACCCTAAATGCTTTGGATGTATGTTTTCTCTAATTATACATGCATTTTCAATTTTCCAAAGCATACATCCTAACTAGCATATAATAGAGGATATAAAACATAAAACTCACAGTTAGATGAATACCTCTTGATGTAGTTGTAGTTCTTGGCCTTAGAAAGCTTTATCACCTCAACTGCGATGCCTCTAATGTGTCACAAACACCAAATGCAAGAAGAGACATGAGAGAATAGGCTAGTTAGCACAAAATCGATTATCACTCTCTTATAATGAATGGGGCAACCGATTTTAGCTCTAGGGGTTTGCTTTTATAGTGTTACAAAGGCTAGGGTTTCATCCATGCAAACCCTAATGCACCATGACCTTTCATATTACTTAGGATCCATGGGTTAAACCTCCATGGACTATCCATGGACGATCATATTGGTTTAGCAATCCTAATTAACTATGGATCATTGGCCCACACTATAAGAATCATTGATTTACCGAATCAGTCCCCATATATTTAATTAGTATCTCTTGATCACTAAACTAATTCCAAATTAATTCTTGATCAATACTAATTAAATAACATGATTTCTCAATTAATATATTATACTTATAATATATCAATAAATCACAAATAACCTTATTCTTAAAAGTCCATCCTATCAAATTGCACTGGTGAAGGCAACCCAAAAGGACCATGCTACAATCGGGTCAAGTACATCTCAGTTATAGTTATGGGCTTAGACATTAAATCCAACAATCTCCCACTTGGATAAGTCTAATAACTATAACTGCCAATGTGACTTTAGGATCCGATTAGCAATCGTAGCTTTCAAAAGCCGATGTCGAACTCTGACCTAGTCAGTGACACGTCCTTTAGATAAGGGATCATATATTCCTTTGTTCTTCAAGATATCATGCGGACAAATACATGGAACATAGTTATACTTATTGTCCTGCAGTTTGTTTCCCGATTTCCGATTTGTCTGACATAGAACATAATTGAACACATCAATTTAGTCCTGACCGGGCCTAACACATAAGTCAAAACAAAATTATCAAGGGGCCCAAGATATCGCTTTTAATCCTCTTAGGATAAAAAGAACAGATAAACTTCAACATTATATGCTTGTACTAACTACTCGTTAAATCATGCACAACGATACGTTTTATAACATCAAGTTACTGATGCGTTTTCGTATCATCAATGCACAACCAACTCGTAGTCAACAACTCATATATCTTGGTTTAAAGACTATATGATATTATCGTCACACAATCACTCGTGATAAATTCCATGAAGTGATTCATGTGAGCGTGGGTTTAATCGAATACTCAAATCTTATTTCAGGAGCACTCATGAACGTTGTAGCATACTTTTGCTATGTCTAACGCCTTAGACAATCTACAAGCCAATTCATGACAGTCTAGCCTCATAACCTACTTCTAAAGTATGATCAACTGTGGATAGTTTGAATAATCTTATTATTCTAGAAGTCAAAACATGTAAAAGTGAAACAATAGTAAATAATTGACACAATACAGTAACTTTACTTATAAATAAAACTCCTTTTATTCAATCGTCAAATGTCAATTACAATTTAGCTATTACTGTAACATCCTGAAATTTCAGGTATCATATTTTAGTGATTTATATTCTTCAAGTCAGAGTAACTCAGTGAGTCGGATGTCCAACTCGTCGAGTAGAGGCGGGTTTTGGCCACGTGGGTTTAGTGACCAACTCGGCGAGTTGCTAGGCCAACTCGACGAGTTGGCGCTGTATGTGGAAACCCTAAATCTTTGGGGTTGGATCCTATTTAAAGGACCTTAGGCCCTCATTTCCGCCACCCTTGTCATCTTAGAGTCTGTGAGAAACCCTAAACCTGCCCCATTCGTTGTGAAGAGAGAGAGAGGAGAGAGAGAGAGAGAGAGAGAGAGAGAGAGAGAGAGACCAAATTGAGCATTCTTGTGCATTTTTTGGAGAAGATTTGGATAGCAATGTGGATTTGATCGAGGAGAGGCTGTGGATCTAGTGTTCTTCTTTCATTAGAATCTGTGTGGAGGTAAAAAGCTCTCATCTTGGTCACATATTTTGTTAGATCTCATTTTGGAAGTTTTTAGGGCTTTTTCTCATCCATCTTGTGTCTTTGAGTTATTTGAGTAAGGTTTGAGGTTGGAACCTCAGATCTGGACTGTAGGAGGCCTTGAGAGTCCAAAGATCTGAGCTTTATTGAGTTAGAGGCAAGCTCTTGTGCATCTAATGCTTGTTGGAGCTTGTATTGGCATTAGGAGCCTAATATGCCATGCATGAATGTAAAGCTTGCAGCTTTACGTGATATTCGAGCCTTAGGAAGATAGATCTGGAGTATGGGGCATCATTTCTGTCTTAAACCATCTGAATGAGATTTCGACTTAAGGGACTCGACGAGTCGGTTAGGGTTTATCCCGATGAGTCTGAGCCTGCTGTAACTCGGCGAGTTGACTGGTCAACTCGACGAGTTGAGTTGGTTTTCATGAGGCTTCTGGGAAATGAAGGGACTCGACGAGTAGCTTTGATGCACTCGACGAGTTGGGTCAACATGGATTGTTGACTCGAGTTTGACTTCTGTTAACTTTTAGGGGTTTTGACCAAATGTGAGTAATGGAAACCATGGAGGGGTAGAATGGTCTTTTACCCTTCCCAAGAGTTAGAGAAGGGCTAGTATGAGTTTATTTAGAGTTGTGATTTTTAATTAGAGATAATTATCATATGTGTTAGGTGGAGGCTAGATCGGTGTTTCGTGTTCGAGGTGTATTTTCTTGCTTGCTTCGAGGTGAGTCTTCTCACTATACTTACCATGAGTGGTATACTTGTGTGACTGAGATGTCTTATGTGCTTATCTGTGTACTGTGATATCCTACATTATGTCTATGTGATTTATGTTGTGTATTATTCTGTGCTTACTGAGTTAGGACCGGAGGGTCCACCCGAGTTTTGGGTCCGGAGGGTCCCACTGAGACACATTGACCAGAGGGTCTTATCTGAGTATAGCCATGAGAGGCTACTGAGGTATGTGTGGTATTTTGGGGAACTCACTAAGCTTCATGCTTACCGTGTTATGTGATACATGTTTCAGGTTTTCTCAAGATCGCGGGAAGGCACCGGCTGGATTGTACACACCAGAGAAAGAGTTATATTTTGAGGATCCTGGATTATTATTCAAACAATTATGGAGATGTATTCTTAAAATTTTAATGAATAAGATTTTGTGAAATGTGTTATGAGAATTATACGATTTTAAATTGAAAAATTTGTTTGAAAATTTACGGTGTTACAAGTTGGTATCAGAGCCTTGGTTTGAGGGATTCGGATGCACCTTCGGGTAAATCTGGACTCAAACTGAGGATTTGAGAAAAATTTTCAAAAGAAATGATTTTTCTAAAACGTGCAAGAGTTTCTAAGAGAAAACGATAAGGAGCAGTGTGTACAATCAGCCAGAGCCCGAACGGTGATTTCCCAAAATACCCTTACTTATTTGTGTTACGAGTTATTATTGAGATATTAGTGATGCATGCTAGAAGATAGGCTAGGTATTCCATATATTAGGGCTAGAGTTGCCTGATTTGTGATTCCTTAGCCTAGAAATTGTTTTTATCTGTGATGTGCTTTGAGTATGTGCAGAGTAAGAGTATCCAGCAGGAATCTTTTAGAGAGAGCTTTGAGTAGAGGAGTAATCTAGGAGAGATACCTAGATAAGAATTGTAAAAGCCTACTAATGGAGTAGCTAGACACTTGCGAGAGGTAGGGTTGCTTGAGTTCGATGATACCTTTTGAGTGTGAGTAGAGCAAATAGAGTTGTAACCTAGAGTGGTTTTACATGCTGGTGGAGATTATTCGAGGCCCGAATGCTGCTTGCTTAGCGCTTTGTAGAACTCTTGATGATGGGAGTCAACTACTAAGTGAATATGACGATATTCAGGAGGTAGATAGCTGGCATCATAATGAGTTCTTCAGCAGCTGATGGCAGAGAAGTGAGAGAAACTAGGAAGAGCCTAGGGAGTGACCTTAGTCAAATGAGTACGCTGATAGAGGAGAGTATTCGCTGGGAAGCGACCATGTTTAACGGTATTGGTGATCGGGAAGGTTGAGCAGCTAATTAGGGAATCTGGGACGATCTGTGTGGAAAGTATAGGTTGATGTGGCAGGTAGTATGGGCCCGTACTACCGAAAGCAGAGGACCCGTACTCGAAACATGGAGAATTCCATAGGTTCTAAGTAGCATATTGAGAGGAGATAACATGGTTCGGGTACCATAATTCGTAGCAGATTGAGAGGAGATAACATGGTTCGGGTACCATGATTCGTAGCAGATTGAGAGGAGATAATATGGTTCGGGTAACATGATTCGTAGCAGATCGAGAGGTGATCACATGGTTCAGGTACCATAATTCGTAGCAGATTGAGGGGAGATAACATGGTTCGGGTACCATGATTTGTAGCAGATCGAGAGGTGATCACATGGTTCGAGTACCATGATTCGTGGCGGTTAGTGCTTCTGGTTTTACCAGTTATCCCGTTGTGATTGATTAGACTGAGATCAGATGTGATAACGTGTGGGGCCCGAGGGCCATGTTGAGCGAGTTTTAATGGAGCATACCTTGAGAGGGAAATCGAGTTAGTTTCCGAGAGATTTTATTGGTGAGATGCCAGTGGGAGTCGCAAGAATCAGGGATGAGTAGAGATGATGCTTATTGGAGGATCGTGCTATGAGTTGAGCAATCGACCAATAGATGAGACGTCACCTTCTGCGACAAGATTTGCGCTGTCCCCGTTTCTAGGAGAAGCGAAGGAGAGAACGAGTTTCCGGTTTCAGAGTTTAGAGGTAAACCCCGTGGGGTAGCATAGGGTTGCAACCTTTTCACCAGAGTATTTGGGCAGTATGTTTGCTGCGAGGTATTTTTATACCATGAAAGAATCATTAGTAGGACTAAGATGGAAGAGATCAAGGAGGTGCCTTATTGAGGGATGCATACTTTTAGCAGCAGTTTCAGGTGATCAAGAGGAGTATATCGGGGCGGTGGCCCTCGTTGTTTGCGTTGTGTATTGACTATGAGAGTGAGGTCTCTTGCTTTTATGATGATTCCCGCGATGGGAGGATGGTCGAGGAATCAGGGATGAGGTACGTGATGGTGTATTATTTTCAGACTGAGAGTCAGGACTAATTCGGGACAGTTAGAGTATCCGGCGGTGTGTCGGTCTGAGGCTTCGAGATGACTAGAGGCAGACATGTTGGGAGGATTCCGAGATTTTTGTCTGAGTTACGGGATATTTGGAGTTGCTTGGTGCCCATTAGGAAGATCATTGAGTGATTTCATGGTACGTTCTAAGAGTCAAGTGTGATGTGCCTGGTGAAGCAGTCTAGAGTGGATTGCTGGTATGCTAATTGGTGATGGTTCGAACCCTGAGTGGGGAGAACTGAGTATTCTATCGAGAGGATCAGCGATCTGTTCAAGTGCGGGTAGGGAACTGGTTATGGAGATCCGCGGTGCGGACACATGAGACCTGGGTTATTGGTGGATGAGGCGAGGTGCAAGGCGAGACGATGTATGTGTATGTGCTTAAGAAAGGATGAGTGAATCCACGGCACGTGGCCGTTGGTCAGAAAATTTATTAGGGCTAGGGATTTTTCGGGTTTGCAAATGTTGAGTTCGAGGCGGTTGGGTCACTGAGTTCAGGGTGCAATAGCTGAGATTTGCGAGTATAGGTATAGATTGTGATCTATACTCCAGGAGGGGCAGCAGTTGATTTGTCAACCAATTTCAGAGTCGGTATGAGTAGTTCGTATGGGCGGTGATCGGTAGAGGGTGGAGCTTCGGATTTTTGTCAATGTGTTTTCAGTCATTGACAATTCCTCCGTGTTTTAATTTGGGAGATGGGAGTATTTCGAGGTTTTGAGTTGTGTAAATGGAAGATCAGTGGTTGAGGCAAGACATCGTGAGATGCTATGATGGTGTACCGAGGTGCCCGAGTGTGGTGTCCAAATTTTGGTCATGTTGAAACTCGAGTTGTGGGATGGCGAGTGGAGTACTGAGTAATTTTGTTCCAGTGGGAACCCATCATTTAATTGTCGCCGGAGTGTGACTGTCTAAGGGTGTATTTGTGATGAGACTAGTGCCTTGCCCGCGAAAACTTACATCAAAAGTGGTAGTGCATAAGCTGGGTGGGTGTAAGCACCTATCTATGTTGAGCTGCGGAGCATGAGTTGGTGAACTCAGTGTAGTGATGACTTGATGATGAGATTACGGGGGATAAGAGAGAAAGTGAATCCGACTGGGGAGTAATCGCTTGGGATTATCAGGAGAAACCGTGGAGTGAGCCCATGGTGAGTCAGTGAGCGAGAGAGTGTTGTAAGACTACGGAGAGTCGTAACATCCATGAGTCAGTGGGAGAGAGTGTCGAGATATTACGGGGAGACGTAGTATTCACTGGATAGTGGGAGGGTGGTGAGATACTGCAGGGAGTCGTGGTATTCACTAGTCAGCTAGAGAGTGGCGTGATACTGCAGGGAGCCGTAGTATTCATTGGTTAAAGAGAGAGTGTTGTGATACTGCGGGAAGCCGTAGCATTCATGAGTCAGTAAAGGAGCATCTTAAGACTACGGGGGGAAACCGTAGCACTAAGTAGTTGATAAGGGTGAATACTGTTCCGCCGGAAGCTATAGTATTCACTAGTCCGAGTATGATGCAGAGGAGTTCTTAGGCTTGGGCAGCCTTACCACTTGAGTCTTCGGGAACCTGGTTGCCGAACCAGGGGCGAGACTGGGGTCTCCGTGATGGTCGAGAATTGTTATCCCGGGTTGATAGGGGATTATCTTAATCTGAAGGAGTTGGAGAGATGGTGTGTGCATAAATTCGCGAATCTTGGGTCATGAGTTGAGTACCAGATTGGGAATGAGTGGTTCTAATTCTGCTGTTGAATCAGACTCGCGAGCTTGAGTCTAGATTCGTTCGTGTGTTGAGTAGGCGGGATGAGGTTTCAGATTCGTAGATAGGTTTCATTTTGAGGGGTATTGATCTCCATCGGATGTCTTAGACCAGAGTGGGTCAGTGTCGTTGGTATGGGAAAACCGCGAGACGCGTGGAACCAGTAGGTGGTAGGCGACAGAGGTCGGAGGTGAGACGACTTCGGATAGGGTTGTAGGATTCGCTTGGGGTAAAGCAAACTTCATGACTTGTGTCTCACAATGAGCCGAGATAGTTATTGTGAGAAGGGAGCCGGTAAGTTGTCTTATTGGGTGTGCAATGAGTAACCTTTGGGGGTTCGATTGCTAGGTCGGGAGCCGACCTGGTGATCGGTGTTGGAAGGAATATGTGAGACGGAGTTGGGGCTTATGCTCATAGAGGTCCGAGGATACTTCTGAGCGGGCACGATCTTTTTCTTGTGTTGAGAACAAAGTATTGGGGTTCGTTTTGTTCAGATGGGTTCTGATAGCAGTGCAGTTGACGGGTCTCTGGTGAGACGTGACCCTTTCATTCCTTTGGAGTACGATCTGGATCAACTGATATGTCAAGTATGAGTGTTCAGCAGTTGTAATGGTCAACGATCTGATTTCATCAGTCGTGATAGCTTATTTTATTTCCTTATTTTTATTAGTTTATTTTAGATTTTTAGCTCTTTTTATTAGTATTGCATTGTATATTCTTTATTTTCTTTAGTATGGATCGTACCGAGTGCTTTTTATGTTGCATGAGGAATTTTGCAGGGTTTTAGAGCTTATTGTGATTGTGGATTACAGTGAAGACGGACTTGTGGGCTCTCGAGGCGCTATTGGGCTTGGCGGATCCACCAAAAGAGATTTGGGCTTAAAAAGATAAAGGCTTGGATGAAGTGGGCTTGTGAAGATGGATCATGGATAATTAATTTTGGGTTTGGAGCATCCACATTTGAAGATAAAAGATGATTGGCTGATTTGAATTACATGGATATGGAGGGGACTAAACGAATCTTTGGTAGTGGAAGGGTGGAGTGGTGGAATGTAGGACCAAGAGCATAACAACAACATTTGCGCGGGTGGAATTTCCGTTGCGCGGGTACCCGCGCAACTGCCCAGTTTGGGCATTTTGGTCATTTGGCTTGCCATTACCTTGGCGGATCAGATCTAGCAGCCAGAACTTCGATTTGACACCATTGGAGACCTGGAGGAGGCGATTTTTGAAGCTCAAGACTCATTTCTCTTCATCTTTCCAAGATTTTTGGTAGTTTCTTTATGCAATTAGACTTTTGTGATTGTTGTTCTATTGCCATGAGTGGCTAAACTCTTTATATTGGTTAACTTTGGTTAAAACCTTTGAATGTTTGTGGGTTTTTGAAGGATTCATGCTAGATTATCAATTATCTTATGTTTATGGTTCTAGATCATATTTCTTATGCTTGTTTAATGCTTTGATCATGAGCTTGGCACTTGAATGAGCTATTGTTAGTTTATTTCTTTGGTTTTGCATTGAATCATTGAATTAACTTAGAACAAGGGCTTTATGATGGTAAAAATCATCTCTAGTTTATGAATCATATCTCCTTTATGGATGTGTAAGCATTGACATCCTCTAGGAATTGAGGATTCCTTCTTTCTTAAGGCTAATTAACTTCTTGGGTTCAATTGCTTCAATTAAACCCTTGATCTTGATTAAGAAGGTGTGTTGTGGGCTTCCCCAACCTCCATACTACCTAAGAGGAATCTTGGCATATCATGCTTCATGATTGCTATAACCAATTTGGGATGAATGATAAACACACAAATGTTCATTGTGTTGAATTGCCTTGGTTAACCAATTGTTCCCAACATTTGAGCATCTCACTATCTTGCTTAATTGCAAGTTTTTAGTTATTCAAGTCTTTTAGTTTTCAAGCAATCATAACACCCCCCCCCTTTTTAGTTTAATTATAGTTAGTTAGTTTATTTACAATAGTTCTTTTAGATTGCATTGGTGATTGAATACAACCATTTCCCCGAGGATCGATACCCCTTTTTACCATTATATTACGTTTTATTTGCAAACAAAGGGTGTAATTTGCTTGGTGGAATTGACATCCCACCAAGTTTTGGCGCCGTTGCCGGGGAAATTGGTTATTGTTATTTGATTGTTTATGCCTAGGTCTACAAGAACCGGTGAACTACTCTACAATCCGGAAATTGAAAAAGAAGCAAAAAGGTTGAAAACGTTAGCCAAACAAGCAAAGCAACAACAACTCGTTCAAGCTTCTTCCTCTTCTCCACTAATCAACATAGAAGATCAAGTTCATACTTCAAGTGATACCGACACCGAGCCGAGTTCTCCGATTGTTGGTCATTCCTTTGAAGACATTCCGTTTGAAAACTACATAGCCATGAATCACACTTCACTTCACAATCCCAACCCAAACCTAAACAATCAAGATGCCAATACCCCACCCCAACAACCAAGACAACAACAAGAACCTCTCATTGATATGCCACCTTGGAATCAAGCCCCTCCACAAAACCAACCCAATTATCAACCACCACAACCACCAAACCAACAATTCCACCAAAACAACCAACCTCAAACCAATGCTTTTCAAGTTCAACAACAAGTACATTACCCAAATCAACCCAATTACCAACACCCTCCAATGTACCAAAACCCGATGTACCCACAACAACAACCTCCTTACAACCAATACCCTAACTACCAACCTTATCCACCACCAATCTACAATCACCAACCATACCCATATCCACCTTACCAACAACCACCTAATTACTTGAAACAATATCCCAATAACCCCAATCCACCCAACCCCCCTCAAGAGTTGACACTTCGACAAATGATGGAGACGGATGTTACTCACACACCTCTTGGTATTGTTTATCCCGCAAACCGCCAAGGGATTGAATTGAAGTCAAGTTTCATACATCAACTCACCAAGTTCCATGGTTTGCATAGAGAAGATCCTCAAAGGCATTTGAAGTCCTTTCATATGATATGTGTTAGCATGTTGCCCGAAAATGTGACATTGGATGATTTCAAGCTAACTGCCTTCCCGCTCACCTTGGAAGATAAAGCTAGAGAGTGGTTATTCAACTTACCACCGGGATCTATTCACACATGGGAAGAGTTACTCAAAGCCTTCAATAGCAAGTTCTATCCCACCTCCCGAATTTCAAGCCAAAGAAGTGACATTTTGGGGATTCGTCAAGGGGAGAATGAGATTTTTCATGATTTTTGGGAGCGATTCAACAACTTATGTACAAGTTGTCCTCAACACAATATACCCGAACAACTACTTCTTCAAAAATTTTATGAGGGTATGAATGAAAAAGATCGAAGGATGATTGATGCTTCAAGTGGTGGTGACATCTTCAACAAGACACCTCAAGAGATAAGAGCACTTTTTGGTACCATTTCTCAAAATCAAAGGAACTTTGGGACTCGAAATGAAATGAAGAGAAATTCCCCGCAAGTGGTTGGTGAAGTTAGCAACACTCAACACTTAGAATCAAAGCTTTTAGATTTGACTAATGTGCTAAGTCAAATGGTGGTGGGAAGTGGTCAACAATTGATGGTATGCGGTATTTGTGCCATGACGGGGCATTATACGGATAAGTGTCCCACTCTTGGAAGTGAACCGGAAGATGTGAATGCAATGGGAGGATATCAAGGTCAACCAAGACCCATGGGATTTCAAAACAATTTCAACTCAAATTGGAGGAATAACCCAAACAATCCATACCCATCAAAGCAAAATCCACCAAACATTTTGATGAGACCCGAACATCCGCAATATCCTTCCCAAAAACCTCCATATCCACAAACATCTCACCTCCCTCCAAATTACCAACCACCTCATCAACAAGGCCAATCAAGTGGTACCCACCAAATGAGCCTTCAAGAACTTGTCACTTCTCTTGCTCAAAGCCAAACCCAATTTCAACAAGAAACCAAGAACACTTTCTCAAACATTCAAGCACAAATTGGAGACTTGGCCACCGCTCTCAACAAGATGGAACAAAGGGGAAAACTTCCATCTCAAACCGAGAAGAATCCCATTGTGAGTGCCATAACTTTGAGAAGTGGGAAAACACTTGGAGAAAGCAACCCCAAAAGAGTTTCAAGAGAAGAAGAGGATGAGGTTATTGTTGTTGATCCTCCGAAGGTTGTAGTTCCTCCAAAGGAACCGGTTGTTCCAAACATTGATCAACCCGACTCTTCCACCAAGCCTATCAAGCCATTGGTCATACCACCACCTTTCCCTTCTCGGTTAGCCTTTTCCAAGAAACAAGAGGAAGAGAAAGAAATTCTTGAGACTTTCCAAAAAGTTCAAATCAACATTTCGCTATTGGATGCCATAAAGCAGATTTCGCGCTATGCCAAATTTCTTAAGGATTTGTGCACTAATAAGAGGAAGTTTAAGGCGAATGAAAAGATTCAAGTCAATGCCAATGTGTCTGCGGTTATCCAAAAGAAGCTTCCACCCAAATGCAAGGATCCAGGCATGTTTGCTATTTCTTGTACCATTGGTGACTTACATGTTGAAAGTGCCATGTTAGATCTTGGAGCCTCAATCAATGTAATGCCTTACTCGGTTTTTCAATCTCTTAATGTTGGACCTTTGGAAGAAACCGGAGTCATCATTCAATTAGCGGACAAGTCAAGTGTATTTCCAAGAGGCGTGTTGGAGGATGTACTAGTTCAAGTCAATCAACTAGTATTTCCCGCGGACTTCTATGTCATTGACCTTGAAGAGAAGACCCCTTCCAAGTCATCTATGATCCTTCTTGGAAGACCTTTCATGAATACCGCTCACACAATTATTGATGTCCATAATGGGAAGATCACAATGGAATTTGATGGAGAGATCATTCATTTCAACATCTTTGAAGCCATGAGATACCCTAGCAACATTTCTCCATTATATCGGGTTGATGTGATTGAACCAATCACCCAAGAATTATTCGAGTTATCACATGGGGATCTTTTGAAGATGGTGCTCAACATGAGTTTTGATGTTGAAGGTTTGAAGAAAACATTGGACATGTATACATTGGACTCCGAAGTTGAAAAGATTGTGAAGACTTTAGAACTTAACAACTCAACAAAAAAGGATGTTTCTCAAGTTGCCTTATCTCATTCTCTAAACAAGATGCCACCTTCCATAATCCACCCACCCACACTTGAATTGAAAGTCTTACCTAGCCATTTGAAATATGCTTATCTAGGTCAAGATGAAACTCTACCGGTGATCATCTCTTCTCAATTAAAAGACTTTGAAGAAAACCAATTGATTGAAGTTTTGAAAGATCATAAAGAGGCCATGGGGTGGACAATAGAGGACATTAAGGGAATAAGCCCTAATGTATGCACTCACAAGATACTCATGGAAGACGATTGTAAGCCTAGGAGGGAAGCTCAAAGACGATTAAATCCTCCCATGATGGAAGTTGTCAAGAAAGAGATAATCAAACTCCTTGATGCGGATATGATTTACCCGATTTCCGACTCAAAGTGGGTTAGTCCGGTTCAAGTGGTTTCCAAGAAAACGGGAATCACGGTTGTTGAGAATAACAAAGGAATAATGGTACCCACTCGAGTTCAAAATGGATGGAGGGTATGCATTGATTATCGAAAGTTGAATTCAAGCACAAGAAAAGATCACTTTCCTTTTCCTTTCATCGACCAAATGCTCGAGAGATTGGCGGGCAAGTCGCATTATTGTTGCCTCGATGGATACTCGGGTTTTCATCAAATACCCGTTGCCCCCGAAGATCAAGACAAGACGACCTTCACATGCCCCTTTGGCACGTTTGCCTACAAGAGGATACCATTTGGATTATGCAATGCCGCCGCCACATTCCAAAGATGCATGGTGAGCATTTTTTCCGAGTATGTAGAGAATATAATTGAGGTATTCATGGACGACTTCACAGTGTATGGCAATTCATTTGACGAATGCTTGGATAATCTTAAAAAGATTTTGAAAAGATGCATTGAGAAAAAGTTGGTGTTAAACTTTGAGAAGTGTCACTTTATGGTCAATCAAGGCATCATCTTGGGTCCTATTGTCTCCAAAAAGGGAATTGAAGTTGATAAAGAAAAAATTGATGTCATCCAAACCCTTCCTTACCCAACATGTGTTAGAGAAGTGCGATCTTTCTTGGGCCATGCGGGATTCTATAGAAGATTTATCAAAGATTTCTCGAAGATCACACGACCAATGTGCCTCCTTCTTCAAAAAGATGTTGATTTTGACTTCAATGTTGCATGTTAAGAAGCCTTTGATCAACTCAAAACCTTGCTCACTTCCGCTCCAATAATCCAACCTCCAAATTGGGAGCCTCCCTTTGAAATAATGTGTGATGCAAGCAATTTTGCAATTGGAGCGGTTTTAGGACAAAAGGAGGGCAAAGCATCACATGTTATCTACTACGCCTCCAAAACCTTAGATAATGCTCAAGTCAATTATTCCACCACCGAGAAAGAACTTCTAGCAATTGTATTCGCATTGGAGAAATTCCGGCAATACCTTCTCGGAACAAAAGTGATTGTATACTCCGACCATGCCGCATTGAAGTATCTCATGACCAAGAAAGATGCCAAACCACGGTTGATTCGGTGGATTCTTCTCTTACAAGAATTCGATCTTGAGATAAAAGAAAAAAGTGGTGCCGAAAACCTAGTTGCGGATCACTTAAGTCGGTTGAATATTGGTGATTCTTCTTCTCCCATCCTTGATGAATTCCCGGATGAACACCTACTCTACATTTCAAACACTATTCCATGGTATGTGGATATTGTGAATTACTTGGTTACGAAAGAAATTCCCCATGCGTTTAGCAAGAACCAAAAGGCCAAGTTAAAGAGTGATTCCAAATACTACGTATGGGACGACCCTTATCTTTGGAAGCATTGTCCGGATCAACTAATACGGAGGTGTGTTCACCAAAATGAGGTCGAGTCTATCTTGAAGTTTTGCCATGAGTATGCATGCGGAGGACATTTTGGTCAAAACAAAACCATGCGAAAGGTGCTCGAATGTGGACTCTATTGGCCAACAATGTGAAGAGATACTTATCTATTTTGCAAGAGTTGTGATAGATGTCAAAGAATGGGCACCATATCCATGAAAAACGAAATGATTCAAAATCCCATCCTCATTTGCGAAATCTTTGATGTTTGGGGAATCGATTTCATGGGCCCTTTCCCCGTCTCTTTCGGATACACTTATATACTCTTGGCGGTTGATTACGTATCAAAGTGGGTTAAAGCAAAGGCTACAAGGCATGATGATTCCAAAACTGTGATTGACTTCTTGAAGTCCAACATTTTTGCAAGATATGGTGTACCGAGAGCTTTGGTGAGTGATAGGGGCACTCATTTTTGCAATAAAATGATGGAAGCCATGACAAAGAGATATGGTGTCACACACCGGATATCGACCGCTTATCATCCACAAACAAACGGCCAGGCCGAAGTGTCAAATCGAGAAGTCAAACAAATTCTTGAAAAGACGGTCAACACTACACGAAAAGATTGGAGCTTGAAGTTAGAAGATGCATTGTGGGCGTATCGGACCGCCTACAAAACTCCAATTGGTATGTCTCCATTCCGCCTCGTCTATGGAAAGTCTTTTCATTTACCGGTGGAATTGGAACACAAGGCATATTGGGCGGTTAAAAAGTGCAATTTCAATCTTGAAGAAAGTGGAAAGCACCGAAAAATGCAACTTCAGAAATCGAGGAGTTGAGGAACGAGTCTTATGAAAATGCAAGCATCTACAAAGATAAGACAAAAGCGTTTCACGACAAACACATCACTCGTAAGCATTTTATTCCGGGCCAAAACGTTCTTCTTTATCATTCACGCTTAAAGCTATTCCCGGGAAAGTTGCGATCTCGATGGCACGGACCTTTTATTGTTATAAAAGTGTTTGATCACGGTGCGGTTGAAATAAAGAGTTTGGACACAAATCAAATATTCAAAGTGAATGGGCACCGCTTGAAACCGTTCTATGAAGGCTTCGACACGGGAGAATTCGACAAAGTAACATTGGAAAACCCGAATTACGAAGATTGACGGAGGCGGGGCTATGTCTTGGCAAAGACGTTAAATAAATGCATTGTGAATAAATAATCTCCGCTTGAAGTTTTGGGTGTTTCTAAACTTGAAGTTGGCCTAAAAATAAGCATATAGAAGTCTTCCAGTGATTTTGGTGAAGTTTGAAAAATTCCAAAAATTTAACTTTTGCGCGGGTACCCGCGCAACCTCTGCGCGACCGACCCCAGCCGCGCAGGTTCCGAATTCCAAATTGCACCAACATGGGATGCAAACTGTGAGTTGCGCGCGGCCGAAATCCACCCTCGCAGATGTTTACGCGACCAAGAACAAAATGCAACTTCCTTGCGCGGCCGACCCATTTTACCCACCACTCCCCCGCCCCACCCAGTAGCCCGCTCCAACCCAACTCCTTACCCGGATCCGACACTAGTTTTGACCCGAAAACCCGACCCATTCCTCCTTAACCCACCCTTATACCCTTATACCCCCCCTTAACCCAGCGGACTACCCCACCCACCTTGTGCCTCCCGTCTTCAACCGCCGGTCGACGACGCAATGCTCTTGCCACCTCCGAACATCGCTGCCGCCGCTTCCACAGTTCGCCACCGGCCAGCGCCTCCCTCCAGCAGCGTCACGCTCCAGCCGGCGCCCTGATTTCGCACCACCACCTCGCCGGAAAAGCGCGCCCACGTCTGTCGCCTTCCAGCTCGCCTTTTTTTTTTTCGCCAGTGCTCCCCCACCACCAAACTCCCCACCTAATTCCGACTGCACCCCACCCTTTTAACTCCGAGAACAGCCAACCGCCGCCACCATTATCTACCTCGCCGGAAAATCGTTCAAAACCCGATTCCGAAGCCAAATCTTAGTCAAATCCAAAATTTCTTGGGGTATTATTTACCAAACACTCCACCACACACCGATCTACTACGCATTTGACCAAATCACATCGCCGGAAACCCTAGCTCCGCCGCCGGCCGCCGTCTGTCGCCGCCGCCGGCCGCCGCCGCTCGTTTTGACCAAAAAAATTTCCAAATTTTTGTTTCTCACCGGACATTCAATAGATTCAATCTTTCGGGTCAACTTCAAGCTTGGGGTGCGATTTTAGCGAATTTCTTTTTGGGTTTCAACACACAAATTTGGTACATTTCTTTAATTTTATCGCATTCAACTTCTAATTTCAATTAGCTTGTGCTATGCATTAGATTGATTTGAATTGGACTTAGTTTGCTTTGAATTGATTGAATTGCATTGAATTGTGCCAAATTGCAAGTTTGGAATATTTGCCCGGATTATATTCTTATTATTTAGTTTGTTTGGATTGGTGTGAGGCGAGTGTGAGGGATAATTTTGGCCAAGTTTTTGTGTTTGCTAGGTTTATTAACAGGTACAATGGCAAGGGACAAAACCATTCACGCCTCTCATGGTTCTTCCCATGAGGCTTTATCCTCGCAATCCACAAAAAAAGCGTCAACCGAGAATACCGATCGTGCGGGTAACCTTGTCCTCACTAGCGCGCAAATCAAACAATTCAAGTCAAACCTCCAAAAACGTGCAATTCAAGCCACCAAATTTTGCAAGATTCCATGACGTACCTTGGCCTTGACGATTGCCTGCAACAGCTGTTCTTCAACATCGGTTGGCACGAGTTCCTCGCTCTTTCCGCGTGCACTTACCAACAACCCACAATAGAGTTCCTTTCCACTTATGCATGGGATGACACGACAGGGGTGCTCACATTTAAACTCCAGGGTCGACAGCACCGACTCACCTACGACACCCTCAACACTATCATGGGCACATACGATAACGACAATACCGACATCTATAGCCATCAGTGGACTCGATTCAAACGCGTGCCTAATGTAGAGTTTTGGAATCAAATCACAAGTCGTCCAAACTTCAATCCAAGTCGACAAAAAGATCCTTACATCATCCATCCTTGTTGGAGAATTGCCCACCAGATCCTCTCAACTTCCATATTTGCCCGTCACGAGCCGGGACAAATCAACACAGTCGAACTCTATTTCCTCTATTGCATGAGCCATCGGCGTTGGTCTTTACCCGGTTTCACCACCTTTTTTCTGGATAAATGTGACAGCATTCGCATGAAGACCACTGGCGACATTTGCATTGGAGGTCTCATTACCCTAATTGGTTTGGGTGTGGGCCTTGACTTTCCCGAGTCTGAGTATGTGCCAGTGGATGATCCACCTCTCTACCTCCTTGACTGCATAGCCCTCACCCAGATGGAATTACTGATGCCTCATCCTACCCGTCATAACCATTTTTCTTGGCTCAATCATATCAAGGAGCCAATTTACATCTTGCCTAATCCTAGCATCTCAGCCTTTTCCACCAGCGACCCTGAAACTTGGTTCTTACCTGAAGAGTTACACGATGATGATGATGCAGGAAATGATGATGAAATGCACGTCGACCATTCCAATGCTGGTAGTCCATTTGAAACCGAAGACCATTATGACCTCCCGATCCAACAATTGCCACCACCCCTTTATGGTCAGCCTTCGGGAGCCCATTTTGAGCCACAACATGAGTACCACTCTTATCCACAACGCAATGAGCCCGATCCCGAACATGAGTTTCCTCTTGATATCTACAGTCAGCTTGCTTCCTTGCGCCTCCAGGGCAATCAGAATACAGCCGCCATTCGCCGCATCGAGGAGCAGCAAGCCCGCGCCAACAACTACATGGAGGATCTTTGCTATCATTTTCGGCCCGACGACGGTTACCCCCCTCGTGGGCCTCCTCCACCTTGATCCCGATATGATCCTTCCTTACTCTCATCCTAAGCATTGAGGACAATGCTTAATTTTAAGCTTGGGGTGAGGTATTCTTATATTTTTATTTTTATTGCATTTAGGTTGTATATAGTTGCATTTAGAGTAACTCATTTAGGTCATTCATAAAAATTGCATAAAAAATTTCAAAAATATTGCATATTTTATGACATGATGATATCTTGCATGGGCGGACGGGCAGGGAGTCAGACTGCTAGAGTTCCAGGTTCTGAAGAGTCAGAACTGGAACCGCACCATGAGGGGTATCCGACCTGTGGCGGGATAGGGAGTTCCTGTATGGGTTGGGTGTCTTGGCAAAGAGATTTTTGTATGACATGAGATGGCAGAGGTGCCATTGGAGGATATACAGTCTGATGATAGTCTGGACTATATTGAGAGGCCGATTGCAACCTTGAATCGGAAGGTGAAGATTTTGAGGAACAAAGAGGTGCCCTTGGTTCAGGTCCAGTGGCAACATCAGAAGGGATCTGAGTGGACTTGGGAGCCGGAGTCTGAGATGTGAGAGCAGTATCCCGAGTTATTTCCAGAGCATGACTTCGAGGGCGAAGTCTGATTCAAGTGGGGGAGAATTATAACATCCCGAAATTTTAGGTATCATATTTTAGTGATTTATATTCTTCAAGTCAGAGTAACTCGGCGAGTCGGATGTCCAACTCATCGAGTAGAGGCGGGTTTTGGCCATGTGGGTTTAGTGACCAACTCGGCGAGTTGCTAGGCCAACTCGACGAGTTGGCGCTGTGTGTGGACACCCTAAATCTTCGGGGTTGGGTCTTATTTAAAGGACCTTAGGCCCTCTTTTCCGCCACCCTTGTCATCTTAGAGTCTGTGACAAACCATAAACCTGCCCCATTCGTTGTGAAGAGAGAGAGAGAGAGAGAGAGAGAGAGAGAGAGAGAGAGAGAGAGACCAAATTGAGCATTCTTATGCATTTTTGGGAGAAGATTTGGAGAGCAATGTGGATTTGATCAAAGGAGAGGCTGTGGATATAGTGTTCTTCTTTCATTAGCATCTGTGTGGAGGTAAAAAGCTCTCATCTTGGTCACATATTTTGTTAGATCTCATTTTGGGACTTTTTAGGGCTTTTCCCATCCATCTTGTGTCTTTGAGTTATTTGAGTAAGGTTTGAGGTTGGAACCTCAGATCTAGACTGTAGGAGGCCTTGAGAGTCCAAAGATCCGAGCTTTATTGAGCTAGAGGCAAGCTCTTGTGCATCTAACCCTTGTTGGAGCTTGTATTGGCATTATGAGCCTAATATGCCATGCATGAATGTAAAGCTTGCAGCTTTACATGATATTCGAGCCTTAGGAAGATAGATCTGGAGTATGGGGCATCATTTCTGTCTTAAAACATCTGAATGAGATTTCGACTTAAGGGACTCGACGAGTCGGTGAGCCGACTCGACGAGTCGGTTAGGGTTTATCTCGATGAGTCTGAGCTTGCTGTGACTCGGCGAGTTGACGGGTCAACTTGACGAGTTGATTTGGTTTTCATGAGGCTTCTGGGAAACGAGGGGACTCGACGAGTAGCTTTGATGCACTCGACGAGGTGGGTCAACATGGCCTGTTGACTCGAGTTTGACTTCTGTTGACTTTTAGGGGTTTTGACCAAATGTGAGTAATGGAAACCATGGAGGGGTAGAATGGTCTTTTACCCTTCCCAAGAGTTAGAGAAGGGCTAGTATGAGTTTATTTAGAGTTGTGATTTTTAATTAGAGATAATTATCATATGTGTTAGGCAGAGGCTAGATCGGTGTTTCGTGTTCGAGGTGTATTTGTTTGCTTGCTTCGAACCGAGTCTTCTCACTATACTTACCATGAGTGGTGTCCTTGTGTGAATGAGATGTCTTATGTGCTTATCTGTGTACTGTGATATCCTGCATTATGTCTATGTGATTTATGTTGTGTATTATTCTGTGCTTACTGAGTTAGGACCGGAGGGTCCACCCGAGCTTTGGGACCGGAGGGTCCCGCTGAGACACATTGACCAGAGGGTCTTATCTGAGTATAGCCATGAGAGGCTACTGAGATATGTGTGGTATTTTGGGTAACTCACTAAGCTTCGTGCTTACCGTGTTATGTGATACGTGTTTCAGGTTTTTCTCAGGATCGCAGGAAGGCACCGGCTCGATTGTACACACCAGAGAAAGATTTATATTTTGAGGATCCTGGATTATTATTCAAACAATTATGGAGATGTATCCTTAAAAATTTATAGAATAAGAGTATGTGAAATGTGTTATGAGAATTATACGATTTTAAATTGAAAATTTTATTTGAAAATTTACGGTGTTACAATTACAAGTTTCTAAATATTTATCTAATCACTAAAACTAATATCGTCTGTTAGCCCAATGCCCCTCACATGCTGCAAGTGCCTAACCCTACTCAGTCCCTTTGTAAGGGGATCTGTTGGGTTGTCCTATGACGATATCCTCTTCACAACAAGGTGTCATTCTTCTACTTGATGTCTTATGAAGTGGTTCTTTCTGTCGATATGCCTGGATCTACCATGATCTATCGGTTCCTTGGTTAAGGCAACCGCCCCTTCATTATCGCAGAAAATCTCCACATGCTCCTTTATGGATGGTACAACTCCAAGGTCTCCAATGAATTCTTCAACCATATCGCCTCTTTCGATGCTTTGCTTGCCGCTATGTACTCAGATTCACACGTTGAATCAGCTACAGTCTCCTGCTTGTAACTTTTCCATGTTACTGCTCCTCCATTTAGGGTAAACACCCAGCCCGACTGAGAGCGCAAATTATCTCTATCGGTCTGAAAACCGGTGTCACAATACCCTATCACTCTCAAGTCATCACTCCCACCGATGGTAAGGACCCATTCCTTAGTCCTCCACAGGTACTTAAAATGTTCTTTACTGCAGTCCAGTGAGCTTTACCAGGATTCCCTTGATATCTGCTGACCATGCTCAAAGAAAAGGCCACATCAGGGTGAGTACAAGTCATAAAATACATGATCGAGCCAACTACGGAAGCATATGGTACTCGACTCATCTCTGCTATCTCAGCCTCTGTACTCGGACTCTGAGTCTTACTCAGTTTGGTATTGCTTTGGATAAGTAAGTCACCTTTCTTGGAGTTCTCCATGCCGAAACGCTTCAACACCTTGTCCAAGTAGGTACTTTGACTAAGTCTTATTAGTCTTTTACTCTTGTTTCTCATTATCCTTATCCCTAGAATATAGGCAGCTTCTCCAAAGTCGTTCATAGTGAAACACTTCCCAAGCTAGGACTTAACCTCCTGCAAGGTTGGGATGTCGTTTCCTATGAGTAGTATGTCATCCACATACAATACCAGAAAGCTAACTATACTCTCACTAGCTTTGACATATACACATGACTCATCCTCGCTTCTCGAAAATCCAAATTCTTTGACTTTTCATCGAAACAAAGATTCCATCTGCGAGATGCTTCTTTCAATCCATAGATGAATTTCTCAATCTTACACACTCTATTAGGGTACTTTGCATTGACAAAACCCTCTGGCTGACACATGTAAACATCTTCAGCCAACTTTCCATTAAGGAAAGCGGTTTTGACATCCATTTGCCATATTTCATAATCATCAAATGCGGCTATGGCCAACATAACCCTTATAGATTTAATCTTCGCTACTGGTGAGAAGGTCTCATCATAGTCAACTCCCTGAGTTTGAGTAAAGCCCTTTGCAACCAGTCCCGCCTTATATGTGTGTACTTTCCCATCCATGTTGGTCTTCTTCTTGAAGATCCATTTTCACCCGACTGTCTTGCGACCTGGTACATTGTCAACCAAGTTCCAAACTTGATTTTCATACATGGACTGAATCTCGCTGTCCATTGCCTCTTTCCATTTAGCAGACTCAGGGCCTACCATGGCTTCCATGTAGTTAGATGGTTCATCCAGATTTACCAATGTGCTATCACTGATAAACGTATCACCTTCAGTAGTAATATGAAAGCCATAAAACTCAGGTGCCATCCTAACTCGAGAGGAACGTCAAAGAGGGTATGACTCGTCAATAGGTTCAACAGGAGTTTCCTCCTCGGGTTGAGTGCCAGTGTTTGAGGTTCCTTCATCACTTAACTCTTGAAGCTCTTCAAGGTCAATTTGCCTCCCACTATCCTCTTGGCATATGAGTTCTCCTTCTCAGAAAACTCCTCTCCTCGCAACGAAGACTACATGTTCACTCGGTCTGTAGAAGAGATATCCAAAGGATTTATGTGGGTAGCCGATGAAAATACATCGCTCACTACGAGGTTTGAGCTTGTCGTGAGTCTTTCGTCTTACGAAAGCCTCGCAACCCCAAACCTTGATGTGATCTAACGAGGGAACCTTCCTTGTCCACATCTCGTGAGGTGTTTTGGCAACCTTCTTAGTAGGGACTAGATTAAGGATATGGGTGACAGTCTCTAAGGCATACCCCCAGAATGAGATAGGTAACGAAGCTAGACTCATCATGGAACAAACCATATCCAATAAGGTTCGGTTGCGCCTATCAGCCAGACCATTCAACTGTGGTGTCCTGGGTGGCGTCAATTGTGAAACAATTCCACATTCCTTAAGATAGTCATGGAACTCGATACTAAGATACTCTCCTCCTCGATTGGATCGCAGCATCTTTATCTTCCTGCCCAATTGATTCTCCACTTCTTTTTTAAACTCTTTGAACTTTTCAAAAGTTTCTGACTTATGCTTGATTAAGTAAATATACCCATATCTACTATAATCATCAGTAAAAGTCACATAGAAGCGGTTAGCATCCCTTGTGGTGTTTCTGAAGGGTCCACACACATCTGTGTGTATGAGATCCAACAGACCTTCACCCCTCTCACAAGTACCAGTGAAGGGTGACTTGGTCATCTTTCCAAGCAAATAAGATTCGCAAGTGTCGTCCGACTTCAAGTCAAATGACTCCACGACTCCATCCTTTTGGAGTTGGGCTATGTGCTTCTTGTTGACATGTCGAAGACGACAATGCCACAAGCATGCCTTGTCCAAAACATTGGATGAATCAATATTCAACACATTATTTTCTAGGTTATCTACAACCATCACAGTTTCATATAGACCATTGCAAGGCAATGCTTCAAAATAAAATACACCATTTTAATAAGAATTAATACTACCAATTTCATTATTAAAAGAAAAGGTAAAACCTTGTTTATACAAACTGTGAAAGGAAATAATATTTCTCGTCATATCTGACGAGTAACAACAATTATTCAAATCTAAATTTAACCCACTACTACGCAATAAAGAGTAAACTCCAATCTTGGTCACAGGAGACACTTTCCTATTCCCCATGATTAAGTTTATATTCTCGTGCTCCGCATCCGTACTTCCTTTTAGTCCCTGCATATCAGAACAAATGTGAATACCACAACCTGCATCAAGGACCCAAGAATTAGCATGTGATGAGTTATTAGACAGAATAGTGTAAATACATGCGAAGGTGGGCTTTATCTTCCCATCCTTAATTTCCTGCAAGTATTTGGGGCAGCTTCATTTCCAGTGCCCTTTTTCATGACAATGAAAGCACTCTGCTTCCTTTGGATTGGTAGAGGTATTAGCAGAACCAGTTTTGGTCCCACTGGAAGAGGATCCATCAAGAGACTTTCCCTTGCGGCTCTTAGAAGGAGCCTTCCTCTTCTTCCCTTTCCCATGTCTGATTTCCAGAACAGGGGCAACAAAAGTAGGAGTAGGTACAACCGACTTGCCTTTCAAGTTGCTTTCTGTAAATCTTAGTAGGACTTGAAGCTTGCTAAGAGTGACCTCCTCCTTGTTCATATGATAGGTCATACGGAACTAATCATATCAAGAAGGAAACGAGTGTAGGATGATGTCAATGGCCAACTCTTCATCGAAGTTCACATTCAACTTCAGCAAGCGGTCCACAAATCTTTGAATCTTCTGCAATTGGGCCGTGATGGAATCTCCATCCTTCATTTTGGTTGTGATCATGGAGGAAATGATCTCATACCTTTCCTGCCGAGCACTTTGATGGTACATTTCCATCAAATCGTGGTGCATTTCGTAGGGCTAGAAGTCCTCATAGGACTTTTGAAGCTCAACAGTCATGGTAGCAATCATAATGCACGACAAATTTGTCGTGTCCCTGTCATGAACCGTATATTCCTCGATTTGTTCGGGAGTAGCAGTTTGTTCATCAATCTCTTTCAGCTCTTTATCAAGGACATATTCTTTGTCCTCATAGCGAAGGGCCATACGAATGTTTCTTATCCAATCGTTAAAGTTTGACCCATCGAAGATAGTTCTCCAAACCAAATTCATGAGGGAGAACGAGCTAGAAGGGTTGGAGCCCGAAGCATTGTTTGGGATAGACATCTGAAAAGAACAAATTTTAGATTAGATGAGAATCCTTAATATAACACCCAAATGAAATATCAAGGCTAGGACCCAACATAATATTTTACAATTCGGAAGAGGGATGTCGTAATCCAATTGCAAAATATTTGAAGGTAGGTAAATGACGATTTACCAATTTCCACCATGAAAAACGAAATTGATTATTAAGTTTTAATTGGATTGAAATTCCTAGATTCTTTTGAGATTCATTGAACTTTTGAATGGCATGTTTAAATCTCGATTGTGCCCTTCAAGTTTGTGACTGGGATGCAGAGGATCACAAAAAAGGTGTGAATAACCATGAAAATGTACTTGGTACTCTTAATGTTACAAATCACCTAATCAATGTGCCGGTTAACCACACAAGCTCCATTGATCTATGATTAACATCAAGCTACCCTTTGCCACCCTTGCCAGTCCTAGATTAGTGTGTCGGTTAACCACACACGCTCCACTAACGACTTAACAAGGTGCAAAGTGCAACTTCATGGAATAGCACCATTTTCACATTTTTCCTAAAGTAACTAAGATTGGGAATTTAATAAAAGTTTAGTTACTTTATAATTATCATTATACTTATAACAAGAATTAGTGTCCTATCCTACCCGTTCGGCTAACGACCCTCCACCAGTCAAGCAAGCGGTGGGTGAGGGTGGACACCCATTAAACCGCCATTTTATAGGCAGTAACCTTATACCCCCTTATAGGCCGGCTTCGTGAATGACGCCTACTAACAGTAAGACTGACTTGTCTTATACATATATATTATTAAACTTTTAATATTATAATAGTATAAGGGTTGAATTTTAAACTTTTAAAATTCTAAGGTTTGGAATTAAATGTTTCAGTAGTGAGACTTTACAAATTCAAAAACTTGAGGGCAAGTTTTGTAACTTTCAAAACTTTTGGTTTCCATAACTTATGAAAACTTATGAGTTTTTAATGTTCATGAATGAGACTCTTGATATAACTTGAGGACAAGTTACAAAAACTCACTTCAAGAACAACTTAGATCAATTATAACTAATCACATTATCATATAATATACTATTGATCTAATCTAACTCATATAGCAAGGAAATTCATATCAAATAATACAAATAAGTAACTTATTATCTTAAAATTTGACAATTGTCCTTTAATTGGATGAGGATCATCATTACCAAATCAAAAAATACATTTTTTATGATTACAAAACAGTTTGTGGTAATGATCCTAGTCCAATTCTGGCCAAGAACTCGAATTTCTGCAAACATAAGCCTCTACTCGACAAGTGCATGAACATGACTCGTCAAGTTTCCCTTTTAATAAGTGGACCCGTCGAGTCAGCCAGTGGAATTGGCGAGTTCATCAGTCAGAGCCCAGAGGCCAGAAAATCGATTTTTTCAGCTTTGAAAATTAACAAGCATCAAATATAACAGAAAGAATCCTAGGCTCTGATACCACTGTTGGGTTTTAAGCACTATAACACTCCTATGGTACACATGCAACCCTAGATGCTTTGGTTCTATGTTTTCTCTAATTATACATGCATTTTCAATTTTCCAAAGCATACATCCTAACTAGTATATAATACAGCATATACAACGTAAAACTCATATTTAGATGAATACCTCTTGATGTAGTTGTAGTTCTTGGCCTTAGAAAGCTTTAGCACCTCAAGTGGGATGCCTCTAATGTGTCACAAACACCAAATGCAAGAAGAGACTTGAGAGAATAGGCTATTTAGCACAAAATCGATTATCACTCTCTTAGAATGAAAGGGGAAACCGATTTTAGCTCTAAGGGTTTGCTTTTATAGTGTTACAAAGGCTAGGGTTTCATCCATGAAAACCCTAATGCACCATGACCTTTCATATTACTTAGGCTCCATGGGTTAAACCTCCATGGACTATCCATGGACTATCATATTGGTTTAACCCATCCTAATTAACCATGGATCATTGGCCCACACTATAAGAATCATTGATTTACCAAATTTGTCCCCATATATTTAATTAGTCTCTTTTGATCACTAAACTAATTCCAAATTAATTCTTGATCAATACTAATTAAATAACATGATTTCTCAATTAATATATTATATTTATAATATATCAATAAATCACAAATAATCTTATTCTGAAAAGTCCATCCTATCATATTGCATCGGTGAAGGCAACCCAAAAGGACCATGCTACAATCGGGTCAAGTACACCCTAGTTATAGTTATGGGCTTAGACACTAAATCCAATAGTTGTTGCACCTCAATCACAGGTGCAAACTCGGTCCTGAACCTGGCCGAAAAATCACTCCAGGTCATCGCATCTAGAACTGCATCATCTCCAATGGCTCGTCCGACCTCCTCCCACCAGTCACGTGCCCTGTCCTTCAGAAGGCAGGACGCAAGTCGGACCTTGTCCCCCTCGGGACATCTGCTGGTGCAGAAAGCATTGGCAACATCCGCCAACCATCTACTGCTATCAATGGGGTCTCGAGCCCCATGATAGTCTAGAGCTCCACAAGCCCTGAACTCCCTGAATGTCAGTGTGCGCGACCCCATCATGGTTGTCACCTCGGTATGGAATGCACTCAGTCTTTCATCCAAAAGCTCCATAATGCCCTCCTTGATCGTACCGAAAATCACAGAATTCTGATCTAAAATACAACGCATGATCTCAGACCAAATGAACTCTCTCGTCTGCTCATCTAGCTGCTCGACTCCAGATTCCGAGCCTGATCCCTCACCAGTGCCTGAAGTGCCAACTGGCCTAGTGCATAGCGTCACCATACTGAAAATACACCATAACAAAACATCAGAATACTCATCATAACTCGAGGGATCTCACATAATACAGGTTCCGTGGATTCATCTCATCCTTCCTTGATTCGAGTACAAATCCTCTGCTTTCAGTAGTACGGGCCCATACTACCTTCCATATCTATCCGTACTTTCCTCAAGAACTGCCTCGAATCCACCAAGTACCTTCTACTACTACTGTTGTTCTCCGCTAATCTCATCCTAGGCTTGCCCTAGGGTAATCACCGACCCACTCTCCGTCATCGGCTGCATAAGAAGTCCCTGCTATCTCCCCTAACTAGCTCACGAATACCATTACATATCACTAAGACTAGATAATTCTTCGAATGAGAGGTCCTACCCTACAATGGTTAGACTCAGACGAGTGCTGCGAAATAGAGCTAAACCTAACCTTCTGAAATTATTTAGTACTTGCAATATGTAACTTAACATATTCGTTTACTAGTTAGTAAAAGATAACTAGAACTCATAAAAGCACAAAGCAAGCAGCATTCGAGCATTGATTAACATAATCAAGCATATCCTACTCTGTCCATCATATTACTGACTAATCAGTACTCGCATACAATTCAATAAGCTCATACAACAGGCATATAAGGCATCCTCCCTAGATCCTTAGCCCTAAACTAGCATGCAGTTCTCATATACATATAACAGACATACAAGGCACCCTTCCTAGATCCTTAGCCCTAATCTAGCATGTTGTTCTCATAATCATATTATAACATAAACTTGTATGGGTAATTTGGGAGTACTTACTTGAGCTCGGCTGATTGCATGCACCACACCCTTTTCTCTTTTCCAAAATTCTTAAAAATGATTTTCTATAAAAAAATTTCAAACCAAGTCCTTAGTTTGATTTAAGACACACCCAAGCGTGTGTCTAAATCCCTCAAACCAAGGCTCTGATACCAACTTGTAACATCCCAAAAATACGGTCCAAAAGTTTCATTTTTAATCATTAATAAAAACCAGAATATAATCCATCATATAAGAGTCATAAATCGTGTATCTCAAAAATATCATAATATCTCCCAATGTATCAAAATCATAAGTCAAAACATCAGAGTGGATCCTCCTAGACTATAAATTGTGGTGTGTGCCATGTAGTCATCCCGAGCTCTTCCCCTTACATCCGAGTGAGTCTCCCCAAACTACCACATACCATACACATAATCACATATCTACATGTCGTGGGCCCTGCCCTGCTACATCGGGCCCCGCCCGATATTGGCTTGCCCAGCATCGGTCCCCACCCGGCATCGGGCCCCTACCCAACATCAGACCGCATCTAGCATCGGGCCCCGCCCGACATCGGACTGAAGTCCGGTATACATATGACATATTAACAAGCATATAACATAAACACATAACATAATCATCTAAACATTCCTCGGGCTTGCCCCGGCATCGGGCCAAAGTCTGAAACACATAACACATAACATATAAGCTAAACATTCCTCGGGCCTGCCCCGACATCGGACCGAAATCCGGAACACATAACAAACACATGCAAGAATCACAAAGACATCAAGCATACAAACATTCCTCGGGCTTGCCCCAGCATCGGACTGAAGCCCAGAACATATAATCTATATCGGGCTAACCCCGATATACACTATCATACATAAACGGGTCGGCCTTATACCCGTTCCTACTTGAAGAGGACTCACCTCAAATGTCGAGTGAAGTAGCTGAACGTCTCAGCTCCTGCGACCGGCTCTACTCACTCCCTATACAAAACAACCCCTTAGATGTCATTCCTTATGTCAAGACCCCCTCACGGGTCAACCTTGGTCAAGTCAATGTCCCAGTCAAAGTCAACACTCAGTCAAAGTCAAAGTCAACAATTTGAGTTGACTCAACTCGTCGAGTCAATCCCCTGACTCGCCGAGTTCCCTTGCTATACTTAGTCGTGAAAACACGAACTAGCTCGTCGAGTCCCTTCACAGACTCATCGAGTTCCACCTTGTATCGGATCGAGACAAACCAACTCAACTCGTAGAGTCCCTCCATCGACTCGTCGAGTTCCTCTATATGTTTGAGCCATCTCAAAGGATTAAGCTCCTATCCTTCAGATCCAAATTCCATACTTTATCTACATACTGGAAATACACTTTTAAGGGTAAAGTTTCCAACTTTACCCGCTATTAGTCCTTCTCAAAGATTTTATCTCAAACCCTAGCTCTCTAGAGCATAAATCTTGGTCCAAAAGCCATAATACACCAAACTAAATCATCCTAACATAGATATAGGCCTTATACATCACTTGGACGCATAAAGCTCCTAACTTTCCTTCCATGTATGGCCTTTTGGGGATTAAAAGGCCAAAGTAACACCCTAAAACTTGCATGGGGGTTCCAGTGGCATAAAGTTTGCACCTTTATGCCATAACAGCCCTTAATGATTCCAAATCTGATGGGATCCTTGCTTGGGACGTCCAAATCCCAAGGACTAAGCTTCTTGGACCAAAAAGCCCATAAAGTGATAAAGAAGAGATCTAATAATCTAGTAAGCAAGGTGGAGACTTGATTACCAGAAAATGAAGAGGATAAGAAGTTGCTTCTAGATCAACTAGCTTCCTTCTGAATCTCCAAGCTTCTTCTCTTCTTCACAAGCTTCAAATGCACAAAGATCACTCAAGAATGACTCACAAAATCACACAAAGGTCTAGGGTTACGTGGATTAGGGTTTGGGAATTGGAGGCTGGAAACGAGGCCAGCAAGTGGGGATTAAGATGCTTAAATAGGGTGCAAAACCCCAAAATTAGGGTTTCATTCTGGTAGACCTACTCGTCGAGTCAAGGCTATTAACTCCTCGAGTAGGTGGCTTAAGATCCCGCGTCCAAACTCGTTTATACTCGACGAGTCTGGGGCCTCCAACTCGTCGAGTAGCTCTTAAAAAATGAATAAATTATAATTAAATGCGTACTAGTAACCAGACATTACATTATAGATCCAGCAACTTCACTTCATTCTCAGTATTTTCTGGTAAGCAAGTCTCAAACTTGCTTAATGATTACCTAGATCTCTTGCCTATCACTTTTATTGGTTTTTTGGTCCAACTAGCATGATCCTTGGGAAATGGACATCCCAAGTGAGAATACTTTCAAATCTAGAACCGTGAAGGGCTTTCGTGGCATAAAGGTGCAAACTTAATGGCCATTGAAGCCCCATGCAAGCTTTAGGATATCATTTTGGCCTTTTAAGCTCCAAAATTCCATGCATGGGGAGAAAGTTGGAGGCTTTACGTGTTCATGTAGCGTCTAGGGTCCAGATCTCAGTTTGTATGCCTTAGCTTGAAGTATTAAGGGCTTATGGGATCAACATCTAGGTCTTATGGAGTTAGGGTTTGAGCAAAATCACATAAGGAAGGGTATTAACAGGTAAAGTTGGAAACTTTACCCTTAAAAGGACATTTTCGGTATATATGTGAAGTATGGAGCTTAGATATGAAGAATAGGAGCTTAATCCATTAAGAAAGGCTTAACATATTGAAGAACTCGACAAGTTCATAGAGGAACTCGACGAGTTGGGACGATTTGTCCCGATCCTATAAAGGGCAGAATTCGACGAGTCTGAGGATGGAATCGACGATTTGACTCGTTTTATCACGATCTGAGAAGCATGGAAACTCGACAAGTTAGAAGATGACTCGACGAGTTGAGTCAACTCGTGGTTGACTTTGAATTTGGTTGGACGTTGACTTTGACCTTGACTTTGACTTTCACCAAGGTTGACCCGTGAAGGGATTTTGGGTATGGAATGGTATCTAAGAAGTTGTTTTGTATAGGGTGTGAGTAGAGCCGGGTGCGGAGCAGAGACGTTTCAGCTATTCACACGACATTGAGGTGAGTTTCCTCCTATAGGAACGGGTCGAAGGCACCAATGTCGGCCCGTTTATGTATGTTAGCATGTACCAGACAAAGATTTGATGTCGGGTTGTGCCCGATGTAGGTTTATATGTTCCGGACTTCGGTCCGATGTCGGGGAAAGCCCGAGGAATCTTTGTACGATTGATGTCTTTGTGATTCTTGCATGTGCTTGATTTGTATGTTTTGGACTTCGGTCTGATGTCGGGGAAAGCCCAAGGAATGTTTATATGCTTCCGCATCTCGGTCCGATGCTGGGCGAGGCCCGATGAATGTTTATATGTTTATGTTATGTGATTATTAAGTGTAATTGTTGATATGCTTATATGTATACCAGACTTCGGTCCGATGCCGGACTTCGGTCCATAGTCGGGCGGCGCCCGATGCCGGACTTCGATTCGATGTCGGGCGGGGCCCGATGTAGCGGGCAAGGCCCATGCTATGTTATTATGTGATTATGTGATTATTTGTATGGTATGTGGTAGTTTGGGGAGACTCACTAAGATTCGTGCTTAGAGTTTCAGTTTTGGTTTCAGGTACTTCCGGTAGCAAGGGGAAGAGCTCGGGATGACTGCAGTGCACGCACCATGATTTTAGCCTGGGATGTTTTACTTTGATATTTTGACATGTGTTTTGATATGATATTCTCATTTGATACGATGACTTATGTTTTTGAATAAAATGTATTTGGTAACTATGGTTTAGTTAATAATTAAAAATGAAATTTTTGGACCGTATTTTTGGGATGTTACACTTATGAAATGAGGGTTCTTAATCTTTTGTGGTTCTCATTTCAACCACTCCTTATATATATATATATATATATATATATATATATATATATATATATATATATATATATATATATATATATATATATATATATGTTATTGTATTCCTTACATCTATTGTGTTCCTATAAAAATAATTTTGGATCAATGGATGAATAGAATTAATGGACATGATGTGAGGGTCTATAATATTATAATGGGATAACATGTACCATATAATCACACAAATTTCAACATAAGGGGATTTTAGACAATTAACTATATTTAAAAAAGGAAAATTTCAGATTTTAAGGGATCATTAATTATCTTAATTTTAAAAATCTAAATTTTTTAAATTAATTTAATTTAATTTCAACGCAATTTTGAATAATAATCGAATTTATTCTGTCAGAATGACCAAATGTCAACCATAAATGAGTAAAGATATTACCGATTTATTTTTTACAGGATTTCATTTAACATATTTTTGATAATTAGCATGCTTAAAGATTTATACAACATATATTATCAAAAATAACATTTTCTAAAAAAACAAATTTTATATGAAATATATTTTATTCTTTAAGAATTACTAATTACATTAATTCTTACTAAATAAGACTATAAACAACAATTACATTTATTATGAAAAAATAGATGACTAATAATGGTTACGAATTATAGTTATTCTTGAAGGTTAAAACTAAAAATTATTAAAAAGGAAAAAATAACTTCAAAAACACTAATCAATTCTTAAAGAATATTATTGCTAAGAATCACTTTGTACATACTAGCAGAATACATTCTGCTAGAATACACAATTGATCTCCATATTTTTCTTCCTTTTCCACATCAATGACAGCCTCTTAAAAACCTAAATCCATAAAGAAAAACATATTTAACTTTCAAATATTAAAAAATTTAGTGCATTCAAATAGAATAAAACAATAAATTCTGATAGAATGTGATATACATTCAAATAGAATATAACTATAAATTCTACAAACCAAAATAAACAATCATCCTTAACTTGCAATGTACTTTATTCGAAAAGAGTGTAAAAAGTATTACAAATGAGTATACCATTCTAGAAAGCCACACATGATTCCAAACTTGCAATGGTTCATTATTTACGATGTCATTATAAGAATGAATATCAATAACAAGTACAACCTGGTCCAACAATGTCAATACCAAGTGCAGCAGTATGATATAAATAACATTCTGTCAGAATAAATTTATGCGGGGACTTATAGAAGGAGATGAACTCAATGGTGGCAAACAATCCATAGGTAAAGCTTGAAACATCTAAAAACATGAGAAACAAAAATCATGATAAAACTTTAGCCAATTGTAATAGTTACCAAGAAAACTTAAGGACAATTCCAAACAAGCATGTTAAAAGTTGTAGCAAATCAAAATATTATGTATAAAGTATAACTCATTTATATGAAAATTCATTCCAGAATTTGAATAAGATTTTCATGAAAGAATTACTTTTACTTTTAAAATTTATGAAAGAAATTCCTAAAAGAATAAACCACATAAATTAAAATTTTGAATTTAACCAACCAAATATATATTAACTCGACAATCCATACATCATAAAAGTTTTAAGGTTTAATAAATCAAAGAAACAACTAATATAATGCAATACTTGAATGTAAAGTGCAAAAAGAAATTTATGTGTATACGTACAAATCGTGTCATAAAATATTAAGCATACATTATTAGTTTATTATCTATATATGATTAGAAACATTTTAAGGTTTATGTGAGCAAAAGCCAAGGTTTTACTATCATTATGAATATGAGATTAAAACTGAATACGTACTTGAAATCAATGATTAGTGTCTTCAAATATTAATCAAACATTATTTTTCAATGGGGTGTAGTTGTAGGTTCTGTTATAATTTTGTAATAAGAAATGCAGACCTTTTCTTTTAGTTGCAAGTTGTTTCGTAATGGTTTTGAAACATGAAACCCAAGCTCCGATTCCAAAATAGCTTAAATTAGATGCAACTTGGAAAAAAATCTCAATGGTTTTTTATTGAAAATTCTATTTTGTAACGCTTGATATCCGGTTTGAAGTTGATTCCAAATTGTTTATGTTTTCTCTTTGGGACACGACATGTTGGAGCCTCAACATGGCGTGTCGAGATGTTTTTGGCCGCGAAGTTTAATGAACAAACACGGCGTGTTGAGGTGCCTCAACACGATGTGTTGGAAGCTGGGAAGGAAACCCTAATTTTTAGGGTGTTGCACCCTATTTAAAGGTATTAAGTTCCCTTGAACGGCCTCCTTTGTTACCTTAAACCCTAAATCGAGTATTGAGCTTTCTTGGTGGTGTTCTTGAAGTTTTGAGTGGTTTCTTGTGGATTTTTGTGCTCATTTGAAGGAGCTTTGGAGTTTGAAGGTGCCTAGCTTGGAAGGAAGGCCATAGATCTAGAATCTCACCACTTGTTGAAGTCTCCTTGAGGTATCAAGTTCGTACCTTACTTTATTGTTGATTAGATCTTCACTTATAGGGTTTTATTATGATTTTGGTCTCCTTTTTGGATCTATGGATGAGGTGGGTTGTTTAAGCGCTTGTTCTTTCAGATTTGGGTTGTTTTGGTATCCTTGAGCATAAAGGTGCAAGCTTTATGTGTAGAATGGTGTCATGCATGCTTCAAGTCCTCTATTAAGTCCCTTTTTAGCTTAAGAGATTCATTTAGTCATATATGGATTGAAAGTTGGCAACTTTACGTGATAACCCAGCTCAAGGATGTCAGATCTATGTTTTGGGGACATATCTTTAAGGATTAAGTGTTTATTGGTTAAGCTGTTGAATCTCGAGCAAACACTGTAACACCCCGATTCCTAGGTTTGAATTTAAAGCTTAATATATACTAATTTTCAGGGCAACTCGACGATTTGGGAGGCTCCTACTCGTCGTGTAGCGTTTTAAATGGTCGTATATCTTTAAGGTCTATTTGACGAGTTGGAAGGCCCTAACTTGACGACTTGAGGGCTGAACATGAAACCCTAATTGTCAGGGTTTTGCACTCTATTTAAAGACCTTATGACCCATTGTTAGCCTCCCTCACCGTCCCCTCAGTCCAGAGAAAACCCTAATCGTGCCTCTTTCCCTTTTTTGAGTGTGTGTGAGCTTAAAGAGTATTCTTTGGTGCTTGTCTTAAAGGAGCTTGAAGTTGGTGGTGCAAAGTTGAAGGGAGAAGCTTTAGATCCGAGCTTTCCATTATTGTTGTAGTCATTATAAGGTATAAAGTCGATACCTTGACCATCCCTTTGCTAGATCTCTTCTTTTGAAAGTTTATGGCCATTATTAGCTTATTCTGGGACCATTCTTGGATTTGAGCATGTTATGAAGCCATGGTTTCAGATCTGGACATCTCATGGCCTCCATGGACTTAAAGTCGCCAACTTTATCAAGTCTTGGCCCTCCTTCATGCTCTAAGTCCCTTAATAAGCTTGATTTTAGTGTTTTAGCCCCTTGATGCCATGCATGTACGTAAAGCTTGCAGCTTTACATGGTATCTCAACCCTGGGGGACCAGATCTATAGTTTGGAGGCATTCGACTCGCTGGGAAAGCGACTGAATGTATTAAGACTAGGACAACTCAACGAGTTACTTAGCCAACTCGACGAGTTGAATCAGGTTTTCCTGCTTTATGGATGCTGAAGAACTCGACGAGTTGCTCTAGTAACTCGACGAGTTGTCTCGAGCTTTTCACGATTTTCTGAGATATGAAGGAACTCGACGAGTCAGTAGATGCACTCGACGAGTTGGGTCAACATGGACTGTTGACCTTGACTATTGACCTTGACTATTGACCTTGACTATTGACTTTGACTATTGACTTTGACTTTGACCATGGTTGACCAAGTTTGACCTTGAGGGTATTTTGGGTATTTTGGGATTTTAATGAAGTAGTCATTGGTGATTGTAGGCAGTTGAGTTGGAGCTGTGAGTTGGGATTGATATTACCGGTTCAGCACTACTTGTGATGTGAGTTATCCTCACTATACTGACAGGGTCGAAGGCACTAACGTCGGCCCTTTGGATTGTATCATGGTTTATCGTATGATACTATGTGTAGTGATCGGGTAGATCTGTATCCTAGTGTGTAGGATGATGCTATGAATGATGATCCGTTAGGCCTATATGATTACTGTATGTGCTAGCTAGCGTTTGATATTATATGATATTATGTGATGGCGGGTGGGTTGAGGCGGTCCTGCTTTGTGCTCAAGGCCAACAAACCCAGGGCGGACCGGATAAACTGAAGGCCCAAAGGGGCGTACCAGTCAGGCCGAAGGCCCGGAGAACGGTCAAGACAGGATGAAGGCCGGGTGAGGCGGTCCAGACATGCTGAAGGTTCTGATAGTGGGCCAGATATGTTGTAGGCCGGTGAGGCGGTCCAATCATGCTGAAGACTCTGTATGCATACTGTTTGTTTATGACATTATTCTGGTTGTAAGGTGTTTGTTTATTTTGGGGGAACTCACTAAGCTTCTGGCTTACAGTTGTGGATTTTGTTTCAAGTACATCAGATGATCACGAGAAGGCGAAGGCTTGATCATGCACCTCCTCGTTTTTCATGTTGTGATTTCTGGGAAAACTCTGATATTGGATTATTTTGAAAACAATTTGTAAACAATGGATGGTTTTGGAATGTTTGAAAGGTTTAAATTTTACTTGAATTGTATGGATGTTACAAGTACGGAGTGTTTGCAAGCCAACATGACGTGTTGGCTATGGTTTTCCCGACTACCTGGATGTTGGAAGAACACGGTGTGTCCAAGAGGCAACACGGCGTGTTGGGTCAACATGGACTGTTGACCTTGACTTTGACTCTTTCAGTTGACTAGGGTTGACCATTGGATATTTTGGATTTGGGCCTTGTGGTGTCATTGCGGGTTTGGGCTATCGTGTGGGCTTGTATTGCTTGGGTTTTTGTTGGACCATCTGAGAATATGTGTTTTGGATTAGGGAAGGTTAATGGGCTTTAGGGTAAGGCCCATGTAAGGGTTTGGGACCAATTTGGAAAATTAGGCCATTATTGGGCTTTGGATGATTATTGGTTTGAGGGCATTTATGATTGTGAGTTTGGGCCTTAGTCTTTGACCAAAATAGGTGAGGGGTAAAATGGTCTTTTTACCCCATGTATGGACTATTGGATTTGGTTTGGAACCCGATTGTTAATTGGGTGTTATTTGTTTGATAGCGCGGGGATTCTAGCAGATTGGCAGTCAAAGATCTATTTGTGGGTTCATTTGTCGAGGTGAGTCTCCTCACTATTCTATGGGTCGAAAGCACCAATTCTGGCCCATTTGGTTTATTTATTATAGGAAGACCCGGGGTGACCCTTGGCATTTTTCAGGAAAGACTAGGAGGCGGCTGCTAGCAATGTATATGAAAGACTAAAGTCTGAACTGTAATGCCTTGTTATTGGTATGTATTTGAACTTCTAAATTATTCAATTTTGTAGAACAACTCAACGAGTTTGTAGCCCCAACTCATCGTGTTGAAATACTATGGACCGCATGTTTTAAGTGACAAACTCGACGAGTTGTTGGGAAGAAATGAAACCCTAATTCTGGGGTTTTGCACCCTATTTAAACGACTTAAGCCTCATAAGTTGGCCTCATTTCCAGCCTCCACTGTCCTAAACCCTAACCTCGAAACCCTAAGGCATCTTTGAGTGATTGTGAGCCATTTTTGAGTGTGTTGTGTGTGTTTGAAGCCATTGGAAGAAAGGGGGCATGGGGATACAAGAAGGAGCTGCTAGATCCAGAATCCTTGCTTCATTTTCGACATCTTTCTGGTAAAAAGTCTCAACCTTGCTTTGTGGTTGCTTAGATCTTCATCTTAGTGTTCTTTTGCTTGTTTTTTTCCAAATGAAGTGGTCATTGGGAGTTGGACGTCCCCTATGGACAAACCCTTTCAAATCTAGGGTCTTAAGGAGCTTTCATGGCATAAAGTTGCCAACTTTATGGCCCTAAGAGCTCCATGCACCTTCTAAGCCCTTGTTTTGGCCTATTAAGCTTCAAATGGCCTTGCATGGGAGTAAAGTTGAATACTTTACGTGACCTTTTAGCTTTTAAGGTCCAGATCTATGTTCATGAGAATTATCTTGGTGATATGATGATTTTTGGATTAGGTTATAAGCCTTTTTGGATTAGTGGCTTAATGCATTAAGTGGGTTGGCAAACTGATAAACTCGACGAGTTCATAAGGGAACTCGGCGAGTTGGTTTGGGATTGTCCCAATTCTGTTGAAAAAGGAGGAACTCGACGAGTTGATTCGAAATATCGCGATTATGTGATTCATGGAAACTCTGCGAGTTGAAGGAAAACTCGACGAGTTGGGTCAACTCGGAGCTTTGACTTTGACTTTGACTTGGATGTTAACCTTGACTTTGACTTTGACCAAGGATGACCCTTTAGGGGTTATGAAGTATGGAATGGTATCTAAGGGAATTTTCTGTTTAGGGGTTGAGTAGAGCTGATTCCAGAGCAGAGGCGTATTCAGCTATCATCCGACATTGAGGTGATTTTTCCTCACTTGGTTTATTGGGTCTAAGGCACCAATGTCGGCCCTTGTCGATATGATAGGATGTAGGGAGTTTGCGTGACCCTTGCATGTGTTATGTACTGCTATGCATACCGAGCGGGGCTCGATTCCAGGCGAGGTCTGAGGACTGGGACATAGGCTATTGTGTGAGATTCATGTATGTGCTAGCATATTTATATGATATTGATTGTATTGTGTAGCGGGCGAAGCCCAGAGACAGGCAAGGCCTGAGAATAACATATATGTGTACGGAGCGGGGGTCGATGACGGGCGAGGCCTGAATCCGGACGGGGTCCGAGGTCTGGCGGGGGCCCAGTATGTGATTTATTATTGTATGGTATGGGGTAGTTTGGGGAACTCGCTAAGCTTTGTGCTTACGGTTTTCAGTTTAATGTAACAACCCAAAATTTTCAAATACAATTTTCATTTTTAATTAGCCAAACATTCCCATAAAATGTGAAGTAACATTAACCACTGTTGTTCAAAATTCATAACATTAACATTTTATTCAAAACATCAGAGTGTCCCATCAAAACAAATGTCGGAGAGTGCATGCCGCGCCATCAAGGCTTTCCCTTGCCCTTAGGCTCAGATGTACCTGAAACAAATCAACAAAATGTAAGTTAATGCTTAGTGAGTTCCCCAGAGCATACCCTACACACAATCCACATAAACACATATCATATTAGTTATGAAAGCTACATATACCACATAAGCCATGCATACAAACATATAAGGATGCCATGGGCTCCCCTTACATGGTCTTATACCAAAGTGTCATGGGCTCCCCCATGGTCTTTAACCGACAAGCCATGGTCTCCCCCACATGGTCTTTCATTCGACTACCATGGGCTCCCCCCATGGTATTTAACTATTAAGCCATGGGCTCCCCCACATGGTCTTATCCAAGTGCCATGGGCTCCCCCCATGATCTTCCCTGCAAGTATCATATAATCACTAGCATACCACTTAGCATATAGCTATCTATCATACCACATATCTCTACTACAGCTAGTGTACCACATATCACAAAATGGACCGGCCTTGGTGCCTTAGACCCATTGGTATGGCGAGGAGTCTCACTGAAGGGTCTAGTTTATGGTTTGGGCTAGGCTATCTGTTGTATAAGTCTTAATAGGTCTTTTGTAATGAAATAGAGTTGTTTGGAGGTGTTTACGGTCAGTAGTCTGTTTACGGCCAGCCATTCCCCTATATATAGGATGTGTCAGAGTCTGTCAGTGGTTGTTGTCAGTCCACAGAGTTTACGGTCATTTATGTGTGTCCAAGTTATACTCGACGTTTCTTTGATATAAACGTGTGCAAGGCTTGGTTTAATCTACTTCTACTCCATTCTTATCTTGTTTGATTGTTAGATTGCTTGATCACTGGTTAAGATCCTTGATTTCAGGGCCTTACACTCACCTATGTCTGCTGAATCCGAAAGCTGCTCTCCTAACAGTCTGTAACCACCCGTGCTGAACAATAATACCATTACCCAAGGTTAGGGCTGAACACAATCCAATTGAAGAACCCAAACCCTAAGTCCTTTCACAATGGCCCAAAAAGTCTTCCTTTGCTAATGGGTCGAAAGTCCATGTCCAAAATTATTAATGGGCCTCATGGCCCAATAAAGCCCAACCATAGGAACCATGGCCCAAAACAGATAAGTTGGCCCACTAACTCCAAAACGTGACCAAGCCCGAAGGCTTACAAGCCCAACACAAGTCCGAGTCTATCTGATGTGCATACGCCTTGCGTACCACCCTGGTACGCACAACGTACTGAGTCCCTGAGCCGTATGCGCTGCGTACTCTAAGTTACGCCCATCGTACAAACAAATTAAGCATATTTTCCATTAAGTGCTTAATACTCGATGTTCTAACGTCCAAACATTAGATCTGATTTCATTAAGACGTCCTAAGGCATAAAGTTGGCAACTTTATGCCTTTGCATGTCCCATATGTTCCCAACAACCCATTAAGACCTTTCCAAGAGTCTTAATCCAGGCATGAGGTCAAAACCCATCAAGAATCCATTTTTATGCTATGAATGGACCAAAGGACTTCAGATCTATCCTCCCTAAGCTCTGGAGTTGCTCAAACTCTCAAGAGGGGGTTCAAGAACACAAAAAAGGGACTAAGGAGAAAACCCTAGCTCTAGAAATGCAAGTGATAACCAAGGTGAAAGCTTTTTACCTCCTTAAGCTTTCTAACACTCAAAAGCTCAAGAGCACACTCTCTAATGAATTTAGGGTTTTCAGGGACGTTTGAAGGTGAAGGAGGTTGGTTAGGGTGAAGGTCAAATGAGATAAGGATGCTTATATAGGTCTCGAGTCCAGAAATTATGGTTTGAACATTCGTCACGTACGCCCCACGTACCCTTTGGTACGCCCAGCGTACGTGCTGGCCCTCCGCGATGATCCATGCATGGAAGCTAAGTGTACCCATGAAGTACGCCCAGCGTACTTAAGGGACTTATTATGTAATATTTAAAATTTCAAGGGCTTCAAAGGTAATACCTGATTTAGAGTGTATAACTCTCGCCCACTTGAACTAGACTTCGTCCTCGAAGTCCGTATATGCAAACAGATCAGAGTAATGCTCCTGCGTCTCATCCTTCGGCTCCCATGTCCATTCGGAGCCCCTTCAGTACTGCCATTGCACCTTTACTCTCTTCACTTTCTTGTTCTGAAGAACCTTGGTCTTCCTATCTAAAATCGCAACGGGCCTCTCAATGTAGTTCAGGCTCTCATCCGCCTGAATCTCGTCCAGAGAGACGACCGCGGCCTCGTCCGTGACACACTTCCGAAGCTGTGACACATGGAAGGTGTTGTGAATCTGGCTAAGCTCATCCGGCAGCTCCAAACGATAGGGCACCTTGCCCACACGGTCCGTAATCCTGAACGGTCCAATATATCGGCGGCCCAACTTGTCTCTCTTCCGAAACCTGATGACTCCCTTCCATGGCGACACCTTTAGTAACACGAATTCCCCCCACCTGGAAATCAAGATCCGATCGCCGCCGGTCAACATAGCTTTTCTGACGGCTCTGTGCGACTCACAGCCGGTCTCGCACTTGCTCAATCAGCCCAGTAGTCTTGAGCACTACCTCAGTGCTCCCCATGAATCGGTGTCCAACCTCGAACCAACAAACCGGGGTCCTACACCTCTGACAATACAACATCTCAAACGGAGGTCGGTCGATACTGGCATGGTTACTGTTATTGTATGAAAACTCTGCCAACGGGAGGTATGTATCCCAACTACCTCCAAAATCCAACACGTATGCCCAAAGCATATCCTCAAGTGTTTGGATCATTCTCTCACTTTAGCCATCTGTCTGGGGGTGGTACGCCGTGCTAAAATGCAACTGAGTGCCCAGTTCCTCGTGGAACTTCTTCCAGAATCTAGATGTAAATTGGTCATCTCTGTCAGAGACTACCGACACTGGAACCCCGTGTTTAGCCACCACCTCTCGCACATAAATATACGCCAACTTCTCAGCGGATATACTCTCATAGATCGGAATAAAGTGGGCACTCTTCGTCAACCTGTCCACAATCACCCATATGGCGTCCACACCCCTCGCTGTCCTCGGTAACTTTGTGATGAAGTCCATAGTGATCTCTTCCCACTTCCACATAGGAATGCGTAGCGGCTGAACCTTGCCATGCAGCCGCTGATGTTCGGCCTTGACCTTTCTGCACGTCAAGCACCGCTCCACGAACCATGTGATCTCCCGCTTCATGCAGGGCCACCAATAACTTGGTCTCAGATCTATATACATTTTTTGTAGCCCCCGAATGTATAGAGAACTTGGACTTGTGTGCCTCCTCCTATATATTCTGTCTCACTCCTCCAGTCACCGGTACCCACACCCAGTCACACTGTGTCATAAGGCCTCAACAATCCTGAACAAACAAGGGATACTGGCCCCGAATCCGATCTATCTTCCAGTTCTCTTTCTTCACACCCTATACCTGAGCCTCTTTGATCATCTCCAACAAAGGAGAGATCACCGTCATCCTCAAACAAACGTTCCCAATCGGGGAACCTGCCATCTTGCGGCTCAAAGCGTCGGCCACCACATTGGCCTTCCCTGGATGGTATAAGATCTCACAATCATAGTCCTTCAGCACGTCCAGTCACCTCCTCTGCCGCATGTTGAGGTTCTGCTGATCCATCAATTACTTCAAACTCTTGTGATCAGTATAAATAGTGCACCGTACTCCATACAAGTAGTGCCTCCAAATCTTGAGGGCAACACCACTGCCCCCAATTCCAGGTCGTGGGTGGGGTAATTCGCCTCGTGAGGCTTCAACTGCCTCGAGGCGTAAGCAATCACATGCCCTCTCTGCATCAGCATCGCGCCTAACCCTGAGATCGATGCATCATAGTACACTACCAAATCATCTAACCCCTCAAGTAGTACTAGGATCGGAGCCTCGCATTGTTGGGTTATGAGCATTCTAACACTCCTAAGTGTACATGCAACCCTAAATACCTTGGATCTATGTTTTCTCTATTATACATACAATTATGAACATCCAAGGTATTATCCTAATCTAGCATACAAAATAATAAATATAACAAGATAGAATACATACCTCTTTGATGTAGAATGTCTTCATGAAGCTTGAGTGCCTAGTGCCTCAAGTGTAACACCTCAAATGGTTCACACAACACCAAATACACTTGGAATAACTTGAGAGAAACTTAAACACTCCTTGAAATCGTCTAGCCCTCACACTCACACATTAGTGCACGATTTCTTGAGCCATGGGATTCTTTTATATGGTGGCTATTAGGGTTACACCATGTAACTCATAACTTTACCCATTCCTTATGCTCCATGGATTTTAACCTCCATGGAGTATCCATGGGTCACCCCATGGACTTAGTCCAACATAAGGAATCTTGGATCACAAGCCCACATATATAAGAATGAATGATTTACACAATCAACTCATATATTTAATTAGTCTCCTTTTGATCACTTAATTAATTCCAAATTAATTCTTGATCAATACTAATTAAATAACCTTATTAATATATTAGAACTTATAATATATTAACCAACCTTAAGTGTTATTTCTCTCATTATATTCTATCCAAATGCATGATGCCATGCAACCCAAATGGACCATGCCGGGTCGGGTCAAGTCTTACCAATTATAGTTATGGACTTAGACATTAATCCAACACGCATAACCTCCGTCTCAGGGTCTCAAAAGCCAACTGTTGATCCGTACCCCATCGAAATGTTACATTCTTCTTGGTCAGGCGGGTCAAAGGCACAACAATCTTGGAGAAATCCTGGATGCATCTTCGATAATAGCCCGCTAAACCCAAGAAGATACGGATCTCGGATGTGTTCTTCGGTACTTCCCACCGCATCACTGCCTCAACCTTGGCTGGATCAACCGAAATTCCCTCCTGGTTGATGATATGCCCTAAAATTGTGCCTCTCGCAGCCAGAAATCACACTTGGAGAACATGGTATAAAGTCTCTCCGCCCTCAGTGTCTCCAATACCTCCCTCAGATGCTGCTCATGCTGCTCCTTGGTCTTAGAGTAGACCAGGATATCATCAATAAAAACGATCACCGACCGATCCAGCATCGCTTTGCACACTTTGTTCATGAGATCCATGAATGCTACTGGGGCATTGGTAAGCCCAAATGGAATCACCACAAACTCATAGTGCCCATATCGAGTCCTGAAGGTTGTCTTCGGTATATCCTCCTCCCGAATCCTCATATGGTGATACCCTGACTGCAGATCAATCTTGGAAAACCAAGACGCACCCTGTAGTTGATCGAACAAATCATCGATCCTAGGTAACGGATAACGGGTTTTCACCGTTATCTTGTTCAACTCTCGATAATCAATGCACATCCTGTATGATCCATCCTTCTTTTTCACGAACAGGATCGGAGCTCCCCACGGGGAACTGCTCGGACGGATAAACCCTCGGTCTAGCAGCTCCTGAAGCTGCGTAGATAGCTCCTACATCTCGGGCGGTGCTAGCCGGTATGGTGCCTTCGCTATCGGAGCGGCACCCGGCACCAAATCAATGCAAAACTCCACTTGCCTCCTCGGAGGCACTCCCGGTAACTCCTCGAGAAAGACATCCTGAAACTCCTGTAAAACCGGCACACTGCCCACATCCGTCGTGGTCTCAACCGTCGTATCCGAGATATATGCCAGAAATCCCATACAACCCTGCTGCAAAAATCTCCTAGCTCTCGCAGCTGAACAAAGGGTTGGCCCCTGCGAGGCCCTCTCACCATGAATAACACTTGGGGTTCGAACCCTCACCAACTGGCGCTCGCAATCGATCATGGCCCCGTTGGCCCCCAACCAGTCCATCCTGACAATCACCTTCAGCCCTCTCAACGGTATCGGGACTAGATCAACACGAAACCTCTCCCCAAGAACATTCAGGACACAGTCCCGATACACCCTCGCAGCACTCATGGTACGATCATCCGCAATCTTCACCTCAAGCGGGGAATCTAAGGTTCCCGACGCATCCTGAAACTTCTTGCTAAGCGCAAGAGATACAAACGATCGGGTAGCACCCGAATCGAAAAAAACGTGAGCCGACATACCATTGACCAAAAAGGTCCCTATACATATGCACAATATACACATAAGTAATGCAATAAATCTAGGGCAGGGAAATAAAATAAGTACCAGCCACAATGTCTGGCGCTGCCCGAGCCTCCTCGGTGGTCAACTGAAATGCGCGGCTCTTCACCGCTGGAGCATCCGCCTTAGCAAGGCGGCCATCAGTATTCCTCATCGTGGCGGGCGCAGGCGCCGCCACTGCTCCTCCCCCTCCCTACAACCTTGGACAATCGGCCTTTTTATGGACAACATGGTTACAGTGGAAACAAATCAAGCCCTTCTTGGTGAAATCCCTGCTCAAGTGACCCGGATGGCCACATGCATAGCATCCCGAGCCAGCTATCTGACAAGCCCCACTGTGCGGTTTACCGCACTTGGCACACCGGCCACGGCCCTGCTGGCCCCTACTGGAAGAATCCGAGGTACTAAGCTTTTTAGCCTGACCTACTGCTTTCTATGCCTGCTCAGGCTACCGCTTGGTGCGGAAGTCCAACTCCATCTCCCGCTCACGGGCCTTCTCTACCATCTCATTCAGGGTTTTGCACCCTGTGAAGCTTACAAACTCCCATATATCATCCCTCAACATGGAATGATACCTCGTCATCCTCATGTCCTCATCTGTAGCATATTGTGGGATCAAAAGTGCTTGTTCCGGAAACTTGGCGATAATCTCCACCATAGTCTCGGTGGTCTGCTGGAGCTCCTGGAACTCCCTCACCAACCGTTGCACCTCAATAGTTGGTGCAAACTCCAAATCAAATGGCCGAACAAACTCGGCCCATGTCATCTCAGCCACACCGGCTTCTCCCACCTGACTAGTCACCTCTCCCCACCAGTCTTGGGCTCTGTCTCTCAGCATACATGAAGCAAAACCCACCTTTATCGCATCAGGGCAAGAAATCATGCGCTGGGCGTTCTCTATATTCGCCACCCAATGTCGGCTAACAATGGGGTCGCTGACCCCGAAAAACTCTGGCGGCCCGCACGCCTTGAACTCCCGGAACGAGGGAGTTCGGGCCCCGACCTGGTCCGCAGCAATCTCGACTCTGAATGCCCTGAGCCTCTCCTTCATGATCTCCATCATACCCTCCTTGACTGTCCCAAAGATAAATGGGGTGCCGTTAAGGATTCCCCTCGTAACCTCGGCTGCGATGAGCTCACGCAGCCTCTCGTCGATGGGCTCGGTACCATCACCCGACCCAGATCCAGAGCCCGATCCTGATCCTGATCCCCCAGCTCTGTGTCATGTCACCACCATACTATACTGCAATACCATAAAACATAATGATCAGGATGTCTATAGAAGGGATCCTCCCACACCGGTCCTCCTTAGAGCTTCTATTTCTAACATTGGTTCGGGTACATGTCTTGTGCTTTCAGCAGTACGAGCCTAATACTACCTTCCACACCTACCTGTACCTTCCCCAAGGCTCTACCTGTTAACTCCAATTCGTCCCAAAATAAATCATATCCCACATACTACCGCATATCTCAAATCCTAGGCGATCCTAAGATTTGTTCTACCCACATCAATCATACCAATCATAACAGGTTGCCTTTATGCATGAAAATTATACACATAAAATGATCAAATAGACTTTTGAATAAGAGATTCTACCTTAGGACCACAACCAGACAAGGAACAGGAAATAAGGCCAAAACAATCATTCTAAGGCTATAAGCTCCTAACCATATACAATTTTTAAAGCATACACATAACAAGATCCATACAATTATCATAACTCAAATATCAGTATAACATGGCTAACATATTGGGGAACTACTTACTTGGCTCGGCCGATCACACGTGTTGTACTCTCCTCCTTTCCATTCTTTAAAAGTTTAGACTTTTATTTTTATTTTTGAATACAATTTTACCATTTCCTTAGTTTGAGTCCCGACACACCCGAGGGTGCGCCTGAATCCCTCAAACCAAGGCTCTGATACCAACTTGTAACGACCAAAATTTTTCAAATAAATTTTTCATTTTTAATTAGCCAAACATTCCCATAAAATGTGAAGTAACATTAACCACTTTTTCAAAATTCATAACAGTAACATTTTATTCAAAACATCATAGTGTCCCATCAAAACAAATGTCGAAGAGTGCACGTTGCGCCATCAAGGCTTTCCGTTGCCCTTCGGCTCAGATGTACCTGAAACAAATCAACAAACTGTAAGATAATGCTTAGTGAATTCCCCAGAGCATACCCTACACACAATCCACATAAACACATATCATATTAGCTATGAAAGCTTCATATACCACATAAGCCATGCATACAAGCATATAAGGATGCCATGGGCTCCCCCCACATGGTCTTAGACCAAAGTGTCATGGGCTCCCCCATGGTCTTTAACTGACAAGCCATGGGCTCCCCCACATGGTCTTGCATTCAACTACCATGGGCTCCCCCCATGGTATTTAACTATTAAGCCATGGGCTCCCCCACATGGTCTTATCCAAGTGCCATGGGATCCCCCCATGGTCTTCCCTGCAAGTATCATATAATCACTAGCACACCACTTAGCATATAGCTAACTATCATACCACATATCTCTACTACAGCTAGTGTACCACATATCACAAAATGGGTCGGCCTTGGTGCCTTAAACCCATTGGTATGGTGAGGAGACTCACCTCCGTCTGCTGAATCCGAAAGCTGCTCTCCTAACAGTCTGTAACCACCCGTGCTGAACAATAATACCATTACCCAAGGTTAGGGCTAAACACAATCCAATTGAAGAACCCAAACCCTAAGTCCTTTCATAATGGCCAAAAAAGTCTTCATTTGCTAATGGGTTGAAAATCCATGTCCAAAATCATTAATGGGCCTCATGGCCTAATAAATCCCAACCATAAGAACCATGGCCCAAAACAGATAAGTTGGCCCACTAACTCCAAAACGTGACCAGTCCCAATGACTAATTAAGGCCCAAATGCTTACAAGCCTAAAATAAGTCCGAGTCTATCTGATGTGCATTCGCCTTGCGTACCACCCTGGTACGCACAGCGTACTAAGTCCCTGAGCCGTACGCACTGCGTACTCTAAGTTACGCCCAACGTACAAACAGATTAAGCATATTTTCCATTAAGTGCTTAATACTCGATGTTCTAACGTCCAAACTTTAGATCTGATTTCATTAAGATGTCCTAAGGCATAAAGTTGGCAACTTTATGCCTTTGGATGTCCCATGTGTTCCCAACAATCCATTAAGACCTTTCCAAGAGTCTTAATCCATGCATGAGGTCAAAACACCCATCAAGACTCGATTTTTCTGCTATAAATGGACCAAAGGACTTCAGATCTATCCTCCCTAAGCTCTGGAGTTGCTCAAACTCTTAAGAGGGGGTTCAAGAACACAAAAAGGGACTAAGGAGAAAACCCTAGCTCTAGAAATGGAAGTGATAACCAAGGTGAAAGCTTTTCACCTCCTTAAGCTTCCTAGACTGCTCAAAATGTAAGATCCAGAAGCTCTCTTCGTTTAAGCTTGTTTCCTCTTCTTCTTAGTAGCTAACACACGAAAAGAATGGTGTTTAAACACTCAAAAGCTCAAGAACACTCTCTCTAATGATTTCAGGGTTTTTAGGGACGTTTGAAGGTGAAGGGGGATGGTTAGGGTGAAGCTCAAATGAGATAAGGATACTTATATAGGTCTCAAGTCCAGAAAATATGGTTTGAACATCTGTCACGTACGCCCCACGTACCCGTTGGTACGCCCAGCGTACGTGTTGACCCTCCACGATCATCCATTCATGGTACGCTAAGTGTACCTATGAAGTACACCCAGCGTACTTAAGGGACTTATTATGCAATATTTAAAATTTCAAGGGCTTCAAAGGTAATACCTGATTTGGAGTGTTACATTTATGTTTTAGGTACTTCTAGTGGCAAGGGGAAGAGCTCGGGGTTACTGCATCACACACACCATGTGGGTTCTGTTTATGGGACACACTCTGATTTTCTTGATATTTGACATACTTATTTTATTTGGATTGTATGAACAATGGTTTGAAATGTTGTTTTCACTGGAATGAAAAATGAAATTTTTGGGTCGTATTTTTGGGATGTTTCAAGTTGGCATACTATAGTGTTTTATCTGACTAAGATGAAGATCTAAGCAACCACAAAACAAGGTTGAGACTTTTTACCAGAAAGATGTCGAAAATGAAGCAATGATTCTGGATCTAGCAGCTCCTTCTTGTATCTCCAAGCTCCCCTTTCTTCCAATGGCTTCAAACACACACAACACACTAAAAAATGACTCACAATCACTCAAAGATGCCTTAGGGTTTCAAGGTTAGGGTTTAAGACAGTGGAGGCTGGAAATTAGGCCAACTTATGGGGCTTAAGTTGTTTAAATAGGGTGCAAAACCTCGAAATTAGAGTTTCATTTCTTCCGGACAACTCGTCAAGTTGAGGCCTCCTGACTCGTCGAGTTGGTCACTTAAAACACGCGGTCCATAACATTTCAACACGACGAGTTGGGGCTACCAACTCATCGATTTTCTCTACAAAATTGAATAATTTAGAAGTTCAAATACATACTAGAAACCAGACGTTACAATTCTCCCCCACTTGTCTCAGACTTCGTCCTCGAAGTCTGCCCCCTCGAACAATCCCGGATAATGTTCCCTCATTTCCTCCTCGGGCTCCCAAGTCCACTCTGACCCCTTGCGGTGCAACCACTGCACCTTCACAAGCTCCAGCACCTTGTTCCTCAAGGTTTTCGTCTTCCGATCTAATATTGCCACCGGCCTCTCGACATAGTTCAGACGGTCATACACCTGAATAGCTTCCAAGGGCACAACTACGGAATCATCCACCAAACACTTCCACACCTGAGAGACATGAAATATTCTATGGATCTGACTAAACTCGGTTGGTAGTGTTGGGTTATGAGCATAACATCATTCCTATGGTGTACATGCAACCCTAATTTCTTTGATCTAGGTTTTTCTAATTTGAACATAACAACATTGAATAGCAAAGCAATGATCCTAAGAACTAGCATACAACAATCAAATTGACATATAAACTAGGGTTTAGATCTTACCTTTCTTGTTATGTAGTAATAACAAGTTCTCCTTGAATATCCTTGACCTTTGAAAGCTTAGTGCCTCAAATGTTGCACCTCTAATGGAGTCACAAACACCACTAGCAACAAGATGACTTAGGAGAGGGAGGAGGAGACACAAAATTCGTCCAAGGGATCTCTTAGAAGGTTAGGGACAAATTTGGTGGCCTAGAGGGTTCCTTTTATAGTTAGGCTTCTAGGGTTATCAACTAGGAAACCCTAATCCATTTGCTTAGTCCTTAAGCGACCCAATGGATCCTTCCAGAAGGCCCTTGGACGATTTCTATATGGACTCTCATATAGAATTCGTCCATTGCATCCTTATGGATCCTAAGCCCAACTTTGTAACTATCTTATAATTACAGTATCAGTCCCCTTGATTTAATTAATCTCTTTTGACCACAAAACTAATTCTAAATTAATTCTTGATGAATATTAATTAAACCATATGATTTCTCTTTTAATATATTATTCACATAATTAATTAATAAATCATAATTAATCCACTTTCTCCTTAATTCATCCTATCAGTTCCTATGGTTAAGGCAACCCAAAAGGACCATGCTCATAATCGGGTCAAGTTGTAACGCCCGTGTTTCTAGCCTAGGCACTAATGATGATGGAATAGTCTAGGCCAACCTTTGTAACTTGTTTTGAAATAATAAGATGTATTATTTGATTATTATGTGTTTTATGCTTAATTATTATGATTTAATGAATTAAGGATAAAAATAAGCATCGAAAATAAATGTTAGACAAGCCTGATATCTATGAATAAAGTTGTAGTGGTTGAAATAAGGATTCCGGAGATATAAAGAATACCGAAATCCGAGTTATAACGAAGAAGTTATGACCTGTCGAAGTTTCGCGACAAACCGGCATGACGCTGTGTGACGTAAAAAGTGAATTTATGATAAATTGCTTTTTAGACTTAGCAATCTAAACGAAAGTCGTAGTGTTCGTTAAACCGAGAGCGTGCATAAAAAGAATGCCCAAATATGACTTCGTATGAGGAAGTTATGATTTTTCTAAGTTTCAGCTTAGCAGTAGACATCTAAAAACTCGAATTTTAGATCGAGTAATTTTTAGCCGATACAACCTAAACGGTAATCGAAGGTCTCGACAATAGTAGTACAACGGTAAAAAGACAGACGAAAACGGACGTCGGATGAAGAAGTTATGAATTTTTAACGGATTTTCTTGTCACGGTCTGTTAAAAATAATAATATTAAAAATAAAGTCAAAATTAGTCAATGAAGTCTAAACGAAAGTTGTAGAGCATAATCTCGCCTACGCGTGCATATAAAGAACGTCGAAAATAGAGCTCGTATACGAAAGTTATGAATTTTTTATGTTTGGGGCACAAAATCCGAGAATTTTTGCAAGGACTAGGCCAAGGTTCGGCCACGTCACCCACTTCTCGCAGGCGCCCCGTGTCCGATGCGTGTCGCATTCTTCTCGAGTCCGAAGTGCGGTCCAACCATCTGCTAATGCGTGTTGCTTCGGTGGCGAGCCCTCGCATCCGACACCTGGCCCCTCGCATCGTGTCCTCCCTCTTCTCTTCGGTCTGAGGCCTTCGCACCCTATATAAAGGGAGGCACGAACCCTCCCAGTTTTGGTTGGATTTTTGCACACTTTTTCAATTTAAACCTTCTTTCAAGCTATTTTACATTCCCCGAAGCCCCGGGATCATACCTAACACCCGAAGAACGTCCCGAAGTGTCCGAAGACCCCGAGAAAATTATCTTTTCGGTTTGTAGCGCAACCCTCGCAAGGCCCGGTTTTCATTAAAGCTCCTGGTTTCATCAGAAACGATCGTTTTAAGAAACGAAGTGCTGCCCGATTATCGTTAAATCAAGTGATTGTATAGTCACTTTCATCTTACACATAGATATGAAATATTTTATATAAAAATACGTGTTATGTGTATATATGTTGTTTGTTTATTTGAGATGGATGTTGAATAAATGTTTTGCATAGGTTTTAAACCGTATATGTATTTTATATCTACAAATATGTTGGGTAAAACATGGGTAGATGAAATAGTTGGTATGTGATGAAAAAATGAGTTGGATGATGAGAAAAAAGGTGATATAGATCATGAGATGAGGGTGAGAGGTGAAAAGTGAGAAAAGCCTTTACCCAAACGTTGGCCCCCGTCATTCAGCAGAGTGTGGATGACAACCATGGACTATTCTAGACGGTCTGTGGAACACTAGCAGGCTCACAACCTGTAGGTGTTGTGAACTATATGTTCATCAGATGTACTCTAAAACCCCATTGACATGCATTGCAGGTGGATTCCCGTGAATAATGTGTAGTGTTTTGAGCATTCTAACACTTCCTAAGTGTACATGCAACCCTATTAACCCTTGGATCTATGTTTGTCTAAGATACATGCAAAATATTATTTTCCAAGGTTTATAACCTATCTAGCATGGCATGGGGTACTTTTAACCATAAAAGAACTAGATGAATTACATACCTTTTGTTGATTGTTGATTCCTTGGAGTTTGAGAGCCAAGCACCAATAATGTGAATGCCTCAAATGGAAATCACAAATCACCACAAACTTGGAAAATGTATGAGAGAGTATACTAACTCTTGATTTTGGCCACCACACTTACACACACATTAGTGTCTTTTTCATGCAACATAAGCTTGTTTATATAGTGTACATGGTTAGGGTGAAACCCTAATAACCCATGTCTTTTCCTCTTCCAAGGATCCATGGGTAAAAGCTCCATGGATCATCCATGGACTTCCATATAAGCTTAGCCCATTCCAAATGAGTGTTAGCCCACACCATATAAATATAATAGCCCATGATTTAATTAGTCTTCCTTTTAATCACTAAATTAATTCATAATTAATTCAAGATCAAAACTAATTAAGTAACATGACTTTATATTAATATATTATAACTTATAATATATTAATAAATCGTAAGTATACAACTCTCATAAAATTATCCATAACTAGTTCGGGTGAAGTGCAACCCAAATGGACCATGCCGGGTCGGGTCAAGTATATACCAAATAAGTTATGGACTTAGACACCTTATCCAACAGACTCCCACTTGGATAAGTCTAATAACTGTATTTGCCTATATTACTTCAGGAACCAACCGGCAATCGTAGCTCTCGAAAACTCTTGTGAACTATGAAGCGCCATTTTAGATAAGTGATCATATAATCCTCTGTTCTCATGATATCAGCCGGACAAATACATGGAACAATGTCTTACTTATTGTCTAGCAGTTGTTTCTCGATTTCCGATTTGTTTGACAAAGAACTTAACTGAACACATCAATTTAGTTCTGACCGGGCCCGGTACATGGGTCAACACAAAATCATCGAGGGGCCCAGATATCGCTTCTATTTCTAGAAGGAACAGATAAACTTCGACTCATATGCTTGTTCTACTACTTGTTGAATTGTACACAAAGGCACGTTTTATAACATCAAGTTACTGATGCGTTTACGTGCAATCAATGCACAACCAATTCATAGGTAACAACTCATATCTCTAGGTTTGAAGACTTATATGATATTATCGTCTCACGATCACTCGAGATAAATTCCATGAAGTGATACAAGTGAGCGTGGGTTTATTCCAATACTCATAACTTATGAGCACTCATGAACGTTGTAGCAACCATTGCTATGTCTAAACACCTTTAGCCATCTACAAACCCAATTCATGACAATCTTGATTCATACCTACTTCCGACGTATGACCGATTGTGGAGGTTTGAATAAATTAATTATTCTGGAAGTCAAAACATGCAAAACTGAAACAATAGTAAATAATTGACAATGATAGTAACACTTTACTCATAAATAAATCACACATTTTATTCATCATCAAACGTCGATTACATTTTACAAGTTTCAGAAAAATTATCTAATCTGTAAAACTAATATCGTCCCTCAGCCCGATGCGCCTCGCATACTGCAAATGCTTAACCCTCGTCAGTCCCTTCGTAAGGGGATCTGCAGGGTTCTCATCTGACGATACCCTCTTTGCCACGAGGAGTTCTTCTTCTATCTTGTGTCTTATGAAGTGATATTTTCTGTCAATGTGTCGGGATCTGCCATGATCTCTCGGTTCCTTGGCTAAGGCAACAGCATTATTGCTGTCACAGAAAATCTCCATAGGTTCCTTAATGGCTGGTACAACTCCAAGGTCTCCGATGAAGTTCCTCAGCCATATCGCCTCCTTTTCCGCTTCACTCGCTGCTATGTACTCTGATTCACAAGTCGAATCAGCTACAGTCTCCTGTTTGGAACTCTTCCAAGTGATTGCCCCTCCATTTAAGGTAAAGACCCAGCCCGACTGAGAGCGGAAGTTATCCCTATCAGTCTGAAAGCTAGCATCACTATACCCTACTACTCTCAAGTCATCACTCCCACCAAGGGTAAGGATCCAATCCTTAGTCCTCCGCAGGTACTTGAGAATATTCTTTACCGCAGTCCAATGAGCCTTGCCAGGGTTCCCCTGATACCTGCTGACCATGCTCAAAGCGAAGGCCACATCAGGACGGGTACAAGTCATAGCATACATGATCGAACCAACAGCGGAAGCATAAGGTAATCGACTCATCTCAGCTATCTCATCTTCTGTACTCGGGCTCTGAGCCTTGCTCAGTTTGGCATTGCTTTGGATCGGTAATTCTCCTTTCTTGGAATTCTGCATGTTGAACCTTTTCAACACCTTATCCAAGTAGATACTCTGACTAAGTCCAATTAGTCTTTTACTCCTTTCTCTTAATATCCTTATCCCTAGGATATAGGTAGCTTCTCCAAGGTCCTTCATAGCAAAGCACTTCCCAAGCCAGGACTTAACCTCCTGCAAGGTTGGGATGTCATTTCCTATGAGTAGTATGTCATCCACATACAGTACCAAAAAGCTAACTATACTCCCACTAGCTCTGACATACACGCAGGACTCATCTTCACTTCTTGAGAAACCAAACTCTTTGACCTTCTCATCGAAACAAAGATTCCAACTTCGAGATGCTTGTTTCAATCCATAAATGGATTTCTCAAGCTTGCACACTCTATTGGGGTACTCTGCACTGACAAAACCTTCTGGCTGATTCATGTAAACATCCTCAGCCAACTTTCCGTTAAGGAAAGCGGTTTTGACATCCATTTGCCATATTTCATAATCATGAAATGCAGCAATGGCTAGCATAACCCTAATAGACTTAATCTTTGCTACTGGTGAAAAGGTTTCATCATAATCAATACCCTGAGTCTGAGTAAACCCCTTCGCAACCAGTCGAGCCTTATAAGTGTGCACCTTCCCATCCATGTCGGTCTTCTTCTTGAAGATCCATTTGCACCCGACTGTCTTACGGCCTGGTACATTGTAAACCAAGTTCCAAACTTGATTGTCATACATGGACTGTATCTCGCTGTCCATAGCCTCCTTCCATTTAGCAGACTCTGGGCCTGCCATGGCTTCCTTAACACTGTTAGGTTCATCCAGATTTACCAGGGTACGGTCACTGATAAATGTATCACCTTCCGTAGTAATATGAAATCCATAATAAAACTCAGGTGTGTTCCTAACCCTTGTGGAACGCCTCGGAAGTATAGACTCGTCAGCTGGATCAACAGGAATTTCCTCCTCAAGTTGATTGCTAGTGCCTGAGGTTCCTTCACCAACTGAGTCTTGAATTTCTTCAAGTTCAATTTGCCTCCCACTGTCTCCTTGGTTTATAAATTCTCTCTCTCGAAAGACCCCTCTCCTAGCCACAAAGACCACATTCTCACTGGGTCTGTAGAAGAGGTAACCAAAGGATTTTTGTGGGTAGCCGATGAAAATACACCTTTCACTTCGAGGTTCGAACTTGTCATGAGTCTCACGCCTCACGAAAGCCTCGCAACCCCAAATCTTGATGTGGTCCAAATTGGGAACTTTCCCAGTCCACATTTCATGAGGTGTTTTGGCAACCTTCTTTGTAGGGACTAGATTAAGGATGTGGGCGGCAGTCTCTAAGGCATACCCCCAAAAAGAGATTGGTAGCGAAGCTCGACTCATCATAGAGCGAACCATGTCCAACAAAGTTCGATTGCGCCTCTCAGCTACACCATTCAGCTGTGGTGTCCTGGGAGGTGTCAATTGTGAGACAATCCCACACTCCTTAAGATAGTCGAGGAACTCAGTACTAAGATACTCACCACCTCGATCGGATCGAAGCATCTTAATGTTCCTGCCCAATTGATTTTCTACTTCCTGTTTAAACTCTTTAAACCTTTCAAAAGTTTCTGACTTATGTTTGATTAAGTAGACATAACCATATCTACTAAAATCATCAATAAAAGTCACATAATAGCGATTAGCATCCCTTGTGGCGGTTTTGAATGGTCCACATACATCAGTATGTATAAGGTCCAACAAACCCTCACCCCTTGCACAAGTACCAGTGAAGGGTGATTTTGTCATTTTTCCAAGTATACAAGACTCACAACTATCATCCGACTTGAGGTCGAACGACTCCAAGACTCCATCCTTTTGGAGCTGGCCTATGCGTTTCTTGCTTACATGTCCAAGACGACAATGCCACAAAGATGCTTTATCCAAGCTAGTAGAAGAATCAATACATAATACATTATTTCCTAAATTATCTACAACCGATACAGCTTCATACACACCATCACAAGGTAATGCTTTAAAATAAAGAACATTATTAAAGAAAGCATTAATACTACCAACTTCATTATCAAAAGAAAAGGTAAAACCTTGTTTGTACAAAGCATGAAAGGAAATAATATTCCTCGCCATTTCAGACGAGTACACACATTTATTCAAATCTAACTTTAACCCACTATCTAGCAACAAAGTATAAACTCCAATCTTGGTAACAGGTGCAACCTTCTTGTTCCCCATGATTAAGTTTATCTTTCCGTGCTCCACATCCTCACTTCTTCTTAGGCCCTGCAAGTCACAACAGATGTGAATACCACAACCTGTATCAAGAACCCAAGAATTAGAATATGGTGAGTTATTAGACAATATAGTGTAAATACCTGTATGGGATGGTTTCACTTTCCCATCCTTGACATCCTACAAGTACTTTGGGCAGTTTCGCTTCCAGTGCCCCTTATTTTGACAGTAGAAGCATTCAGCATCCTTAGGGATGGCAGTAGGAGTGATAGAACAACCTTTGGTTCCAGATGAGGAGCCTTCAAGGGACTTTCCCTTGGTACCCTTCGAAGGGTGCTTCCTCTTCTTCCCTTTGCCTTGCCCGATAGCCAAAACAGGGGTAGTAGTAGGAGTAGGAGTAGCAACCGACTTACTCTTAAGACCACTTTCGGTAGTCTTCAGAAGTCCTTGAAGCTTACTGAGTGTGACTTCCTCCTTGTTCATGTGGTATGTCATACGAAATTGATCATAACACGATGGCAAGGAGTGCAAAATGATATCAATTGCCAACTCCTCAGGGAAGTTCACATTCAGTTTCATTAGACGGTCCACATACCTTTGCATTTTCTGCATGTGGCTCGTGATTGGTTCGCTATCCTTCATACGGGTAGTGATCATGGAGGAGATTATTTCATACCGCTCTTGACGAGCACTCTGATGGTACCTTTCCATCAGATCCTGATGCATCTCAAAAGGGTAATAGTCCTCATAGGACTTTTGGAGTTCAGCTGTCATGGTGGCCATCATGATGCATGCCACCTTGGTGGCATCTCTTTCATGTGCCTGATACTCAACGACCTCCTCAGGAGTAGCAGTGGACTCATCAAGCTCCTTTAGCTCCTTATCGAGGACATATTCCTTGTCCTCGTAACGATTAACCATCCTGATGTTCCGGATCCAATCCATGAAGTTGGAACCATCAAAGATGACCCTCCCACAAAGGTTCATGAGGGAAAAGGAGCCAGTAGGGTTAGAGCCCGAAGCTTTGTTGTTGGAAGACATCTGAAAAGAAGAAAACAAGTTTAGATTAGATATATCGAATCCTTAATAATACACCCAAATGTAATATTAAGGCTAGGATCCAACACAATATATTATAACTTAGAAGAGGGATGCCGTAATCTAAGCTATAATATATTTGAAGGTAGGTGAATGACGATTCACCAATTTCCACCATGAAAACGAAATGAATTATTAGGTTTAATTGGTTCTGAAATTCCTAAATTCTTTTGAGATTCATTGAACTTTTCAATGGCATGTTTCAATCTCGATTGTGCCCTTCAAGTTTTGTGACTGGGATGCCGAGGATCACAAAACAAGGTGTGAATAACCATGCAAATTCACTTGGTACCCTTAATATTATCACCTAATCAATGTGCCGGTTAACCACACACGCTCCACCGATCTATGATAAACATTAAGTCACCCTTCGTGATCCTTACTAGTCCAAGTTAGTGTGCCGGTTAACCACACACTCTCCACCAACGACTTGGTAAGGTACAAAGTGTGAATTTCATGGGTTAGCACCATATTCACATTTTCCTAAAGTAACTAAGATTGGGAATTTATAAAAGGTTTAGTTACTTTATAATATTCATCATACTTTTAATGAGAATTTATAAGTCCTTGTCCTACCCGTTCGGCTAACGACCCTCCACCAGTCAAGCAAGCGGTGGGTGAGAGTGGACACCCATTAAGTTGCCATTTTATAGGCAACAACCTTATACCCACCTTATAGACCGGCTTCGTGAATGAGGCGTACTAGCGGTAAGACGACTTTAATCTTATACATATATATAATAATTAACCATTAATGTTATAAATAGTATAAGGGTTGAATTTCAACTTTTAAAACTCTAAGGGTTTGGAATTAAAGTATATTAAAGTGTGTGTAACTTTACAAATTCCAAAACTTGAGGACAAGTTTTGAAACTATTCAAAACTTTTCATTTCATAACTTATGAATTAAAGGTTCATAAAAATGAAGACTCTTCATTTCCATGTAACTTATGTGTTTTAAGTGTGTGTTTAAAAGAAGTGACCTTTGGATATCCATAACTTGAGGACAAATTATGGACTCCATTAAAACACATAAATGATCAAGAATTAATCCTAAACAATTCAGCAAATAATTTCTATCATCTTCTAAATTCATAAGAACATGAACATGATCATCAAAGTTTCAAGAATTATATGAACACATATAAAGCATGAAATTTTGATATAAGCTATTGTAAATGGATTAGAACAACCATTACACCAACTAAAACAAGTTTTAAAACACCAAACCAGTTTAGGGTAATGTTTCTAGTCCATTTCCAGCAGCAAAAGTCGAAAATCTGCATTCTGAGGCTCCTACTCGCCGAGTGCACGAACCTACTCGCCGAGTAGGATGAGTTTACTCATGAACTCGGCGAGTCCCCCCATGGACTCGGCGAGTTCATCAGGCAGACAGCAAAAAAATCGACTTTTTTCACTATTTTGCATCAAGTATCAAACAAACAAGCCTAGGCTCTGATACCACTGTAGGGTTTTGAGCATTCTAACACTTCCTAAGTGTACATGCAACCCTATTAAACCTTGGATCTATGTTTGTCTAAGATACATGCAAAATATTATTTTCCAAGGTTTATAACCTATCTAGCATGGCATGGGGTACTTTTAACCATAAAAGAACTAGATGAATTACATACCTTTTGTTGATTGTTGATTCCTTGGAGTTTGAGAGCCAAGCATCAATAATGTGAATGCCTCAAATGGAAATCACAAATCACCACAAACTTGGAAAATGTATGAGAGAGTATACTAACTCTTGATTTTGGCCACCACACTTACACACACATTAGTGTCTTTTTCATGCAACATAAGCTTGTTTATATAGTGTACATGGTTAGGGTGAAACCCTAATAACCCATGTCTTTTCCTCTTCCAAGGATCCATGGGTAAAAGCTCCATGGATCATCCATGGACTTCCATATAAGGTTAACCCATTCCAAATGAGTGTTAGCCCACACCATATAAATATAATAGCCCATGATTTAATTAGTCTTCCTTTTAATCACTAAATTAATTCATAATTAATTCAATATCAAAACTAATTAAGTAACATGACTTTATATTAATATATTATAACTTATAATATATTAATAAATCGTAAGTATACAACTCTCATAAAATTATCCATAACTAGTTCGGGTGAAGTGCAACCCAAATGGACCATGTCGGGTCGGGTCAAGTATATACCAAATAAGTTATGGACTTAGACACCTTATCCAACATAATGTTGTCGATAAATGAGAGCTATGGACTTAGCAGATGTTGTATAAACCCTGGCAGCTATGGACTTAGTGCCTGTTGTATAAACCCTGTCGATGATGTACTTCGTGCCTATTTGACATAAATTGTTGAGGAAAAGCAGTGTTGTCACCCCGATGGTTGTCTTATTTGACATAAATTGCTGAGGAAAAGCAGTGTTGTCACCTCGATGGTTGCCTTATTTGACATAAATTGCTGAGGAAAAGCAATGTTGTCATCCCGATGAAAATCCTTAGGCTAGGTCTATTGTATAGATGTTTAGAGACGTAAAGTGAGGATAACGGGAACATGTAATCATGGTTATTGTTGGTTAATGAAATTAATAAATTTAGTGTTGGTTGATGAAATTAATAAATCTATTGTTGTTTGATGAAAATTAATAAATTATTTATTGTGGGTTGAAAACCCTATATGCTCACCAGGCTCCCAAGCCTGACCCACTCAGGTTTTCTATATTACAGGTAGTGGAACAAGTGCATAGTTGGATGATGATGAGGGATTTTGGATTATAGGCCAGTAGATATAAATAAATGTTTTAAGGCCTATATTGTACTGTTTATGCTTTTGATCTGTATCGGAACATGACATCCCACGGTTTCATAATACAATGAAAATACATTTCTTTAAGAAATGCTTTGATAAAACTTTATCATATTTTTATTTGGGGACAAATTCTGCAACACCTTTTGAAAGATTACTCTAATTTTAATTTAAAAAGCATAAACAAAATAGGTCTTTTCTGGCCGAGAAAATGGGGATGTCACAGTTGGTATCAGAGCATTAGTTTAAGCGAACTAGGAATTTGTAGGATTTCTAGACTTAAACTTAGAATGCTAAGCGATGATCGTGAGATGAATGTCTACCATATTTTAGACACGAGCACTAGTATATTTTAGGAAAGATGCCTAAAATACTTTTATGTGCTAAATGATATATGTTTGCCATATATGATGTTATTTGTTCGGATCTATGGTCTGTTGCCGACCGGATCTGTAAACCTTATGTGTTTAGGATTCTAAGCGTACGACTACGATATTAGAACTAGCATGTAAACGTTTCGGAGTGATAACGAAGATTTAAACGTCTATCAAAAATAAAGATCTAAATTCACCTACTTTGGTGTATAGATCGAAATGGCAAGCACTCAAAGTGGACTAGGAAACGATAACCTACAGCCTGAGCCAATCACGATGGCAAGGGTACATCCAATGGTGCGGACTATGTTGGATCAACAGATGGAAGAGACAAAACGTTTACTTCAACAAAGTAGGGACGAACTTACTGTGCCAGTACGTCAGGCATCTACTCTTGAGGCAACTATCTGGGTTGCTAAGTCTATTGAAGAAATGATCAACGACAAGACCACCAACAAGGTTGAAGTTGGCAAGAAGAGGAAATTTGAGGGGTCTTCAAGGTCCAACAAGAGCAACATGTTCTCAAAGTCTGGCAAAAGAGGAGGTAAACGAAAAATGGTACGGGAAGTGCAAAAATAAACACTCTGGAAATTATGGCAGGAAGATGAATTGTTTCAAGTGTGGAGAGACTGGGCATTACGCCGATGAGTGTACGTTTCCCAAGAGGGTGTGTTACGGATGTAGGAAAGAAGGACATATTGCCAGAGACTGCCCAAAGAAAAGCGAGGCAGCAAGGCCAAATTCACTACCAAGGCCAAGAGAAATCCACATGATCCTCAACGAAGCAAATAGCAACGCTAGGAATTAGAAGAAAAGACTTGATACCCGAAGATCAAGTTATGAAATAGTAACGTGAATAGTAACATGTGGTATAGTCTATTAGAGGCATAGTATAGGGTAAACTTGAACCTCTGTGTAATCGTTTCAAGAAATAATATAAACCCTGGTTTTGTTATCTGATGTATTGAATGACTATGTGAAATCCATGTATGGTAACTTGGAGAACTGCGAGACAATACTTGGGATGAGTATGAGTAGGTGTGAATGGTAGTAGAGGCCTATACTACCGGAAGCACAGGACTCGCACTTGGATCAGGGAAATTCACGAGGTTACCAAGGAGCTATTAGTTGATTCTGTTTTGTTCTAGTCTATCGTTACCATAGTTTCGGTAATGACTGAGAAAGATGATTGTTATTCCAACCCAAGATGTTATATCGAATCGATTCCGACCAAGATGAGTTAGTCATGTGGTTCAGAGAACCAAGTCCGGTGTAGTATCTCACTTAAATGAGAAGATTGAAGTATCCCAATCATTATTAAAGTAAGAGGCTTGTAGCTAAAAGTACTACATGTTAGAATGTAATCATATTGAAAAATGAAGGAAGATATATTATGTTCAGAAACTCGAATCTAACGGACTTGAGTCTAAGCAGTACATAATACGATGAGAGGTCATTAGAACATGACCCATCAGTCTACTAGGGTAATTGAAGGAAAGAACTTATCTTAAGTTTGGAGGAGTCTCCAATAAAGATCGAGATTGTGACTTGAAGGTTACAATTGAAAGTTCAACATGGGATAGGGAGCGGGTGCAAGATCAAACACCGCCTGCATACAAGAATTCCAAAAGTAGATACTCATTCGAAGGAAACATAATAGTTACGACTATTACCTAGGATGAAGAGATAACTTATGAAGTCATTATACAAGCCATGTCTTGTTAGTGTTTCCGAAAACGGAGTTGAAGACTTCGTAGTCTGTAGTGATGCATCTGGAGCTAGGTTGGTTTGTGTTCTAACCCAGAGGAATAAGAGCTCTTCTGGTGGAAGAAGCTCACAAGACCATGTACTCGATTCATCCCGGCAGCACAAAAATGTATAAGGATTTGAAACCCTACTATTGGTGGCCAACGATGAAGCTCGATGTTACAAAGTATGTGGTCGAGTGTGTGACGTGTGCGAGAGTTAAGGCACAGCATCAGAAACTGTATGGGAGTTTAGAACCTTTACCTGTACCCATGGGTAAATGGGAAGACATCACCATAGATTTTGTGACTAAACTGCCCAGAACGAAGAGCGGTCACGACATGATTTGAGTGGTCGTTGATCGGTTTACTAAAAGTGCACACTTCATAAAAACCAATGAAAAATGGTCTATGGATAAACTTGCAAATGCTTACGTGAAGGAGATAGTAAAACTTCACAGTGTTCCTTTAACGATTGTATCAGATCGTGATAGTCGTTTCACGTCGAGATTTTGGAGAAGTCTACAAGAGGAACTGGGTACGAAATTGTGTCTAAGTACAGCATACCATCCGCAAACTGATGGTCAGAGCGAACGAACGATTCAAACATTGGAGGATATGCTACGAGCATGTACCCTGGAATTCCAAGGTAATTGGGATGAACATTTACCTCTAGTAGAATTTTCCTACAATAATAGTTTTCACTCGAGCATCAAGATGGCACCTTATCAAGCTTTATATGGACAAAAGTGTCGAACGCCGCCATGTTGGCTTGAAGCTGGGGAAAAGCAGTTTATGGGACCTGAGATAGTTCAGCAAACTGCTGAAAAGCTGAAAGTAATTAGGGAAAGCATGTTAGCAGCTCAGGATCGTCAAAAGAGCTATGCTGACAAGAAAAGACAACCGATAACATTTGAAGTTGGAGATTCGGTTTTACTTAAAGTCTCACCGTGTAAGGGACTTATAAGATTTGGTAAATGGGGAAAGTGGAGTCCAAGGTTTATTGGACCGTTTAAAGTTCTTCAGAGGATTGGGAACCAAGCTTACAAGCTAGAATTACCAGAAGAACTAGATAGTATTCATAGCACTTTCCATGTGTATTGTTTGAGGAAGTTCACGGGAGATGTTCCCGACATAATTCCAATTTCTGAATTAAGGTTGGATGAAAGAAAGAGGTTAATCGAAGAACCAAAAGCAATCGTTGACCGTAAGACTAAGAAGTTGCGACGCAAGATGGTCGATTTAGTGCTTGTGCGATGGAAACATACGAATGGGCCAAATCTCACGTGGGAAACGGAGAGTGACATCATCAGTCGCTATCCGCATTTGTTTGCTGATGTATGATTCCGGGGACGAAATCATCCTAAGGGGGAGAGAATTGTAATTCCCGTGTTTCTAGGCTAGGCACTAATAATGATGTAATAGTCTAGGCCAACCTTTGTAACTTGTTTTGAAATAATAAGATGTATTATTTGATTATTATGTGTTTTATGCTTAATTATTATGATTTAATGAATTAAGGATAAAAATAAGCGTCGAAAATAAATGTTATACAAACCTGATATCTATGAAGAAAGTTGTAGTGGTTGAAATAAGAATTCCGGAGATATAAAGAATACCGAAATCCGAGTTATAACGAAGAAGTTATGACCTGTCGAAGTTTCGCGACAAAACCGGCATGACGCTGTGTGACGTAAAAAGTGAATTTAAGATAAAGTACTTTTTAGCCTTAGCAATCTAAACAAAATTCGTAGTGTTCGTTAAACCGAGAGCGTGCATAAAAAGAATGCCCAAATCTGACTTCGTATGAGGAAGTTATGATTTTTCTAAGTTTCAGCTTAACAGTAGACAGCTAAAAACTCGAATTTTAGATCGAGTGATTTTTAGCCGACACAACCTAAACGAGAATCGAAGGTCTTGTCAATAGTAGTACAACGGTAAAAAGACAGATGAAAACGGATGTCGGATGAAGAAGTTATGAAATTTTAACTGATTTTCCTGTCCCGGTTTGTTAAAAATAATAATATTAAAAATAAATTCAAAATTAGTCAACGAAGTCTAAACGAAAGTTGTAGAGTATAATCTCGCCTACACGTGCATATAAAGAACGTTGAAAACGGAGGTCGTATGCGAAAGTTATGAATTTTTGAAGTTTGGGGCACAAAATCCGAGAATTTTTGCAAGGACTAGGCCAAGGTACAGCCACGTCACCCACTTCTCGCAGGCGCCTCGTGTCCGACGCGTGTCGCATTCTTCTCGAGTCTGAAGCGCGGTCCAACCATCTACTGACGCGTGTTGCTTCGGTGGCGAGCCCTCGTATCCGACACCTGGCCCCTCGCATGCGAGCCGCGTGTCCTCCCTCTTCTCTTCGGTCTGAGGCCTTCGCACCCTATATAAAGGGAGGTGCGAACCCTCCCGGTTTTGGTTGGATTTTTGCACACTTCTTCACTTTAAACCTTCTCTCAAGCTATTTTACATTCCCCGAAGCCCCGGGATCATACCTAACACCCGAAGAACGTCCCGAAGTGTCCGAAGACCCCGAGATATTTATATTTTCGGTTTGAAGCTCAACCCTCGCAAGGCCCGGTTTTCATTAAAGCTCCCGGTTTCATCGGAAACGATCGTTTTAAGAAATGAAGTGTTGTCTGATTATCGTTAAATCAAGTGAGTGTATAGTCACTTTCATCTTACACATAGATATGAAGTATTTTATATAAAAATATGTGCTATGTGTATATATGTTGTTTGTTTATTTGAGATGGATGTTGAATAAATGTTTTGCATAGGTTTTAAACTGCATATGTATTTTATATCTACAAATATGTTGGGTAAAACATGGGTAGATGAAATAGTTGGTATGTGATGAAAAAAATGAGTTGGATGAAGAGAAGAAAGGTGATATAGATCATGTGATGAGGGTGAGAGGTGAAAATTGAGAAAAGCCTTTACCCAAACGTTGGCCCCCGTCATTCAGCAGAGTATGGATGAAAACCATGGACTATTCTAGATGGTCTGTGGAACACTAGCAGGCTCGCAACCTGTAGGTGTTGTGAACTATATGTTCATCAGATGTACTCTAAAAACTCATTGGCGTGCATTTCAGGTGGATTCCCGTGAATAATGTTGTCGATAAATAAGAGCTATGGACTTAGCACATGTTGTATAAACCCTGGCAGCTATGGACTTAGTGCCTGTTGTATAAACCCTGGCGACGATGTACTTCGTGCCTATTTGACATAAATTGCTGAGGAAAAGCAGTGTTGTCACCCCGATGGTTGTCTTATTTGACATAAATTGCTAAGAAAAGCAGTGTTGTCACCTCGATGGTTGCCTTATTTGACATAAATTGCTGAGGAAAAGCATTGTTGTCATCCCGATGAAAATCCTTAGGCTAGGTCTATTGTATAGATGTTTAGGGACGTAAAGTGAGGATAACGGGAACGGGTAATCAGGGTTATTGTTGGTTGATGAAATTAATAAATTTATTATTGGTTGATGAAATTAATAAATCTATTGTTGGTTGATGAAAATTAATAAATTATTTATTGTGGGTTGAAAACCCTATATGCTCACCAGGCTCCCAAGCCTGACCCACTCAATTTTTCTATATTACAGGTAGTGGAACAAGAGCATAGTTGGACGATGATGAGGGATTTTGGATTATAGGCCAGTAGATATAAATAAATGTTTTAAGGCCTATATTGTACTGGTTATGCTTTTGATCTGTATCGGAACATGACATCCCATGGTTTTATAATACAATGAAAATACATTTCTTTAAGAAATGTTTTGATAAAATTTTATCATATTTTGTTTTGGGAACAAATTCTACAACACCTTTTGAAAGATTACTCTGATTTTAATTTAAAAAGCATAAACAAAATCGGTCTAGTCTGGCCGAGAAAATGGGGATGTCACACAAGTACATACCAAAATAGTTATGGGGTTAGTCACCTAACCCAACAGGTAGATCTAAACGATATGCAACGGTTGCTTTGTGGTTGCTTTGAAAGGTGGGTTGCACCTTATCCTACATCGGCTTGGAAGGAGAACAAAGCATTTCCTTATAAGGAGTGTGGATACCTTCCTTGTCACAACGCGTTTTAAAGCTGTGAGGGCAGTAGATTCCATAAGAACTCTGCAGTTAAGCATGCTCGACCGAGAGTAGTACCGGGATGGGTGACCCCCTGGGAAGTTTTCGTGTCGGGAGCCCAAATCGGACAATATTATGATACGTGCCAGAGGGGAGATGTTACAAATGGTATCAAAGCTAGGGCACGGGTTGATGTGTTCGACAGGGACGTCGAACCCTATAATGGGGGGGTGAAGGTGGGTTGCACCTGATCCTACATCGGCTTGGAAGGAGAACAAAGCATTTCCTTATAAGGAGTGTGGATACCTTCCTTGTCACAACGTGTTTTAAAGCCGTGAGGGCAGCAGATCCCATAAGAACTCTTCAGTTAAGCGTGATCGGCCGAGAGTAGTATCGGGATGGGTGACCCCCTGGGAAGTTTTCGTCTCGGGAGCTCAAATCGTATAATATTGTGATACGTGCCAGAGGGGGATGTTACAAATAGGTTGGTTGCACCTGATCCCACATCGGCTAGGAGGGAGAACTAAACACTCCTTATAAGGGGTGTGGATACCTTCCTTGTCACAACGCGTTTTAAAGCCGCGAGGGCAGCAGATCCCATAAGAACTCTACAGTTAAGTGTGCCCGAGCATGAGCAATTCAGGTATGGGTGACCCCCTGGGAAGTTTTTGTGTCGGGAGCCCAAAGCGGACAATATTGTGATACGTGCCAGAAGGGGATGTTACAAATGGTATCAGAGCTGGGGCACGGGTCGATGTGTTCGACAGGGACGTCGAACCCTATAATGGGGGGGTGAAGGTGGGTTGCATCTGATCCCACATCGGCTAGGAAGGAGAACTAAACACTCCTTATAAGGGGTGTGGATACCTTCCTTGTCACAACGCGTTTTAAAGCCGCGATGGCAGCAGATCCCATAAGAACTCTGCAGTTAAGTGTGCCCAGGCGAGAGCAATTCAGGGATGGGTGACCCCCTGGGAAGTTTTCGTGTCGGGATCCCAAAGCGGACAATATTGTGATACGTGCTAGAGGGGTTTGTTACAAACTATGGCCGTTATTAGTTAAGTAGTTATAGATTGTATGCTAGTTGTCTTTGTGGTGCTTGCATGGAAGACCAAGAGGTAGCTCCTGGCACTTGTCTGTAAGACCCATGGTTTTGGCCCCCGGCCTGGAAAAGAAGACCACGAGGTGGCTCGTGGCATAATGGAAAGACTATGGTTGGCTTATAGCACTTTTATTGATTGATTGGATATGTATGACATGTATGGTTCGTTTGATATGTATGGTATGTGGTATTTGGGGAACTCACTAAGCTTTGTGTTTACAGTTGTGGTTTATGGTTTCAGGTACTTCCGGTTCGAAAGGGGAGGGTCCGGCTTGATCGCAGTGCATACACCCGTGTTTTTCCGCAATTCATGATTTTGGGATTTACTCTGATAATTGTTTTACTCTGGAATACTTTTAATTGTTTGGATAAGGATAAAGGAATGTTTGAATATTTATATTAAAAATGAAATTTTTACCCTTGGTTTTCGAGACGTTACAAGTTGGTATCAGAGCCTTGGTTTGAGGGATTCGGCCATACTCTCGGGTGTGCCTGAACTCAAACCGAGGGCTTGGTGAATTTTTTTAAATAAACATTTAATTAAAAAGAAATTTCTGATCAAAGAAAGGGGTGTAATGCGTGCAGTCGATCGAACTCAAGTAAGTGGTTCCCAGAATACCAATACATGTTTATTATGATATATGATATGATTGTGAGAATTGCATGCTAGATTAGGGCTAAGGATCTACTCAATATTATATGATAGGAGAGATGTCTTTATATGCCTGATTGTATGAGCTTTAGAATTGCATGCTAGTATGGATTCCAGATAAGTGGATAGAATGGCTTGATTAGTGTATGTCGGTTAGATTTTCCGTTGCATGAATGTTATTTGCTTTGTGCTTTGTGGGATCTTAGTGATGTTAATTGACTGCTAAGTGAATATGCTAAGTCACATGTGGCACAGGTTAAATAATCTTAGAGTGATGGATTTGACCCTATTGCGCAACTCTCGTTTGAGTCCAATCGTTCTAGGGCTGAGTCTTTTACTCGAAGGATTATCTGATTTCCGTTGCATGTGACTATATTCATGAGGAAGCTAGTTGACATTGGTGGGAGTCCTTCAGCAGTTGAGGGCAGGGTGAGGTCGGGAACTTAGGAGAGCCTAGGATATGCTTCAGTGGGTTTAGTGGCACAATTAAGTGAGTTTTTTGTGCATCGGTTTGAGAAGGTGACTTAGAGGATTCAGGATGATTGTTGAGGAAAGTATGGATAGGTGTGGAAAGTATTATTGGGCACGTACTACTGAAAGCACAGGATCCATACTTGAATAGGTGAGAGTCTTGGAGAATCTAAGAAGCTTATGGCAATAGGATTTTTGGATATGTTCTGATCATTGGCATGTCGTATTTCAGTTTGGTGATGAGAACTCAGGGGGTGGTTTTGGTTCTGGTTCCGGCTCAATTGCAGGTGCTGAGACAATTAGCGAGCAGATGCGGGAGTTCATCCCATCGGAGATTTCTTGCAGTATTTTGAAGATCTTGGATGAGCGCTTGGGTGCGTTCTGTGTTGAGGTTATGGTTATCGTTGCAGCTCGCACTCTTTATTTTTGGGAGTTCTGTGCTTGTGGATCTCCTGCGTTCTATGGGGGAGAGGGAACCCATTGCCAGTAGGAGGTTTTTAGCAGATATGACTAACGCGTTCAGGACGAGTTTCTGCCCCGAGGAGGAGAACGTCGGATATGCTTCCTGCCTATTAAATGACAGGGCACGGGATTGGTGGGAAGAGGTTGGTAACGAGATGGGTGATGATGTTGTTGATGTTATGGCATGGGATGACTTCTCGACCAGGTTCCGAGCTGAGTTTTCACCGGTGATTGAGGTGAAGCAGTTGGTGCGAGAGTTTCTGGATCTCCGCCAGACTACTAAGACTGTGGCAGAGATCACTGCCAAGTTCTGGGAGAGGGCTTTGTAGGTTCCACAGTATGCAACAGACGAGGAAATGAAGAAAGTGAGGTATCATGACATGCTGCGAGATGACATCAGGGAGTTTGTGAGTATTTCAGGGAGCCAGACCCTGAATGATATGATTTCTAGAGCCCGAGAGCGGGAGATCGATTTGGAGCACCATGGGAAGAGGGGGCCAGTTCAGGTGCATATAGTGGAGGGTCCCAGGAAAAGACCCAAGACTTCTGATCAGCGTTTGAGGGGCCAGCAGGGTCAGAGTCAGTGCAACACATGCGGGAAACTGCATGATGGGGTTTTTCGTTCCAGGGGTTTGGGTTGCTACAAGTGTGGCAGGGTTGGTCATGTCAACAAGGATTACCCTCAGGGGGCAAGCCCGTTATGTTTTCACTGCAACCAGGTGGGCCATAAGAAGGCCGACTGTCCGAAGCTGAGGGGCGGAGCAGTGACTGCACCTGCTCCGACTACTTTGAGGAATACTGATGGTCGTGAGGGTAAGGCTGGAGCCCTAGCAGAGAGGAGCCGACCATTACAGTGCCAGACAGGGGAGGTCAGGACTCCAGCAGGCGATATTGCAGGTATGTTATCTTTTGCTTTCTTTTTGGTTTTTATCAGTATTCGTGTTGTTGGAATCTTGCATCGGTTTGGGTAAGCGCTATCTTGGGTTTAATTCTCTGTTTTGCTTGATTTATATCTTCAAGAATTGATATATGTCATTCGCATGTCATGAATCATTAGTGGGTCAGAAGGGGTTGCATCTTGCAGAGTAGGTTTCAGTATGTACGATTGTTATCCTGGTTCTCAGTCGGAGTCAGGTCAGGGGTAATGTGTGGAATGTATTTGGTCAGGGTTCAGTGGTTTTAGTTTTTGTGCTTGATTGGTCACTGGGAGTGCCAAGAGAAGGGGTCTATTGCTAAGGCTTTGATCTTGTTATCAGTTTCGAAGACTTCAAGATTTGGGTGATGTATGATAGGAAGCATTTAGAGTTATCAGATTTGCTGGGATTTCGGGGAGTGTTCATATGGTCTTCAAGGGTTGTGCGGTTTTTGGGTTGGCTAGTAATGGTACACTAGCATTGGTAAGCGCGGGTTGTCAACAGTTCGATCATTGGATGGTAAAATGGATTGGGAATATTTCAAACTTGTGTGTTGTAAGAGCTTAGTCGAATCAAAGTGGGGGAGAACTGTTCAGATCTCCGGGAGCAGAATCAGGTGTGAAACTAGGATGAGTTTCACATCCCCGTAGGGGGGAAGGGCGGCCAAGTGGCCGCCTGATTGAGGATTGTGCGAGTTGGGAGTTCGGAAAACCTCCCAACAGTGGTTAGCAACTTCTTGGTGATGGTTGGCAGGCTTTTGATAGACCCACGTTGGGGAATTCCAGTCATCATTCGAGTTCGTTTGGGTAGTTTGGTTGAGTGCATGTTTGAATATGGATAGTGTTCGGATTGATAGATGAGCGGTACGACCATGGGCGGTGGTTATGGAAAAGTGGAAGTATTGTAAGACTGTGGGGTGGCCCGTATCATTCACTAGTTAGTAGTTAGTGCGAGAGTGTTGTAAGACTACAGGGTGGCATGTAGCATTCACTAGTTGGCTAATAGTGTGGGAGGGTGGTAAGACTGCTGTGTGGCCCGTAGCATTCACCGGTCTCTGTGCAGCGGTGAGGGTATGGCAAATCCTTAATTGGTGACAGATTTCTTCAAATGGTTTAAACCAGGGTAAGTCAGTTCGCAAGGTTGTGGGAGGGCCACAACATGTCAGAATCAGGAATTTGTAGATCGTTGGAGACTGGTTATGATTTGAGACTGCAGTTGGTCAAGTAGCATTCTTTTAGCATTGGATTTGATGGCGAGATGGCTTGGGCAATAATTTCCAGATAAGGTTTCTCTCAGGAGTCGCGTGGGACGACTGTGTATGTGCGTCTTTCGACTCAGCAACCGGTCAGGAGTCTGGTGTTTAAGGTATTTGTCAGACAAGTTGAGACCAGGGAGGTCCCGGCTGCTTTTGGAAAGCAGCTAGGGGGCGGCAAGAGGAGCCGGATTGGTTTAAGAGATTTGGGATTCGTGTGTGAGGTTGCTTGTTATTCGAGGCATATGCTAAGTCGCTTGCAGTGGATTAAATAATCTCAGAGTGGTTGATTTGACCCTATTGTGCAGCTCTCGTCTGATTCTAACCGTTGCATGGATGAATCTTCTGCTCGAAGGATTATATGAGCCTCCTGTCAAGTATATGTGTTATGTAGCTATTTATGGTAAGTGATTTTGTTCCCTATGGAAGCATCAAATAATAAGGATTGGAAGTGTTTAGGTTTAGTCTGGTATTCAATAAGGATTCGATATGGTAATGATTCAGTATGGGCAGTCTGTCAAGGAGTCAGACCAATTTGAGAATTCGAGATTTCAGGTTTCAGGTAAGGTAAGGCTGATTGTCTACATGGGATTATGGATTCGTCTTCTTCGGGTTTGGAGAGTTCTGCTATGGTTGGGTTCAGTAACCTTGGGAAGGTCATTGTATGATCGGAATTGTGGTTGTGTTGTTCAGGCTGTCTGGCGTGCCTAGGAATGGTATGGAATGATTTCGAGGATGAAATCTAATTTAAGTGGGGGAGAATTGTAACGCTTGATATCCGGTTTGAAGTTGATTCCAATTTGTTTATGTTTTCTCTTTGGGACACGACGTATTGGAGCCTCAACACGGCGTGTTGAGATGTTTTTGGCCGCGGAGTTTAATGAACCAACACAGCGTGTTGAGGTGCCTCAACACGGCGTGTTGGCAGCTGGGAAGGAAACCCTAATTTTTAGGGTGTTGCATCCTATTTAAAGGCCTTAAGTTCCCTTGACCGGCCTCCTTACCAGCCTCCTTTGTTACCTAAAACCCTAAATCGAGTATTGAGCTTTCTTGGTGGTGTTCTTGAAGTTTTGAGTGGATTCTTGTGGATTTTTGTTCTCATTTGAAGGAGCTTTGGAGTTTGAAGGTGCCTAGCTTGGAAGGAAGTCCATAGATCCAGAATCCCACCACTTATTGAAGTCTCCTTGAGGTATCAAGTTCATACCTTGCTTTGTTGTTTATTAGATCTTCCTTTCTAGGGTTTTATTATGATTTTGGTCTCCTTTTTGGATCTATGGATGAGTTGGGTTGTTTAAGGGCTTGTTCTTTCAAATATGGGTTGTTTTATCATCCTTGAGCATAAAGGTGCAAGCTTTATGTGAAGAATGGTGTCATGCATGCTTCAAGTCCTCTATTAAGTCCCTTTTTAGCTTAAGAGCTTCATTTAGTCATATATGGACGTAAAGCTGGCAACTTTACGTGATAACCCAGCTCAAGGAGGTCAGATCTATGTTTTGGGGCTATGTCTTTAAGGATTAAGTGCTTATTGGTTAAGCTGTTGAATCTCGAGCAAACACAGCGTGTTGGCTGGGGATTTCCCGATTATGTGGATGTTGGAAGAACACGGCGTGTCCAAGAGGCAACATGGCGTGTTGGGTCAACATGGATTGTTGACCTTGACTTTGACTTTTTCAGTTGACCAGGGCTGACCATTGGATATTTTAGATTTGGGCCTTATTGGGCCTTGTGGTGTCATTGCGGGTTTGGGCTATCGTGTGGGCATGTATTGCTTGGGGTTTTTTTTGGACCAGCTGAGAATATGTGGTTTGTATTAGGGAAGGTTAATGGGCTTTAGGGTAAGGCCTATGTAAGGGTTTAGGTCCAATTTGGAAAATTAGGTCATTATTGGGCTTTGGATGATTATTGGTTTGAGGGCATTTATGATTGTGAGTTTGGGCCTTAGTCTTGGACCAAACTAGGTTAGGGGTAAAATGGTCTTTTTACCCCATGTATGGACTATTGGATTTGGTTTGGAACTCGATTGTTAATTGGGTGTTATTTATTTGATAGCGCGAGGATTCTAGCGGATCAGTAGTTAGAGATCTATTTGTGGGTTCATCTGTCGAGGTGAGTCTCCTCACTGTTCTATGGGTTGAAGGCACCAATGCCAGCCCATTTGGTTTATGTATTATAGAAAGACCCGAAGGTGACCCTTGACATTTTGTAGGAAAGACCAGGAGGCGGCTCCTGGCAATCTGTATGCAAGACTAGAGTCTGAATACTGGCCATTATTAGTTAAGTATATGTAGATTGTATGCTAGTTGTCTTTGTGGTGCTTGCATGGAAGACAAGTAGGTGGCTCCTTGCACTTTTCTGTAAGACCCAGGGTTTTGGCCCCCGGCCTAGCAAGGAAGACCACGAGACGGCTCGTGGCATAATGGCAAGACTATGGTTGCTACATAGCACTTTTATTGATTGATTGGATATGTATGACATGTATGGCTCGTTTGATATGTATGGTATGTGGCATTTAGGGAACTCACTAAGCTTTGTGCTTACAGTTGTGGTTTATGGTTTCAGGTACTTTGGGTTCGAAAGGGGAGGGCCCGGCTTGATCGCAGCGCATACACCCGTGTTTTTCCGCAATTCATGATTTTGGGATTTACTCTGATAATTTTTTTACTCTGGAATACTTTTAATTGTTTGGATAAGGATAAAGGAATGTTTGAATGTTTATATTAAAAATGAAATTTTTACTCTTGGTTTTCGGGACGTTACAAATTTAGTTGCAGGTTCTATACAATTGATCAAGGAGACAGGCTCAACCAAATACACATACACCTTGACCCTCGGAATGCAAATCGAGAAACTACCCAACTCTCTCTCTCTCTCTCTCTCTCTATATATATATATATATATATATATATATATATATATATATATATATATATATATATATATATATATATATATTATAAAACATATTAGTCATATCTTGAATTTTAAGATGTATAAGTTATAAAGCTTTTTATACAAATCAATTATGCATAAATAATTCATTAATACTTACCAAAAGTTTGAAGACTTGAGTTAAGAAAAGTAATTAAGCAATTAAATTTGAAGAAAAATGAAAATATTAAAATATTAAATTCATGTATATAAATAAATTTATATTTCTTAAACTAATTAAACACCAATATTAATTAATTTACATCATTGGTATAAACATGCAATATAAACATAAGGTATAAACATATATATTTTATTTAAAGTGGTAATTATTTATTACATAATAAATAATAATAATATCTAATAATAAAATCTTGTAATAAACTATTCGCCAAAAAGATTATTTATCGTCGCCGCTTTGCGCGGGCACACATCTAGTATATATATATATATATATATATATATATATATATATATATATATATATATATATATATATATATATATATATATATATATATATATATATATATATATATATATATAGAGAGAGAGAGAGAGAGATAGGTTCTGTTGAGATTCAAAATAAAATAGAGATCTCAAGATTCAAACCCAGCCACATAATTCATATATGTCGCTCTAATCCTCCGGCGTATCGGCGCGGCGAGTTAGTTATAATCATAAATGATTATCTAGCACCGCCTATTCCTTTCACCTCCACCACCTTCCCCACCACCACAACCGTCACCGCTACCACCACTACCACCACCTCTGCCACCAGCTGACCCCACAACTGCAACCTTCGTCACTTATACCACGGCCACCTCTGTCACTACCACCTTTTATGCCACCAACCATTATAATCATCTATGATAACTCAATATGTGAACATACATATATGTATAATCATTTATGATTAGACATACCTCGCTACTGTCGGTACGCTGAAGCGTTAGAGCGGGAAATGAGAAATATGTGGCTGAAATTAAATCTTAAGATCTCTATTTTTTTTAATCTCAAGTGAACCGTCCCCTATATATATATATATATATATAGGCCTAGGTTATTGTGTTCTATCTAATTATTGTGTGGATGTAGGGATGAATGTGGACCAATGGTTTTAGTTATTTTTAGTAAATGATTTATCTATCTTTAGATTAGGAAACACATGTTTAATTAATAAAATTTTCGGATTTTAAGGGATATTATTTCTTTTAATTTTGAATTCTGGTTTTTTTTTAATTAATTCATTTTAAATTCTAACATAATTTTTAATTTTAATCTATTTTATTCTTTTAGAATACAATTCTGTTAGAATGATATTCTATGAAAATACCAAAATATATTCTGATAGAGTACATATTTTTATTGAAGGAACTTCTTGTAGAAAAACAACATTCTTGAACCTTCAGTTGAAAATTAACTGATCTTTATATATTCAAACATTGAAATGCAAATATAGATTCATACATATTCTTGCAGAATAATAGTCTTATACATTTTAATACAATTATACATATTCTAACAGAATGTCATATAAATAAATAAATTTCTTAAGAACATAGCATGCTTGAATATACAATTCTTGAACGAATACACATGATCTTTTTCAATGGTCCAAAGTCAACTTCATTCCAACCATTCTTACAAGAATGGCCTTCTGTGTTGTGTTCTTACTGTCATAAAATCGAATTATATAAGAATAACATTATGTGAGAATGTTTTATATGACAAATAATATTACAACTTTACTAACTCTGACATAATATAGTTTACCGGTACAAGATAACTCTGACAAAATATAGTTTACTAAATATAGCTGAAACTATAAAAATAATAAAATTTTTATTTTATCTTAAAATTATATCAGTATGGATGTCTATTTATAGAGAATAAAAAATTATGAATTTTGATATATTTAAAATTATTTTTCGATATAAATAGCTCCTTAAAAATAAAAAAAAACAAAAAATATTATGTTTTTGTATATATTAAGGTAATGATTAGCATAGTTTAAGAAAACATGTTTTGTTGGAAAACACACGTGTATTCCTTTCTCATTTTCGATGGTACGATGGAGGCTTTTGCGGCAAAAATAAATGAGTGACTGAAAATGATTCTCCCATTCTCAACTTTTTTTTTTCACAATTGAACTTATATATATATATATATATATATATATATATATATATATATATATATATATATATATATATATATATATATATATATATATATATATATATATATAGACGTTGGTTCCGTTGAAATTCAAAATAAAATAGAGATCTTGAGATTCAACCTCAGCCATATATTTCACATCTGCCGTTCTAACCCTCCGGTTTACCGGCGCAATGGATCTTTTATAATCATAAATGATTATATAGCGCCGCCCGTTCGTTTCTTCTTCGCCATCATCCCCACCACCACAACTGCCACCACCACCACCATTGTCACCACCTCTGCAACCACCCGACCCCATCACTACCACCTCCGCCGCTTATACCACCGTCACTTCTGCCACCACCAACTCTTATGCCACCAACTATCATAATCATATATGATTATTCAATCTGTGAACATACATATATGTATAATAATTTAAGATTAGGCATATACGTATAAACATTTACAATCATATATTATTATACCTTTCTGCCATATAATCATTTATGATTAGGCATATTCCACTGTTGCCGGTACACTGGAGCGTTAGAACGACAAATGAGAAATATATGGCTGAGGTCAAGATCTCTACTTTTTTTTAATCTCAAGGTAACCATCCCATATATATATATATATATATATATATATATATATATATATATATATATAGGGTTAAGTTCAAATGAGAACATTATTTAATGTGAGAACGTGAGAACACTACTTTATATTACTATTCTACTATGAATTTAATATGTATAGTATTGTAGTAATTATAATATGAATATATTCAATTCTATATTGCTATTTTACTATAAAATTTATATATTAATATATATATATATATATATATATATATATATATATATATATATATATATATATGTAGTAATTTAGTAAATTCTAATGTGAATGTTAAATATCTGATTGTTCATATATTCGGTGATGAACAATATCATAAAGTTATACATACAAAATTTTAATGTGAATATTAATGTGTGATTGTTCGTATATTTGTTGATGAATAATGTCATATCGTTGTATATACAAAATTCATAGTAGAATAATAACATAAAGTAGTGTTCTCACGTTCTCAAATTAAATAGTGTTCTCATTTGAACTTAACCATATATATATATATATATATATATATATATATATATATATATATATATATATATATATATATATATATATATATATATATATATATATATATATATATATATAACCAAGTGAACATAAGGAAAATAGACTACTTGAGAATCGAGTCTGAGTAGTAAAGCACTTAACTCAAAAGCTAAAGAGTCCTTAGGCGGGGAAGGGTGTTAAAAAGCTTCAAATATGTCATGTGTCCCACATGAAAAACACCTAAAATACAAATAATTGGATTGCTTTGGAGTACGTTAATAATTTGTATTTTGTGCGACCAATAAGTAATGGAGGCAGCCTTTTGGACACACCAAAGTAACAACAGGTATGTGCATCAACCAGTCAGATTCCGTATGTGTTTTGTCACGTAGCATTTGAAAGATTTTTCCTCTCCTTTTAACAATTTGTTTCATTATAGTTTATTATTTTATTTTTATTATATAACATCATATGCGTTCATACATGACTCTATAAAATAATATGTTTAAATTTGTATTTATGTAACTGATAGAGGAGAATGATTCAAATTTATCTCATATATATGGACAACCAACGAATATGAGAGAGTTTAGGTTCTCATGCTTTTAGATTTGCCAATATATGGACAACCAACGAATATGAGAGAGTTTAGGTTCTCATGCTTTTAGATTTGCCAAATATATCTTAAACCTGTGAATTGATTAATTATATTGCCAATCTATTCTAAATATTGTTGTGATAATTTCATATCAACCATACAAATCTTCTTAAGAATGTCACCTTAACATTTGAAAAATGCAAAAGACAATCACCGGATAAAATTAACTTCTCATGTTTAAGTTTTTGTGGTTATAAAACCAAAGATGTTGGCATAACCTTCTTCTTTAAGGCAGGCGTAGCCTAATATTTCAGATAACTAACTTTTTTCGTGTGTAATGCCCAATTGGTCGTAACACAGGTAGTCAACATTTAAAGAGTCATAATTTGAGTTGGTAGTTTAGATTTGGTCTCCGCCGTTTTAGTAGTTTGGTCGATCGATCTCGATTGAAAGACTGTTTACAATCAAAACAAATACAAACAACGAAAATCAGAGTTTCACTAATAAAATTCAACCCCTCTAATAACATAGATAACATAAATATTAATAAGCTTCTCTCCATAAACCTAAAATTCGAAATTGTTTAAAATAAAATTCCTAGTTAGTTATCTGAATTAAACAAAACTAATAAAAGATTTAAAATAACATCAACCGACATCATCAAAAGTTATACCCATTATATAGCATTATACTCCTTACATTATTATGTTTAGTTTGTACGTCCTTGGTATAAGGTTGGAGGGAATTGTGCAGAGGATCTTGAACTCCGCATCAGCTCCAACAAGGTAGAAAAGGGGGCAAAAAGGGAGGAAGAAGAAGATAGGGTGTGTTGTTGAGTGGAAAAGAAGAAAGGGGAAGAAGAAGTCAAGAAGAAGACAGATTCGACGACGGGATGTCAAGTTATTAATTGTTTAATAGTAAATAATTATTTAATCCATAAATGATTTAAATTAATTTAATTAATAGTTAACTAAAAGATAAATATTAAATCATAATTGGTTTAAATTTAATTGAATTAAAAAGTTTAATTTAGATAATTAAAAGTTTAAACCTTGTATTTTGAAAATTTTTTAAATACACCTTATATATATTATTAAAGGTTAATTACTATATGTATAAGAAAAGTTAGTCAAATCAATAGTAGGTTTCATTCACAAAACCATGCTATAAAGAGTGTATAAGGAAGTGACCTATAATATGGTCGTTGAATGGGTGTCCACTCTCATCCACTGCTCTCTTGTGTGGTGGAGGGTCGTTAGCCGAACGGGTTTGATAAGACATAATCTCATTAAAAGTATAATGATATAAAAGTATTAGAACTTTCTTTAAAAAAATCTCACTCTAGTTACTTTAGGAAAAATGTGAAAAGTATGTTAATCCATGTAAACGCACATCATACTTTAATATGTCATTAGTGGAACGTGTGTGGTTAACCGACACACTAATAGGGACTTTAAAAAGAAATGATGGGCATCTCGAAAATTATCATTGTTAATGGAGCGTGTGTGTTAACGGGCACATTAGTTAGAGATGATAAAAGACATCGAGGTTGCCAAACGTGTTTGCATGGTCATTCACATCTTGTTTGTGATCATCGGCATCATAGACACAAATAGAGGAGCATAATCTGAGATTAAACATGCCATTGATAAGATTCAATGAATCTCAAAAGCTCTTGGAATTTCATAGATTGAAATTGGTGAATTGTTTTACCTACCTTCGTAAATTCGCAATAAGATTACGACATCCCTCTTCTTAGTTGTGAATTGTTATATTGGATCCTAGCCTTGAATATTTACTATAGGTTAAAGTATTAAGGAATTTATATCAACGCACTAAATTTTTTCTTATCCTATAGATGTCTTCTTCCAGTGGTGATGATTCTACCTCTCAAACCTCAACCAACAAAAACAACTTCACTCTACTATCAATCCTCTCCAAAGAGAAATTAGTTGATCCAATATGATTATTCGATATGAGGTCAAAGAATATGGTTATTCGATATGAGGTCAAAGAATATGTCCTTGAAAAACCTCTTCTTGAAATCGATGAGTCAACTGCTACTCCTGAAGAGCTTGGCACTTATAAGAAACACTATGACGATGCAACGAAGGTCGCTTACATCATTGTTGCAACCATGGTACCTGAGTTGCAAAAGTCCTACGAGGAATAGTGGCCATACAAGATGTGCTTAGATCTTGCGGAAAAGTTTCACAAGGAAGCACGTCAATAAATGTATGATATCGTCAAGGCGTTGATCAAATGCAAGCTGAAGGAAGTAGACTATGTGTGCACCCATGTGCAGAGAATGCAAAGATATGTGAAGTGTTTGGAAAAACTCAATGTGTCTTTTGACAAAGAGTTGGCCATAGACATGGTCCTGAACTCTTTGCCTCCCAGTTATGATCAGTTCATCCTAACTTGTCATTTGAACAACACAGAGACCACATTTATCAAACTCCACAACTTGTTGCAAACTGCTGAGTTGGGGATGAAGAAGATTCAGACCCATTTTGTGATAAGTGCTCTTATCATTTCCATTGGACAGAACAGAGGAAAGAAGAGGAAGGCTGGTCTTCAATCAACCTGGAAGGGCAAGGCCCATGCTGGAGGGTCTAGCAGCTGGTCGAAGGCAAAGCCCAATGTTGATTTTCCGGTTGTATCTCATCCTGAGGAGGCCATTTGCTACTATTTTAATGAAAAGGTCCATTGAAAAAGAAGTTTCCCTAAATACTTACAAGACATCAATGATGGTAAAGTCAAGCCATCGTCGGCAGGTATATACACTATTCATTTCAATAACTCACAACTTACTCGTTCTAGGGTCCTTGATACCGGATGTGGTGGTCATATTTGTTCTGATTTGTAGGGGTTAGGAGAAAGTGGGGAGGTGGAGCATGCAAGAATAAATCTGATCATGGGGAATAGGCGATCTTCACCCGTTACCAAGATTGGAACTTATGGTCGGTGGTGATGTTAGAGTAGATTTGATTAATTGCTGCTATTCGTTAGAAATGATGCGAAACATTATTTCTTTTCATGCATTGTTTAGAAAAGGTTTTCGATATTCTTTTGATGATATGAATGGTTCCATTTTAGCTTATAAAAATGGTGTTTTATGTTTAAAGCTTTATCTTGTAATGGTATGTATGAAACTGTGATTTTTGTTGATAACTTAGACAATAGTGTATTTCATATTGATTCATCTAATTGATGAGTCAACTGCTACTCCTGAAGAGCTTGTCACTTATAAGAAAGACTATGACGATGCAACGAAGGTCGCTTACATCATTGTTGCAACCATGGTACCTGAGTTGCAAAAGTCCTACGAGGAATAGTGGCCATACAAGATGTGCTTAGATCTTGCGGAAAAGTTTCACAAGGAAGCACATCAATAAATGTATGATATCGTCAAGGCGTTGATCAAATGCAAGCTGAAGGAAGTAGACTATGTGTGCACCCATGTGCAGAGAATGCAAAGATGTGTGGAGTGTTTGGAAAAACTCAATGTGTCTTTTGACAAAGAGTTGGCCATAGACATGGTCCTGAACTCTTTGCCTCCCAGTTATGATCAGTTCATCCTAACTTGTCATTTGAACAACACAGAGACCACATTTATCCAACTCCACAACTTGTTGCAAACTGCTGAGTTGGGGATGAAGAAGATTCAGACCCATTTTGTGATAAGTGCTCTTATCATTTCCATTGGACAGAACAGAGGAAAGAAGAGGAAGGCTGGTCTTCAATCAACCTGGAAGGGCAAGGCCCATGCTGGAGGGTCTAGCAGTTGGTCGAAGGCAAAGCCCAATGTTGATTTTCCGGTTGAATCTCATCCTGAGGAGGCCATTTGCTACTATTTTAATGAAAAGGTCCATTGAAAAAGAAGTTTCCCTAAATACTTACAAGACATCAATGATGGTAAATTCAAGCCATCGTCGGCAGGTATATACACTATTCATTTCAATAACTCACAACTTACTCGTTCTAGGGTCCTTGATACCGGATGTGGTGTTCATATTTGTTCTGATTTGTAGGGGTTAGGAGAAAGTGGGGAGGTGGAGCATTCAAGAATAAATCTGATCATGGGGAATAGGCGATCTTCACCCGTTACCAAGATTGGAACTTATGGTCGGTGGTGATGTTAAAGTAGATTTGATTAATTGCTGCTATTCGTTAGAAATGATGCGAAACATTATTTCTTTTCATGCATTGTTTAGAAAAGGTTTTCGATATTCTTTTGATGATATGAATGGTTCCATTTTAGCTTATAAAAATGGTGTTTTATGTTTAAAGCTTTATCTTGTAATGGTATGTATGAAACTGTGATTTTTGTTGATAACTTAGACAATAGTGTATTTTATATTGATTCATCTAATCGATGAGTCAACTGCTACTCCTGAAGAGCTTGGCACTTATAAGAAAGACTATGACGATGCAACGAAGGTCGCTTACATCATTTTTGCAACCATGGTACCTGAGTTGCAAAAGTCCTACGAGGAATAGTGGCCATACAAGATGTGCTTAGATCTTGCGGAAAAGTTTCACAAGGAAGCACATCAATAAATGTATGATATCATCAAGGCGTTGATCAAATGCAAGCTGAAGGAAGTAGACTATGTGTGCACCCATATGCAGAGAATGCAAAGATGTGTGGAGTGTTTGGAAAAACTCAATGTGTCTTTTGACAAAGAGTTGGCCATAGACATGGTCCTGAACTCTTTGCCTCCTAGTTATGATCAGTTCATCCTAACTTGTCATTTGAACAACACAGAGACCACATTTATCCAACTCCACAACTTGTTGCAAACTGCTGAGTTGGGGATGAAGAAGATTCAGACCCATTTTGTGATAAGTGCTCTTATCATTTCCATTGGACATAACAGAGGAAAGAAGAGGATGGCTGGTCTTCAATCAACCTGGAAGGGCAAGGCCCATGCTGGAGGGTCTAGCAGCTAGTCGAAGGCAAAGCCCAATGTTGATTTTCCGGTTGTATCTCATCCTGAGGAGGCCATTTGCTACTATTTTAATGAAAAGGTCCATTGAAAAAGAAGTTTCCCTAAATACTTACAAGACATCAATGATGGTAAAGTCAAGCCATCGTCGGCAGGTATATACACTATTCATTTCAATAACTCACAACTTACTCGTTCTAGGGTCCTTGATATCGGATGTGGTGTCCATATTTGTTCTGGTTTGTAGGGGTTAGGAGAAAGTGGGGAGGTGGAGCATGCAAGAATAAATCTGATCATGGGGAATAGGCGATCTTCACCCGTTACCAAGATTGGAACTTATGGTCGGTGGTGATGTTAGAGTAGATTTGATTAATTGCTGCTATTCGATAGAAATGATGTGAAACATTATTTCTTTTCATGCATTGTTTAGAAAAGGTTTTCGATATTCTTTTGATGATATGAATGGTTCCATTTTAGCTTATAAAAATGGTGTTTTATGTTTAAAGCTTTATCTTGTAATGGTATGTATGAAACTGTGATTTTTGTTGATAACTTAGACAATAGTGTATTTCATATTGATTCATCTAATGGTGTAGACAAAGCGTGCTTGTGGCATTTTTGTCTTGGAAACATTAACAAGAAATGCGTCGCCCAACTCCAAAATGATGGAGTGTTGGAATCATTTGACTTAAGGTCAGATGATAAATGCGAGTCTTGTCTGTTGGGTAAGATGACAAAGTCATCTTTCACCAGGTATTGTGAAAGAGGTGATGGTTTGTTGGATCTCATACACAGATGTGTGTGGACCCTTCAGATATACCACAAGGGATGCCAATCGATTCTACGTGACATTTACGGATGATTATAGCAGATATGTGAAAGACCCACACTTTCATAGTTGACAATTGTTACTCCGAAACATGCTACGTGCATATTCATAAAAACAATATTTTATATTGATAAAGTGATTACAAACTACTGGATACAAACCCACTATTTCATAGTGTTATATATTACATAACTTCCCAGGATTCTATAGATTTATACATATGGGAGTGCAAAATACAATAGTTTCAAACTATTCGAAAATCTTCTATCAAAACAATAGTTTCAAACTATTCAAAAATCTTCTATCAGTATATAACTATACTGGAAGCTTATCTCCTGCAAATTAGTTAAACATTGAGAGGGGTAAGCGGTGACGCTTAGTGAGTTCAATAATAGATACAATATAACGTTATGCCATATATATACTTCAATATGGCAGAGGCAAAGGGGATCAAGGAACAACAAAGGCATATGTGAATCATGTGACAAACTTTCCATATCAACCATTGATTTGATTCAAAGATATACAATCAATGAGACATAAACAATTTCCATACTTGATATACATCAATAAAGCTTTGGCCCAAATGGCACAGAAGACATACAACTTCGGATTAACTTTTTGGTAGATTTCAGGCTTATAGCCCTGTCTAACCTTCTGCCAATACCATAGAATAGAAATCATTCTCTTATGGAGACATGTTCTACATGGTCAGAGGCTACATACCATTACCAATATGAATCTAAGTCCTTTCACTGATCACATGGTCAAAGGTATTTATTTTGCTATCAAAATAACGAATAGAAATAACACGGGAAAATAAACCGGAATAATAACACTGAAAAGCACGTAGCACATATAACACATAACATACAGTTGTTCCTATATATTAAAATCACCGTGAAATAACCGGGGGTTAAAATAGTAATTTGGGCAGCACTTCGGATCTAAATATGACTTTCTTCGTTGAAAACCGGGAGTTTTCTTGAAAACCGGGCTCTGCGAAGGTAGAGCTTCGAAACCGAAAAGATAAATTTTTCGGGCTTCTCGGGAATCTCGGGGCGTGTTTCGGGTGTTGGAATCAATATCGGGGCTTCGGGGGAAGTGGAAGTAGAAGGAATATAAGTTTAGGGGTAAAAAGTGGCAAATTTCTAACATTTACCCGGGAGGTCTCGCACCCCTTATATAGGTGCGAGGTCCGGATCCGAAGCGAAGGGAAGAAGGCAGGTGGCTGTGAGGCTCGGACCAGCTGGCAGCAGGGCGAGGCTCGGAAGCGAGGGTCGGAACAGCTGCGAGCTTCGGATTGGTCGGATGACGCGGCTTCTAGCTTCGGATCGGGTCAGCAGCCTTGGTCGAATCAGGAGGCTACATGCGGGTCGGATCACGAGGGAAGCATGCAAGATCACGTGACGACTTCGGACACCTGTGCGACACGCGTCGCTTCTCGGATGCGCCACGCAGCAGCTTCGGACACGTGGCCAGCTCCGAGCGAGGGTGACGTGGCAGCACTATTCATGCGAAATTTCTCGAAAAATGTGCCCAATCTTGTAAAATCCATAACTCTCTCATACGGGCTCCGTTTTTGACGTTCTTTATATGCATGCGTAGAGAAAATTATGCTCTACAACTTTCGTTTAGACTTCGTCGGAAAATTTTGATTTATTTTTATATTATTATTTTTAACAGACCGGGACTGGTAAATCCGTTAAAAATTCATAACTTCTTCATCCGACGTCCGTTTTCGTCAGACTTTTTACCGTTGTACTGCTAATGACGAGACCTTCGATTCTCGTTTAGTTTGTGTCGGCTAAAAATCACTCGATCTAAAATTCGAGTTTTTAGTTCTCTACTGCTAAGCTGAAACTTAGAAAAATCATAACTTCCTCATACGAAGTCAGATTTTGGCGTTCTTTTTATTGAACTTCTCGGTTTAACGAATACTACGACTTTCATTTAGATCACTAAGGCTAAAACGTAGTTTATCAAAAACTCACTTTTTACGTCATTCGGCACCGTGCCGGTTTTGTCGCGGATCTTCGATTGGTCATAACTTCTTCGTTATAACTCGGATTTCGACGAGGTTTTCGCCTATATGTTTCTAACGAGATTATCTACAACTTTCAATAATAAAATTTTACTTATTTTATATTTTATATTTTCGCTAAATTTCACTATTTAGCTTTTAATTGGAATCTCATAAGACTTCCAATAATTTATGAGTGATTCTAAACATAGTTTTACCTTATTTCTAGTAAAAACTATCTGTTAGAACTCAATACTCAATATCACATAATATTTCATAATATTATTTACTTAAAACACGATCTCAAAACGTGTATGTTACAATATGGATATATCTACTTAATCAAACAAAAATCAGAAACCTTTGAAAAGTTCAAAAAGCTTAAACACGAGGTCGAGAATAAAACTGGCAGGAAGATAAAGATGCTCCGATCAGATAGAGGCAGAGAGTATCTTAGTATCGAGTTCCCAACTATCTTAAGGAATGTGGAATAGTTTTACAATTGACTCCTCCTAGAACACCGCAACTTAATGGTGTGGCTGTGAGGCGTAATCGAACCTTGTTAGACATGGTTTGTTCCATGATGAGTCGGGCTTCTCTTCATATTTCTTTCTGGGGGTATGCCTTAGAGACAGTCGTCCATATCCTTAATCTTGTCCCTACTAAAAAGGTTGCCAAAACACCTCATGAGATGTGGACAAGGAAAGTTCCCTCGCTCGCTCACATCAATGTTTAGGGCTTTGAAGTTTTCATGAGACGAAAGACTCATGACAAGCTAGAACCTAGAAATGAGAGGTGTATTTCTATTGGTTACCCACATACGTCTTTTGGATACTTGTTCTAAAGACCTAGTGACAACGTGGTCTTTGTAGCACGAATGGGAGTCTTTCGAGAGAAAGAGAGAGAATGAGAGAGAGAGAGAACTCATATTTAAAGAGGACAGTAGGAGTGTTATTGACCTTGAAGAGATTCAGGATTCAACCAGTGAAGGAACCTTAGAATACACTAGCTCTCAACCAGAGGATGAGACTCTTGTTGATCCCATTGACAATTCATTACCTCTTCGTCAATCCAGTAGGGTTAGCATGCCACCTATGTTATATCGTTTCCATATAACGTCATATGGTGACACGCTTATCAGTGATGGTACATTGGTAAATTTGGATGAGCCAGCTAACTATAAGGAAGTGATGGCGAGCCCTGAGGCTGCCAAATGGAAAGAGGATGGATGTCAAAACTACTTATCCTCAATGGGAAGTTGGCTGAGGATGTTTATGTTGGATTAATGTCTAAGTCCATAACTATAATTGGTAAGACTTGACCCGACCCGGCATGGTCCATTTGGGTTGCATGGCATCATGCATTTGGATAGACTATAATGAGAGAAATAACACTTAAGGTTGGTTAATATATTATAAGTTCTAATATATTAATAAGGTTATTTAATTAGTATTGATCAAGAATTAATTTGGAATTAATTAAGTGATCAAAAGGAGACTAATTAAATATATGGGTTGATTGTGTAAATCATTCATTCTTATATATGTGGGCTTGTGATCCAAGATTTCTTATGTTGGACTAAGTCCATGGGGTGACCCATGGATACTCCATGGAGGTTAAAATCCATGGAGCATAAGGAATGGGTAAAGTTATGAGTTACATGGTGTAACCCTAATAGCCACCATATAAAAGAATCCCATGGCTCAAGAAATCGTGCACTAATGTGTGAATATGAGGGCTAGACGATTTCAAGGAGTGTTCCATTTCTCTCAAGTCATTCCATGTGCATTTGGTGTTGTGTGAACCATTTGAGGTGTCACACTTGGGGCACTAGGCACTCAAGCTTCATGGAGACAAGCTACATCAAACAAAGGTATGTATTCTATCCATTTGATTACCCAAGTATCAAGTATTGTATGCTAGATAGGATAATACCTTGGAAAGTTCATAATTGCATGTATAATAGAGAAAACATAGATCCAAGGTATTTAGGGTTGTATGTGCACCATAGGATGTTGTAGTATACTAAAACCCAACAGTTGTGTCAGAGCCAAGGCTTGTTTTCTTGTTATACTTGCAAAATTAGCTGAAAAATCGAATTGTATTAGTTTAAAAGTTATGCTAATTACTTTAAACACATAAGTTATGGAATTAATTAGTTTTGAATATTTTCAAAACTTGCCCTCAAGTTTTGGAATTTGTAAAGTTTTCCCCATGAATACTTTAATTCCAAGTTAGCCCTTAGAATTTTAAAAGTTAAAATTCAACCCTTATACTTTATAGTATTATAAGTTAATAATAAATATATGTATAAGAGCAAGTCAGTCTTACCGTTAGTAGGCCTCATTCACGAAGTCGGTCTATAAGGGGGGTATAAGGTTACTGCCTATAAAATGGCAGTTTAATGGGTGTCCACTCTCACCCACCGCTTCCTTGACTGATGGAGGGTCGTTAGCCGAACGGGTAGGACAAGGACTATAATTCTCCCTTCATTAAAAGTATTAATGATAAATACTAAGTAACTAAACTTTTTATAAATTCCCAATCTTAGTTACTTAGGAAAATGTGAATAAGGTGCTAATCCATGAAATTACACTTTGCACTTTGTTTAAACCGTTAGTGGAGCCTGTGTGGTTAACCGGCACACTAACCTGGATTTAACAAAGTAGGCAAAGGGTAACTTAATATTTATCATAGTATCGGTGGAGCTCGTGTGGTTAACCAGCACATCGATTGAGGGGTAAATATTAAGGGTACCAAGTATATTTGCATGGTTACTTCACACCTTGTTTTGTGATCCTCGGCATCCCAGTCACAAAACCTGAAGGGCACACTCGAGATTGAAACATGCCATTGAAAAATTCAATGAATCTCAAAAGATCTAGGAGTTTCAAATCCAATTAAAAACCTAATTACATTATTTCGTTTTTCATGGTGGAAATTGGTAAATCGTCATTTACCTACCTTCAACTATTTTATAACTCGGATTACGGCATCCCTCTTCCAGTTATAAATAGGTTGTTGGATCCTAGCCTTAATATTTCATATTGGGTGTTATATTAAGGACTTTAGATCAACTATCTTGAATATCTCCCAAAAGATGTCTAGTTCAGACATCTATGATCTTCCCAAATCTCTTGGAACTTTACTTCCTCCACCTCCTCCAATTATTCTCCCTAACCCACAAGTTCAAGGTCACTCAAGCCCTAATGGCAAGCAAGGTCTATGTGTGATCACATCTTAGAGATGAAGTCACATATTGACAAGCTGGGAGAGTTGGGTGTCAAAGTCTTGAGAAAGTTGGATGTTCAATCACTTTCTAAGTCACATAATGAGTTCCTTTGGGAAAACTATGAAACAGACTATGACATGAACCTTAATGATCATATCTATTTGCTTGGTGCTGCTGAATCAGCAATGATTTGGAACGATAGTAAAGCAAATTTGATTAGAAGATCAACTTCCCAAAAACTTTATGGACAGTGACAATGGTGACACTGGAAATCCAGAAAAAGCATTCTCTTCCCAATGGAAAGGGATTGGCCATAGTCAACCCGATTGACCAAATGGTAAGGAGAAAGGCTAAGTCTGAGATAGTCCCATTACCAAAGGTTCCATATGTTTATTTTGCCAAAGGAAGGGGCGTTGATTGCAAAGCTGCCAAGTTTACCTAAGGATGTTAAAGTCAATAAGTCTGACTCTACTTCAGGTAGAGCCCATTATCTAACTCTGTTAAGTTTCTATTCTAACATCCTCATTACATGATGTGACTGGGTCACATGTTGATGTTTTAAGAATCAAAGAATAGAGAGAAAGCTTAAAGGAAGTATATGATGATTCTGATCGCGTAGGTGGATTTCGATCGCATCAGAATTTTGAAGCTGTTACTTAGGAGTTATGATATATTGCTTAGGAATAGATAACAACAAGTTTTTCCGTATGCATTTGCACTATAAGGATAAGTTTTTTCCGCAAAGTTTTGAAATAAAATAAAAGTTTTTAATTTTATATTTATTTTAAATATCCTTACTAGTGGCATTTGTGAAAAATGGTTGTTTATATGATTCCATTGATAGCAATATTTGGAAAAAAAATGGACTTGATTCTTTCGTTTGTGGTAGTGTCATAATTTACCAAATAAGGAAAGATTCTCATTCCCAAGGCTTCAGTTGGATAGAAACTTGGAATCATGCAAGTTGAATAGTATGATGAATGAGAACTTTCAAGCATTGGAAAATTAAGACTTGTTCACATGGATGTGTGAGTCAAGTTAAGGACTAAAGGGATCGAGTACACATTCTTGTGCACTGGTCAAGTCCACCACAAAGCTCGTTAAGACTATTCGTCATGATTTACTAAATTTTAGTAAATATGGTTATACTTACAAGTTTAAGTATAATTCTGAAACATTGGAAAAGTCTCAATGTATGGCAGAACGAATAGGAAGAATCAAATTAGGCAGACAGATAAAAGTTTCTCAAATTTGAAAAGATGGGAGAGTACTTTAGTATCATGTTTTGTGATCATCTTAATGATTAAAGAACCACATCACAATTGGTCTTCTAAGGACATCTTAGTGCATTGTTATGACTAAGAAGAGGAGTCATGAATTGTTGAAATGGTTAAATCAAGAAGATGAGTCATACTTCGTTTCAAAACAAGTCTTAGAGTCATACTCCAAGACTATAAGTTGAGTGACATATCTTAAAGAAAGGTTTATAACACTTGTCAAATGTAAGAGTAAAAGTGTCCTACTCTTGTACATTTGAAGTTGGTAAGTTGTGATGTTTTGGATTAAACAAAGACCAACTAAGGCCAATTGTGTGAAGTGTTTGTCTTGATAAAGAATCTGCACTATCTCTTGAATATTTGGCAAGATAGTCTTATATGTCAAGAGGACAGTGGGAGTATTAAAGATCCTAAAAAGAATTTCAAGAACTAATCAAGAATAAAACCTGAGGTTCTTCACTAGCACACGACTTGAGGTTTATAACCTATCATGTTGACATATTCTGTGCCCATTCCAGTTAAAGTTGGCTTTGCATAGGAGTTCTGAAAGTTCTCAATTGGTTGCATAACAACTTGGAAGCAATGGCAGACCTTGTACTGCCAGGTGGCAAGAAGTTAAGATTGCATAAGTTCAGTCCATATGAGTTTGGATTTGTCATTATCCTTGTCTTGTGACTATGGTTTTGACGATTCACATGGATAAGAACACATACACCATAAAATCTAAGGGTCATAAGGTTTCTCTCCGATTCATGAAAATGATGGTGAGGAAACACTTCCACCAAGTAGATTTGAAGCAGATGGCAAAAGGTCTAAACAATTGAGACTATGATTACGGCATCCCTTTTCATAGTTCTGAAATTGTTTAGACACACATGCATGCTATCTAAGGAAAGGTGTATGATTTCGATAAAGTTTTATCAAAGCATCTCGTATCAGAAATATGAACTTAGGTAAGGAAGTCAATAAAGTATTGATTTCTAGAAGTCCAGCTGATTTCTGAGTACATGTCAAAGCTAGTGGGAGCATAAGTGTTATGCTAATAATCATCATGTTAGTGGGAGCATGATAATTATTGTTAGTGTTGCAAGTTAGCAATGTTAATTATAGAAAACAAAAGTTTCAATTTGTGAGGCTGCAGGGATTGAAAAAGTTGTTTTGCTATAATTAAGGGAGAGGATATACTTCATTTCAGTTCTAAAGGCTTAGATTGAGACCTTAATCATCTTTAGTCAAGAATATATATATGAATTTCATGTTGGATTGGTTCAACTTAAGGAAATTCTATATATTGCGTTCTCAAAATTCGATTATGATTACGGCATCCCTCTTCATAGTTAAATTTTGAAAACATGGCAAATAAAAATATTGTAGCAAAAGACTGGTCTAGAATCATGTCTTTATGTGAGACATCATGAATCGTGTACCATTTGCTTTGGGTACAGGATCGATTGTATGTGCTATAATATTTGTCATTTCTAAATTTTTCCAAATGCCCAGAGGCATTAAGAAGGGAAAAGGTCTAGAATTGGATATGACTAAAATGATTAAGCAATTGTCGAGGACAATCTGAGGTTTACCAAAGATTGGTTGCTCAGGGACAGTTGGAAGTATAGTGCTAATTTTGGAAGGACCATATTGACATATTCTGAAAAGAGGCATCTCTTATTCAGAAGTGATAGTCAAAATGAGAATATGGAGTTGTCTCCATAGGTGGAAGTTATCTGTGTAAGATTAGAAAACTTAATGCAAGAAGCATGTCCAAAGCAATGTACTTTGAATATGAGACTTAGTTTCCATGGAGTTGATCTCCATTGGAATACCTTATAATGACTGTTGACAAGTCTTTGTGACTTTGTACATATTCATTACAGGAGGGTCAGTGCATATAAGTTTAAAATCTAAACAGATTTCGATAAATGATAGGAATTTGAAATTCTCACATTTTTCGATAAGGATTTGGGAGTGTGAAATTAGAATCATTGAAATTATGTTCAATTGGTTTATTTCACAAAGTAAGGATCATAGACAAACATAGAGTGCATACTTGGTGTATGGCAAAGCTATTGTTTAAGAAAAACATAGTGTACATGCTTGGAGCATGGGACAACTAGTGTTTTTAATTCAAGTATAAAGTTGATAAAACCGAAACAATGAATAATGAGTAATCAGTATGGTGATAAATAAAAGTGTTTATTTATATTCATAGGGTTTGATACCATATTTGATTCATTTATTCTTGTGTTTCACTTTGCATGTTTTGACTTCCAGAATAACTAAGTCGCTCTTCCTGAATGATTAAGTTATTCAAACCATCCACAGTCGGTCATATGTTGGAAGTAGATATGAATCAAGACTGTCATGGGTTGGTTTGTAGAGGTCCAAGTTGGTGGACAAAGTGGTGCTACAACACTCATGAGTGCTGATAAGTTCTGAGTATTGGATTCAACCCACGCTCATTTGAATCACTTCATGGATTTTATCACGAGTGATCATAAGACGATAATATCTTATATTCTTCAAACCTAGAGATATGAGTTGTTACTATGAGTTGGTTGTACATTGATTGCACGAAAACGCATTCGGTAACTCGATGTTATAAAACGTGCCTTTGTGTATGATTCAACAAGTAGTAGAACAAGCCATATGAGTCGAAGTTTATCCATTCCTTTTACCTTCGGGATAAAAGCGATATCTGTGGGCCCCTCGATGATTTAAAGATGATACATGTGAGTGCTTGGCCAAGCCAGGACTGATTTGATTTGTTCAATCAGTCAGTCATCATGAATCGGAAATCGGGAAACAACAAATGGACAGAGAGAATGATTGATAATCCATGTCTCAGTCCATATGATATCTAGAATGGAGGAATATATGATCCCTTATCTAATGGACAAGTCATTGACAAAGGTCAGAGTTCATCGATAAGGTCAGAGTTCGACAGAAGCTTTTGAGAGCTACGATTGCTGATCGGTTCCTGAAGTCATACGCAATAATAGTTTTAGACTTATCCAAGTGGGAGACTGTTGGATTAATGTCTAAGTCCATAACTATAATTGGTAAGACTTGACCCGACCCGGCATGGTCCATTTGGGTTGCATGGCATCATGCATTTGGATAGACTATAATGAGAGAAATAACACTTAAGGTTGGTTAATATATTATAAGTTCTAATATATTAATAAGGTTATTTAATTAGTATTGATCAAGAATTAATTTGGAATTAATTAAGTGATCAAAAGGAGACTAATTAAATATATGGGTTGATTGTGTAAATCATTCATTCTTATATATGTGGGCTTGTGATCCAAGATTTCATATGTTGGACTAAGTCCATGGGGTGACCCATGGATACTCCATGGAGGTTAAAATCCATGGAGCATAAGGAATGGGTAAAGTTATGAGTTACATGGTGTAACCCTAATAGCCACCATATAAAAGAATCCCATGGCTCAAGAAATCGTGCACTAATGTGTGAATATGAGGGCTAGACGATTTCAAGGAGTGTTCCATTTCTCTCAAGTCATTCCATGTGCATTTGGTGTTGTGTGAACCATTTGAGGTGTCACACTTGGGGCACTAGGCACTCAAGCTTCATGGAGACAAGCTACATCAAACAAAGGTATGTATTCTATCCATTTGATTACCCAAGTATCAAGTATTGTATGCTAGATAGGGTAATACCTTGGAAAGTTCATAAGTGCATGTATAATAGAGAAAACATAGATCCAAGGTATTTAGGGTTGTATGTGCACCATAGGATGTTGTAGTATACTAAAACCCAACAGTTTACATGAGCCAGCCAGAGGGTTTTGTACATGCAAGTTTCCTAATAGAGTGTGTAAGCTTGAGAAATCCATTTATGGATTAAAACAAGAGTCTCACAGCTAGAATCTTTTCTTCCATGAGAAAGTCAAAGAATTTTGTTTCTCTAGGAGCGAGGATGAGTTTTGTTTGTATGTCAAAGCTAGTGGGAGTATAGTAACTTTCCTAGTATTATATGTTGATGACATACTCCTAATGGGAATTTCGTTTCTCCATGAAGACTTATTGGTCTTAGCCAGAGTACATACTTAGACAAGGTACTAAAATGTTTTAGTATAGAATTTTTCAAGAAAGGGGAATTGCCTAATCAGTGTAATGCCAAGTTGAGTAAGACTCAAAGCCCTAGTACATGTTAGAGTAAATATAAGTTGATCGATAGATTCTTAATAGAAAAGTAAATCAAACAATGAATGCAATGATCAAAATGGTGTCGAATGATTAATCAATGCCTTAAAAGAGCTCGATAAAGAACTTCTACTGTAAAGGCAAGTAGGGTAAAAACAATACAATCGATACCCTAATATGGTGCATGCATGCACGATTTATAGTCTAACCCTAGCACATTAAAAACCGGGTGGACAAGCCCATCCCATTACATAATGGACTATTATAGTACAAAACATTATTGACACAACACAAAATATCCCAACAATCTCCCCTTTGTGTCAATAAGGAAGGCAGATTCTTCAATTCTGTTGGTGTTTCCGAACTGTAAATAGTTTTGGCATTATACCCAGCAGAGTCTTGCGAACCAAGATGTACCAGTCAATCATATCCGAGAAACACTTCTTGTCCCCAGCACTGTTCACTTTACACTGATTCATGAACTGCAAAATATATTCCAAACATGAAGTGAAGTAGAGAGGCTTGTCGGGCAGAAAGAAGCAAACTCTATGGAAATTAACATCAAGTCTCTCTCATATTTGGAATGCCATACACCAACCATCCTTTTGTATTCTCCCCAGCTTCATCTTGTCAAAATCGTTCGGAGCTTCCTTGGGGAACACTGTTGGCTTCTTTCGGAGTACTGCTGCAATCTCTACATCCATCTTACCAACTTCTTAGATGTACGAGACCAGCATGCTTTTGAGATGCGCCACAATTGGTTTGAATTTCTTTTCATCCTTTAGCAAAAGATGAAATAGAGAAATCCAATCATAAGGGTTCAGGCACGGTAAATCTACGAAAGTAAACTCGAACACCGAACTTGCAGCTCCACGTGCCACCTTGAAACGAGCATTTACGAAGCTTTCGGTTTCAATGATACCAAAAACCTTCACAGCCGTTATTTTCTTTGAGCTCCAGGTTTCGTATTGTGCCTTCATGTGCTTTAGATGAAACGAGAAGAGCATCTGATCAGCACTATTATCAGAGAGAGAAACATTCGCAATTTTGTCAAAACAGCGAAACTGAAAGGCCATTGGAGTAATTGGCAGATCAAGTTGCAAATCAGGAGAGTTCTCTAAATCAAACGATCCAACAGGTTCTAGCCAATAAACATTTTGATTGTCGATGGCTTCATTCAGAATTCGTTCCATAGACCAGAGAGGAAAAATAGTTTTTTGAGCTTTCAAAGTTTCCTCAGCTTCACGAGATGCCTTCTCTCGTGCTTCAGCCTCCCTAGCAACTCGTAGGTTTTCATCAAGTTCAGCATCACGAGATTTACGCTTAAGTTTCGCATTTTCATCCTCTTCCCCATCATCATCATCATCATCATCATCATTATCTATCATATTTTGTTTTCCTCTTGATTTTGATCCCAAGCTTCATTACCCTTCGAATCATTTGATTTTGACTTTTCTACATGTTCACCACCACCACCAGTTGTTTTCACAACACCAGAAGTTCTTGTAGGTTCTCCCCCTTGTTTTGGAATAGAAGATTCCGAATCACCCTGAATTCTGTCAAGCATGGAGAAGATGGGCTTCAGTTTCTCTGCAAGATGCTGATGAACAGAAACTGTGAGAAGAGAATCACGAGTCTCAATCAGATTAAGCAAGTTGGCATCCACATCAACAACACAACTCTTAAGTACAACTTTCTCATATTTGAGATCATCAATATGCTTATTCGCATAGGATAACTTCACAGACACAACCTTCATATTTTCTTCTTTGAGTGCAAGTTGATCCATGAGTTTGTTCTCTGTGGCCAACTCTTCCTGAAGCTTTTCAATTTCGGAGGAGATGGATGTGTGGAACTCCGTATTGTCAGCCTGGATTTCTGTACGAACTTTCATAAGAGCTACTTTCTCTGTTTGGAGTGTATATGCAAGTAATCTGTCAAAGGTTTTGTGTATATTGATTTTGATATGAACGTACAAAGAAAACACTAATTAGGAAAAAGCTTACATCAAAAGCTAACCTAATGATTATTTATAGGGAACATAAAATATTTACCAAAAAAATAAAACCAATGTCTTAGAAGAGCTCGATGAAGAACTTCTACTGTAAAGGCAAAGTAGGGAATCACATAACGATTAAACGTAAAAAGGCTTCCCTAAATAACCAAACATGCCAAATCAGTTTCAATATCTCAAATACTCAACAATCTCCTCCTAGATTGAAACATCCCAAAAATACGTTTCAAAATTTTCATTTTATAATTATTAAATAAATCATAGTTACCAAAATCATTTCATCCAAAAACATAAGTCATCGTATCAATTCAGAGTATCATATCAAAACACATGTCAATATATCAGAGTAAAACATCATAGGCTAAACAAAATGGTGTGCACTGCAGTCATCCCGAGCTCTTCCTCTTGCTACCGGAAGTACCTGAAACCAAAACTGGAAACTGTAAGCACGAAGCTTAGTGAGTCTCCCCAAACTACCACATATCATACACATAATCACATAATAACATATCATGGGCCTTGCCCGCTACATCGGGCCTCGCCCGGCATCGGACAATGTCCGACATCGGGCCCCACCCGGCATCAAGCAAAGCTCGGTATACATATAACATATCAACAATACACATAAATAATCACATAACATAATCATATAAACATTCTTCGGGCCCCGCCCGACATCGGACCGAAATCTGGAAACATACAAACATTCCTCAGGCTTTCCCCGACATCGGACCGAAGTCTGGAACATACAAAACAAGCACATGCAAGAATCACAAAGACGTCAAGCATACAAACATTTCTCGGGCTTCCCCAGAATCAGACCGAAGTCCGGAAACATATAAACCTACATCGGGTACTGCTCGACATCGAACCTTGGTCCGGAACATACTAGCATACATATACAGGCCGGCATTGGTGCCTTCGACCCATTCATACAGGAGGAAACTCACCTCCCAAGTCGAATGATAGCTGAAGTGTCTCTGTCTCGGAATCAAGCTCTACATACTCCCTGAATCAAAACAACCCCTTAGTTACCATTTATATTCATACCCCTTTTTGGGTCAACTGTGGTCAAAGTCAAAGTCAAGTCGCGACCCAACTCGTCGAGTCCATCCTTGAATTCGTCGAGTTCTTCCTTTCAACATAATCGGGACACTTCATTCCAACTCGTCGAGTCCATCCTTGAACCCGTCGAGTTCCTCAGTCTGTTAACCCCTTCTTAACTCATTAAGCCATTGTTCTTCATATTTGAACCCTAGACTTCAGATCTCGACTAAAAATGCCTCTAGAAGGGTAAAGTTTGCAACTTTACCCCCTGATACCACTCCTAAATGGATTAAGCTCAAACCCTAACCTAGAGGGGTTAAGGTCTTAACCAAAATACCATCAAAACTATGAGGTAGACCCAAAGGTTATAGATCTGGACTCTAGAGACTAAATAATCACGTAAAGCCTTAAACTTAATCCTCATCCATGGCCATAAAGTTGGCACCTTTATGACATTAAGTCCCCTAAAGACCCTAGATCTGAAGGGTTTGCCCACATGGGACGTCCAAATCCCAAAAACCAACATTCTTGGACCAAAACATGGAGAAAACATCCTAAAACTAGATCTAAGCATACCATAGACAAGGTAGGAGCTTTATACCTCAGATGAACCAGAAATGAAGCTCAACTTCTGGATCTACTCTTCTCCTACACGTCCTTGCTCCTTCTTCAAGTATCTTCTTCTTCAAAATCACAAAGAATGCACAAAATGGCTCAAAACTCTCAAAAGTGGATTAGGGTTTCGTGGCTAGGGTTTTGGACAATTGAGGCTGTAAATGAGGTCAACTTATGGAGGTTAAGATCTTTAAATAGGGTGCAAAACCCTAAAAATTAGGGTTTCATTATGCCAGTCCTACTCGTCGAGTTGAGGCTTCTCAACTCGTCGAGTAGACTTCTTAACCCGCGTCCCAATCCGTCTCTACTCGACGAGTTTGGGGCCTCCAACTCGTCGAGTTTCTATACAAAAATAAATAAATTATGAATTAAATACATACTAGGAACCAGGCGTTACATAGATGTTGAAATTGATGAAGATCACGATTTTCGATCTTCTTGGCATTTCTCCCCCTAAATTGTGAGACTCATCAGCACATGGGGTCTTCAAAACGAGAGAAAAATAAATAAATAAATAAATAAATAACATCTTCCAAATGCGAACTCCCCCTTGAATAATCATCACTCCCCATTGAATCTTCAACAAATATCATGGAAGGAATCCGGAAAGTTAAGAAGAATCACTAACAATCTTCGTTATCTCATAGAGTAAGTCGTATAAACTGCTCTGTCATAAGGAGCGAGTTTGTCAAAATAGATCTTCAAAACTCGTCATATTTGATGAAATAAATCCTTTTTGAATATTCACGATTCTCAAAAATTAAAACCGGAAAAATAACAAAAATTAATTTGTATTTTTCGGTTTTTAAATATTAGACAAAAATAATAGAAAAAAGAAGCAATTATTTAGAAGGGTTTGAAAAGAATAAGACCAAAGAAAAGGATTAGAAATGAAAATATTTTGGTAAGAAGTGGTTAAAATGGTAAAAACCCAAAAATTGTAAACAGTTTGGAAAATTGGGTTGAAAATGCCAAGCTAATAGAACTCCGAGAACTGAAATTGTAAACTTAAGCGTCTTCTTCATTTGGACGGATGGAACGCATTGTTTGACTTTAAAAGTCAAAATCTAACGAAAACGATTCCAGTTTGCAAATCAATTGCACACCATAACCAATTCTATCAATTCTGATTCCGAGATTGGAAGCAACAGTCCTAATTGCGAAATAAAAGACGAAACGCATTGATTGCGAGATCGACACATGCGAGTCCATAAACTGAAATTACGATCGCAGTGTGTTGGTTGCAGTAACTCCGAATCCGAATCAATTGCAACCTCCGAACGCATAAACTTCGAATGACTCCAAACTCCGAATCGATTTAATTCCAAAAATTCCGAAAGCAGTTTCCTCCGATTCCGAGACCAAGAACGCCGAATCTATCGATTACACATCTGATTCCGAATCCAAGGATTGCAAACTCCGATTCCAGAACTCCGAACGACTCCGAGCGTTCGGAGATGAACAGTGAACTCCGAATGTAACAGTTTCGTATTTGATTTTCAGTTCCGATACCGAGAGATTTGAGTTTCCGATTTCTGTTTGCGACTATCAACTCCGAACACAACGTCAAACATAACTGAGTTTAACCAAAGTTTCAATAGCAACCCTGATGCTTAGATAAAATGACCGTTTGTAACCAAGATTCCGAAAGTAACACCTTTATTTCTTTAAAGATCCGAACCTAACCCCTATTTTCAATAACTGCGAATCTGACCCTCCTGTTACAGTACACTGACAACTTGCACCCCTTTTGCTGAAATGTGTCAGATGACAGCCTTCTTTTTGCAGAAAATGTCTTTTTTCACCCACTTTTTCAACTTTCTCAGCCTTTTGCCATTTCCAACAATTAAAAATCAATAAAAATTGATTCCTTCAAAAAGATTTCATCCTTTTGACTCAAAATTCGTCAGCTTTCACCAGATTTTGTCCCCTTTTTCCTTTTTTTTAAGACAAAACTCTTATGAGACCTTTGGTACCCATTTAAGATTCAAGATTGAAGTTGGTTTCTTGCACACCCATTTATTTGAAAAGAATTGATCATCTTCTGAAAATCATACCTGCTTTTTAGTTGGAAAACAAAAATTTCCAAAAAATTCATTAAACCAACCAAATACTCTTTTCTTTTCCTTCCAACTTCTAATTTTTTTATCCGAAGAAAGATGAGAATTGAAGTTTCTTTGAACAAGCTTGACTTCAACTTTCTCAACTTTTTCACAAGCTTGAGGGACTTATACCTTGGGCATCCAAACTTTCTTCATTTTACTCTTATTCTTCTTCTTTTTCTTTCTTTTCTGATTTCTAGGCTTCAGAAACGAATTTCGGATCTGAACAACCTCTTCACCTTTCTGAATCTGAACATTTAAAGACTTTTGAACACAATCCTTAGAAGTTTGGTAAATCTGAACATCTTGAATTATTGGCTTTCTATAAGGAACCAATCCTTCAAAAACATTATCAGAACTAGAAAAATCATCTGTTTGGGTTCCAATAGAACAAAACTTCTTTATTTTCACTAATTCAAAGACTTGCTTTGCAATTTACCATTTGAAACACTAGATTCGGATTGTGAAGCTTCTGAAAAGCTTGAAACACTTGACTCCCCCTCAACAAGAACATCTGGAGTCACTTTTTCTTTAGAAACTTGAAGAGCATCATGAATTTTATTAATAACACCAAGAGCACCTTCTTTTTCTTTTCTTTCTTTCTCTAAGTTCTGTTGTATTTGCTTCAAAAGTAAATATTCTCTGATAATGATAAATTGTTTTAACAAATCTTTATCTTCCTTTACATGATTACTTTTAAATCCATCACAAGAAATCTGTGTGAAATCACCAATTTTCTCATCAACATAGAGATTATACATCTCAATGGCATTCTTCAACATAGATTGATCAGGACATCCCAAAACAAATATCTTTCTTTAAGACGAAACTTTGGATCTGTAACTTTTAATCCTAGTCTTTTAATGTCTTTTAACACCAAATAATCTGCCATTAAATCTTCAACAAGAAAGAAAACTTGAAGAGAGAGAAAACGGATCTGAGATGGTTTCTAGAGAGAGAAAACAGATCTGAGATGGTTTCTAGAGAGAGAAAACAGATCTAAGACGATTTTTAGAGAGATAAAGTAGATCTTAACATAAAAATGCGAATAAACATGAAATTTTCTTCTATTTCTCTTCCAAAACACGAGTCACGAACAAATCAGAGAATATAATAAGTAGAAGATAACAGATCTGAGATGGGTTTTGCAACAAAACGAGATATTTCACTTTTTCTTTTCAGAAAACATACAAAACTTGAAGAACAAGGTGAGATTCACGAAAAAATTTCACCATAAACAAGATCGATTCTTGCAATAATCGTTGAGATTTACAAGAACCCGCTCTCATACCACTTGTTTGAGTAAATATAAGTTGAATGATAGATTCTTAACAGAAAAGTAAATCAAACAATGAATGAAATGATCAAAATGGTGTCGAATGATTAGTCAATGCCTTAGAAGAGCTCGATAAAGAACTTCTACTGTAAAGGCAAGTAGGGTAAAAACAATACAATCGATACCCTAATACGGTGCATGCATGCACTATTTATAGTCTAACCCTAGCACATTAAAAACCGGGTGGACAAGCCCAACCCATTACATAATGGAATATTATAGTACAAAACATTATTGACACAACACAAAATATCCTGCCAGTACAGATTAAGAGATAGCTGACATGGGTCAATTCCCATATGCTTCGGTTGTAGGTTAGATAATGTATGTTATGACATGTACTCGCCCTGATGTGTCTAATGCTTTGATCATGGTCAGTCGCTTTCAGGGAAATCCTGGCAGAGATCATTGGACTACAGTAAAGAACATTCTTAAGTATATGCGAAGGACAAAGGAAATATTTCTAGTCCTTGGTGGCAATAATACATTAAGAGTGACTGGATATAGTGACGCCAACTTTCAGACAGATCGATACAACTTCTGTTCTCAGTCGGGCTGGGTGTTTTTGTTAAACAGTGGAGCGGTTACTTCGAAGATTTCCAAACAGGAAACGGTGCTTGATTCTACTTGTGAATCAGAGTACATGGCAGCGAGTGAGGCATCAAAGGAAGTGGCTTGGTTAAAGAACTTCATCAGTGATCTCGGAGTAGTCTCGACCATTCAAGATCCACTGGAACTTTTCTGTGATAATGAAGGAACGGTTGCTTTGACCAAAGAACCCAAGGATCATGGTAGATCCAAGCATATCGACAGAACGTACTATTACATCAGACATAGGGTTGAAGAAGGTCATCTCCTGGTGAAGATAGTATCCTTAGAAGATAATCATGCAGATACTTTCACGAAGGCTCTGAGTAGGGTTAAGCATAAAAAACATGCTAGGAGCATAGGCTTAAGAGATAATATTAGTTTTAGTATTTTGTTGGTAGTTTGAAATTTGCAACGAAATAAATGTAATTGATTTTGGTGATTAAATAAAAGAGATTATTTATGAGTATGGTTACTTTTGGAACCTGAAAGTGAACCTCTAGCAATCCCAAATCAATTCTGAAGTCAAGCTGGTTCCGAAGTGAAGTGTGCTCCGGAATTCCTTTGTGTCCGGACCTGAAGTTAGATGGTGAAGTAAAGATAGAGTGAAGGCATTCCGTAATGGATTTTGTGTCCAGAATGCTTGCTGTTCTGGAATCCATATTTTGTCTTTATGCATTAAATGCATTTGTATTTTGCTTTATTTAACTTGTCATAGGACTTAGCTTTATTTGTCAACACGGATATTCAGAGTGTCAGATGTAACTCTTTTATCCAGTCCTATTTTTGTAATATGTTAGTACCATGTTTCATGTGCTCCTATTTATAGGAGCATTCAATGTTAAATCATCAGACGGATTACTCAAATTTTTTTAGCAATATCTCATTCACTTCACTCTCTTTACAACATTCTCTTTGTTCTTCATTTATTATCTTTACCTTGATCTTCATTCTCGTTCTTCATTTATGGCTTTATCATTTGTTGAATACTTTAGCTCAGACTTGATTGGCCTATCCAGACTTGACTGGAATATTTATTAGCAAGCAGACATTGATCTTAAAGTATTAACTCAAGGTTTGAGTTTTCAAACCTTGTCCCTGCGCATCAGATCAATCTTGTTCTCTCAATTGGTATCAGAGCTTGAGTGGTTGTCCTTTGAATCCATAAGATCATATTATAATTGCTTTGAAATTACCTTGGTATTTCAACCATTTATGTGTTAAGGATAAAAGATCTTCTATATACCACTTTTTCTTGACGATATCTTAACTTCAATGGCTGCTTCTAATCCCCAACAAATGATTTCAATGCAAATCGAAAATAGTGTGGGTGGCCCTACATATGCCCCACTGCTAGTTGTGGAAGAATATGATCACTGGAAAGTTGGAATGGAAAGATTTTTTGTAAGTCCCTAATCTGCTTGTGTATCAATCAGATCCGTTTGATGGTGCGGAATCCCAATCAAACGGATGATGTCAGATCAAATAGAAGAGAAGGAGAAGAAGAAGAATATGAATCTCAATGTATTAATGAATAGAATGATGATCCTTTACATGAGATTCACACACACTTACACACACTCTCTTTTCTCTCTCTCTCTAGAACACCTTCAAATGCACACACTTAAGCTCCTCTATTCTATGTGTTCATCAATCTATTCCTCACACCCCTCACCCCTATATATATACATGAGAAACATGGGCCGTAAATGGGTTTACGGTCAGGCTGTAAACAGGGTTTACGGCCGTAAACACCTCCCTGGCCGTAAACCTGACCGTAAACTCATAAAATATTACATAAAATTACAATCAACTAGAAAAGCAAAGTATAAACCAATATTTTGACCCAACAATCTCCCCCTTGGTTTATAGCTTTCTTTTCTTAATTGACCTAACAAGCTCCCCCTAAAAAGTAGCTGGCTTTTCTTGTTAATCTTTATTGGGAGCTTGGCTTCAGCATTAATCTTCAGTTTCTTCACAGCATCAAGCTGAACATGATGAATCTTCAATAAATGACTTCATCTTGAGCAGTTGGGCTTTTCTTCATAATTTTACATTGAACGCACATTGGGTGAGGAGGCTTCTTGTACTGATTCTAGAAAGATAGCGCTTTCAGTTTGACAATCTTCAGAGAGAATATCAGAGAGAACTAATCTTCTGGATCACTTCAGCAGGTTCAAGATAGCAGCAGACTGATTGAGGAGGCTTCAATGCAATCCGTCACATAATCTTCAATTTCAGCTTCACCTTGCTTCTGGGGTTGAAAGATTGAATGTCGAAAGAATAATCTTCATTTCTTGCTCCTTCGAATGAGAATTCTTCGATGATCACGGATCCTTGGCTCAGAAATCTTTGACACAAACTCCATGAGTTTCATCTTCACCTAAATTCACTTTTCAAGACAAAACAAAACTAAAAGAAAACTTAGCACACAAATTAAAACAGAAACAAAAATATTTTTGGATTTTTCATATTTTCTGAAAAAGAAATAAAACAGAAATAACACTATTTTTTTATTTTTAATTTTCTGATTTTTGTTTTGTTTTTAAAATTTTTAATTCTCCCCTAATATTTAAATTAGAAGAAACTATGAACACATTTAACAAAAATAAAATGATATCTAACTTTAAGAGTGATTTGGGATCAAAGTTTTTAGACAACCTTTATCCGTTTATCAGTACCTCTCCCTTCATGAATAGATCTGGTCAATCGCCGGTATTGTGGTCCACTTAAACACGAGAGATTGTGACAAAATTAGGACATACTATAAGTGACAAGACAATGTGATCTTAAGTTCCTAGATAATATTCCTTAAGGACCATTCAGCTGACGACGACCAAAGATATTGTTGTCCACCTAAATTGAGCAGCGAGATCTATAGACAACCTAGTGATTGTTCAATTTTAAATGTACTAGAACATGTTTCCCGCTTCCTGACATACCCCAATAATCAGGAACTTCCAAAGTACTCCTTACTTTAGGTGAGCAGACAATTATTATGAGAGAAGTCAAATTTAGAATGCATATGCTATACACCCAGGTCGGATCTCTTCCAATCTCGCAGAGGGTGAAACATATGACTAACCAGATTTAGAGGGATTGAGAAGTAGAATGGTGCATATGTTGTGTACCAGGTCGGATGGTTAATCACGCAAAGGAGACAACATATGGCTAACAGGCAGGAAGAATTGCATAGATAGAAGATGCATAGAAATAGAGTTGCATATGTTGCAGTCCAGGTCGGATGTATTTCAATCACGTAGAGGAGGCAACATATGACTAACAGAAGGAAAGCAAGAAAATAATTTCCTACAGACCTACTTTATCAGAATTCCCCAGTCGCCACATCAATACCGGAATTAAGGACAAAGTCCGTACATCGAGGAAGAGTTAAACCACGGTTCTAGATACAGATTATTTTAGTGTGACCGGTGGATTATCATGTATATCTCCCTGCTCAACCTATCTAAGCGTCGTATTGTCAGGCTAAATGGATTTAACTAGGTCAAGATTTGTCAAGTCTTTGAATTCCTAAAGTTCAACTCTGCCTAGTCAAGTCCATTTAGAATCTTTCGTGCCTACCAGCGCATCGAACACAGAGCAAAAACAATTTAATTTTGGGTACGTTACGCAGACTCAGATTGCCTGTTATCACTTGGTAATATCACTTCCCAAAACATCTCCCTCAAGCACATTTCATTAACACCATATTTTTGGATTTTCTGATTTTCTAATGTTTTTGAATTTTTTAAACTTTTCTAATTTTTGTTTTGTTTTTATTTCTCCCCCTAAATTTGTGCATAGGAGAGAAACGAAAGGAAATGCGCAAATTTAAACTATCCTAAAACAAAAATTAGTCTTTAAAGCGAATCAGCTTAAGAAAAACTCAGGGGTATAGAGAAGAAAACTCAAACCGTAAGTCACCGATTGAATTTGCATCCAGAAGGTCTGAGCACAACACGCGTAATCTCAGAACAGATCCAAAAATTCTTCACATCGTTAAGCACTAACCCCATGAGTGATCCCTTCCTTTCTTCCCTTCCTGCAAAGGATACATACTCCTAAACAAAGTTATGAATGTTGTACAGTTGAGAGATGTCCCCTATCATGTGCCTGGAACAGCCACTACCAACAAACCGAAGTCTGATGATATGCCTCCATAGCTGCTCCGACACAGAGCGGGATCAGTTGGTCTTTGGAACCCAGTCCATTTTGAAACTGGGTCGACCTTTGTCATCTTTGCAAGGAACATTCTCCCACGACAAGTCCTGTTTATCACAAACAGAAGATGAAGAAATATTAGAATCATTTGTTGATTTGGGAGAGTGAGCCTTCAGAGCCTATTTGTAGTTGGGTTTAACCCATTTTTTTCGATCCGATGGGTGGCTCAGTACTTGCTTTTGATCTTGATGTCGACCGTTGAGATGACTTTGACCTAACCGGTCTTTGTTTCACTGGAGCATCTCTTGGATTGAGCTTCTTGGCCGACATTCCCTTCTTGACCTTGGGATTCAGATTCTTGGCCTTGTGGGTTTGATTCTTGGCCTTCTGCGCGTTCCAGTCACCATTGTCTGAACGTGACCTCAAGGGGTTTCTTTTGGAGTATCTCCCTCTTGGTGCGTTCTGCCACCCTTGTGCATAGTAGGGAACGTATGCGCGATTAGGACAATTTCAGGCAATGTGTCCAGGTGTTCCACAGTGAAAGCAAGTATTTTTCTTCACCGGGAAGTTGTTTCTTCCTGCCCCTGGTGGCATAACCTTGCCTTGTTTCTTGCTTTTCCCACACGCACAGTTACAACATGCATTCTGTTTAACTTGATTTGGTGGCCTGTACTTCTCAACAACAGGTTGATCAGAAGCAACTGAGTTCGAAGCAACAGATTCAGAGCTCAAGGAGATGTTGGTTTGTTCAATGGTTTTCTCCTTGTTCTCATCTTCTGCTACTTTACTATCAGGCACACTCTCTTCAGCTGCTTGCTTGGATTGATTTAAGGATTGATCTGCAGGGGAAGTAGAAACGTTAGTATTTTCAACATAAATAAAACCTCCTGAAACAAAACCAGATGGCTTGCCATAAACCATGAATGGTTCGTTGGCAATCTCCTCTTTAGACAAAGGTTGATACTGATATGTATGATTAAAAGGAGGAGGTACATTATCGTATCCTAAACCCTTTGACTGATTATGTTTAAATTGCATGCAATGGTCTATCATGTTGGCAACTACTTCGCTTGATACATCAAACTTTTTAAAATCAAAATTTGCAGTTTCAAATTGCCCTTTTAATGTATCAAGCTCAGTAATTAACTCAGCATTCTGTCTCTTGATATAATCATAATGTTCACATTTTTCACTGTAGTCTTGCTGAATTCTCTTAAAGTCCTTTATTATTGTTTCTAATTCAGCCTTCAGGGGTTTCTGTCCTTTCCTGAGTTGATATCCTTCATATCTCAGGTTCTCAACTTCTCTTTTTAATAAATCAATTTGTTCCCGAAGAAATTTAATCGTATCTTCACTAGATAGTGTACATGAAACTTCACATGATTGAGAACATGAAACTTCATTGACCGGAAGGTTTGCGGAACTCATTGTTTTTCCACACTTCAAAGCGTCAAGTTCTTCAATTATATCAGCAAGACTAAGACGATTGAGATCTTTTGTCATCTTGATGACAGCCACGTTCATATCCCACGATTTCGGAAGTGCATTCAGCAGCTTTTTATTTATCTCAGATTTAGTCAAGAAGATCCCAACTATATTCATCTCAGTAGTAAGTGTAGTAAATCGCTGCAACTGAGCTTCCAGGGTTTCTCTAGGGATATAGTTGAACATGTTGAATTTTTGTCTTAACATATCCTGACTCTCTTTCATGTCTTCATTTCCCTTGTTGACCTCAAAAGCCATTAAAAACACAACTAGAAGTCAAACTTAAATTTAAAAATGCCCTTTGACTATAAACCTCAAAAGTCAACCTTAAAAGTCAAATTTAAAAAGTCAAACTCAAAAGTCAAACTTGAAAAGTCAAACTTAAAAGTCAAACCGAAAAGCTAAATTTGAAAATTTAAAAGTTAAATGAGAAAGTCAAAGCTTAAAGTCAAAGGTCAAATTTTAAAAGTCAAAGTCAAAATTTTAAGTAAAAAGTCAAAAATAAAAGTCAAAAATTAAAAACTAAAATTTTTGGTTGAAAATGGAATTTTAAAATAAAAGAAATTGATTTTTGGGTTAAAAGTGACAAATTTGCAAAATTGGAACCGAGAATGAGTTCTTTTGAATTAAATTTGGAAGGATTGAAACAAGTTCCTTGGTAGCTTAGTTGGTAAGGCGCTGATGTTGAAGAATCAGAGGTCCCGAGTTCGAAACACGGCAGCCCCAAAAACGATTCTCCCTTTTTTTAATGAAAGCACGCTGTGCGAACTTCGGATCTTATGCGAGGACGAGGCGCGATGCGATGCGAGGTGCGAGGCGAAGATGCGATGCGAGGACGAGGTGCGAGGATGCTGCTGACGTAAACGAGACCGAACACGTGCGAGCCGTAAACTCGGACCGCAAACTCCGGACCGTAAACCTCGGAAACCCTAGCTGCTGACCGTAAACGCCGCCACCCCCTCGCTGGTTACGACCAAAAACAACGTTTTTTCGACTTTGAAGCTCCAAAACTCGATCAAAAACCCCTTTTTATCAAAAACACGAAGAACAAACCCCCCCCCCCCTAATTTTCAGAGATCTATCCAAAAACGCAGAAATCTTTAAAAAATAAGATAAAATAAGCTCCAGATCTGACAAAATTGACTGATACAACCAAGCTCTGATACCAATTGTAAGTCCCTAATCTGCTTGTGTATCAATCAGATCCGTTTGATGGTGCGGAATCCCAATCAAACGGATGATGTCAGATCAAATAGAAGAGAAGGAGAAGAAGAATAATATGAATCTCAATGTATTAATGAATAGAATGATGATCCTTTACATGAGATTCATACACACTTACACACACTCTCTTTTCTCTCTCTCTATAGAACACCTTCAAATGCACACACTTAAGCTCCTCTATTCTATGTGTTCATCAATCTATTCCTCACACCCCTCACCCTATATATATACATGAGAAACATGAGCCGTAAATGGGTTTACGGTCGGGCCGTAAACAGGGTTTACGGCCGTAAACACCTTCCTGGCCGTAAACCTGACTGTAAACTCATAAAATATTACATAAAATTACAATCAACTAGAAAAGCAAAGTATAAACCAATATTTTGACCCAACATTTTTACTAGATAAAGAGAAAGGTGAAGAGATTTGGATATCCGTCAAAGAAGGTCCTCATGTTCCTGTAAGAACGGTTGTGAGAGATGCTGCTGCTCAGCTTATGGGTCAAGATGAAACTCGTCCAGCTCCTCTAACTGCAAATGATATTGAGAAGTTGCATGCTGATCAAGTTGCTTTCTCAGAAATGGTGTTTGGTGTTCCTCCTTCACTATTTGAGCACATTAAGTTGTGCAAATCAGCAAAAGAGATTTGGGACACTCTCCAAGACCTGATTGAAGGTTCGGAAAACATGAAAGACAAGCGTCTCACCTCAGTTATCAATGATTTTGACACCTTCACTACCACTCCTGGTGAATCAGTGGCCTCAGCCTCTAACCGTTATCGAATCGTGGTCAACAACATGACTGCTCATGGGATTGTCCGAACTCCCTTGGAGTACAATCTCAAGTTCATAAACAGTCTCGGTAAAGGATTGGGAAATGTGAAATCTTGTCTCCAAAGTAATGGTTCTTTGAAAAAGTTAAAGCTTTCTCAACTTTTTGATGAACTTCAAGGACATGAATCCAATGTTGCTCAGACCATAAGGGAGCTCTTCGGAGGTCCTCTTGCTCTTATCAGTTCCTTTGAACCAACCATTCCAAAACATCCACTTCGGACCTCTTCAAACCAGTTATTCCATTTGTTCAATCCTCTTTACCTGTCCTACCCACACAAAACTATCATGTTGATGATTCCGAAGCCATGGACTCTGAACTCCGTTTCCAACAGGAGTTTGCTCTATTTTCTATGAAATACAAACGTCCTTTCAATTCCTCTTACAAACCATACCAAAATCGGTTCCATTCTCTTCACCAAAACAATCCTCAACCATACTCAGCTCTGCAACCACAACCAACTCCGGAAAATCCTCCAGCATACAAACCAAACATTACTAAGCCAAACTCTACTTCGGAACCACCGTAGAATCCAAAATCCGACAAGCCAAAAATTGTGTGTCACAAGTGTGGACATGCAAACCACTTTGCAAAATATTGCTTGGCTGAAGCTCCACAAAAACCAAAGATCAAGGACTTTGCATACTACGCTCGAAGAGCTCAAGAGATGGTTGAGAGTGAAAAAGCTTTCGTAACAACTGTATCAAGGGATGTTAAAGGATATTGGTCATCCGTAGATGATGATGACATGGTGACTGGAAGAAACATGTGCTTGATGGCAAGACAATATGTTGAATGTGATGAAGTCTATTGGTCCTCTGGGTCAGAAGATGAAGATGATGTTGCTGAACCACACTACTGCTACATGGCCACCAATGATCCACCTGGTCGAAGCATCGTTCAGCAGGTAAAATATATGATTACTGATAATAATTTTGATTTGTCTCTATGTGAACCTTATCTGACCCAGATCCAAACAGATATGAGCATCATTTATAAAGCCTATGAGTCTGCCATAGAAGCCAGTGAGAAGAAGGAATGTGAACTAAATCGTCTTAGGTTACGTTTTGAGGATAAAAAATTGAAAATCGAGTCTTTAGAGCATGAGATTGTAATGTCTAAAGATGAATGTATCATTTTGAAATACCAATGTGAAATCACCTATTCTGAAAGAAATGTCTTAATTTCTGATAACAAACGTCTCAATGCTAAGATAGATGCTTTGCATAATTCTATTGACATACTTGAACCGAATCTACGGATGACTCATAAATTTCGTCATCCATGGTCAAAAGCTCCTGGTCTCGGAAGCGAGTTTCCGAAACCAATTGCTCGTCCCTTGAAGGAATTGCAAAATTTGACAATCATAGGAGAGGTTCTGAACATCAAACATTCGGATACCCTTGTTTCTCTCTTGTCACCCCTTCATGAGACCACAGACCATTTTGAGTCCCTAATTCCTGAGTTTCAACCAATTGTTGTCAAGTGTCCCGATTCCACGCCTCTTCCGCCTCTGATAAACATGGACTCGAATCGGACCACGGAATTCCATCACAGTGTTTCGAATTGCATAGATTACATTACGAAATGTAATCCTCCGAACAACTGTGTTGTTGAAGAAATTATTCCGGTGACAACTGGAACTGTTACCTCTGAGTTTGTATGGGCATCCTTAGATGATAAAGTTGAAATCTCAAGTTGTGTCTCCTCTGATTCTTGTGAATCAGACTCTTTAGTAATTTCAAAAACAAGTTTGGTTCCCATTGATCCTAAGTTTAGCAATCCATCTGCAGGGAAAACTTCAAAATCCTCGTCTCACCCCAAGAGAAAACCAATGTTAAATAGGAAGGATATTGTAGATCCTAAAGTGGAAGCTCGAAATGCACATAAAAGGGAAGTTAAGACTAGAAAATTCCAGGTTCCTTGAGAACTCCAAAAAGAGTGTATCTCGGAATTTGCAGTCATCAACCCATAGTCAAAACTCCTTCACACCCACTAAGATCCTCAATAGACCTTCTAATTCTCTCAGCCCTATAGAACCTAAGAAAGTAGTCAGTACTACTCTGCCTAAATCTCGTGTGAATGCCATGACTGTCCAAAACACCTCTCCTCGGACCGTTTCATCTGTTTTCATTGCTAAATCTGATGGCATAATTTTTAAACCCAAATTTTCAAAAACAAATGTGTCATCAAGCAAATCAAAATTGCTGAGAAAACAAATTTTTCAAAATCTTCAAAGCAAAATCTTGTGTGGAAAGTCAAATCTCACATTAATGAAACAGCAGTTCCGGAAGTTACAAGTGTTTCCACCACTCCGGAAGTCAATGGTCCGAAGAAAACTGTTCCTAACCCGCAAGTCATTGAATATGACTATTGGATAGATGATAAGACATTAGCCTTTTGTCTGTTTCCTAAGAACTCAAAAAGTACTCCTAGGAAACACAAAGTTGTTCCGAAGTCACAATCAAAGTCCAAAGCCCTTGCCTATATCCCTAAATCTAACTTGGAGCCTAAAAACTCCATCACTCCCTAATTTTGCAGGCACGTTGTGCTTCAGAGCAAGAAACAATATGGTATATTGATAGTGCTTGCTCCATGCACATGACGGGGCAGAAAGACTTTCTGCGGGATCTTAAGCTTTCTCCAAACGCTGGTTACGTAACGTATGGCAACAACTCCAATTCTCAAATTCGTGGTTATGGAATTCTCACCAATGGAAATTTCTCTATCACAAATGTGGCTTATGTAGCTGATCTGAAACATAATTTGATAAGTGTAGCTCATCTCACTGATTTAAATCGACGTGTTGAATTTTGCAAGAAGTACAGTTATGTAATGACCGAAGACCGAAAAGAATGCTTAATCAAGTCAAATAGCAACAAGAACATGCACCCACTCGACATCAACATGATTATTGGCAAACTGCAACTCTGCCTCCTCTCCAAAGTCGTTCCTGACGTCAGTTGGTTATGGCACTGAAGGCTCGCTCATCTGAACTTTTGGTACATGAATGATCTCGTATCTGGTGAAATGGTGAGAGGTTTACCTCTTCTCAAATTTGAAAATGATCATTTATGTGCTGCATGTGAGTGTGGAAAGCAATCAAAGAAGGGTCATCCTGTAATCATCGAAAAATCAATCTCGGAACCATTGGAGCTCCTGCACATTGATCTTTGTGGACCATCCACTGTAGAGAGTCTTCATCATAAGAAATACATTCTTGTGATTGTTGACGACTTTACAAGTTTCACTTGGGTTTTCGTCCTCAGACTGAAGTCTGAAACAGCCTCTGAACTCATCAACTTCATTAAAGGAATTGAAGTCCTCATCAAACTTCCTGTTAGGCGTATCCGAAGTGATAATGGTTCGGAATTCACCAATGGAACCATTGAGAAATTCCTCACCAAGAAAGGAATTGACCACAACTTCTCAGCACCGTACACTCCACAACAGAACAGTATAGTTGAAAGACGCAATAGAACTCTTGTTGAAGCTGCTCGATCCATGCTTAACTTCGTAAATCTACCATTCTACCTATGGGCTGAAGCCGTATCAACTGCATGCTTCACACAAAACCGGAGTATCATCAATCGACGCCTCAACATGACTCCATATGAAGCAATGAATGGTCGGAAGCCAACAATCTCGTTTCTTCATGTTTTCGGATGCAGATGCTTCATCAAGAACAGTCGTGATCAGCTTACCAAGTTCCAACCTAAAGCTGATGAAGCCATCTTCCTTGGGTACTCTTCTAAATCAAAGGCTTACAGAGTTCTTAATCGGATAACTCGTGTTCTGGAAGAAAGATTTGATGTTACATTCGATGATAATTTCGTTCGGAATTCTGGCCCACCCATGTTACAACTCACATTATGGAGTCCGGTGCTCTAGCGCCAGGATGTCTGAACCAGCAAACAATCCTTGAAGTCGACTTTGAAACTCTCTTTGGACCTTCCAAAACAGCCCTTGATTCGGAATCTCGAACAAGGCCAATCTCAACTCCGGAAGCTCCTATTTCTCAAACTGTCTCCGGTCCTATCCCAAGCCTTCCTCCATTTGATTTCGAACCGTTTCAACCTTCTCATGTTGAGAGGAGAATGGTCAACCCTCTCTTGAATCAAATGTGGATGATTTCCAAGATGCAGCTGCTGATTTCGACGACTCCAATCCTATCAACATTGATGATAATGAAAATTTCTTTGAGTTCCCTTCTGATGATGATGTCAACCTCTCCGGTTCAGAAGTTCAGGGGGAGCATCACCCTCAGATTCTAACCATTCAGGGGGAGCAACTCAATCCTATTGTTGATATTGGATCGTCCGCTGCACAAGATCTTCTGAGGTTACATGTTTGGACCAAGGATCATCCTCCGAACCAAGTAATCGGAAACCCAAATGTTGGTGTACAAACTCGCTCTGCCACAAGTGTTCAAAACGAATGTCATTTTTCGGCATTTATCTCCATGGTTGAACCCAAATCCATCAAGGAAGCATTAGAACATGCTGACTGGATTACAGTCATGCAGGATGAACTGGCAGAATTTGATAGAAATGAAGTTTGGTCTCTCGTCCCTCCTCCTCAAAATCATCCCATTGTCGGTACTAGATGGGTATTTCGCAACACATTAGATGATGCAGGAGTTAACATTCGAAACAAAGATGGATTGGTGGCTAAAGGATTTACACAGATTGAAGGCCTTGATTATGATGAGACCTTTGCTCATGTTGCACGTCTTGAAGTCATCAGAATCTTTCTGGCTTATGTTGCTCACAAAGGCTTCAAAGTTTACCAAATGGATGTTAAGAGTGCTTTTCTTAATGGTGAACTTGACACTGAAGTATATCTTCAACAGCCTCCCGGTTTTGTTAATCTTTCATATCCAAACTACTACTACAAGCTCCGGAAAGTTGTCTACGGCCTAAAACAAGCTCTTCGCACATGGTACGAGACCCTCACAGATTTTCTCAAGCGTTCAGGTTTTCAACGAGGAATTTTAGATCCCACTCTATTCCGAAGATCAAATGGAAAGCATCTCATGCTGGTCCAAATTTACGTTGATGGCATCATTTTGGATCTACGGATTCATCAATGGTTGCTGACTTTGCTAAACTAATGATCAATCGATTCCAAATGAGCTTGAATAGAGAGTTAAGCTTCTTTCTTGGCCTCCAAGTCAAACAGACTAACGGAGGAATTTTCATTCACCAAGAGAAGTACATTTCGGAACTCCTCAAAAAGTACTCAATGGACACATGTGCCTCAGCCAAGGTACCAATGGGCTTTGGACACAAAATCTTTGCCGACCCTTCAGGTGTAGCAGTTGATGAAAAGAAGTACAGAGGAATGATTGGATCTTTGCTCTATCTCATAGCAAGTCAGATAGAGCAAGTCGTCCGGACATCATGTTTGCAACATGTTTGTGTGCCAGATTTCAAGTTAACCCGAAGATGTCTAATATCTTGGTTGTGAAACAAATTTTCCGATACCTCAAAGGTACAAAGAGTCTCGGAATCTGGTACCCAGCAAATGAGAGCTTCCTACTTCAAGCATATTCAGATTCAAACTATGGTGGTCTTCAACTTGATAGAAAAAGCACATCAGGTGGCTGTCAATTTTTAGGTGGTCGTTTGGTTAGTTGGTCATCCAAGAAGCAGAACTGCATTGCTCTCTCTACAGCAGAAGCAAAATACATTGCTGCTGCCAGCTATACATCTCAAGTTTTATGGATAAAGTCTCAACTCTTGGATTATGGTTACCGTTTTCAACGCATTCCTATCTACTGTGATTCTCAAAGTGTAATTGCGATTTCACACAATCCAATTCAGCACTCCATGACGAAGCACATTGACATACGGTACCATTTTATAAAAGATCATGTTCTAAATGGTAACATTGAACTAATTTTTGTTCCATCTGACGATGAGATTGTTGATGTCTTTACTAAGGCATTAGACGAAACCAAGTTCAATGGTTTTCTGAACAAGATGGGTATGATGATGCCTGATCCTCAATTCTTTCAAGAGATATGTACTCTTTGATGGCAACATCATAAAGTACAAGGTGATTCCGGATCAAAATCTTTTACTCTTCGGAATCAGTATCTCTCGGAACAATCAGGATCATTTTATGTTTCTTTTAATCTAACCTCCCATCTCAGTGTTAAAGTGTACAGTCTCAAAGCTTTTTGATGTCCAATATAGTTACAATGGTTACAATTTTGTCTTGGAATATACTTCATAAGGGCATCCCGAAATTCCACTCCGGAAAGGTATTGCATTCTATACTTTGGAATTTTCAAAACTTCACTCCGAAATTTTTTTTTAAAACCTTGTTCCGAAATATCCTGCAAATCGTTCTCCAGAAGTCTTTAAAATTTTCTCTCCGGAACTCAAAAAGTATCATTACGGAATTTTTGCTCCAGATTTTTCAAATTTGTACTCCGGAATCGCAAACAATTTTTTGACTCCGGAATTTCAAGCTTCACTCCGGACTGATCGCATTCTGGACCATTTCTTCAATTTTTCACAATCCGAAACTCAACTTTTTATCCTCCGGATCTCAAACTGTCCGGAATCGATCATTCAGAAACCCAAGAGTCATTAAGGTGAAACGTTTTTCTTGTAACGATAACTTTTGTGGATCCTTATCTTCCTAGAAATTCGTGCCATGATTGCACGTCTCTAAAAAGCAACCATCAAATCGCCGTTTGGTTTTCCTCTCTAAGCTCTAAAACATCCCTGCCTTTCCTTTCCCAAGTCAACTCATTACCAAAAACGGTTATTCATTAAATGTAACACGGTTTGGCTTCAGATCTTCATCATTACTTTTCTTTACCCGACCCGTTTCACTTACCTATATAAACCTTTCTAAACCCTCTTTACGCGCTCAAACCCTACAAAACTTCAAAATTCTCTGTGTTCATCGTGTTCTTGAAGCTCTCATAACTGCTCATCAATGGCGGACCAATCTTTAACTCAGCAACCTCCTGCCACTGCTTCATCACCAAAGAATACTGCTCCCAAGAAGAAGTCATCGAAAGGTTCATCCTCATCACAATCACTTGAACCGTTTCTTAGGGATACGACTCAACTTTTCTCAATGGATCCACTGGATTTTGATGAACCCATTAGGGTGATGATCGAGTTCATCGCAAACCATCCCATATCCATCCCTCTCACCAAAATCCCAGACCCCCCTCTACCACTCAATCTCTTGCACACCGCTTTCACTAGAATCAAAATCAACAATGTTGTTCTATAAACCAAAATCACGGGTGATAGGATTGTGCCAATCCACAAATCGACGTTTCTCAAGGCTATTGGTGTGAAAGAAAACCCCAATGGTTTTAAGGTACAAGAACCCACTGCAAAAGAATTCCAACTGTTCTTGAATCATATTGGGTACAACCAGGACTACAAGGCAAAGGACTTCAATAAATCAGCCGTTTCCGGCCTCTGGACCATTCTGATGCACTTCATTATTCGAGGACTGTCCGGAAAGCATGGTGGTACGGACACCCTAAGCAAGGACTGGCTGTATGTGGTGTACAACATCTTCTCCGGACACGACAATGTTGTTGACCTTCCGGAGGTGCTATGGCAGGACTTCCGGAAATTCACGATCAAAAGGAAGCCCAACGAGATATCAAGCCCTAGGTTCTGGGCCCTGACAATTCAGCAACTCTACAAGGAACGTTCAGAACCTATTCCAGTTGCCACCATTCCGAATGAGGTATATATCACTTTTAAAACTGTCAATAATTATAGAGTTCCGGACCAATCTTCTTTTGGTCCGGTTAGACGTCTTCCGGACCACATGTTGGCCTTAATCCATTTCGATTCCATTTATTTGAAACAACATTTGGAGACTTCGGTTGTGTTTGACCCAACACAACCTGCCCCAATCTCTGTTGAGCCCATTCCGGAAGAGGCCAATCCTTCTGTGTCCGGACCAAAAATTAAAAAGTCTGCCAAAAGGAAGACTTCTCCTTCAAAGACAAAGCCTAAAAAGAAAACCAAAGTCAGCTCCTCCACTTAACAGGAAGGAGCTGATGACATTCAAGCTGATTCTGGCCCTCCGAACACCCCTCCTATCCACTCATCTGAGGTACTCCTCGATGTTTCAAAACCACCTACACACACTCACGGGGAGTCTGCACATAATCCACCCTCACCTTCTCAAAAAGGTGATGCTGGTGTTGAACAAAGTTCCTTGCCCCCCTGGAACAAACCCACGTGTCACATTTGCAATCCTAACTTCTTCCACACGCACACACTCCGAAACCCCTGTTCCGGACCCTAAGCATTCCGAGGCTGGAGTTGTCCCTCCAACCTCTGGTGCCTCAACTGGTCTGATACCCGGTAAGGGTACAGGACGACCAGGAACTACTGATCCTTTGTGGGAATATTTTGTAAACAGGGCACACTCACGTCATCCGAAACTTACAAGATCCCAAGTGGAAGCCACTCTCATCTCCATGCGGAACCGGTCCATTCAAAGAAACCTTCCTTATGTTGCTCCTACTGATGAGCTTGCTGATCTTGAATTCACATCCGGAGAAACTCCAAAGCCTGATCCTCATGCTTCCAATCCTTCAGCTTCGGATGATGAAATTTTCGAAGAGGTACTGCTGACCACAGATGCTGCACATATTGCTGATACCAATGTGCCTTCCTCAGTTCAACTTCACTTAAAGCCATCGTCATCCAAGCCTACTTATGATTTCGGATCCTTATCCTCCACTAATGATGAATCTGAATCAACATAAAAACTCCATGATGATGCCACCAAAAAACTCGATCCTTCTGTCACTCCAATCACTCCGGAATCTCCGAAACCTAATCCTCAACCTTCCAGCTCAGACAACGGATCCTTAGCAGGAAATCATATGGATCCGTTTGCTCTTTTGGATATCCAATGCAACGTTTCAGACACAATGAAGAAGGTTACCACTATCGAGACTTCCGTGGCTGGGCTAAACTCCAAAATCGATGAAAAGGTGTCCGGACTGGACTCCAAGCTAGACGTTATTCTCCAGTCCTTATCAAATCAGTCTGGACCTTCCGTGGCTGAAAGAGAAGCTCAATTAGATCAACTGATCTCCATCTGGCTCAAGCACTCAATTGAAGAAGTTGAAGCTAAGTATGATGCTTCAGTTGAGCATTATCTCGACACCATTACCACAATGCTCAAGGTCCATGATGACTTGGTTGTTGCTACCAATGATCTCATCAAGCAGACCCACGTTCGCCATGAAAAGCAAATTCAGAGGCTGGAGAAGGAAATCAAGAAGAAGGACGAAATGAATCTGATTATCCAGCAAGTCCTCATCAAATTGCTTCGCTCCACTTGGAACATTGTTGATGTTCCGAATCGCAAGTTTGATGAGATGCTTGCTATCCTTGGACATCTATTTGATCATCTCTCCTCCCAAGCGCCCACTTCCGAAGCTTATGATGCTCTCACTCATCAAGTCAACACCGGTATTCAAAAGGTGTTTGACAAATTTGATGATCTGAAGGACTCATTACTGCTTGCACCGGTTCCAAAAGCCCCCTGATGCAAGAGGGGGAGAAGGTCCTAGTCAACCATGGAAGCCTGCCTCGGTTTTTCAACTCCAAAATGAAGATATCAATTTCTACGATGAAGTCCAAGTTCTTTCCGGACTTCTAGGAAAAAATGATGATGATGATGATGATGACAGTGATGAAGACGAATATGTCACCAATGAAGTTCTTGCCCTTGAAGCTCCAAAGAAACTTTTTCCAAAGGTAATGACTGATGAAGAACAAAGGATTTGGTCTGCAGTTTCTTGGCCATCTTCCTTACCTGACGTTCTTCGAAGGGGAATCATAATGGCTAAGGCTAAATCCTTCATGATTGCTCAAGCATTCCGAGCCACCCCTTCAGTATCTCCTCCAACTTTGGATCCTAAAATTGATCCGATAGATGAAGGTTCTCCACTCCGGATCCCTGATGACATTCCGGAAGAACCTCTTTCGACGCCCACTCCAGAATTTGTAATTGATGAAAACATGGCACATGTCATCTCTTCCCTATTAAAAGACAAAGGCAAGAAGCCAATCACGGACTCCGGACCTCCACCAAAGTGAAAACTTGGATGGTCTCAGGAGGAAATTAACAAAGCTTTAGAGGACAGCATCCGGATCCAAGCGCTCAAAGACAATCTTGATCCGATGCGTGACATTTCTCCTCTCTACCGTGAAGGTATTCTTAAGGATGTCAATATAGTACCCTTTATGTACTATGACATTCCTTCCGACGATTTCGAACAGCTTGATCTTCCTCTCTCTCCCTTCAGCAATTTTTACATCAAATTTGCTCCTCTCCATCCCAATGACAATCCGGAGGTCACCATCCGGAATGAGCGAGAAAGTTTGAAAACTTTTTATGACAAGAATGCAATTCCCCTAAAGGAAGTATGGACGAGGAAGAAGATTACCAAGATTTTTGGGTACGGAAGAAAGGTCCTCACCAAGTTCGAACTCAGCTGTCCTCTATTCCGGTACCATGTTGTCAGAAACAAACCAACTTACCAAACCATCACTGATGCTGACTTTCCGGCAATGAATCCGAATGACATTCATACCTTAGCTTCTCACTTCCGAGGACTCCAAAAAGATGATATCATTATGGGTGCTTACCATGCTGCTTTGAGCTTCCTCAAAGACTATGTTGTGGAATTCTGTCGACGAGACTATGAGTTGGCTCATCTCTTAGGAACTGAAGATTTTTTTGCCAAAATTGACTTTGTGCTTCCGGAAGTTGAACTTCTAGAAAAAGGCCCTATTAATGATACGGTTCTAGGGTTTGTGTACAAGACAAAGAAGACAAACAAAAAGGACTTTTTCTGAGTCCTTGACAAACACCTGATTCCTACCAAAGCCCTCAAGAAGTTCATCAGCCGTGCGACCAAGTCTGAAGCTCCAGAGCAAGTAAAAGCAAAGTTTATGAGTCAGCTGACCTGGTACATTGAAGTCCGAGAATGGTTATTCCGAGCCTACACGTTCATCAAAGAAGAAGCGATCTAAGCTGACTTGATTGCTAAGTTCACTTAGGGGAGATTGTTGGAACCTGAAAGTGAACCTCTAGCAATCCCAAATCAATTCCGAAGTCAAGCTGGTTCCGAAGTGAAGTGTGCTCCGGAATTCCTTTGTGTCCGGACCTGAAGTCAGATGGTGAAGTAAAGATAGAGTGAAGGCATTCCGGAATGGATTTTGTGTCCGGAATGCTTGCTGTTCCGAAATCCATATTTTGTCTTTATGCATTAAATGCATTTGTCTTTTGTTTGATTTAACTTGTCATAGGACTTAGCTTTATTTGTCAACACGGATATTCAGAGTGTCAGATTTAACTCTTTTATCCAGTCCCATGTTTGTAATTGGTTAGTACCATGTTTCATGTACTCCTATTTATAGGAGCATTCAATGTTAAATCATCAGACAGATTGTTCAAACTTTTTTAGCAATATCTCATTCACTTCACTCTCTTTACAACATTCTCTTTGTTCTTCATTTATTATCTTTACCTTGATCTTCATTCTCGTTCTTCATTTATGGCTTGATCATTTGTTAAATACTTTAGCTCAGACTTGACTGGTCTATCCAGACTTGACTGGAATATTTATTAGCAAGCAGACATTGATCTTAAAGTATTAACTCAAGGTTTGAGTTTTCAAACCTTGTCCCTGCGCATCAGATCAATCTTGTTCTCTCAGTTACTGCATTTTTTAATTGTTTATTCTTGTGTTTCGCTTTGCATGTTTTACTTCCTGAATAATTTGATTATTCGAAACTCCACATTCGCTCATACTTTCGGAAGTAAGTAGTGAATCAAGACTGTCATAAATTGAATTGTAGATTGTCTATAGGAGTTAGACATTGCAATATGATTTGCTACAATGTTCACGAGTACTTAGAAAATGGGGATTTTGAGTATTCGATAAACCCACGCTCATAGAATTACTTCATGGATTGTATTACGAGTAATACTGAGACGGTAATATATTTTATTCTTAAAATGGAAATATATAAGTTGTAATTTACAAGTAGGTTTGTGCATTGGTGTTACAAAAACGTATCAGTAACGTGATGTCATGCATGATTTGATGAGTAAAAGATACAAGCATATAATTCAAATTTTATTCGTTCCTTTTTCCCTAACAGGAAAAGCGATATCTTTAGGCCCCTTGGTGATTTGGTGTTGACATTATAGTGTTGGGCCCAACTAGGACTGAATTGACGTGTTTAGATAATAGTCTAATGAGGTCATCACGAATCAGGAAATTGGAAAACAGATTTTTGGACAAGAGATTGATTGTTATCCATATCTCATGTCCATATGATATCTTGAAGAACGTAGGAATATTTGATCACTTATTTTAGGGCCGATGTTTGATCACATCAGAGTCTGGCAGTTGCTTGGGAAAGCACACTTTGCTGTTTAATATAGAAGTTATAATTGCAATTGTAGTTACAGACTTATCCAAGTGGGAGACTATTGGATTAGGTGTCTAAGTCAATAAATAAATTGGTGTATACCTGAATTAAAAGCAAAGACCTTTTGGTTGCCCTCAAAACTAGTAATTGACTAGAATGACTTTTGTAGAGAGAGGCTGATTTATTGATTTATTATGTGATTAATAAATGGCAATAAATAATTTGGTAATATATTAATATATTAATTATAAATAGTATTATTTAATTAATAATTAATTAGAAATTAATTTGAATTAATTTTAGGATTAATTGGATTAATTAAAAATGCAAGGATTTAAGCTGTAATTGTTTAATAGTTGAACAAGAAGGTATTCCAGAACCTTCTTAAGCCTTGGATGGTTTTAGGTGGCTTATTAGGGTTTCTGGAATATTCCTTAAGGATAATTAGGTAGTTGGATAGTTACCTAACTTGAAATATTAATATTGTATTTAAATTAGAGTTTTCAAGGCTCCTTGTGTCAGCTATAAATAGAGTCCTTTGGCTCCTTATTTTCGGCCACCACACATACCAAAGGAATAGCCGAAAATCTCATCCCCTCTCCTCTCTCCTCAAGTGTTCTAATTGCTAGGGGTTGGATACAAACCATCAGATGCATTAGATTTTTAGTGCTTGCTTTCTAAGAGCTTTTTGAAGAAGGATTTGGTTTATTATTTGCAATAATAACCAAGAGGTATGTAAAACCTAATCCCTTGTAATTTTCGATTATAGAAGGGTTTACTTAGGGTTCTTGATGTTTATAGATTGTTGCTATCAATAGAGAAAACTTAGATCCAAATAGGTTGCATGTGAACTTAAGGGTTGAGTTTTTCCGACACATGCTTAAATTATAACCTATAAAACTCATCAAGTCTTTCATGCAAGAGTCACAAAGACAGCCTAGCATCCTACACAGTATAGTGAGAAGACTCACCTCACAGTCACAATCAAAAAACCACCACTCGAAAAGTCCAGAAACCGGCACTACAACCCACTTATCGAAATACCTAAGGTCAAACTGTAGTCCACACTCTAAGACTAGCAGTTTGACCAAAAGTCAAACAAGTCAAAAAGTCAACGGTCAAAGTCAACTTCAGTTGAACTCCACGTCGTGGTCTACCCATGGCCACGTCGTGGCAATATCAAGACAATACAGTCGCAGATCCCTTCCTTCCCCACGGCGTGGCAGCCAACTCACCATGTCGTGGCCATTGTCTATGGACAACTTAATGGATTGAGTTCTCAATCCGTTAAGCCCTAAACTCATACTTTCCAAAAGGCTTCTTGGGACCCTAATGGTCCATACAAGTCCATACTTCATGGACATGCATGTCCAATGCATGTCTTTCTCTCATCTAGGTCAAAAATGGTAGAAACGGGGTCAAAACCCCATGTAAGGCTTTCAACACTCACTTAAATTCTAGATACATAAGGTATGATGCTCTTGGGACTCTAGAGAGCGAAAAAGTCGCTAACTTTATGCCATTCAACCACTCCAACCAAAACCAAGGACCAAAATAAGCTAAAATGACCTAGATCTTTAAGGAAGAAACCAACAAGATGAAAGCTTGAGGACTTACAAAGAGTCCAGAGGATGCACACAAGGATGGAGATGGGTTGGTTGCTGGATCTATGCACCAAACTTCCTCCTTCTTCCTTCAAAATCTCCAAAACTTGCAAAATGAGATCCAAAAGCTTCAAGGAGGCTAGGGTTTCATTTTGGTAAGTTGGAGGCTGAGGAGAATGCCCTAAACTTTGAGTTAGAGGTTTTAAATACGGAAGAAACTCTAAAAATCGTGGGCTTGGGCTGCAACAGCCACCACGTCGTGGCAACCCCCTTGCTACGTCGTGGCGCTCATCAGAAATGCACGTTTCATAAAAGTCATGTCAAGTCGTGGCAAATATTTTTCCACAAAAACCATATATTTGACTCATTCAGGTTACCAACTCATCCATCCTGAGAAACGGGTGTTACACATATATGCGGAAAAAAAAACAATAGCACGCAAACATATAAGTTGTTTTAAAACGTTCATTAATCAATTTTTTCATATTCATATGTATATGCATATGCACATACATATGTATGCATATCCACGTACGTAACAAAAAATGTTTTTTTCTCAAAAAAAAATTGAGACGCTTCTCTTAGATACATTATAGGTAGGGCTGGCAATTCTCGACACGACCCGCGACACGACCCGCAACACGACACGAAATAAATGGGTTTGGTTTGAGTTTTTCAACCCGCCAACCCGCCAACCTGTTTATTAAACGGGTCATATATGGGTTTCTCAAAAAATAAACGGGTTGACCCGCCAACCCGTTTATATTTTTAATAAAAAAAAATTATATTTTATTTTTAAATGTATTTATGTATCAAATATTAATATTTAATAAGTATTATATAATATATACCATTGATTCATAGACCACTTGAATTATCTATGTTTTTATTAATGTTTAGTTTGAATATGTTTGTATTAATGTTTAGTTTGAATATGTTTCTATGAATATTTTTAATTTTCATTTGGATGTTTAAGACTTAAGTGTCTAAAATTCGGATATGTTTGCATCAACCATCAAGAATTTAATCATGTTTAATTGTCATTTTTATTTATGGAATCTGACCCACGAACCCAAATCTGATTCACGAACCCGCCAACCTGTGAACCCGTATAAATAAATGGGTTGGCGGGTCATATATGGGTTTTTGTTCTAAACCCGTCAACCCGTGACCCGCCAACTCGTGACCTGTATATTTAAATGGGTCGTGTTTGGGTTGGCATATTTTGACACGCCAACCCGCGACACGCCAACCCGAACACGACACGATTGCCAGACCTATTATAGGTAATTTTAATTTTTGTTTTTTTTTGGAAAAATGCTAGTGTAAGTTGAAATGGCCCTTTGTTTATCCCCGTATGTGATGTTTTGGGTTGGTTTGTATTCTGGTTAGTATTTGGCATTTTGTTATTAGTTTCTGTCCACGTGCCTTCATGTCCAGTTCCACCGCCAATCTAAACCAATAGAGATTGGATTGGTGTCGATCGGTGTACTTTCCCAACAAAAGTCCTGATTCTATCAAATCCTTCCATCAAATCCGACTGCTCCATCGCTTACTCCACCACCGCCTCAAGTCGTCGATAACCTCAACTTCACCGTCATTGCTTCGTTTCGATCCGAAAACTTTTTTCTCTATTCTTCCAATTTCTTGGTTCTATGCGCAACGTCTTCCTCTTCAGAAAGGAAAGCCATCGCAGTAAACCTGGGTTACCATCTACCGCTTTAATCGTCTGAACTTCACTATTGTTCCTCTATACCTCTCTCAAAACGTGAATCCATCACCCGTCGACAATTAACAGGTTTACCTCTTAAATTACCATCTTCTCATGTTTGGTTTCCCTAATCTCTTTTTAATTTCTACTACGCTTGGATACGAGAGGTTGACATAAGGGGTTTGAAGACGTCGATTGCTGTTGAACACACTCAATTTTGCCGCCACCCTCCTCATCGCCACATCCGGTCATTTCCACCACAGGTATGTGTTTCGTTATATATATATATATATATATATATATATATATATATATATATATATATATATATATATATATATATATAGAGAGAGAGAGAGAGAGAGAGAGAAGTAAGTTCAAATAAAAATAGTAAATAGTGTGAGAACGTAAAAACACTATGTTTATGTTATTATTCTGTAATGAATTTTGTATATGTGTATTGTTGAAGTAATTCTAATATAAATATTAACTTTCGATTAGTCATATATTCGTTACAATGTTATTATTCTATTATAAATTTATATATGTGCATTTTTGTAGTAAATTTTAATTTTAATTTTAACCTTTGACTATTCATTTATTCTTTGCTAAATAATGACATAAAGTTGTCGATACAAAATTCATTGCAGAATAATAACATAAAAAAGTGTTTTTACGTTCTCACACTATTTACTGTTTTTATTTGAACTGTCCCCTATATATATATATATATATATATATATATATATATATATATATATATATATATATATATATATATATATATATATATATATATATATATATATATATATATATATATATATATAAAGTAATTTCTCCACCGATTGCAAAGCAAACGTCCCCAGTACCTTAGGTATTGTTCCTAACAATGGTCCTTCTTTAATATCTATATATAAGATATAAGAAAGTTAAATATCTCGTTGTATATATTTTGGTTTCAGTTAATGGTTTCAATTAATGTTAAATACACATAACAATATATTTTTGGTCAATTTTGACCATTTTTTTTATTTTTAATTTAAAAAAATAATGATTAATTAAATATGTAGAGTTTCGCCCAATTTAGACCGTATACCTCGTTTTACAACAATTAACTACATAGTTTACTTCATTAATCCTCCAATTAAACCTTTAGATTTATAATAATTTTGAAAAGAAAAAAAACACTCATAATTTTAAATGTCATTTTATGAAATTATATATATATATATATATATATATATACTAATAAAAGAGTAGTTCTTTTGTCATGTATTACCCTATTAGGCATCCTAATTAATGTCATACCACTTGTCAACCTATTAATTCTCCATTTTAAAATTTAAAATTTAAATTTCCCATTCTAATTACATTAAATTAATAACATTAGAATAAAAAATAAAATAAAATTAATATAGATTATAAGGTGATATATTTTCACATATTTATTTGAATCAGGGATTATAATTTTACATAACTATATATATATATATATATATATATATATATATATATATATATATCTTAATAAATAATTTATTTAAAATAAATAATTAATAATTTTGAATTTTTAGTATGAAAGTTTAATTAATTTTGTAACTGTAGTTCCCACGGTTATAAACTAGTATTCTAATAAAAGAATAGTTTTATTTTCCTTTTTCCACGTATCATCCAATTAGGTTTCTTAATTAATGTCATGTCACTTTTCAACCTATTGATTCTCCATTTCAAATTTTAAATTTCAAATTTTCCACTCTAATTAAATTAAAATAAAAATTTGAATAAAATTAATACAGATTATAGGGTGATATAATTTCACGTATTTATTTAAATCAACGATTATAATTTTATATAACTAAAAATTATCTCTTAATTAATAATTTATTTAAAATAATTGATTAATAATTTTAAGTTTTTAGTATAAAAGTTTAATTAATTTTGTAATCGTGGTTCTCACGGGTTATATATATATATATATATATATATATATATATATATATATATATATATATATATATATAACCTCTAATTATTGTGTGAATGTATGACCGATTCTAAACCAATTGTTTGTTAACGATAATTTCGGAAATTTGTTAATTAAATTGCTTATTATCTAATATAAAATCCCTAGATTTGTGGTAACTGATTGTTGATTCAGGCCTATAATTATTGTAGGGAACCTACAAACCATCTAAAACTAATGTAGTGCAAACTCTTGTTGTCGTCCACCACCACAATATGTACCGACAACGACGGAGCAAGAGGAGGGGCAAGTGGTTGATTTGCATTTTCTCCCTTTCAACAACCGAATTTCATATGAAGGTGGGAGCAATTCCTTTGTTAAAACGAATTCAACTCAAACTATTCAAGCCGCAAACAGATACAAATAGGTTATCATCTGTTTCAATGGAGTTAAACCTCAAATCTCATCGCTCTAATATCTTAATCAGATAAAGTGTTTTTTTTCAATTTTCGATAATTTATGGCTAGTATGTTCGATCTTTTTCCTTTTGGATCGTATTGCCAAGCGTGAGGCCTGATTCTAGGGGAATTTAAGATTGTTGCTTAATTTTTTATCTGTTTTTTTAATATATTAAATATTCAATAATCAGTCCTCAATTGTTGATTTATCGGCCAATTGGTTGTTTATTCATTACTGTTACTCACAATTGTTGATTACAACATAACTAGTAGTTGTTAATGTATATATAATTTAATTAATTAACTTCATTTTGCTCTGATCACACTTCACAGTCGTTGATGTACTTGCTTAGTTGCTTAATTTGTTCGATTCTTGAATTCTTTGGCTTAATGGTTTTGCTGCTTAGTTGTTTAATTTGTTTAATTCGTTAATTGTTTGTTCCTTAATCCTTGACTTTTTTGCAATGTTTCTGCATCAAAGTGTTGACTTGTTTTGGTTTTGGTTGTTTACTATGTGCATTTCTAACTTATATGAAGTTGATACTGCAATTTCTAATAGTAGTTCTATTTACGTATCAGGACAAATGAAACAAAAAACGAGAGAACAATTCTTTTAGAATGCCCATTCCTTTATATCTTCATACTTGCAAAAGAATGGGGGAGGGGTTGAGTTCAAGTATGCTCATTCTTTTAGAATGATCATTCTTTCGGAATGGTCATTCCGGATTTGTGAATTGTATCATGGGAAAAGTAGTTTTTTATGATATAAACCTTCTTTCTAATTAAAAATATATAATCTTTGTACCAAATGTTCTAACTTTTCTCTTTCTTATATATAGGAGGAAAACAAAAGTCTTCATTGAATTATTTATTGATTTATGTTCAAACGTGAAGAGGTAAAGATAGAAGCATGGAAAAACCATAAAAAACACAGACAAAATCTTTAAAAATGATGATAGATTCTTAAAGAATATAATATATATAGTGACAGATTCTTAAAGAATGTAGTGTAGAAGGTGGTGTATATTCTTCAAAATGTTGTAAATATTCTTCTTTTATGTTATAAAAATGGTTTTCTTATGTTATAAAAATGATTCTTATTTTTTTATAATATATTCTTGATTATATTGCAATACATTTTTCTTAAAGAATTTTAATTCTAAAAATAATATTGAAATGAAATAGTATTCTTTAAGAATGAAAGAATGAAATAATGAAAATATGTATTCATATATGTTTGCATGACGTTGTATTCTAATAAAAAATGATTTTATTTGAATGTGTTGAATAAAATATAAATTTTGATTTGACTTTTATTAATTAATTTAACTTAGTTGCCTAAAATATAGGTGTTTTTTCATTTCTCTCACGGTTTCGCTTAATAAAATATCATACTTTCTATTATAATTAATTAAGTGTAATTATATAGTAATTGTTAGTCCATGTTAGTAGCATATACCCTAAGATTACATCAATTCATTCTATTCATCTAATGGTCAGAATTTAGTCACACATTCATACAATAATTGTGATTCACTTTTGATTATAACTATATATATATATATATATATATATATATATATATATATATATATATATATATATATATATATATATATATATCATGGTTGCAGAAATCGGGATTAATTGGTAATTAATCGTGGATTAATCGTTTAGCGTTCTCTAACCGTCGACGATTAGGGTATTAATAGGAAATTTAGGATTAATCGGGTTTGGCGGGATTAATCGGTCAACAAAAGTCAAAAAAGTCAAAAAAATTTAAAAAAAAAATTCAAAAAATCAATTTTTTTTAATCCAAAATTTTCAAAATTTCAAATATTATAACAAAATGTTCATAGTTTCCTATTTTCAAATTTTAAAATTACAAATTTTCTTATTTTCTAATTTTGAAGTACTTGCTTTACTTAAGATATATTAATATTTAATTAATTTTAATATTTTATTAATAATCTATGGTCTCCGATTAATCCCCGCCAAGACCGATTAATCCTTTAACACCAGTCAACCGTCAAGCTACCGTCGAACGATTTTTACAACCTTTATATATATATATATATATATATATATATATATATATATATATATATATATATATATATATAAGTTGGTTTCGTTGAGATTCTGAAAAAATGGAGATATTGAGATTCAACCTCAACCATATATTTATCATTTGCCACTCTAGCGTTCCAGTGTACTGATATGGAGGAAGAATTATAATCATAAATGAATATACAGTGATGACCGTTCCTTTTTCCCCACCACCACAATCACCACCCTCACCACATCGGCCACCAACCGACCCCACCACTACCACCTCCGTCATCTCTGTCACCAACTTCCATAATCATATATGATTAATCACTTTGTGAACATACATATATGTAATAATTTATGATTAGGCATATATGTATAAACATGTATAATCATATATGATTATACATTTCCACCGTATAATCATTTGTGATTAGGCATTATCCTACCGTGTCGGTATGCTGGAGCGTTAAAGCGAAAATTGGGAAATACTAGTATGTGGCTGGGGTTGAATCTCAAGATCTCTATTTTTTTAGAATCTCAACGGAACCGTTCCTCCTCTCTCTCTCTCTCTCTCTCTCGCTATATATATATATATATATATATATATATATATATATATATATATATATATATATATATATATATATAGTGATATGTGCTCCGAGCTTAACACCGTCTTGTGGTGGTTCCGTATGAGTTAAGCCCTATAATCACAACAATAAAGAAGCGACGTCAGTCGACGTCCAGGAGGTGGTCCCGAGACGAAGCTCTGACGGTTAGTTAGTCTGAGTGTGTATGTGAGAATGCAAAGATTAGGGTTTTAGGCTTTTAGCTGTTAGGAAGTGATCCCTTCCTCTAAAGGAGAAAGATTCCTTTTATACATGTCATCCGTTGAGCATGATTCCAATGGTTTCCATTGTCCCGTCTGGGTCAACAGGACGTGGAGGAGTCCCATTAGTGAATCGTGCATCACTAGTAGTAATCCTCTCTGCTATCGGTGTAGAGGGAATAAAGGATAATGCTCTATTCATTACACTTGTCGCCCCAGGGTGTGGTCAATTATGTTTTGGCTTATTATAGACCGGAGATGGTTGTTTAGAGTTGGACCTGGGCGCGAGAACGCCAAGCACCGGAGTCCTAGCGCGAGGCCGCGATGGCGAGGGAGAGAGTCTGAAACTAGGTTGGTTAGCGACTGTTAGATAGGTCATCCTAAAGATAGCAATTATGTTATCTTTAACGTATTCCTAGAAGGATACGTTAACAATATATATATATATATATATATATATATATATATATATATATATATATATATATATATATATATATATATATATATATATATAGGGGAGAGTTCTATGGGAAAATGCATTATTAGGACAACATATGTCGGAACAAATGAAAACATGACAACATATCAGTAAGATTAACTACATAAATAACTTCTACACTACATTACTTATGAATAAAGAATTGGACATATGTCACTTGATCATTGGTTCCAGCATATATTGTCGTAATTATGCATTTCTATTGAACATACCTCTATATATATATATATATATATATATATATATATATATATATATATATATATATATATATATATATATATATATATATATATATATGGGAAAAGTGAATATACCCTTAAGGGTATATAAGCTTACGTACCCAAACTCATAATAATACGTCGTTTTGTTTGATATATTCATTATAATATTGTTAAACTTCAATCCTTAACTTGATTTATATTCAATATTTTTAAAATTTCACTATTATCTTCCTCTTACATCACATCTTTTTGTCGAACACTTACTAGGCTATATATATTATTGTTGAAAATGACAATTATGTAAGAGGAAGATAAATATGAAATTTATAAAAATCTTTGAAGTAATTCAAGTTAGAAGTTGAATTATAAGAACATTGGATGATTACAATGTTTATATATGATACAAAACGATGTAGTATGGTGAGTTTGGGTACCTAAGCTTATATACCCTTAAGGGTATATTCACTTTTCCCTATCTATATATATATATATATATATATATATATATATATATATATATATATATATATATATACACACACACATGAAGTGATTCAAATAACAACCAAAAATGGCTAAGAACCTTATAAACCAATTTTTAAAGTTTTTCATTAAGGGCGTTTTAGACAAAATCAAATATTAATATTACATAAAGAAAATCCCCCTTTTCCCTCATTTACAAGCTACCACCTACCTTCGTTGGACCATCATCGGAACAACATAGGACCATTATCGAAACGTCTCTGGACTATCACCAATTTTAACATCATTTTTCTAGTCGTATACACAGCTTAGTAGAACAAACAAATCTCATTTTTCTTGTAATAATTTTAAACACCTACTATTTTTTTTTTTGCAACTAAATGAACAAAAAATTAATAACAAATAGAAATATTCTTGACAAATTCAATTTTTTCCTAAGTTGTAGATATCATTAAAAATATATATTTTCTAAGACATTCAAAATTTAAAATATCATATTCACATCCTAATAAACATATTAATTCACTCATTCACAATTTAAAAAAAAAACAAATTCACAAACTTAATACAGTCCATTTTACACTAGTTTACAAAGTCAGAGAAATCAAACCCAAACTCTACCACCAACATCACCAATTACTACACGCCGCCACAAACCACATGTGCAACCATCGCAATCATCATTTCTTCCAAATAAGATTTGTATATAAAAGTGTGTATTGATAACTTAAATACTACATTCATACTTTAATAAACATATTAATTCACTCATTTAAAGATTAATGCAAAGCAATCATAAAACAAATACATTATTACATATATATATACAACACAAAAAATAAACATTTTTACAAGAAAATTAATACAAACATCTACACATAAATCATTCATATTTTAACATAAAATTCATAAAAAAAATCCATAGCTTGGTATAGTCAATTAACAATTTAAGTACACATAAAATTCACAGTCTAATATACAAAATTTATACATTTATAACCATATTTTCAACTTAAAGATTACATTTATACTTTTAGATTTAGAGCAAAGTGCTTCTTTCAAAGTTTATTTACACAATATTCACCGTTTAAATTTTACATAATTATTCAAAGTTAGAGAAAATCATATTTGTGTATAATGCTTCTTTCATATCATGTTTCTGGAGCAAATACAAAATTAATAAAAAAAATCACCACTTAATACAACCACTTTACAACTTAATACAATCAATTCATTGTTTAATACATAAAATTAACAGCTTACTACAGTTAATTTATAGTTTAGTACACAAAATCACAGTTTAATACACAAAATTTATACATTTATAACCATATTCTCAACTTAAAACTTCCATTTAAACCTTTAGATCTGGAGCCCTATGATTCTTTCAAAGTTTATTTACACAATATTCACAGTTTAAATTTTACATACTTTATTCAAATTAGAGAAAATCATATTTGTGTATAATGTTTCTTTCATTTCATATTTCATAAGTAAACACAAAATTCATAAAAAAAAAGAAAAAAATCACAACTTAATACAGTCAATTTACAACTTAATACAATCAATTCACAGTTAATATATAAAATTCACAACTTAATATAATAAATTTATAGTTTAATATAAACAGTTGATATTAATTTCTTACGGTATGTTTATATCAGGAAATGTTATGATCTAAGTCATCTCCTTTTTGTTTTTACAGTATCCTAAAAAAGCATAATCATAAATATCTGTTGTAAAATATTTTATATATCTTACTTAACCAAATTCATTATCAAAATTTGTTCGCCACTAAAGTTAGACATAATTATCTAGTCCATATAATAAAATTTATTAGAATGCATATTAAGTTATTAACTAATTAATCTTTAAAAAATAATTCCAAACTATATAGTGAATAATATATCACCTATTATTTTAATTAATTAACTAGAACCAATAGTGAAATCAATTGATTTATAAACACTTAACAAATACCAAGTAATCAAAAGACTCCATGAATTGTTTTTATCTTATTTCTTTTAATCCATTTCTAGGCCTAACCCACTAAAATCGAGTCTATCACTAAAACAATAAGGGTTAGCCCATTGTGAGACACAGTATGTGACCTAAATTCAGGAAGTTAATTCACGGTTTAAGATGTTACCTCATTTCCATCAGTTTCTGGCTACTCCTTATTTACATGATTGTACACTTTCGACGTCTTCATTACATCGACCACCACTATTGTACTCATTCTAGTCGAACTAGTAACCTCTTCGGAAAACCTCGACACAGAGAAACAATCAAGAACTTGTTGGATTCACAACTTGTTGGATTCACAACCCACCTGATGAACTCATATCTCTTATTTTCTTGTTACCGCTAGAAGGATCAAATCGATTAACTCAGTTTCGATTCTCATTAACTCAAGCTTCCTCGCCAGAGACTCCTTCACCAGTACTGGAGACTAACGCTAGAAAATTAAGTAGGTTATAGGGGACTTTCCACGCTATTTCCGGCGACGAAAATTGACCCATATACATGAGTATTGCACCTAATCCCGAAATCGTTGTGTCGCAATAAACCACAAAATCATCCATGCCCTCAGGAAGAGTGAGAATCGGGGCCTCACACAATCTCGGTCTCAACGTCTCGAAAGTTGCATGCAGGGCCGGTTCTGAGGATTCAAATGCCCAGGACGAGCCGAAAAAAAGGCCCTTAGAAGTCGGAAATTATGCATATTTTTGGCGATTTCTGCACATTTTAATCAATTTCTGGAAATTTTCTTGACTAAATATTGAATTGAATTGCAGAGAGAGAAATAAGAGGGAGTTGGATGTGAAGCAGAAGTCGGAATGAAGACCGAAGAACTGGAATGATGAAATACCTCATTTTAAGTCCAATTGACTTGAAATTTGAAACACAAGGTGTACTAACATATTCGAAGGTATTGGCATTGTTTTTTTTTTGGTCTTTAGATAATTCTAAGAGCGATAGAATTAACAATTTTGGGAAAAGGACCAAAATGCCCTTTTGTCCAAAAATTACCAAAACCCAGCCAAAAAAACCCCATTCAAGTCATTCAACATTCTAATAATGATTTAATTATACACTAAACATGAAGTGATAATGATTCAACATTCTGATTTCTGTTATAATCTATTAATCTGATTCAACATTCAATATAACTTCAAAATTTCAATATGGAGTCATTAACTATAATCTGAATTCTGATAAAGTGAATAAATGATAAACTGTCAAATTGATAATGATTCAAGTTCAACAATCAACATTCTGATTTTTGTATCTGATAATCTATTCATTCAACTATTCAAGTATTAACTATAAATTATTCAATTATAAACTGAAAAACTAATGATCAATTGATCATGGTAGGTGTTGACTATTGAATCATTGTTGATAATGGATTACCTGATAATGACTGATTCTATGAGTGATTCAAATGACTGAGTAATCGACCCTAAACCCTTCACCCTCATTGTTGTTCGATGAAGACTGAGCCCTGAATATCACTATAAATCGCTTCTTCTATTCTGCTGCGGTTTGCCAATCGTTGTTCTGTTGCTTCTGTTCTTGCGTTTGGACTACGATGGCAATTGATCTGGACTATCTCTGAATTTAGATTTGTGCTAAAACTGAATATACTAAAAAAAATTTGGGCCCCTTGAAAAAAGGGCCCTGTGCACATGCCCACATTGCACACCCTTATCACCGGCCATGGTTGCATGTTGATCAAGCCCCCAACGGAAAGTGACACTCTTCTTTGTCAAGCGGGTCAATGACACTGCAATCTTGGAGAAATATTGAATAAATTTCCGATAATAACCCGCCAGGCCAAGAAAACTATGAATCTCAGATGATGTCCTCGAAACCTCCCATCGCATCACCACCTCAATCTTGGTCGGATCGACCAATATACCCTTCTGGTTGACGATGTGGCCCAAGAACCGCACCTCACGCAACCAGAACGCACATTTGGAGAATTTGACATAAATCCTCTCTCTCCTCAGAGTCTCCAATACCTCCCGCAAATGCTCATCATGTTGTTTCTTGGTATTGGAGTAGAACAGAATATCGTCAATAAACACAATCACTGATCGATCCAACGTCGGCCCGCACACCTGATTCATGAGATCCATGAATGTTGTTGGTGCGTTGGTGAGCCCGAAAGGCATCACCACAAACTCGTAATGACCATAACGAGTCATGAAGGCCAACTTCTGCACATCATCGTCTCTGGCCCTCATTTAATGGTATCCCGGCCGTAAATCAATCTTAGAGAACCAAGATGCACCGTAAAGCTGGTCAAATAAATTATCGACCTCGGTAGCGGATAACAGTTCTTCATCGTTAACTTATTTAACTCTCGGTAGTCAATGCACATCCTATATGAATCGTCCTTATTTTGCACGAACATGATCGGTGCTCCCCATGGCGAATTACTCGACCTAATAAACCCCTTGTCTAGCAGCTCCTGCAACTGCATAGACAACTCCTGCATCTCTGGAGGGGCTAACCGATATAGTGCCTTGGCTATTAGAGTCACACCAGGAACAAATCAATCTGGAATGCAACCTGCCTCTCAGGAGGCACTCCAGGTAAATCCTCAAGAAACACGTCAGGAAAATCTCAAACAATGGGCACATCGCCCACGGTCGTTGCCCCCTCCACGCGAGTATCCGCCACATAGGCCAGGAATCTAGAACAACCATGTTGATGATATCTCCTAGCTCTCTCAGCTGAACAGAGAACTGGCCCCCGCTGAGTACCATCACCATGAATAACCAGTTCTCCCCCACTTGGGGTTCAAACTCTCACCAACTAGCGCTCACAATCAATCACAACCTCGTTGGGGCCCAACCAATCCATCCCCATAATCACCTTCGAATCTCGTAGAGGAATCGGAACCAGATCGATAGAATATCTCTCGCTAAACATATTCAGGACACATCCTCGATAAACCCCCAAAGCACTCACTGAACGATCATCTGCAATCTCTACCTCAAAGGACAGTCCAAAATTTCAGGAGCATCACTAAACTTCTTGCTGAGCGCAAGAGATACAAAAGATCGGGTAGCACCCGAATCGAACAGTTAATTAGAAATCATACCATTTACTAAGAAATTCCCTATACATAATCAGATAAAACATAAGCATAAATAAAGAAAGCAATATATGATAAAGTAAGGAAACATACCAATGACCACATCAGGTGTTGTCCGTGCCTCATCGGCTGTCAACTGGAATGCCCAGATCTTCACCATGGGAGTCTCTGCCTTTCCCTGATGGTCGTCGGTAATCCTCAGTGTGGCTAGCGCAGGCACCGCCACCACTCCTCCTGTCAATCCAGGGCACTCGGCCTTCTTGTGGCTCGTCTGATTGCAATGGATACAAATCAGACTCGAAATCTGGGGACAATCCCTGCTCATGTGACCAGTTTTTCCGCACCTGTAGTAGCCCAAACCACTGACTCGACCCGCCCATCATGCAGTTTCTTGCACTTGCCGATCAGCTTCGGCCATGTTGGCTTCTAGATCGCGAGTCAAACACCGTGGGCTTTTTTCCAAAGCTCTCCACTGATTGAACTTGAACCAGCTTCCAATTCTTAAGATGCTCCAAATCAATCTCCCGTTTCCGGACCCTAGAGATCATATCCTCCAGGGTTTTGCAACCCGACAAACTCACAAACTCACGGATGTCATTTCTCAACATATCATGGTATCTCGTCTTCTTCATCTCCTCTTCCGCCACATACTGAGGAACCAACAAAGCTCTCTCTTGGAACTTGGCGGTGATCTCCACCACAGTCTCAGTAGTCAAGCGAAGGTCCTGGAACTCCCTCGTCGGTTGCTGCACCTCAATCACAGATGCACACTCAATTCGGAATCTCGACACAAAATCCTCCTATGTCATGGCCGCTACACCCGCAGAACCCACAACATGAGCAACCTCTTCCCACCAGTCGTGAGCTTGGTCCCTTAGAAAGCAGGATGGGAACCCCACCTTCGACCCCTCATGGAAGAAGCTTGTTCACTAAGAATTCTTCGTATCAACGATCCACCGGCGGCTGACAATGGGGTCCTTAGCCCCAAAGAACTACGAGGCTCCACAAGCCTTGAACTTCCTGAATGAGAGAGTTTGTGCCCCTAACTGCCAAGCTGCAATCTCGAGCCGAAAGCCCCGAGAAGCTCGTTCAGAAGCTCCATGATACCTTCCTTGATGGTTCCGAAGATAACTGGGGTAGCCTCCATAATACCGCGAGTAATCTCTGTTGTGATGAACTCGCGCAACAGCTCAGCGGTCGGTTCTATACCAGAGCCAGAACCAGAACCAGAAGCTCCTTCTCGAGTGGTCACCATACTGAAATACAACATGCAATTAACCAGGTTAAACTCGAGGGAATTCTTACTCAGCAAGCTCATTGGGATCTCCAAGATCGTCCTTGACTCGAGTATAGATCTTGTGCTTTAAGTAGTACGCGCCCAATACTACTTTCCACACCTATCTGTGCCTTCCTCAAGAATCCTCCCAAATCCTCTAAGCCATCTCACCAAAGCCAAAAATACACAATCCCTATGCTAAGCAGCATATAAATCCTATTATGGCACTCTCTATGCTCTCCTAAGAATCATCTACTCACCGACCTCTGCAACACTAAGAATCTCTACCAACATCGTTGGTTTCCTTATTCATGCAAATTATACATAAAATGGGACCACATAGACTGTCGAATCAATGATTCTACCCTAAGCCCACAACTAAACAAGGAACAGGAAATAATGTCAAACCAATCATTTTAGGGCTATATGATCCTAATCGTATACAGTTTTAAAGCATACACTTAGCAATTAACTGGTCCGATATAAATCACGAGTAATGCATAGCATCCAATCCCCCTAGGCTATAAGGCATCACACAAATAAAACAATTCTAGCATACAATTCCTGAAGGTATCATTAGCCCTACTCTAGCATGCAATTCACATAACAGTCATACTATTCATACTACATTGGTATGGGTATTTTGGGAATCACTTACTTGAGCTCGACTGATTGCACACATCATACCCCCTTTTCTTCATAAAATCTTTTTAGGAAAATCATTATTCTTTTGAAAAGATTATCAATTCCTCAGTTTGAGTTCTGGCACACCCGAGAGTGTGCCCGAATCTCTCAAACCAAGGCTCTGATACCAACTTGTAACATCTCTAAAATAGAGATAAAATTTTTCATTTTAAAATCATTAAATACATACATCAAGAGTACCAAAATCAATCACAATATAGTGTATCAAAATCATCACAATAAAATAATCATAAATGCATAATCATGAGGGGATGTTGTGCGATCATGGTGGGCCCCTCCCTTTCGAACTGGAAGTACCTGAAAATGTTAAACAACAAAACTGTAAGCATAAAACTTAGTGAGTTCCCTAAAATACCATATACCATATATACAATTTCCATGGGCTACACCCATGGTCTTTTCCGTTGAATGTCATGGGCTACTCCCAAGGTCTTACAACCAAGTTGTCACACCCCGGCCGACGGCGGAAATACCGCACTTGTGTGACGCCATCATGGTTCACAGTTATTGATTACATTGAACAGTATAACACAAATGTTATTTTTATATTACAAAATATATTACATATCGTACTAGGTTTTTAGAATACAAGAAACCAAAAATTACAAGTAGTGTTTAATCAGATAAGTACAATATAGATAAAAAGTGCTCCGACGATCCCATGAAGATTTTCCCAAAAGATTGATACTGCCGACTTTTATTTTCCTGAGATTACATGTGATTTTAAAATGTCAACATAAAGTTGGTGAGTTCACAGGTTTGTATATTTGTATTAACATACTTTTTACTCCAAATAATATTTTTATTGCATATAAGTATTTTCAAACTTATATTTGTATGTGTACTTTATTTCCAAAAGTACTTGTTCTATCGTATATAAGTATTTTCAACTTATATTAGCTTTTAAGCGTGATTATCAATGTTACATGAGTTCCCATAATCGAGTTATAGACGAGTTGTTGCCCCTCACGACGCTTCATCGGACGTCGTAGTGTTTAGTCAGTTATCACCTGTGACTTGACCATCGATGGTTGTAGCTAGCAACCGCAGGTGGGGTGTCAGCCCGTATAGATCTATACATAACTCTCCCGCTCACTTAAGATTTAACGATTATAGGTAGGAGACTTTACTAAGTATTACACTTAGGTGATGAATGTGTCTCATGTAAACCCTTGAATGAGTAGCGCTAAAAGTTGTAGTCTTGTAACTTTACGTGTTTATGTTTATCGGTTCATGTTATATAATTATAAAAATATTTTTATAATTATATCATTAAATAGTTTTGTAAAACTTATATATGCAGAGTAACAACAATGTGTAATAATTTATTCACAGATTAACGACAATGCATAATAAAATTTTATATTATGTGGGTATAGTAACGGCAATGCATAATATAATATTTTATATTATGTGGGCATAATAACGGCAATGCATAATATAGTTTTATATTATGTGGGCATAGTAACGACAATGCATAATATAGTTTTATATTATGTGGGCAGCATAACGACAATGTTTATTAAATTTTATATATGTAAACGACTGTTTTAACGGTAAACTGTTATAACGATATAAACAATTTATGATTTATATAAATAAATAATATAAAAAAACATGTATCCTCCCCCGAAATATGATAAAAAAGTTTAAAATGGGGCCGTGAAACTCACCTTCGTAGCGTGGTTTATGTAATAATAGATGTTGATAGAAAGATGGCCGAGACTAGAAAGGGTTGAACTTCAAGGTGGGAATGTTTTGTAAGAAAATCAACTGTATTTTGTATCGTGTAAACGTAAAGGAAAAGCTTCTATTTATACTACCATGTAAATATGGATATAGTTAAAAGAAATGCTACGTGTCACTTGAAGAGTTTCTACTGTACTTTGTTATACACGTGTGCATGTGACTCTTGAGTGGGTATTGCTTACTATGCAATCTACCCATCATAATTTCCATAGACTGGTACGTCATATACACACACACATATATATGTGTATATAAAGTGATAACGTCTTCTTTTTATTTTATTTTATTTATAATATTTATCAAATTAAATATTATATATAAATATAATAGTTAATTAATCTCATTAGAGATTTGCATATACGTACCATTTTCTCGGCCGCCATGTATCAACTATTATCTTTACTGTGCATGCATTATCTTATATTTATTTATTATTAGTCTATGATTATGAAGCTCAACTCCATGAATAAGAATATGGAGGATGTTATTATTATTGCTATAATTTATTTATATACATACACACGTTTTATTTAATCATTCATATATATTTTCTTTACTTTTTTTTTCACTTATGTTATATATATTTTTCCATGATAACTTTATAAAAATATGTTAACAGATTTAAAATCATTTATAATATTTGAAAAGGAAAATATTACCAAATATAGAATGAATATCATATTTTTATTATTTTATTTTTATTACAAATTAAGCCCACTACATCTAGTGTTCGTTACGTTTACAGGTGACGATCGTTGATTTAATTTGACGGTTGTCACATTCACCCCTCGTTAAGAGAATTTTGTCCCGAAATTTAGCTAGTAGACGGAATATTGTTGAATAGTTGGGGGTACTTTCTTTTCATTTGATCCTCGCGTTCCCAAGTAAACTCTGGTCCTCTTAGAGAGTTCCATCGCACCTTTACTATAGGAATACGACTTTGTTTTAATCGTTTGACTTCTCGATCCATGATTTCAACGGGTTCTTCTACAAAATTAAGTTTGGTATTGATTTGGATTTCGTCGAGTGGAATTGCAAGAGCATCATCGGATAAGCACTTCTTGAGGTTGGATACATGGAAAATGTCGTGTACATTGTTGAGTTCATGAGGTAATTTGAGTTGGTAGGCTACATGACTAATTCTTGCAAGAATATCAAAAGGTCCTATGTATCTTGGTTTAAGCTTTCCTCGTTTTCCGAACCTTATGACGCCCTTCCAAGGAGAGACTTTTAGCATAACTCGATCTCCGACTTGAAATTCTAGAGGTTTACGTCTCTTGTCGGCATAACTTTTCTGACGATCTCGTGCGGCCTTAATTTTATCACGTATCTGGACGATTTTCTCAGTCGTTTCATGTATGATTTCTGGACCAGTAAGTAGTGTATCGCCTACATGTTTCTTTGCTAGTTGGGTATCACCTAATTCTGCCCAACATATTGGTGATCGACACTTGCGTCCATATAGGGCTTCAAATGGTGCAACTTTAATGCTGGTGTGATAACTGTTATTGTATGAAAACTCAATTAGAGGAAGATGAGTATCCCATGTGCTTCCAAAGTTTATCACACACGCTCGGAGCATGTCTTCCAATGTCTGAATGGTCCTTTCACTTTGACCATCTGTTTGTGGATGATAAGCTGTGCTCATGTCAAGGCGTGTTCCCAAGGATTTGTGTAATGATTGCCAAAATCGTGAGGTGAATCTACTGTCTCTATCAGAGATGATAGAAATTGGCACCCCATGCAATTTGATAATTTCCTTGAGATAAGTTCGGGTCAACTTTTCCATCTTATCAGTTTCTTTGATTGGCAGGAAGTGGGTGGACTTAGTCAATCGATCAACTACAACCCAAATAGTGTCATAACCACTGGGTGTCTTGGGTAGTTTTGTTACGAAGTCCATTGTAATTTGTTTCCACTTCCACCATGGTATTTCTGGTTGTTGTAATAATCCGGAGGGTTTTTGGTACTCTGCTTTGACTTTAGCACAAGTCAAGCATTTGCTCACGTAAGTGGCAATCTCTGCTTTCATGTTTGGCCACCAATATTGCTTCTTCAAGTCTAGGTACATCTTGTCGGAGCCTGGATGAACGGAATACCTTGACTTGTGAGCCTCATCCATGACTAAGCTTCTGATGTCACCAAATTTTGGCGTCCAAATTCGGTCCATGAAACATCGAGTACCGTCATTCCTAAGCTTGAATTGTTTGTCCATTCCTCGCAGGCATTCATTAGTAATGTTTTCTTCTTCTAGAGCCCCTAGCTGAGCCTCTCTGATTTGAGAAGCCAGGCTCGACTGGATTGTAACTGTTAGTGCTTTGACCTTACGAGGCTTTATTCGTTCCTTCCTACTCAAGGCATCTGCTACAACGTTTGTCTTTCCAGGATGATAATGAATTTCACATTTGTAGTCATTCAACAACTCAATCCATCTTCTTTGTCTCATGTTGAGTTCCTTCTGATCGAAAATGTGTTGAAGACTCTTGTGATCTGTGTAAATGGTACACTTTGTACCATAGAGATAGTGTCGCCAAATCTTCAAGGCAAAAACTACAGCTCCCAGTTCTAAATCGTGGGTACTATAGTTGTTCTCATGTACCTTGAGTTTACGAGAAGTGTATGCAATAACTTTGTCTCTTTGCATCAATACACAACCCAACCCTTGGTGTGATGCATCGTAGTATACGACAAAATCATCTATCCCATCTGGGAGGGATAGGATTGGTGCACTACACAACATTTTCTTCAGTGTCTGGAACGCGAATTCTTGTTTGTCTCCCTAATCAAACTTCGTGTCTTTCTGTGTTAATGTTGTGAGTGTCTTGACTATTTTGGAGAAGTTTTCTATGAATCTCCGATAGTAGCCTGCGAGTCCAAGGAATTGGCGCACCTCTGTTGGCGTCTTTGGTGCTCCCCAATTCTTGATTGCCTCTATCTTGGTAGGATCGACATGAATTCCTTTGTTGCTGACCACATGCCCTAGAAAGTTTACTTCTCTAATCCAAAATTCACATTTAGAGAATTTGGCGTACAGCTTTTCCTTTCGTAGCAGTTCCAGGATTAATTGAAGGTGTTGCTCGTGTTCCTCCTTGGTTTGTCTCTCTTTCTTCCTCGGGCTCTTCATCCTCCCACTCAGAGAAATCAAATTCTTCCTCCGTGGGGTCTATCTCCTCATCAACCGACTCAGTCACTACATCAACAAACTCAGTCTCCTCCTCAACAGGCTCAGTCTCTACATCTACAGGCTCATCAGAACCTCCAGCTTGGTCTGAGGGATCGTCCTCCTCATAGGGTTCCTCGTCTGAGGTCAAAGGGGACAGTGGTACTGGAACCTCAGGAAGAGGAGAATCTTCGAGCTTAGGAGAGTGGGGCACTACCTGATCCTCCTCTGCCCATGGTATCGTCGTGCAATGATAGATGTTTATGAGAAATAGTGTGATGATCTATATACAAATAATCTTCAATTATAAGTATATAATAGATATTACTGGTATTTCCAGTGAATCCCCACAAAGTATATGTGACTCAGAACTAGGTCTCTAATCCAAACAATTCTCAAGAATTTAGATTGCCAACTAGAGTATCAAAGTATAGTCGTGCGTCGGTCAGACCATAATAAAACTTAGGTGCGCAAGCTAAGTCTAGTTATGGTTTGGTCGTTGTACTGTACCAACTTAGATAATGTATTTAGCCTAAACTCTTGAGTTTATGTTCCTATGGATTTTTGTTGCATGCTTCATCTATAAGTATAAGTATTTTCATCGAGGTTTGAGTTTATAAATAACTCTTATATCTGAAGTTTGTTTGTGTGTTTTATTAATTTTTATTTGGTACTTTAAGATTATCAAGTAAGGATAAGTCAATCAAGAAAATTCAGAGGGCGGGATTATTTCAGCGTATAGCTTTTCTGAAATCCAACGACCCATGACGACAAATCCATTTTAGACATTTCTCCCGTAACTAATTTACAGTAGTGTAATTAATACTTTTATTATTATATTTAAGGGATAAACTTAATCAGAGTAGTGAGTCTAAAGCTATAGTCGTAATTTCCCAAGAAAATACTAGTTCGCTATAGCCAATAACTCTGATACCAATCTGTCACACCCCGGCCGACGACGGAAATACCGCGCTTGTGTGACGCCATCATGGTTCACAGTTATTGATTACATTGAACAGTATAACACAAATGTTATTTTTATATTACAAAATATATTACATATCGTACTAGGTTTTTAGAATACAAGAAACCAAAAATTACAAGTAGTGTTTAATCAGATAAGTACAATATAGATAAAAAGTGCTCTGACGATCCCATGAAGATTTTCCCAAAAGATTGATACTGCCGACTTTTATTTTCCTGAGATTACATGTGATTTTAAAATGTCAACATAAAGTTGGTGAGTTCACAGGTTTGTATATTTGTATTAACATACTTTTTACTCCAAATAATATTTTTATTGCATATAAGTATTTTCAAACTTATATTTGTATGTGTACTTTATTTCCAAAAGTACTTGTTCTATCGTATATAAGTATTTTCAACTTATATTAGCTTTTAAGCGTGATTATCAATGTTACATGAGTTCCCATAATCGAGCTATAGACGAGTTGTTGCCCCTCACGACGCTTCATCGGACGTCGTAGTGTTTAGTCAGTTATCACCCGTGACTTGACCATCGATGGTTGTAGCTAGCAACCGCATGTGGGGTGTCAGCCCGTATAGATCTATACATAACTCTCCCGCTCACTTAAGATTTAACGATTATAGGTAGGGGACTTTACTAAGTATTACACTTAGGTGATGAATGTGTCTCATGTAAACCTTTGAAAAAGTAGCGCTAAAAGTTGTAGTCTTGTAACTTTACGTGTTTATGTTTATCGGTTCATGTTATATAATTATAAAAATATTTTTATAATTATATCATTAAATAGTTTTGTAAAACTTATATATGCAGAGTAACAACAATGTGTAATAATTTATTCACAGATTAACGACAATGCATAATAAAATTTTATATTATGTGGGTATAGTAACGGCAATGTATAATATAATATTTTATATTATGTGGGCATAATAACGGCAATGCATAATATAGTTTTATATTATGTGGGCATAGTAACGACAATGCATAATATAGTTTTATATTATGTGGGCAGCATAACGACAGTGTTTATTAAATTTTATATATGTAAACAACTGTTTTAACGGTAAACTGTTATAACGATTATGTAACTAAATTATAAGCGATATAAACAATTTATGATTTATATAAATAAATAATATAAAAAACATGTATCGTCCCCCGAAATATGATAAAAAAGTTTAAAATGGGGCCGTGAAACTCACCTTCGTAGCGTGGTTTATGTAATAATAGATGTTGATAGAAAGATGGCCGAGACTAGAAAGGGTTGAACTTAAAGGTGGGAATGTTTTATAAGAAAATCAATTGTACTTTGTATCGTGTAAACGTAAAGGAACAGCTTCTATTTATACTACCATGTAAATATGGATATAGTTAAAAGAAATGTTACGTGTCACTTGAAGAGTTTCTACTGTACTTTGTTATACACGTGTGCATGTGACTCTTGAGTGGGTATTGCTTAATATGCAATCTACCCACCATAATTTCCATAGACTGGTACGTCATATACACACACACAAATATATGTGTATATAAAGTGATAACGTCTTCTTTTTATGTTATTTTATTTATAATATTTATCAAATTAAATATTATATATAAATATAATAATTAATTAATCTCATTAGAGATTTGCATATATCTCCCATTTTCTCGGCCCCCATGTATCAACTATTATCTTTACTGTGCATGCATTATCTTATATTTATTTATTATTAGTATATGATTATGAAGCTCAACTCCATGAATAAGAATATGGAGGATGTTATTATTATTGCTATAATTTATTTATATACATACACACGTTTTATTTAATCATTCATATATATTTTCTTTACTTTTTTTTTCACTTATGTTATATATATTTTTCCATGATAACTTTATAAAAATATGTTAACAGATTTAAAATCATTTATAATATTTGAAAAGGAAAATATTACCAAATATAGAATGAATATCATATTTTTATTATTTTATTTTTATTACAAATTAAGCCCATTACATCTAGTGTTTGTTACGTTTACAGGTGACGATCGTTGACTTAATTTGACGGTTGTCACACAAGTGTCATGGGCTACCCCCATGGTCTTTCCTTGGAATGCCATGGGTTACCCCCATGGTCTAACATCCAAGTTTCACGGGCTACCCCCATGGTCTTTCATGCAATTTCTGTGGGCTACCCCCATGGTCTTTCATACAAATGCAACAGGCTACCTCCGGGGTCTTCCATGTAAGTATCACAAAGACAACTAACATCCTACACAATCTAGTAGGTCGGCATTGGTTCCTTCGACCCATAAGTACAGTGATAAGACTCACCAATCAAACTATAAACAATTGTCACCATTCTCATTGCCGATAAAACATATGATATATACCACCTGTACTGCCACACAAGGTAAACTCTTAGCTCTCCTTCCAAAATAAGGTGTTTGACCAAAAGTCAACTCAAGCCAAAAGTTGACTTCAATTGAATTTCCATGTCGTGGCCATCTTTGACCATGTCGTGGCCCACAAAATAACAAAACAAACGTTAAATCCCCAGTCGCCACGTCGTGGGCACTGGGTTCAAAACAACTTAATTGGTTAAGTCGTTTCCTTCGATTGCAAGAGCTCCAATACTCAGATCTGGTCCTATTTATGGTCTAGGTGGATAAAGTTTCCAACCTTTATCCCTTAGTACTCCCTAAGAGATCAAGATCCTAAACCCTAGGTCCAAAAAGGAAAAACATGACATAGACTTAATCATTAAGCACTTAATCTCGAAAATTTCAAGTCCATCAACTCCAGAAGAGTTTCTAACACCAAAACTAACCTAAAAGTTGGTGCTTTATAAACATGCATGTCTTGAGATCATATTAGGTCAAAAATAGGGACTATGACCAAAATCTCATGCATGGTTCAACCAATCCACCATACTTCAGATCCAAACCATTAATCACTCCCAATAACATACATATTCATAAAGTTGCAACATTTATTAGATCTCACCATCCCAACTAACAAGAACAAGAAGAAAATGGTACAAAAGTCAAGATCTAGCAACTTAGCAACATAAATGTGGAATCTTGGACACTTACAAATGTCCAAAAATGTGCTAGGAAGAGGAATGGGAACTTTCTTGATGATCATTGGCTTACTCCTTCTTTCTCCTTCCTTCAAAATCTCCCCAAAACACCAAAGTAAGCTTCAATAATAGAGGAATAGGAATTAGGGTTTCTTTAGAGTTAAGGAGGGTGGTGGAGGCTGAGGATGAGTAAACCCTAGCCTCCTCATTCCTTTAAATAGGGTGCAAAACCCGTAAAAATAGGGATTAAGACATCAGCAACGGCCACACCATGGCCTATACCTGCCACGCCGTGGCCGGTCAAAAGAAAACCCACGACCAAAAATGCCTCACCACACCGTGGCGATCATTCCTCATGCCGTGACGACTCTCAAAAAGCCGAAATTTAATAAAATAAAATGTACCTCTTGATTCGGATGTTACAACATAGGTCGACAAAGATGGTCGACGAAACTCAATCTGGAAGTCGATGTTGTTGTAGATCGAGCAGAGTGGGGGTGGAGATGAAGAATATGGAGTCATCAGAAAACGTAACGTCGTCGGAGAAGGTTACTTGGTTAGAGAAGGTAGCGTCATAAATCTGCGACTGTAAATAAAAAAGGTGAAGCCGTTAGAGAAGGTAATGTCATCGGAAAAGGTAGCGTTGTGCGGAGTTGATTGGCGGACATTGGTGGTGAGTGGATGTTGTCGATGGTAGAAGAAAGGAACGCATGGAGTTTTTGATCTTTTTGAGAATGAAGGATATCTCAGATCTAAAAAGTAGAAATGGTTGTATGTTTATGAAAATGGGATAAGATTTACACTTATTTACAATCATGCCATTGTTTTTAAAAAATAATTGAAAAAAATGTCTTTTATAACATTTATAAGCATTTATTAAGAAATTACAAATATAACCTTAATTATAAGCTAAAAATAATAGTTCTTACTTCTTAAAGTTCTTAATTTTTTTTCTCATTTGAGCTAATATATATATATATATATATATATATATATATATATATATATATATATATATATATATATATATATATGGGAAAAATAAATATACCCAACACTGTATATAAACTTAGGTACCCAAACTATCCATACTACGTCGTTTTCTATCATATATCTTGTAACGTCCCAAAAACTTAGAACCAAAAATTTTATTTTTATATTAAATAAACCATCAACCAAACATGTTTATCAAAACCATAAGGAAATCGGAGTATATCAATAAACATCAAAAAATACATTAGAGTCCAATAAAGCGGAAATCATGGTGTGTGCAATGCAATCATCCCGAGCTCTTCCCCTTCGAACCGGAAGTACCTGAAACATAAACTGAAATCCGTAAGCACAAAGCTTAGAGAGTTCCCTAATATACCGCATACCATACATATACGTCAGCTCAAGGATGTGTCGGGTCTATTTCACCCATGAGTCTATTTCAACTCATATGTCAGCTCAAGGCTATACCGAGTCTATTTCACCCCCGGGTCTATTTCACCCCCAAGTCTATTTCAACTCATATGTCAACACAAGGCTGTACTTGGTCTATTTCACCCCCACATACATATAGAAAACAGGCACACACGCATACAATCATACAGCGGGAGTAACAAAGACTCACCTCGATCTGCTGATAATCAAAAAGATGCTCGAGCGACTGGACCATAGAATCCCCGTGCTAACCAATCAAATACAACCTTAATTAATAATTGGTTCATAAACCATAATCGGGACTTTAATTTACTATCCCCGACTCTTAGGGTAAAAGACCATTTTACCCTTCCTCTTAATTGGCCCAATTAACCGTTGCCCAAACTCAATGACACTCAAATCTCAATAATGACCCAAATCCATAAAGACACTTAAGGCCCATTATTGGAACAAATCCAAAAAGGTCCAACTCACGAAGACTTGTGGCCCAACAAGAGTCCAAAAGTGGCCTGAAACCAAAAAGCCCAAAATGGCCCCTGATTGAGTACGTTTAGCGTACCACCTGGGTACGCCCATTGTACAACTTTACAACAAAGCGGTTTACGGGGCTTCAGCCGTGTACGTGCATCGTACACTAGAGTACACCCAACGTACGCCCCTGATTGCCAAATCCTCATTAAGCACTTAATGCTTTAAGACCAAATGTCCATTTTTCATATCCAGACCTTGGGGGATGTCTTAAACAATAAATTTACCAACTTGATGCCTTTGCGTCGCTCAAAGAGACTCAAACCCTAGATTTAGCATCATACTTTCACCAAATTAGCATTTACTCATGCATGGTTGTGTTGGATTAATGTCTAAGTCCATAACTATATTTGGTATGTACTTGACCCGACCCGACGTGGTCCATTTGGGTTGCACTTCACCGATACAATTTATATGGATAGTCTTTTGAGAATAGTATATTTATGATTTATATTAATATATTATAAGTTCTAATATATTAATATGGAATCATATTATTTAATTAGTATTGATCAAGAATTAATTTAGAATTAATTAAGTGATCAAAAAGAACTAATTAAATATGGACTCTTATATATATGGAATGGGCCAAGTTCATTTAGGTTGGGCTAAGCTTTCATGGATGGTCCATGGAGCTTTTAACCTATGGATCCTATGTAAATGAAAGGTGATGGGTATTAGGGTTTACATGGATGTAACCCTAATCCTCCATAATATATAAAGGGGTCCTTGGCTCACAAAATTGGACAAGTGTGTGAAAATAAGAGTGGGCCGATTTTAGTGTGCATACCTATTCTCTTAAGTTCTTCCAAGGTGTTTTGGTGATTTGTGATTCCATTTGAGGCTTCCACACTATTGGGGCTAAGCTCTTAAAGCTTGAAGACATCAAGCTACATCAAAAGGTATGTCATCTAACTAGAACTTTGTAGTATAGGTGCTTCATAATATGCTAGTTAGGATGAAACCTTGGAATATTTAATATTTGCATGTATAATAGAGAAAACATAGATCCAAGGTTTATAGGGTTGCATGTACACCATAGGAGTGTTAGAATGCTCAAAACCCAACAGTGGTATCAGAGACATGGGTTGTTTTCTGTTATATTGATGCAAATGTTTTATTTTCAAGTTGGAAAAAAAAAGGAAAAAAAAACATGTCGTTTGTCAAATTTTAAGATAATTACTTGTTTTTGTGAAAAACTAATTATTTGTAAAATTTGAATCATTTGCTATATGAGTTGAATTAGGTCAAATTTAGTAAAAGATAAAATGATATGATTATTTTATTAGTTTTAAAAGTTTGATCTAAAGAGTTTTTTGAAACCTCCATAATCTATGGATATGAAAAGGTTTTAAAAAAAAATTGATTCAAAGTTTTTTATGGAGTTACAAAACTTGGTCTTAATGTTTTAAAGAATTCCATAACTTGTTCTTAAGTTATGAAACATAAAAAGTTTCATCACAAAACAAGTATTTAAATCCATAAGTTATGGAATCCAAAAGTTTTCAAGAGTTACAAAACTTGCCCTCAAGTTTTGGAATTTGGAAAAAGTTTTTTATGATAAAAAAAAAGAATTGAATTCTAAAACTCTTGGGTTCATAACTTAAACAATTAATTAAATGGTTTTAATTTTGAATTTAATAATTGGAATTATGATGTTTTTATTGAATAATTCAATTAACTCTTATGGACTTTATTAATAGATAATTAAAGTGTTTAATTAAAAGAGAATTAATAATTTCATAATGACATGGTTTAAATTTAATTAAATTAAGAGTATAGTTTAATTAATAGATTAAACCACCAAGTATTTTAAATGTCTAAAATACACCCTTATACTATTATAATATTAAAAGTTTAATATATTATATGTATAAGAGCAAGTCGTCTTACCATTAGTAGGCCTCATTCACGAAGCCGGTCTATAAGGGGGTATAAGGTTACTGCCTATAAAATGGCAGTTTAATGGGTGTCCACTCTCACCCACCGCTTCCTTGACTGGTGGAGGGTCGTTAGCCGAACAGGTAGGACAAGGACTATAATTCTCCCTTCATTATAAGTATAATGATAAATACTAAGTAACTAAACACTTATAAATTCTCAATCTTAGTTACTTAGGAAAATGTGAATAAGGTGCTAATCCATGAAATTACACTTTGCACTTTGTTTAAACCGTTAGTGGAGCGTGTGTGGTTAACCGACACACTAACCTGGATTTAACAAAGTAGGCAAAGGGTAATTTAATATTTATCATAGTATCGGTGGAGCTCGTGTGGTTAACCGGCACATCGATTGAGGGGTAAATATTAAGGGTACCAAGTATATTTGCATGGTTACTTCACACCTTGTTTTGTGATCCTCGGCATCCCAGTCACAAAACCTGAAGGGCACACTCGAGATTGAAACATGCCATTGAAAAGTTCAATGAATCTCAAAAGAATCTAGGAGTTTTAAAACCAATTAAAACCTAATAATACATTTCGTTTATCTTGGTGGAAATTGGTGAATCGTCATTCACCTACCTTCAAATATTTTATAGCTTGGATTACGGCATCCCTCTTCCAAGTTATAAAATAGTTTGTTGGGTCCTAGCCTTAATATATCATATTGGATGTTATATTAAGGACTTAAATCAACTTTACGTGAATTTCTCCCATTGTTGATGTCTGGTTTAGACAACAATGATCTTCCCAAACCAAGCTTTCCTAATGAATATGACTTCCCGAGTTTGGCTCATGGAAGTCATACTTCTCTTCCTCCACCTCCTCCAATTATTCTCCCCTAACCCACAAGTTCAAGGTCACTCAAGCCCTAATGGCAAGCAAGGTCTATGTGTGATCACATCTTAGAGATGAAGTCACATATTGACAAGCCAGGAGAGTTGGGTGTCAAAGTCTTGAGAAAGTTGGATGTTCAATCACTTTCTAAGTCACATAGTGAGTTCCTTTGGGACTACTATGAAACAGACTATGACATGAACCTTAATGATCATATCTATTTGCTTGGTGCTGCTGAATCAGCAATGATTTGGAACGATAGTAAAGCAAATTTGATTAGAAGATCAACTTCCCAAAAACTTTATGGACAGTGACAATGGTGACACTGGAAATCCAGAAAAAGCATTCTCTTCCCAATGGAAAGGGATTGGCCATAGTCAACCCGGTTGACCAAATGGTAAAGAGAAAGGCTAAGTCTGAGATAGTCCCATTACCAAATGGTCCATATGTTTATTTTGCCAAAGGAAGGGGCGTTGATTGCAAAGCTGCCAAATTTACCTAAGGGTGTTAAAGTCAATAAGTTTGACTCTACATCAGGTAGAGCCCATTATCTAACTCTGTTAAGTTCTATTCTGAGATCCTCATTACAAGATGTGACTGGGTCACATGTTGATGTTTTAAGAGTCAAAGAATAGAGAGAAATCTTAAAGGAAGTATATGCTGATTCTGATCGCGAAGGTGGATTTCGATCGCATCAGAATTTTGAGCAGTTGCTTAAGAAGTTATGATATATTGCTAAGGAATAGATAACAACAATTTTCCATGTGGATTGTAAGGATAAGGTTTTCCGCAAAGTTTTAAAATAAAAGAAAATTGTTTAATTTTATTTATTTGAAGTATCCTTACAATGGCATTTGTGGAAAATTGTTGCTTATATGATTCCACTGACAACAATATTGGAAAATGGATTTGATTCTTTCATTTGTGGTAGTGTCTAAATTTACCAAATCAGGAAAGTTCCTCATCGCCCAAGTTTCAATTGGACCGAAACTTGGAATCATGCAAGTTGAATAGTATGATGAATGAGAACTTTCAAGCATTGGAAAATCAAGACTAATTACTTGTTCACATGGATGTGTGAGTCAAGTGAAGGACTAAAGGGATCGAGTACACATTCTTGTGCACTGGTCATGTCCACCACAAAGCTCGTTAAGACTATTTGATTTACTAAAGTTTAGTAAATATGGTTATACTTACAAGTTTAAGTATAATTCTGAAACATTGGAAAAGTCTCAATGTATGGCAGAACGAATGGGAAGAATCAAATTAGGCAGGAAGATAAAAGTTTCTCAAATCTGAAAAGATGGGAGAGTACTTTAGTATCATGTTTGTGATCATCTTAATGATTTAGAAATCATATCACAATTAGTCCTCTAAAGGTCATCTTAGTGCATTCTTATGACTAAGAAGAGGAGTCATGAATTGTTGAAATGGTTAGACCAGGAAGATGAGTCATACTTCGTTCCAAAACAATTCTTAGAGTCATACTCCAAGATTGTAACTTGAGTGACATATGTTAAATAAAGGTTTAAAACACTTGTCAAATGTAAGAGTAAAAGTGTTTTACTCTTGTACATTTGAAATTGGTAATTTGTGATGTTTTGGATAAAACAAAGACCAACTAAGGCCAATTGTGTGAAGTGTTTGTCTTGATAAAGAATCCGCACTATCTCTTGAATATTTGGCAAGATAGTCTTATATGTCAAGAGGATAGTGGGAGTCTTAAAGATCCTAAAAAGAATTTCAAGAACTAATCAAGAATAAAACATGAGGTTCTTCACTAGCACACGACTTGAGGTTTATAACCTATCGTGTTGACATATTTTGTGCCCATTCCAGTTAAAGTTGGCTTTGCATAGGAGTTCTGAAAGTTCTCAATTGGTCGCATATCAACTTGGAAGCAATGAGAGGCCATGTACTGCCAGGTGGCAAGAAGTTAAGACTGCATAAGTTCAGTCCATATGAGTTTGGATTTGTCATTATCCTTGTCTTGTGACTATGGTTTTGATGATTCACATGGATAAGAACACATACACCATAAAATCTAAGGGTCATAAGGTTTCTCTCCGATTCATGAAAATGATGGTGAGGAAACACTTCCACCAAGTAGATTTGAAGCAGATGGCAAAAGGTCTAAACAATTGAGACTATGATTACGGCATCCCTTTTCATAGTTCTGAAATTGTTTAGACACACATGCATGCTATCTAAGGAAAGGTGTATGATTTTGATAAAGTTTTATCAAAGCATCTCGTATCAGAAATCTGAACTTTGGTAAGAAAGTCAATAAAGTATTGATTTCTAGAAGTCCAGCTGATTTCTGAGTACATGTCAGAGGTAGTGGGAGCATAAGTGTTATGCTAATAATCATCATGTTAGTGGGAGCATGATAATTATTGTTAGTGTTGCAAGTTAGCAATGTTAATTATAGAAAACAAAAGTTTCAATTCGTGAGGCTGCAGGGATTGAAAAAGTTGTTTTGCTATAATTAAGGGAGAGGATATACTTCATTTTAGTTCTAAAGGCTTAGATTGAGACCTTAATCATCTTAAGTCAAGAATATATATATGAATTTCATGTTGGATTGGTTCAACTTAAGGAAATTCTATATATTGCGTTCTCAAAATTCGATTATGATTACGGCATCCCTCTTTATAGTCAAATTTTGAAAACATGGCAAATAAAAATATTGTAGCAAAAAACTGGTCTAGAATCATGTCTTTATGTGAGACATCATGAATCGTGTACCATTTGCTTTGGGTACAGGATCGATTGCATGTGCTATAATATTTGTCATTTCTAAATTTTTCCAAATGCCCAGAGGCATTAAGAAGGGAAAAGGTCTAGAATTGGATATGACTAAAATGATTAAGCAATTGTCGAGGACAATCTGAGGTTTACCAAAGATTGGTTGCTCAGGGACAGTTGGAAGTATAGTGCTAATTTTGGAAGGACCATATTGACATATTCTAAAAAGAGGCATCTCTTATTCAGAAGTGATAGTCAAAATGAGAATATGGAGTTGTCTCCATAGGTGGAAGTTATCTGTGTAAGATTAGAAAACTTAATGCAAGAAGCATGTCCAAAGCAATGTACTTTGAATATGAGACTTAGTTTCCATGGAGTTGATCTCCATTGGAATACCTTATAATGACTGTTGACAAGTCTTTGTGACTTTGTACATATTCATTACAGGAGGGTCAGTGCATATAAGTTTAAAATCTAAACAGATTTCGATAAATGATAGGAATTTGAAATTCTCACATTTTTCGATAAGGATTTGGGAGTGTGAAATTAGAATCATTGAAATTATGTTCAATTGGTTTATTTCACAAAGTAAGGATCATAGACAAACATAGAGTGCATACTTGGTGTATGGCAAAGCTATTGTTTAAGAAAAACATAGTGTACATGCTTGGAGCATGGGACAACTTGTGTTTTTAATTCAAGTATAAAGTTGATAAAACCGAAACAATGAATAATGAGTAATCAGTATGGTGATAAATAAAAGTGTTTATTTATATTCATAGGGTTTGATACCATATTTGATTCATTTATTCTTGTGTTTCACTTTGCATGTTTTGACTTCCAGAATAACTAAGTCGCTCTTCCTGAATGATTAAGTTATTCAAACCATCCACAGTCGGTCATATGTTGGAAGTAGATATGAATCAAGACTGTCATGGGTTGGTTTGTAGAGGTCCAAGTTGGTGGACAAAATGGTGCTACAACACTCATGAGTGCTCATAAGTTCTGAGTATTGGATTCAACCCGCGCTCATTTGAATCACTTCATGGATTTTATCACGAGTGATCATGAGACGATAATATCTTATATTCTTCAAACCTAGAGATATGAGTTGTTACTATGAGTTGGTTATACATTGATTGCACGAAAACGCATTTGGTAACTCGATGTTATAAAACGTGCCTTTGTGTATGATTCAACAAGTAGTAGAACAATCCATACGAGTCGAAGTTTATCCATTCCTTTTACCTTAGGGATAAAAGCGATATATGTGGGCCCCTCGATGATTTAGCGATGACACATGTGAGTGCTTGGCCAAGCCAGGACTGATTTGATTTGTTCAATCAGTCAGTCATCATAAATCGAAAATCGGGAAACAACAAATGGACAGAGAGAATGATTATAATCCATGTCTCAGTCCATATGATATCTAGAATGGAGGAATATATGATCCCTTATCTAATGGACAAGTCATTGACAAGGTCAGAGTTCGACAACGGCTTTAAGAGCTACGATTGCCAGTTAGGTTTTGACGTCATACTCAATAATAGTTTTAGACTTATCCAAGTGGGAGACTGTTGGATTAATGTCTAAGTCCATAACTATATTTGGTATGTACTTGACCCGACCCGGCATGGTCCATTTGGGTTGCACTTCACCGGCACAATTTATATGGATAGTCTTTTGAGAATAGTATATTTATGATTTATATTAATATATTATAAGTTCTAATATATTAATATGGAATCATATTATTTAATTAGTATTGATCAAGAATTAATTTAGAATTAATTAAGTGATCAAAAAGAACTAATTAAATATGGACTCTTATATATATGGAATGGGCCAAGTTCATTTAGGTTGGGCTAAGCTTTCATGGATGGTCCATGGAGCTTTTAACCCATGGATCCTATGTAAATGAAAGGTGATGGGTATTAGGGTTTACATGGATGTAACCCTAATCCTCCATAATATATAAAGGGGTCCTTGGCTCACAAAATTGGACAAGTGTGTGAAAATAAGAGTGGGCCGATTTTAGTGTGCATACCTATTCTCTTAAGTTCTTCCAAGGTGTTTTGGTGATTTGTGATTCCATTTGAGGCTTCCACACTATTGGGGCTAAGCTCTTAAAGCTTGAAGACATCAAGCTACATCAAAAGGTATGTCATCTAACTAGAACTTTGTAGTATAGGTGCTTCATAATATGCTAGTTAGGATGAAACCTTGGAATATTTAATATTTGCATGTATAATAGAGAAAACATAGATCCAAGGTTTATAGGGTTGCATGTACACCATAGGAGTGTTAGAATGCTCAAAACCCAACAGGTTGATCTTCAACCATCAAGATGCAAACTTTATAGACTATGAGCCTCAGAAACATCAAGAGGAGCAACTCATAACTTTTGGAGTGACAAATCCCCACTAGAACTCCAACATGGGACCAAAATATGCCAAAAACATCAAGCTATCTAGATCGAAAAGATAAATCATCAAGGTTGCAACGTTATACCTTCTAGGACTTGCCAAGATGATGAAGATTTTGGATCTTCAAGCTCCACTCCAACAAATGCTTGACCACTAAGCTCCTACTTCTTCACAATGCACCAAAAGCACCAAAAGTTACTTCGAAGGCTCAAGAACACACAAGAAAAGGCTAGGGTTTCGTTGGATAAGTTAGGGTAAAGAGGTTGATGAGGGAGCAGCCTCAAGGTCCATAATGTTGCTTAAATAGGGGCCAATCCCTAAAACTTAGGGTTTTTGGTCTGAGCGAGTACGTCAAACGTACCAGCCAGTATCCACGTGTTTCTTTTAAATGCCAAAGGGGACCAACTTTGCAAACATGTTACATAATAAGGGTGTAATGAAATTACCTAAAAATCAAGGTGTTACATATCCATTGTAATCATCCAAAGTTCTTAAAATTCAACTCCTAACTTGATTTCCTTCCAAGATTTTTAGAAATTTCACCATTATTTTCCTCTTACATAAATTTCATTTGCACTAATATATATATATATATATATATATATATATATATATATATATATATGTTGGGTTTTAAGCACTATAACACTCCTATGGTGCACATGTAACCCTAGATGCTTTTGAAATATGTTTTCTCTAATTATACATGCATTTTCAAATTTCCAAAGCATATAACTTAACTAGCATACAATTCAAAGTAACAACTAGTTAGATAGCTTACCTCTTGTGTAGTTCTTGACCTTGGAAGCTTGAGCACCTCAAGTGTTGTGCCTCTAATTTGTCACAAACACCAATATGCAAAGGAGGCTTAAGAGAATAAGACTTGTAGCTTCAAAAACCGGTTCTATACTCTTATGTATATGTGTGTAGCCGATTTTGACACTAAGGGGAGGCTTTTATAGTGTTTCTCAAGGCTAGGGTTTCATCCATGAAACCCTAATGCACCATGACCTTCCATATCCCTTAGGATCCATGGGTTAAGCTCCATGGACTATCCATGAACCACTTAGCCCACCCTAATGGATCTTTGGCCTACACTATAAGAATGGATGATTTACATAATCAACCCCTTAGTTTTAATTAGTCACTTTTGATCACAAAATTAATTCCAAATTAATTCTTGACCAATACTAATTAAATAATATGATTTATCAATTAATATATTATACTTTTAATATATTAATAAATCACTAATAATCTTATTCTCAAAAGTCCATGCTACAATCGGGTCAAGTACATACAAGATATAGTTATGGGCTTAGACACTAAATCCAACAGTCTCCCACTTGGATAAGTCTAATAACTATAACTGCCAATGTAACTTCAAGATCCGATTAGCAATCGTAGCTTCCAAAAGTCGCTGTCGAACTCTGACCCAGTCAGTGACTGTCCTTAGATAAGTGATCATATACTCCTCTGTTCTACAAGATATCAGCGGACAAATACATGGAACATAGTCATACTTATTGTCCTGCAATTAGTTTCCCAATTTCCGATTAGTTTGACATAGAACATAATTGAACACATCAATTTTGTTCTGACCGGGCCCGGTACATCGGTCAAAACAAATCATCGAGGGGCCCAGATATCGCTTTTGATCCTTCTTAGGATAAAAGTACATATAAACTTCGACTTTATATGCTTGTACTAACTACTCGTTAAATTATGCACAACGATACGTTTTATGACATCAAGTTACTAATGCGTTTACGCATCATCAATGCACAACCAATTTGTAGTCAACAACTCATATATCTTGGTTTGAAGATTATATGATATTATCATCTCACAATCACTCGTGATAAATTCCATGAAGTGATTCTGATGAGTGCGGGTTGATCCAATGCTCAAATTCTTATTTCAAAAGCACTCATGAATGGTGCAGCAGGCTCTTGCCATGTCTAACTCCTTAGACATCTACAGCCAACTCATGACAGTCTAGCCTCATACCTACTTCCAATGTATGACCGAATGTGGATAGTTTGAATAATTATATTATTCAGGAAGTCAAAACACGCAAAATGAAACAATAGTAAATAATTGACACAAGACAATAACTTTACTTATAAATAAAAAAACTCCTTTTATTCAATCATCAAAACGTCAATTACAATTTTGCAATTACAATTTTCTAATTTATCTAATTACTAAAACTAATATCGTCTTTTAGCCCAATGCCTCTTGCATGATGCAAGTGTTTAACCCTATTCAGTCCCTTTGTAAGGGGATCTGTTGGGTTGTCTTGTGACGATATCCTCTTCACCACAAGGTTTCCTTCTTCTACCTGATGTCTTATGAAGTGGTACTTTCTGTCGATATGCCTTTGATCTACCATGATCTCTCGGTTCCTTGGTTAAGGCAACCGCCCCTTCATTATCGCAGAAAACTTTTATGGGCTCCTTTATGGATGGCATAACTCCAAGGTCTCCGATGAAGTTCTTCAACCATATCGCCTCTTTCGATGCTCCGCTTGCTGCAATGTACTCTGATTCGCACGTGGAATCAGCCACAGTCTCCTGCTTGGAACTTTTCCAAGTTATTGCTCCTCCATTTAGGGTAAACACCCAGCCCGACTGAGAACGCATATTGTCTCTATCAATCTGAAACTCGGCGTTATAATACCCTAATATTCTCAAGTCATCACTCCCACCAAAGGTAAGGATCCAATCCTTAGTCCTCTGCAGGTACTTAAGAATGTTCTTAACTGCAGTCCAGTGAGCTCTACCAGGATTCCCTTGATATCTACTGACCATGCTCAAAGCAAAGGCCACATCAGGGCGAGTACAAGTCATAGCATACATAATTGAGCCAACTGTGGAAGAATATGGTATCCGGATCATCTCTTCTATCTCAGCTTCTGTACTTGGACTCTGAGTCTTACTCAGTTTGATATTGCTCTGGATAGGCAAGTCACCTTTCTTGGAGTTCTCCATGCTGAAACACTTCAGCACCTTGTCCAAGTAGGTACTTTGACTAAGTCCTATTAGTCTCTTACTCCTGTCTCTCAAAATCCTTATCCCTAGGATATAGGTAGCTTCTCCAAGGTCCTTCATAGCAAAACACTTCCCAAGCCAGGACTTAACTTCCTGCAAGGTCGGGATGTCATTTCCTATGAGTAGTATGTCATCCACATACAACACGAGAAAGCTAACTATGCTCCCACTAGCCTTGACATACACACATGACTCATCCTCGTTTCTCGAAAATCCAAACTCTTTGACTTTCTCATCGAAACAAAGATTCCAACTACGAGATGCTTGTTTCAATCCATATATGGATCTCTCAAACTTACACACTCTATTAGGGTATCTTGCATTGACAAAACCCTCTGGCTGACTCATGTAAACATCTTCAACCAACTTTCCATTAAGGAAAGCGGTTTTGACATCCATCTGTCATATTTCATAGTCATGAAATACAGCTATGGCCAACATAACCCTTATAGATTTAATCTTCGCTACTGGTGAGAAGGTCTCATCATAGTCAACTCCCCGAGTTTGAGTAAAGCCCTTTGCAACCAGCCGCGCCTTATATGTGTGTACTTTTCCATCCATGTCGGTCTTCTTCTTGAAGATCCTTTTGCACCCGACTGTATTTTGACCCGGTTCATTGTCAACCAAGTTCAAAACTTGATTGTCATACATGGACTGAATCTCGCTATCCATAGCCTCTTTCCATTTAGCATACTCAGGGCCTGCCATGGCTTCCTTATAGTTGTTAGGCTCATCCAAATTTACCAATGTAATATCACTGATAAATGTATCACCTTCTGTAGTAATATGGAAACCATAATAAAACTCAGGTGCAGTCTGAACTCTGGTGGAACGCCTCAGAGGTACAGATTCGTCAATAGGTTCAACAAGAGTTTCCTCCTCGGGTTGATTGCTAGTGTTTGAGGTTCCTTCACCGCTTGACTCTTGAAGCTCTTCAAGGTCAATTTGCCTCCCACTGTCCCCTTGGCATATAAGCTCTCTCTCACGAAAGACTCCTCTTCACGCGACGAAGACAACATTGTCACTTGGTCGATAGAAGAGATATCCAAAGGATTTTTGTGGGTAGCCGATGAAAATACATCGCTCACTCTGAGGTTCGAGCTTGTCATGAGTCTCGCGCCTCACAAAAGCCTCGCAACTCCAAACTTTGATGTGGTCTAAAGTGGGAACCTTCCCAGTCCACATCTCGTGAGGTGTTATGGCAACCTTTTTGGTAGGGACCAGATTAAGAATATGGGTGGCAGTCTCTAAGGCATACCCCCAAAATGAGATTGGTAACGAAGCTCGACTCATCATAGAACGAACCATGTCGAACAAGGTTTGATTGTGCCTCTCAACCACGTCATTCAGTTGTGGTGTGCTAGGAGGTGTCAGTTGTGAAACAATTCCACATTCCTAAAGATAGTCGTGGAACTCGATACTAAGATACTCTCCTCCTCGATCGGATCGGAGTACCTTTATCTTCCTGCCCAATTGATTCTCCACTTCTGCCTTAAACTCTTTGAACTTTTCAAAGGTTTCTGACTTATGCTTGATTAAGTAGATATAGCCATGCCTACTATAATCATCAATAAAAGTCACATAGAAGCGGCTAGCATCTCTTGTGATAGATCTGAAGGGCCCACACACATCAATATGTATGAGATCCAACAAACCCTCACCCCTTTCACATGTACCAGCAAAGGGTGACTTAGTCATCTTTCCAAGTAAACAAGATTCGCAAGTATCATCCGATTTCAAGTCGAATGATTCCAAGACTCCAGCCTTTTGGATTTGGCCTATGCGCTTCTTGTTGACATGGCCAAGACGACAATGCCATAAGCATGCTTTATCCAAATCATTGGATGAATCAATATGTAACACATTATTTCCTAGGTTATCTACAACATTCACAGTTTCATACACACCATTGCAAGGTAAAGCTTCAAAATAAAATACACCATTATAATAAGCATAAATACCACCATTACTATTATTAAAAGAAAAGGTAAAACCTTGTTTATACAAACTGTGAAAGGAAATAATATTTCTCACTATACCGGCCGAGAAACAACAATAATTCAAATATAAATTTAAACCATTATTAAGCAATAAAGAATAAACTCCAATCTTAGTCACAGGCGACACTTTCCTATTTCCCATGATTAAGTTTATCTTCCCGTGCTCCACATCCCTACTTATTTTTAGTCCCTGCAAATCAGAACAAATGTGAATACCACAACCTGTATCAAGGACCCAAGAATTAGCATGTGATGTATCATTAGAATGAATAGTGTAAATACCTGCAAAGGAGGGCTTAATTTTCCCATCCTTAATATCATGCAAGGACTTTAGGCAGCTTCGCTTCCAATTCCCCTTTTCATGGCAATGGAAGCACTCTGCTTCCTTTGGATTGGTAGAGGGCACAACATAACCAACTTTGGTTCCGCTAGAAGAAGATCCATCCTGGGACTTTCCCTTGGAAGGAGCCTTCCTCTTTTTACCCTTACCATGTCTAATTGCCAGGACAGGGGTAGTAGCAGTAGGAGTAGGAGTAGTAGCAATAGATTTGCCTTTCATGTTGCTTTCAGCAGTTCTGAGGAGTCCCTGAAGCTTGCTAAGAGTGACCTCCTCCTTGTTCATATGATAGGTCATACGAAACTGATCATAACAAGGAGGTAGGGAATGAAGAATAATATCAATAGCTAATTCTTCATCAAAGTTGATATTCAATTTTAGCAAGAGGTCCACATATCTTTGCATTTTCTGCAAGTGGCCCGTGATGGACTCTCCATCCTTTATTTTAGTGGTGATCATGGAGGCTATGATCTCATACCTCTCCTACCGAGCTGATTGATGGTACCTTTCCATCAGATCTTGGTGCATTTCATAGTGCCAGAAGTCCTCATAGGACTTTTGTAGCTCAGCAGACATGGTAGCTATCATTATACACGACACTTTTGTCGCTTCCCTCTCATGAACCCGGTACTCCTCAATTTACTCGGGAGTAGCAGTTTGCTCATTAATTTCCTTTAGCTCCATATCTAGGACATATTCTTTGTCCTCATATCGAAGGGCCATGCGAATTTTTCTGATCCAATCATTGAAGTTGGATCCATTAAAGATGGTTCTCCCTACTAAGTTTATTAGGGAGAAAGAGCCTGAAGGGTTTGAGCCTGAAGCATTGTTTGGGATAGACATCTGTAAAAGAAAAGGAACAAAGTTTAGATTACATGAGAATCCTTAATAAATCACCCAAATGAAATATTAATGCTAGGATCCAACACAATATTCTACAATTGCGAAAAGGGATGCCGTAATCCAATTGTAAAATATTTGAAGGTAGGTAAATGACGATTTACCAATTTCCACCATGAAAAACGAAATTACTTATTAGGTTTTAATTGGATTTGAAATTCCTAGATTCTTTTGAGATTCATTGAACTTTCAATGGCATGTTTAAATCTCGATTGTGCCCTCTCAATTTTGTAACTGGGATGTCGAGGATCACAAACAAGGTGTGAATAACCATGCAAATATACTTGGTACTCTTAATGTTACAAATCACCTAACCAATGTGTTGGTTAACCACACACGCTCCATTGATCTATGATTAACATTAAGCTACCCTTTGCCACTCTTTATTAGTTCCAAATTAGTGTGCCGGTTAACCACACACGCTCCACTAACGACTTAATAAAGTGCAAAGTGTAATTTCATTGATTAGCACATATTCACATTTTTCCTAAAGTAACTAAGATTGGGAATTTAATAATAGATTTAGTTACTTTATAATTTCATTATACTTTTAACGAGAATTAATGTCCTGTCCTACCCGTTCGGCTAACGACCCTCGACCAGTCAACGAAGCGGTGGGTGAGAGTGGACACCCATTAAACTACCATTTTATAGGCAGTAACCTTATACCCACCTTATAGACTGGCTTCGTGAATGAGGCCTACTAACGGTAAGACTGACTTTTCTTATATATATATATATATATATATATATATATATATATATATATATATATAAGTATTAACATTTAATATTATAATAGTATAAGGGTAGAATTTTAATCTTTTAAAACTCTAGGGTTTTGGAATTAAATGTCTTATTAATGTGACTTTACAAATTCCAAAACTTGAGGGCAAGTTTTGAAACTTTTTAAGACCTTTCATATTCATAACCTATGAACAATTATGAGTTTTAATATCTATGAATGTGACTTTTCATATAACTTGAGGACAAGTTACAATAACACATTTCATTAACAATTAGATCAAATTTTTGGATCAAACACAATTATCATATGATTTTTCCTATTGATCTAAACAAACTCATAACAAGACAATTCATATCAAATACTACATATAATTACTTTATTATCTAAAAATTTGACAATTGCCTGTTAAATGGATGAAGACTATCATTACCAATTCAGAAAATACAACTTTTATGATTACAAAATAGTTTGGGGTAAAGAATCTATCCATTTCTGGCCAAGAACTCGAAGTTTCTGCATACAGGAGCACCAACTCGTCGAGTACATGAACTGGACTCGCTGAGTTGATGCATTACTGAGTGGACTCGTCGAGTCTGTTCATGGACTCGGTGAGTTCATCTGTCAGAATGCAGAAAAGTCGATTTTTCAGCTTTGAAAACAAGTGTGCATCAAGTATAACGGAAAGCAATCCTAGGCTCTGATACCACTATTGGGTTTTAAGCACTATAACACTCCTATGGTGCACATGCAACCCTAGATGCTTTGGAACTATGTTTTCTCTAATTATACATGCATTTTCAAATTTCCAAAGCATATAACTTACCTAGCATACAATTCAGAGTAACAACTAGTTAGATAGCTTACCTCTTGTGTAGTTCTTGACCTTGGAAGCTTGAGCACCTCAAGTGTTGTGCCTCTAATGTGTCACAAACACCAATATGCAAAGGAGGCTTAAGAGAATAATACTTGTAGCTTCAAAAATCGGTTCTATACTCTTGTGTATATGTGTGTAGCCGATTTTGACACCAAGGGGAGGATTTTATAGTGTTTCTCAAGGCTAGGGTTTCATCCATGAAACCCTAATGCACCATGACCTTCCATATCCATTAGGCTCCATGGGTTAAAGCTCCATGGACTATCCATGAACCACTTAGCCAACCCTAATGGATCTTTGGCCCACACTATAAGAATGGATGATTTACATAATCAACCCCTTAGATTTAATTAGTCACTTTTGATCACAAAATTAATTCCAAATTAATTCTTGACCAATACTAATTAAATAATATGATTTCTCAATTAATATATTATACTTATAATATATTAATAAATCACTAATAATCTTATTCTCAAAAGTCCATCCTATCAAATTGCACTGGTGAAGGCAACCCAAAAGGACCATGCTACAATCGGGTCAAGTACATACCAGATATAGTTATGGGCTTAGACACCAAATCCAACAATATATATATATATATATATATATATATATATATATATATATATATAGCCTAGTAGGTGTCCGGTAGAAAGATATGATGTAAGAGGAAGATAATAGTGAAATTTCAAAAAATTTAGATGTAAATCAAGTTAAAGGTTGAAGTTTAAGAACATTGTAATGTATATATTATACAAAACAATGAAATATGATGGTTTTAGGTACCTAAAGTTATATACTGTAACACCCGTTTTCCAGAATGGACCAGTTGAAGACTTAATGGGGTCAAAGATAAGGTTGTGGGGGAAAACCTTATGCCACAACATGGTGTGTTGATGCCCAGGGCATGACATGGCATTTAAATGATAAGCGTTTCTGGACGGACACCACGACGTGACAAGAGGGAGGCTAGGACGTGGTGGATGCTACAACCCAAGCCCAATATTTTTAGGTTTTCTCCCATATTTTAGGACCTTAACTCTTAGGGTTAGGTCATTTGCTTCAGCCTCCATCTCCCCATTTCAAAATGCTAGCCTCTCATCTTGTCTTTTGAGATCTTTGTTGGTGTTTTGGCCATTTGAAGGTTGAAGGAAGGCTTTATTTAGAAAATGATCAACTAGAAAACTCATATTTATCTCTTGGTGTATCTTCTGTACTTTTGTAAGCCTCCAAGTTCTCACCTTTATGGTTTATCCTTTGTAGATTTCAGCTTTGAGCTCATTTTCCTTCATGATATTTTAATATGAGCGGATGGTTTTAATAAATTTGGCAACTTTATCACTCCTTCAGGTCCCTAGGTCATCTTATGTTTCAGATCTAGACTTTCATGTTGATTAGTGTCATGCATGGAGTTTTGACTCCGTTTCTTACCATTTTGACCTACCTTTAGGAGAGACGTGCATTGAACATGCATGTCCATCAAGTAAGTATTTTTATGGTTCATTTGAGGTCAAGGAAGCCTTATGGAAATTTTGGGCAAAGAACTTAACGAACTAAGTTCTTAATGAGAAAAATGTCATTTTTAGCCGAAAACACGATGTAGTTATAGAGGGCCCACGACGTGGTGGTATCTTGTATTTTGACTGTTTTTCCATGAAATGCCCACGATGTGGCCAACAGGTCTCCACGTCGTGGTGACCATTGACTTGGTTGACCTTTGACTTTTGTTGACCGTTGACTTATGACAAGTTTCACCATGGGTCAAACTTAGAGGTTTTGGGTTGAGGATTAAGGATTTGTCTTTATTTGGTGTTAGTCAGTTTGCGAGATTGATCAATACAAGGAGTGAGAGTGTTGTTGAGCTTCTCCAGTTTTGCGATTTAAGTGATTTTGTCACTATGCCACGTATGGATAGCCTGAGAATTCTTGGTCTAAAGCCTGATTACATAGTTCTTGTTTGATTTATTGCTTTCAGGTGGACCACATTTTCGACAGTCTATCTAATCTTTGACCACATATGACTTTATGTATTGTATGAAAGACCAGGATCTGGTCCATGGCATTAACTTGTTATATACATTGGGTTGGGCCTGTTATATGAGTTAGGGTTGGGCCCGTTATACTCTTTGGGAAGGGCCCCTTATGTACATGAGCGGGGCCCATTATGTATGTGGGCGGGGCTCGTTATGTATGTTGGGCGGGACTCGTTATATGAGTTAGGGTTGGGCCCATTATACACTTTGGGTTGGGCCCGTTATGTATGTTTAGGATGGGCCCATTATGTATGGTGTATGCTTGTAATAATGAGAGTAGATAGTTTGGTTTTAGAGTCGAGGACTTTTTATGGAGGCATTGTATATATGATGTGATATGTGCTATATAGAGGAACTCACTAAGTTTTATGCTTACAATTGTGGATAAAATATTTTGGAGGTTGTTCGTGAGAAAAGTTCAGCAGGACTGTACACACGTATCAAGATAATGATTTTCGTTGTCCTGTAATTCAACTTTGATAACATTATGGTTTCAAAGAAACGAATGTCACTTTTTGTTTTTATTTTAAAGATTTTAATCAGTTAGCCTGTTTTCAAATGAAAATTTTCTTTGTAATTTTTGAGACGTTACATATACTTTGTAGGTATATATATATATATATATATATATATATATATATATATATATATATATATATATATATATATATATATAGGTAAAGGTTCAAATGAGAACCTCTAAAGGTTAAGAACCCTAAGAACCTCTAAAAAACATCACTTCATCTTTCTAACATAAACATCATCAGACCATTCTTTCACTTGACTTCAAACATATATTCATCTTTATTTCTTCCTTCATCAGAAAACATTCACCATTTCCGCCGTCCTTACCACCGGCGACTTTGATGCCGCCACCATCGTCATTGAGGACAGCCCAACGTCCATCTCCCCCCCCCCCTCCTTCGTCGCTACCCTACTATCTCCACCTCCCTTCTCTGTAGTTATTCCATATAAAAAAAATAAGGGGTCGCCACCAACATCGGCGACTGCAACACCACTGATGATCGCCACTATCTTCTTTCACACCAGATCTGGTCAAATCTGATGTAGATCTGAGTATTTTGGTGCTACTTCACAAAGGTTTTTGCTACTATTTCAGCATTTCGCCGTTAGATCCACATCAGATTTGTTCTCATATCGTTGATGTCGTCATAGGAGCATCACAACTCATAAATCGTAGTCATCATGGCAACCTACAGGTGTTAATCTACTCTCTGAACTTGGTTTTTTATCTGGTAGTTCCTCACCAACGAAAATCTCAGTTGGATCTACACCAGATATGTTTCTCTCACATCCACCTCCATCTGTTTTTCTCTGATCTATAGTCAAACACAACCAGATCGTTATCAGATTGTAACATCCGGATTCCCAGGTATGTTATTTTAATCATTTATTTTTAAGGATCATTGATCTACTCGACGAGTGGGTGCTATAACTCGTCGAGTAGAAGCGGGGGTGGCCACGTGAGTTTAATGAACTACTCGACGAGTCCGAGAGTAGACTCGTTGAGTAGGCGCTGTAAGTGGAAACCCTAGATCCCTCTGTTTGGGACCTATTTAAAGGCACTTATAGCCTCATTTGCGGCCACACCTCACTGAGAAGAAACCCTAATCGCCCCCTTGAACTTGTGAGAGAGTTCTGAGCCTTGCTTGAGATTTGTGAGTGCATTTTGGTAAAGGAAAGGAAGATTCCAAGCAAGGATTGTGTAGAGGCTGATAGATCTATTGCTTATACGTCCAAAAGCTTCTATTAGAGGTATCAAGTTCGAACCTTTCCCTTTTATTTGAGTAGATCTCTCATTTTGAAGTTTAGGGCTTCTTTTCTTTATATTTTGGGACTTTGAGGATTTGGGGTTCATGAGGAGGCTTGAACTCCAGATCTGGACCTTAGGAGGTCTCTAGCATCTAAAGGTTCCTGCTTTATTCAGCCTTGATGGAATTTATGAGTGAAAAACCCATTTAGATCATGTTCTTAGCATTTCATACCCAAAATGCCATGCATGGACGTAAAGTCTATGACTTTACGTGGTAAATGAGCCCTGAGAGTATGGATCTGGAGTTTGGGAAAGTATCCTGCCTTAAAATCGTTTGAATGCAAGTTGAGTCTGAATGGACTCGCCGAGTTGATGAACCGACTCGGCGAGTAGATTAGGGTTGTCCCGATTAACTGGACCAGGCGAGAACTCGACGACTTAGGGGTTGACTCAACGGGCCGGATCTTCATGATATTGTCGAGAATCGATGGGACTCGACGATTCGCACGAGTGCACTCGGCGAGTCTGGTTAATTTGGACTACTGACTGGATTTGACTTCTGTTGACTTAGGGGTTGGTCAAATGAGTGATGAGGGTCAGGAAGGGGTAAAATGGTCTTTTACCCATTTCTAAGACTAGTGTGTAAGAGAGAGAAATGTTTGGTGTAATTGAGCATATGGAGAGAATTAATTAGAGATATTATCCTTGTGATCGGCAGAGGCTAGATCGAGGATTCCAAGCACGAGACTTTTACTTACTAGCTTACGAGGTGAATCTTCTCACTATATTTTATCTAGAGTGGTATGTATCTGTGACCAGAGGGTCTTATATGTTTATTTGAGTACTGTGATATTACTGCATTATGTCTGTGTGATTTATGCTATGTGTTATTCAGAGTTTACAGAGTTAAGACTGGAAGGTCCATCAGAGTTGTGAGACTGGAGGGTCCCACTGAGACACATTGACCGGAGGGTCTTACAGAGTTATAGCCTCGAGTGGCTAATTTGTTGTATGTGGTATTTTGGGAAACTCACTAAGCTTCATGCTTACCGTGTTAAGTGTTATGTGTTTCAGGTACTTCTGATGATCGCGGGAAGGCCCCGGCTTGATTGTACACACACTTGCTTTGGAGATATACTTTGGAGGATCCTAGTTTATGTGATAAAACAACTTTTGATAACAAAATTGTATTAATGTGGATACTTGAGATTTTTGGGAATTATGACATGTGATTTTTATGTTTGAAATGAAAATTTTGGTTTGAAAAATTTACGTTGTTACACAGATGTAATATGTTTATGTATTATCAGGTTAGATATGGTGTTTGTGTGTGTGGTCTATTTCATGGTGGTCGGCAGCGGTTCCACCACCGCATCAGATCTGGTCTCCAATGATGGTGTTTACATAAGAAAGTTTTGAAAAAAATGATGCACACAAGGTGCTTGATGAAATGCCTCAATGAAATTAGGTAAATTATTAAGTTGTGAATTCAGCTGTGAATGCTACTGGTGAAGATTTTTTTAGAATTTAAACAATAAATATATTAAATTAAGCTATGAATGAATATATAAACTGTTAATTAAATGTCACCTTATATATCTGGTAAGATCTGATGTTTTATGGTGCTTATGGATTTGATGTATATGGTGCACACAAAGTTGTTAAGCTGTGAATGTGTTTTTTATGTATTAATTTGTGAATATATAAGTTATAAAGCTATGAATATGTATTTTTTGATGCACTAAAGTGTGAATTAGTGTCTAAAATATTGAATTAAGTTATGAACAAGTGTCTCAAATGCTGAATTAAAATGTAAATTTGTGTGGTGCAAACAATGTATCTGATGAATTTTGTATATTAAACTATGAATTGTGTATTTATTATATTAACGTATAAATATAAGTTTTAATTTGAAAATATGGTTGTAAATATAAATTTTTTTTGTCTTAAATTATGAATTTATTATATTAAGCTGTGCATTTTGTATACTAAACTGTGAATTGTTTATTACGTTGTGAATTTTATTCACGAATTAATATATTAAATTCACAATTTAATACATATAAATGTCTTTATATATTAACGTATAAATATAAGTTTTAATTTGAAAATATGACTGTGAATATTATTTTTTCTGCCTTAAATTGTGAATTTATTATATTAAACTGTGAATTTTGTATATTAAACTGTGAATTGTCTGTATTAAGAGTTTCAAACTAATATTATTGTTGTGACTTTATATTTTTTGTATTAAACTGTAAATTTATTGTAATAAATTGTAAATTTTACGTATTAAGCTATGATTTTTGTATTTTAAACTTTGAATTAACTACATTAAACTATGAATATTTATTTAAATTGTGAAATTGACTATATTAAACGGTGCATTTTTTATATTAAACTGCGATTTTTGCGTTTAAAAATGTGAACTGACTGCATTAAACTATGGTTTTCTGTTTAAACTGTGAATTGACTGCGTTTTGCTGTGAATTTTTTATAATTTATGTTAGAACAAGAATGATTTATATATAACTTTTTTTGTTAATTTTCTTATGAATATATTTATTTTTTTGTTGTATAAATTTGTAAGAATCTACTAGTTTTTATAATTGTTTTGCACTAAATTCAAAACGAGTTAAGTAATAGGCGTTATTAGACTCTGAATGTAGTATTTAAGTTGTTAATGCATGACTTTATTTACAGATATGATTTGGAAGAAATGACGGCTACTATGTTGATACATGTGGTTGGTAGCAGCATGTGGTGGTAGAATTTGAGTTTTTGACTTCTTTGAATTACTGAATTATTGTAAACAGATTGTATTAAGTTGTGAATTTTTTGCATTAAACTGTAAAATAATTGTGTAAATCTGTATTTTATATAAGTTTTGTGTTAAAATATGAGAGCATATATGAATGAAAATATTAGACTATAAAAATTATAAGTTTGCTCTTTTTGTACCAATAATACAAAAAATTAGGATTTTAACATGTTTAATAAGAGTATCGTGTAAATATCTACTAATTAATTGGGGTTCTTAGGGTTCTTAATATTTTATGGTTCTCATTTGAACCACTCCCTATATTATATATATATATATATATATATATATATATATATATATATATATATATATATATATATATATATAGTAGACGAATTCCCGCGCGTTGCGCAGTGCAGGTTAAAAATATATTATTAAAATGTTGAAAAATATATGTTTAAAATGGTTATTTTATTGACATTAACTTTGACATAATATTTTGAACAATATTATCCATTGAAATTAATCCACATTCCTCATTAATAAAACTAAATATAATTATATGTTTAAGATTATTTTTAAGAATTGTTATGATTGATTAACTTAAAATTTTACTTATTCGATTATTTTCTAATTTCAATAATGATGTTCATTTAAAATACAATTTATTTGTTGTTAACGTTATGTAATTTATAAATTGATGTTATTATCATTTAAAATTATTGTTCTTTAGTTTTAAACAACTTATTATTATAATAAGTTAAAGAAGACTTTTAAGAAACACTTACCTTTAAAATCAAAAAACAAAGTTTGATGTTTTAAATAATTATAATGATAGAAATTAAAACATTAAGCAAATAAATTTTAAAAAATTAATTAACAATAACAACTATAAATAACATTAAACCATATATTATATTTAATTTTATTCATGTGTAACTTACGGGTAGAAGTCATTCAAACGATTGAGATTGTGCAATTATAAAAGATGTATATATATATATATATATATATATATATATATATATATATATATATATTATCATATAAGTTGCGCAGAAACACCTATATAGTTGAAGTCTTTACAAATATATGTTTTTTTAAATATAACAATAACGATGCTGTTAAATTTGATATAATAATTTGTATACTAAATTGATATAATATATTGATTATTTTGAATTAGATGATAATATATACGTCTATTATAACTTAATAATCTCAATCGTTTGAATGATTTCTACCCGCGAGTTACACATAAATAAAATTAAATATAATATATGGTTTAATGTTATTTATAGTTGTTGTTATTGTTAATTAATTTTTTAAAATTTATTTGTTTAATGTTTTAATTTCTATCATTATAATTATTTAAAACATCAAACATTATTTTTTGATTTTAAAGGTAACAATATAATCATTTATATAGAGTTGATTTTAACTATTGTTATTGTAAGTTATTTTAAGCTACTTATTTGAAAACTTTTAACGATTATAAAAATATTTTTAGGAAATATTTTAGTTAAATTGAAATTACAATTTAGTTTTTGCATTTATCACTACAGTTTATCACTTTTAACTATTTACAAAATATTCTTTGGTTTTTTAGGTGGAACTGAAATTTATATTTAAGTTGACATTGTAATGTTATATTTAAGTTAACAATTTAAGTATTTTGTCCAAACTGTTCAAAAGTTGTAGCTTTAAACTGATAATGGTTTACATATAACAACATATTAAATCTAATAAATTAAATATAATATATTAAAAGTTAAAGACATAACTTTATAAGTAGAAGTAAAGATATTATTTTAAAATTGAAATTTAGTTTAGTTATGATTATACTTTATGTTTGATATATTTATTTAACCTTATTAATCAACTTATAATCATTATTAGAAAGACACTACAGTTCATCACTTTTAACTATTTACAAAATATTTTTTGGGATGTTTAATTTAAACTAAAAATTATATTTAAGTTGACCCCGTAATGTTATATTTAAATTAATAATTTAAGTATTTTATACAAATTATTCCAAACTTGTATCTTTAAAATGATAATGGTTTACATCCAACAATATATTAAAACTAATAAATTAAGTATAATATGTTTAAAGTTAAAAAACATAACTTTATAAGTAGAAGTAAAGATGTTATGTTAATATTGAAATTTAGTTTATATATAATTACACTTTTGGTTTGACATTTATTTAACCTTATTAACCAACTTATAATTATTATTATAAAGAAATTAAAAAGTCATGGGAGTTTCAAATGAATGTGGTAAAGGAAAAATGCATGGAAGTTTCAAATGCATGAGGTTCAAGGAAAAATGCTAGCTTTATAATATATATATATATATATATATATATATATATATATATATATATATATATATATATTATATGGGAAAAGTGAATATACATTACAGCCCCACCTAAGCTTAGGTACTAAACCTCATGAAAATACGTTGTTTTACTATAAAAGATCGCGGTTCGGGGGTTCATAATTAACACTTGAAGATGTAGATTGAAGATCGACGCAATAGTTTTGATAAGGAAGCAAAAATATTGATTATCTTAGATCTTTGTGACAGTGGAAAAAAGTAATGTTCACTGGGTGAAGTAATAAACGATAATGGAGGAAAGAAAACAGAGATGATAAAACGATAATGGAGGAAAGAAATGTTATCGAGGATGATATATTACCAAGTGAAAACCAAATCAGGTATATTTACTAAGTTAAAACCACATATTTTATAGGTTTAGTACCTAAGCTTAGGTGGGGCTGTAATGTATATTCCTTATCCCCTAACATTACCGAGTATTTATTAATCAACTTACCATTAACATTACCGAGTATTTATTAATCAACTTACCGATATATATATATATATATATATATATATATATATATATATATATATATATATATATATATATATATATATATATATATATCTCGGTAAGTTGATTAATAAATACTCGGTAATGTTAATGGTATTTTATCAATTTTCATTTTTCACTCATTTGGTGCTCGCTGTCGCCAACTTTGCTTTTGCTGGAAATTGGTTTGGAAACAAACAAACAGTAGTCTTTAGTCATATATTATATATGTTGTGTGTGCAAGTGTTAAATATAATGCGTGGATTTTGATTCAATTTATGTGGGTACCCGTTAACTTTTGAATATTTTTTCTGTTAAATCTAAGTTCCATTTCATGAAAATTTGACGAGAATGATGTAAACAGAATTTAATAGAAGGAGAATGATGCAAATAGAAAGTGGAATAACAAATTTGGTGTGTGAGTTTTTTAACAAATGGAATGATAATTTTTCTTACTAACTTTTCTTTCAATTTGAAAGGATTTAAAGAGAAATGAAATAAATGTTTTTTTTTTTTTTTTTTACTTTTCTTCAACCTGGAAACCCAAAATATAATTTTCTTTTATTTTTTCCTTGATAAAATTCAGAAATAAGAAACACGAATGTTGGATCAAGAACAAGAACAAAAAGCACGAGTCACAACTCACAATCACGAGTTCTCTACAAAAAAACAGCCCATATTGAGTGCTTTGGCTTTGGCCCAATAGTTCAGCCCAAAATTCATTGTGGGCATCATTTTCAGTTTTTGTCTGTATTTTTTTTTTTTTTTCTAACATTTTTAATTTTATGAATATAGTTTATTAGGTAAATCACCTGATTAAAGTGATTTCGATGAATCATATATGTTGTTTTGCAAATAATTAGTGTTTTCTTGTATTTGATTTTGACTTGTGAAATTTGACCGCAATTTCAAAAATATAACCCTCTGTATATACACATTTCCTTTTAAACTTCGAAGCCATCATATATATTAGGAAATTCTGTTTTTAGCATGTTTATAAATTGTGTTGTTGCTTCTCAGTGAGAAATTATTTCAAATTGTCCCTCGTCTCATGGAGTTCACTGTTTCATTATCTTTGTTCAACTTGGCTTGAAAATATTGGCAATAAAGAAATATTTTGTTGTTGAGCTGTGGAGTTTGATTTGTTTTTCGATATAATTATAAATATTATTACAAAACCAATAAAACTCTATAATTCCCGTGTTGAAGTAGCACTATTATCATAATCTTGTTAACCACATAAATTTTTTGCTATTTTTTTTTTATCATTATCCATTTATGTGTTTGTCGTTTCGAAATTCTAACTTTGTTGACATGTTATATTTTGCATAAACGAATACCGGTGTATACTGTATAGAAGTCATCTTGTTGCACCTTTTAAAATAAAATTACAACCTTCGAGACACAAATTTTGTATCTTACAAAAGAAATTGATTGCATAGTTGTAGCTGTTGCTTCGATAATTTGACTCCACATATTGTTCGCTTTGTTTTAGAAGGGTTTGGAAATTAGTTGACTTTTAACATCCAGTATATGACCAAGATTCTTCTACTTGATACCAATGGTTAGTGAAGTGGTCTGATTTGTTGTTTTTTTATTAGTTTGGATCTGCATATCCCAACTGCCATATAGTTTTATATTGATATTTGTTAGTGGTTTCAACTAAAATATCACATTTAAGAGAGAGAGAGATGCATTGAACTTAAAATATTGTCAATTAGGTAATGCTATCACTTCATCGTTCTAATTTTGGTTAAACAAAAGATAAAAGAAAAAAAAAATGTATTTCATATATTTGTGTACTAGTTGTGAGACTCATGCATTACATGAGTTAATTTAAAAAAAAAAGTTTATTACATGGGTTAATTTAAAAAAAAAGTTAAATATAAATATCAAAATATTTAAGAATTTTGAATTTATAAGAAAATAAGAAAAATAATAAATTATTATAACGAAAATGTTTTTTATCTTTTAAATTTAAACAAATAGTTTAAATAAATAAACAAAAGAAACTAATGAGCTTTAATTTTGAAAATTTTGAAATTAAAATGTAAGTTGATTAATGAAATGGATATCGATTTATTACTACATTTACTGCAATTATTACATTAAAATATTATGTGAAATTTAATAAAATAGAAAAACTCATAAAATGGCATGTGGAAAAAAAAATTAATTCAAAATAACCACAAAATGACATTTGGCAATTTTAATGAAAGTGTGACAAATGGCAAAAAAACATTCATTTATTAGAGTAGATTATCCATGTTTTATTTTTATTTTCTTTTACAACACTTTACTTTCAAAAAAACCTTTTTAAGACACTATATAATAGGGAAAATCCTAGAAAACCCCATGTATTTTACCTCAATGCTTAAAACAATACTTATATTAATTTTGTGCTCAATTTAACCTAGGGGTGACAATAATCCCCATACTCAATGGGAACCCGAAACCCGCACCCGTTTTGACCGGGGATGGGGACGGGAATGAAGAATCCCCGAATAAAAAAGTGGGGATGGGGATACCCCTAGACCCCGACCCTGGACCCGGCCCCAATATATGTATATTAATATATAAAAATAATACAAAACATAGATTTATAGTATCTAAAAGTTTATCCAAATAACCAAACTCATTAGTCATCACTTGGTTGAAATTGTACTTTTCCTTCTTTATTTATCTAATTTAATCTCGTGTATAATTTTTTTTCTCATTGGTTTGTCTATTTTACCTCAAATATCACTCTAATAATTATTTTTTTCTATTTGATTTTTCATGTATGTATTTAAATTTGATAGAAAATTTGTTTATAGTTTTTATGCAATCTATGAATATTGTTATGTTTTTTTAATATTTAAACTTATGTAGGTAAAATTGAAATTTAGAGTTTTCTTTATGTAAAAGTTTTCATATTAAAAGAGAAATAGAAATTCTTGTGTAAGGCCCCGATTCTCAGGTATTGATTTAATATAAGAATTTTCTTGATTTCAAGGGTTACTCGACGAGTTGGTCGCCCTACTCGTCGAGTAGCAGCGAGTTGGTTCACGTGTTTTAGTGAGCTACTCGCCGAGTCGAAGAAGGGACTCGACGAGTAGGAGCTGGCAGATGAAACCCTAAAATTCGGGGTATTGCACCCTATTTAAAGGATCATTGGCCTCCCCCAGCCTCCCCTTTACTGTTTCTTGTCCCTCTCAAACCCTAAATCGAGTGTGTGTGTGTTCTTTTTGTAACATCCGGATTTCCAGGTATCATAAATTGAGTGTTTATTTTTGAGTCAAGGAGAGGGACTCGACGAGTTGACGCCTAGACTCGTCGAGTAGGATCGCGTCTGCTGACTAGGATTAATGAATGGACTCGACGAGTCGGAGGGTCGACTCGACGAGTCCGCGCTGTGGACAGAAACCCTAAATCTTTGGGTTTGTGCCTTATTTAAGGGTCCTTATGGCCTTTATTTGCGGCCACCCTTTCAGAGAAAAGAACCCTAGCATATTTGAGCGTGTGTAGTGAGAGAGAGAGTCATCTTGAACCATTTGTTGTGATTTTGCTAAGGAGGAGAAATGATCCAGCAAGAAGGACCAAAGGAGGTTGTTATTCTGAGACTTTCAAGCAAGGAGGCTTCACTTTGAGGTAGCAATTCGGCCCTTTTCTTCTTTATTGTGTAGGCTTCTTGAATCAAGGGTTTCTTTACCCTTTCTTGAGTTGGAATAAGAGCATGAGAGGTCCCAATGTGAAATAGACCTTAGATCTGGACCTTGAGAGGTCCAAAGAGCCCCAAGCATCCAGCTTTATGCAGTCCCTTTTTGGGTTTTAGATCATGGTTGTCATAATAGGGCTAATTCATCAAATAGAGCCATATGAGTGTTGCATGAGTATAAAGTTTGGACCTTTACGTAACTTTTGAGTGTTAGAAGGCCAGATCTATAGGTTAGAGAAATGTTTTAAAAAGTTTTAAATTGGCTCAAATTTTATGGATGTTACATCCTGATTCCCCACTGGGATCCCCGGTCCCCATTCGGGGTGGCTATGGGGATTTATTTATATTCCCCAGTGGGGATGGGGATTGGAATGAGGATTTGGGGATGGGGATTAGGGTCGCCTGTATGCTCCGCCCCCGTTGCCACCTCTAGTTTAACCATTATTAAAGGTGATATACCCCATTTTTAGCTTTATAACCGGTTGCAATTTAACAACCGGTAACATAACCCACGTGGTATCATTTACACAAGAAAAAATAGGTTAGAAGGTGTGGCCGCTTCAAAATCATCATCTCGTTCCTCTTCGTCTTCTTTCTTTACGTAACTATTGCAGGAAACCGTATAAGCTATTATTCTTTCTAAAACCGTATAAGCTATTGAATTTATCTGATAACCTTAGATTACTCGTTCTTCTCAGTGTACGTGGAGTGTTCGATCGTGGAAGAGGTCAAGGGATGAAAAATCAGGGCTTGATCAGAGGGCTTTAACCATTGGTACATGCTAATCATAGGGCTTTAACCACCGATACATGAAAAATCGGAGCTTGATCAAAGGGCTTTATCCAACTGTTTCAGTGGTTTATGGTGTTCGGGTGCTGGAAAGTGGGTTCGTGAGAGTTGTTGCTTCCGGTTTTAGCAGGTAACGGTGGTGCCGGAATATTCTGGATTTCACAGCCGTGTAGTTTGGAGGTGGTTTATGGTGGTTTGGTGGTTGAAGGAGGCTATAACAGGGACGTATAAGGTGGTAATGGTGGTGTTCGGCTATGATAGGGTCCGAGGGTGATAGAGATTCTCGATGTTGTGGTATCGGATGAGGGAAAGGGCAGTTTCTCGGTTTGGTGTGCAGCAAGGAGAGGTAAACAATACTTTTTCTTTTCTTCTTGCATGTTTCTTTTTCTTGTTCTCAAAAACATCAAAGAAAGAAGCAATAATCCTTCACTTTTCTTATTTCTTTCTTATCTGTTTGGTTTTTGTTTTTCGGTTTGTGTTGCAGGTTTGAGAATTGAGATGTTCGAGACGAGGAAGATGATGAACAGTGAGCTCTGAGAGGGTGATGGTCTCCAGTTATGTGCTTTTTTTCTTGTTCTTTTGATTCACGCGAAAAACATACAAAAAAACTTTCTTTGGTATTTTGCTTCACACGAAAATCACAGGAACAACAAAAAAACTCTTATTTCCTTTTCTCCTTATTCTTGTTTCGATAGGCAGCAGGAGGGTCTCGGGTCACTCTTATTTCTTTTTCTCCTTCTACTTTTCTATTTTCTGGCTCGATTAATGATGTTGGTGATGTTGGTTTTGACAGTGAGCTGGTAAGGGTGATTTGATGGAGGCTGGAAATATTTGGTTGTGATGGGTTTGTGGAGGGTGTAACGGTGCAGGTAAGTAAATTTTTCAGATTTGGTTTTCGGTTGCAACAGGACTGAGAGGTGTATGGTGTTTCAGGTGAGTTCGGTGGTGAAGTTTTGAACGCTGAAACAGATAGAGTGGTGACGACAGGATAAAACAGGTAAATGGGTTTCTATTTTTTTTTCTTGTGCCAAAATCGAGAGGTATTCAGGTGGTTGGTTTAATCTGTAAATGAGGTGGGTTTAATGGTTTAGTGATTTTGGTTTTCTAGGTGGAGGCTTTGATAGTACCTTGAATATATATCATATAACTTAAAGAATGAGGAAGGAGATCGCAATATTTGAAGCAGCAGAATTAGATGCACATCATATAACATATATCGGATAATGTACTTATGTTAGACCGTTTAAAATTTAATAATGGTTAAATTGAGCACAAAATTAATATAGGGGTTGTTTTAAGCATTGAGGTAAACTACATAGGGTTTTTCTAGGGTTTTCCCTAATATTGTACTTTCAATATTTTTTTTATCTTTATTGTAATAGTGTAAAGGGAAAGTTGTAAAAGAGTTTTAATATTTTGGATCTATTTACAATAGCAGGTTTTGATGGTTAAATTGTAAACAAAATATCAATAGTCATTTTTTTGTCGGTACGCCAAAATATAAGTATTTTTTTTTCAATGCATATAATTTTTAACCTTAAGTCTTATCTATTTTAAGATTAAACTATAATCTACTTTTGCTGAAACAATCATCACAAGTTGTTTGATTTTTTAGTATATGATAATAAATAAACATATTTTTTTAATTATACTTCTATTTAATAAAATATAAAAGCCGATTAAAATATAAAATATATTGTTAAGAAATGTATTGATAGTTTTTGATGATGGAACTAAATAAAAATTCGATACGAAATACATCCACATACCAAGTATTTGGTTGAAAAATCCTCATGTGGGTTTGTGTGTATCAAAAGTACAATTAAAATGAAGATGAAATTTTTTTGCCGGTTGCATAAATATGTTTTTACACAATTATGAAACTACTATTGACATTGGTAACCATTATGAAAATCCAAGAGAGAAAGCAGACTGTATGACGTTTATTGTTTGGATTTTTAAAATTGTAGGCATATTAGTATCAACGTTGTATATTGTAACCTATATTCTATACTAGGTTATAACCCATGTAAAATACGGGAGACACAAATAAAATAACATAAAACTATCAAAATCGTAATCATGAATTATAAATTTGCAAACAATTACTATTTTTATTAATAAATATATCATCGCTATTTAAATTAATGTAAATGGTTTTTCAAAACATCGTAGTTCCAAATACTACTTTATATACAACATATATATATATATATATATATATATATATATATATATATATAAGAATAATGATTTTTAGTTCTATTAATCGAAATGAACATATAAAATTACCTAACTCTCGTGAAGTTGTTACAAATAATTATTTAAATTAATTTTTTTTAATTCTCAAATGTTATAAATAAGCGGTATAATTTTTTTTTTTTTTTTGGAACGGCGAAGCGGTATAAAGTTTTATTCATTTAAATACTTTATACACATGCAAAATAAAACAACATTTAAATTCATATTTACTCATACAATTCTAATTATTAAATCATTTTTAAGTAACAAACAACCAAGTTATATACTAAAATTTATGTGACAGCTGGTATATTCAATTAAAGATCAAATAAAAGACTAAATTAAGCAAAAACTTAAAAAGAGTTTTCATTTGAATTTTATAGACATGGAATTTCTGAAAGTTCTTTTGCTTGAATGTAAACTTTGTAAACAACCTCCTTGAAAATGAATATTTGTTGGGTATCTTAACCTCCAAAGAAGTAGCATAATTCAAAAACAATACATAAGCAATGCATTATTTGACATTAGACCATACGTGTGATTTGTACCGCATAGAGCGTATGCGGAAAACACCCCCTTGCTCCTCTGTGGTTAGTTTGTCGTGCGTTATGCTTCCACCGAAGGGTATATTACTCGAATGTGGTACTTTGTGCACAAAAATGTTCAATGTGGTGGGTGTGGTAATGTGTGGTATATCACCTAGGGTGAGAGAAAAAATTAAGTGGCAATGTAAAAGTGTGGTATGCGTCGTATGCCATCTACCAACCTTATAATGAATACAAACTAAAACAAAAAATATCAAATCAAATCAACCAAAAACATCAAAAACTCTTATAAAAACAAAAAAATTTCAAAGAAGAAAACTACATAAAAAGGAGAAGTTACAACAAATAAACAGAGACTTACACAGAGTTACCATGATAAGACCTGCAACCATTACACAACTTATGTTTTTTAACTTGGAACAAAACTCAATGAAATTATATACAACTCGGAGAGGGAAACAGATTTGCGACTATTATCTTTAAAAATCAATAGTCAAACAATGTTGGTGCAACTTGAACTCATTCAAGTCGACGCATACATTTTTTTTTACAAAAATACCATTTTCATCAAATGAACAAATTGTGAAATTATATGCAATATAAAAACTCAAAATAAAATTGTTTTAATTTTGTTATTTGTGTTCTAGTATTTAATTTAGTAAGCGAATCTGAATCATAAAGTTTAAAATTCAAATGCATTATGAAAATCAAAAGCAACTTGTTTAGAGTCTAAAATCAAGCTTTTCTTTAAGTTAGGGTTGGTCATAATGATGAAATTGACATAAACAACGACTACATAGCAAGAAATGAAGCTTCCTTCATCAATGATTAGCCTTCATAATTTACACTAAATTAATGACACCCTAAATAAAAATCGTATTAATCTATTTCACCCAATTAGATTATTGTCAAAAATGTAAGACGGACATCAATCATATAAGCAACAAACAAAAATAAATTGAGAAACCATACATATGTGTTTTAGTAGATCTAAGGCCTTATCCTCCTTTAAGCATGCAGCAAGTCAATCAACTATTTTCTACATGAAAGTAAAAAAAAAGCATATAATCATAATATAAAATGTAGTAAATGGCAATGGTATTGGTAACCATATAAAAACCATCACCACCAAGATGTGCATCTGCAAAAGTAAGGCACATAAAAAAACTCCATTGTCAACCTCAGAACTAAAATGAAGTAGATGGGATATAAACATCAAAAAAACCACTAAAAACATCATACATGATGGAATTTTATTAAAAAAAGAGGACCACATTTGATTCATTCATTAAAGATCTACTTTCAGATCGATCAATGATGACCCGACGAATGCCCCATTTCACAAGTGTCTTTGCACTGCATATACAAAAAAGATATTAATGAATGTTTTTGGATATGTCATAATTTAAATGCATAGAACCATACGTAATTTCACCAGTGAGTGCACCTTCTTTATTAACCCAACAATTTTGGTAAGCAATTTGAAATTCAGGCTTCAATTCGGTTTTAACAGAGAGATAAAGACAAAAGGAGGGTTAGCCACAACCTCTAAAAATGGAAAATGGAAAACAGTTGAGTTTGAGATATTAACCAAGAAATCGTAATATCTTATCAAAATCCAAATAGGAATGAATTATTAACAGTGCTTCACTTTAGAATGAAATCGGAACATCATATAGTTTAGGGCTTACGTACAACATCTTGACCAACATTAAGTGTTGACACAATCTTCTTAACATCCTCCCATGTTCCATTCTACAATGAAAAGATGGTTATTAATTAAAAAAATAAGCAATTTTGTTAGTCATATCAATAAAAGGCATAAGCTAATCCTTGAAGGGCTACACGATATGGACCGGTTAATGAATATATTTATTTGTATGATTGTTTTTTCATCCAATCGAAGAAATTGAATTTCAGAATCCATTGAAAACAATCGAAGAATAAATCAATACTCAAAGAAAATATAACATATTCTAAATCTGATTAGATATTCGAAAATGATGGGCAAAATCAACATAATTTAGATGATACAACCATTGTGTGTTCACTCAAAACAGGCTTGTTAGATAAACAACAAACAATGGCTTATTATGAAATGGAAGATTAAACAGATTTAGAATTTCAATGTCGGATTCATCTCAAAGAAATAATGAAGGATGAAGAAGGGGTCATAGATGGTAACTAAGGGCCATTGAACATGAAGCGTACCTTAAATGAAGGTTACTGTGAAGGGAAGGGTCAGCCTTAGGCAACTGGTTGTCTGGTTCACATCAAATATTGCAGCAGCCAAAATGGAGATTGCGAGAAGATAGGTTTTGTAGATTTTACAACCGGATGAAACTAAGGATTTTGAATTTAAACTATAGAGAGATTCAATGGATCGAAATTTAGGAAGATATTTGGGGAAAGATATGATTGAAAATTTCGAAAATAAATTCCTGATTTTTTGGATTTTGAAACATCTAATTGAAGAGGAGAATATATGATCGGGAAAACATAATGTAGAGGGTCCAAAAGAATGACACGTGGCAGGTTAGGTGTTTAAAAACATGACAAGTGGCAAGTTTAAGAGACTTTTATTAAAAGAGAAGATATGTTAAGAATACTTATTGTTGAGTTAGCGTAAGAATAAAGCTTCTATTTTATGCAAACAAGACTGTTTTGCATATTCTCTATTGATCTATAGATGAATTAATGAACTGTTTTTTAAACCAACTACTTGATATATGGATGTATATTTTGTATCAAATTTTGATTTAGTTCCATCTGATGTGAATTATGAGCTTTGGTTTGGCTTGCGGAATTAAAGAACACACAATGAACATGGTGATTTCGGCGTTTAAGAGATGCATTCGATTATGTATGGTGTTATAAAAAGGGATCTAGATCTAGTCTACATTAATAACACACACTTACAAACTCAATTTTACATCTCTCAAGCACACCTCCATAAGTGGTATGAACCCACCTTATATAGAGGTGTTTACATGTCTCTCTCTCACTCTCTATCTCTCATGTCACAAGGCTAAAGCACCACATGCAAGTGGGTCTACAAAAGTCAAACCATTTACAAAGTCATACATGGATAACTTTGTACCCAACATTCTTCCCTCAAAGTTAGGAATGGATGACCCACTTCAAATCTTCCAAAATCGAAAAACTACGCGATTCGAGCCTCAAGCGTGACACATGTTGAGATGAACTTCAAATCTTCAATTCTTCCATGATTCTTCAATTTGGGCTCTAGGATGTTAGACCAAACGAACCGAGCATCAACGAATGATCAAGAGCTTCTCAAACTCCAAATAATCACCCTAAAATTGAGCATAAAAACACACCCCAAAAATCTTCAATAAGTCCAAACCCATCTCGAACCGAAATCACTTCCGAATCTCCAATCGCATCATTTCATAAACTTCAAAAATTCAAGGTCACTTCGGTCTTCAAGTTCGCGTAATATGAAAAATTCAACTTCGAATTTCCATATAAATTTCTCCCCCTTTTTATAATCGAAATTTGATTATAAACCAACAAGAAAAGAGAATGTGCTCTATTCGGAATTTTTCTTGTCAAAACTCCCCCTTAACATGTGGCATAAACTTTTTGCTTCAATCCGGAAAATCGAAAAAATCTTCAATTTTTAGCTTCGTTCACGGACCGCCTTCGACAAAATTTCTAAGAAATGGGTAGAAATTGTCAATTTCAAAATTCTGCAATGACCCGGTGCGCCCAAAACAGCCAAAAATACGAAATTCTCCCCCATTTGCGAAACTGGGTAGAAAACGTCAATTCACATTAACTGCAGGGGCCTGAAATGCATATTCTTCAATTTCTCAGCAAAATCAGTCCATTTTCAAATTTGGGCAAAAACAGCCAAACTTTCGAAACTGCAGGGACTTCTTTCGAAATTTCAGCACCATTATTTAAAATGTCGAAAATTATGGTGCTGTTTGTTTTTTCTAAGGCAAAATGTCTGCAGTCTGCGGACCACATCTGTAGACCTCTGCAGTAGAAGAGGTAGACCAAATGTCTGCAGTCTAAAAAAAGAAGACTGTTTGTTTTTTTAACATCTGCGGGCTACTAAAATAAACTTAAATCTAAATAAACTGGTTTTTTTAAACTTCAAAGTGATTTTTTAATATTGTATGACTTTGTTATAAATAATTAACAAATCTAAATCAACTTTTATGTATTATTGTATAAAAATAAAAATGGTATGAATTAACGTATATATTTGATAAAAACCAACAACTTTGGTTGCAAAGTTATAACTAAACATTATAATTAAGGATCAAAGAATTTGATACATAAATGGATTATTTTTTAAGTTCATATAAACAACTTCAACGATTAAAAGCGTACCATAAATATTTTCTCGAAAAATTGACGATGTTGTATTAAATAATGTTTTACGAAATTTGGCAAAAAAAATATAAGAATATATTATGATTTTTTGTTCATATTTATATAAACAACTTCAACGATTATTATTGTAATAAATCTTTATTTATAATTTTGTCAAAAATATCATGTTTATATCGTTGAACGTTTTATTTTTTAAGTTTTATAATTTTTTTTTCAAATTGATTATCATTAATAAAGTTTGAAAAAATATAAATTAAAAAAAAAAAAACTTAAAAAAAATAAAAATATATGTGTTTTTAGGCTAGAAGATGTCTGAAGATGTTAGAAGACTCTGGTCCACATCTGCGCCAAGAAGAGGACGCACATACATTTTTTGGTCTGCAGTCTTGAAAAAAACAAACAGTCTGCGAAGGCTAATGTCTGCGTGTGGTCTGCGCGGCGCAGACAGAAGAGGTCACGCAGATCTGCAGACAAAAAACAAACACCACCTATATACCAACTGTCGAAATTGAACCATTTCTGCCACTTCGTTAAAAGAGCAGGGACCAAAATCGAAAATGATTGTTTTCTTCCCCAATCTAACGAAATTAAATTTCTTCCCCAATTGATTTCCCAGGCAACGAAGTCTTTCACTGCACCATTTTTAACGAAAATTTTTTACTTCTCCATTTTAACGAAAATCTTTTCTTGAAATGTCCAAAATTACAAACTTTCGTTAGTCCCGGCATCATCAAATCCTTCGATTTGTTATTTCACCAACCCAAATTTTCGATACTTTAAAAAAAAAATTCTTCGCTATTTCCGGTCACGAACGTTTTCATCAGACCATTGTTAACGAAAATTTTGACATTCCAAAATCAAATTCCAAAACATACAGCCTTCGAACAGTGACTCCAAAATCTTTCCAGTTCGTTCCCAATTAAGCAATACAACTCAACCTCGACCATCTGTTCTTCATCGATGCATCATAAAAGCGAATTTGTTCTCAACCAAACCATTCGAACTCAGAATAACCCAAGTCGATTCCAATTCTCCGCTTTTCAATTCAACCATTCGATTGTTACCCTTTAATCATTCGAAATCAACAATCAAACCTTCCCAAGAATTGATTCTGACTCAAAATTGACCAAGAGCACATATGTTCGTTCCAAACTGTATTCGACATCAAGAACATAAATCCAACTAATTTTCGAAATCGAATCCCAAATCAAATAAGATTTCGACATCCACAGCCAATATTCAACTTGTATCAAACAATTTCAGCATACAAGTCACCAATTCATCGCTTGAATCTCGACTTTTTAACAGTTTGACTTTTCTGCGTTGACTCTTCACACCAACATCGATTCCGAACTATCCTTCCCAAAATCGACTATCATTAATCGAACCTAACTCAAAAACGACATCAACTGTTCGTCCTTTGCTTTTCAATTACTCATTCTTCGACATTCAATTTTGACTTTTCAGTCAACTGTTCTTCTTTTTGGATCGACAAACACAAATCGATATCACATTCGATTTCCAGTGAAACACCAAATTGTGACTTTATGTGTGATTCGGTTTTGACTTCCAATTTAAATCAACGTCAAGCAAAATCAATTGCGACTCAAAATAAAATCGAACAACACCAGTTGATTTTCAGAGATAATGAGATGAAATCGAAGAAATTAAGTCGATTTTCATGAATCTGTGAAACAAATGAAATCAATACTAACAACGATGCAGAACATGCGACTCAAGAATCGAACAAGGAAATATCGATTCCAATGCAAATCGAGTTTCGATTTTATTGATCTTGACTTTAATGTTGACTGTTCTTGATCGGATTGTTAATTGTTAATTCTTAATAACATCGAGTATCTGACTTCAAGTAAAAAGAATTGGACTAGATCGATGAACAGTATTGAATTTGTAAAAGTGGGCTCAACGAACAGTAATATCAAGATTTGGATTTGGATTTTTCAATGGAAATTAAACTTCAAAACAGATCATGAACAGTAATGACTCATAATTTTGGGCTTGACAAATGAATGAACAGTAACAGAATTAATTTTGATTTTGTTTGCGCTTGATCAAAAAAAAAAAATTGGATCATCAATGGGGTAAAAACGGATTAGATTCAACGAAACAAACCGATCAAAATTCAAAAATGTAACACAAGATTCAACACGATTAAGAGAGATGATAGAAAGAGACCTGCTCTGATACCGAGAACCGTTTCTTCCAATTGTGACAAATTTAGCCAAACCGAGAACCATTTCTTCAAAAAATCATGTTGATCTTCGAAGACCTGCTCTGATACCAATTGATGTGAATTATGAGCTTTGGTTTGGCTTGCGGAATTAAAGAACACACAATGAACATGGTGATTTCGGTGTTTAAGAGATGCATTCGATTATGTATGGTGTTACAAAAAGGGATCTAGATCTAGTCTACATAAATAACACACTTACACACTCAATTTTACATCTCTCAAGCACACCTTCATAAATGGTATGAACCCACCTTATATAGATATGTTTACATGTCTTTCTCTCACTCCCTATCTCTCATGTCACAAGGCTAAAGCACCACATACAAGTGGGTCTACAAAAATCAAACCATATACAAAGTCATACATGGATAACTTTGTACCCAACACCATCATCAAAAAGTGACATATATTTCATAACAATATATTTTTATATATTTTAATCGGTTTTATATTTTATTCAATAGAAGTATAATTTATTTATTATCATATATTAAAAATCAAACAAATTGCAATGGTTGTTTCAAGAAAAATAAATTATAATTTGGAGGGTCTTTCAACAAAAAATAATAATAATAAGATTTCAATAAGTTACAATTTGTAACTTTTTAAAACTTCTTATAACTTTTTGCCTTGTAAAAGTCAAATACCCCTTAAAACATGTATAAGTTAAGACAAACACTTTTTAAAAAATAACTTATTGACTTATTGACTTTCCTCACCACAAAAGTTAATCCAAACACTTTTTAAAAAACTCATTTTTCTCACCACAATAAGTCAGTAAGTTATTTTGCCTAAAAATCCTTTTGATTTTCAAAATTAAATCTCAAACACCCTCTTAATCTTAAAATATACAAGACTTGAGGTAAAAATTGAAAAAAAAAAGTATGTATATTTTGGTCTATTGATAAAAAAACCACCGTTGATATTTTGTTTACATATTAACAATCAAAACCTACTATTGTTTGTGGTAACCTGAAAACTGAGTCAAATTGTAAGTCGGTTCTAATGGTTAAATTTAAAAAAAAAAAAAAAAAAAAAAAAAAAAAAAAAAAAGTTAGGATGACTTTTTGTAAATAGAACCAAAACATACAGATTTTTTTTTTTGCAGATTTCACTATTGTAAATTGTTTTCTAAGTAAAGGATAAATGCTATAATCAGTAGAATTTATGAAGTACGATGTTTGTAATAGAAAAAAAAAAATTAAAAGTAACGTTCTATAGAAGTTTTCATTGTCTATACTAATTGCTAAAGATGCAATTATGGGTCTCTTCAAACTTCACTTCAAGTTAGGAATTGCGAAGGCGCATAGCATCTTAATTTCTGATTTTAAGTTTAATTTGCTTGTTTTTACTCCACCATAAGTGCAATTTGTTTTCCCTCTGGTCAATCCCTAGCGTCCCAACTATCATAAATCTTACGGGTAAATAAAAGTAAATTCATCTATGGTTTGACATGAAGCTTTGACCATTTATCTTTCCCACTTGTTTATATGCATATTACATCATTTTCTTTAGTTAGGTTTAGAAAATGTCATAGATCCAACTTCTTGCCAGCAATAAAAAAAGCATTTTGAACAGAAGCAATATTAGACTTTGATTTGAATCAAATAACAATATGTTTAACATAATCATTTAAAAATTTACGTTAATTGTATATGATTCTACTCAGGTTTAGATTAGGACAACAAATAAGAAGGTTTTTGGTGCCTTGTAGTCTTCACATTATTTGCTTACCCATCTTGTAAACTCCAAAATTACTATTCAACCATTTATTCTTCCTCAAAGTAATTTACTTTTTGAACCATCGGATTTGGTTTTGCTTTTTGTTACAAAAAGACTGTTGTTCTTGAGAGACTTTAGACAAAAAGCATAGTAGGTGATTCTTTTTTAGATTTACATCCCCATATTTCCGTAGCAACGATGGTGAAAGTATAATAAAATGTCTATTAATTAGAGGGATAAATATGTTAGTAGTTGCCTTTGCGTTGAGGTTAAGAATGGGAATATATTATTGTTTTCTTGTTTTCTTGTTTTCTTGTTTTCTTGTACCTAATACGAGAACCTTTGAACAAAGGTGATTCCATTATTAACTCATGAGGGCCTAAAAAATTATTTATTTATTTATTACATATAAATGTTAAAAGTAAATAAAGACATAACAAGGGTGACAAATCCGGTAATTGTGTCGTATTTTTTTCAACGTGACACGACACGACAAAATTTTTTGAAACACGACACGGTATATTGTTTTTTTAACTAATACGAAAACGAACCAATTAAAACTGAAAAAACATGACACGTTACGACAAAATAAAATTAAAAACAACAATTATTCTATTTATTTAATAATTAATCATAAATAACGTGAAAAACACGACAAACAAATGTTAAATTGTGTCGAATTTTGAACATGAATACGACGTCGTGTTTTCTTCACTAGATGTGAACTCAAATTTGAATTTGAATTTCATCACAATTTCGTTTTACATCATAGATTTTTATTGTCTCGTGTCGTGTATTTTTATCTTGTCGCGTCATAGATTGTTATTAACGCAACCTACAAAATAAACCTCAGGAAATTGGATTTTTTTTCAATTAACAAATTTACCATTAAATATCTCTCTCTCATAGTTTTTTACCTTTTTACATTCATATTGATATATGCTTTTTGATATAAAATATATTTTTTTTTACATTAGCTCAATACTTCAATCAATATAACTCAAAATATATATACTTCAAAGTTCAAAACACGTTTTTATGGATTAAAACTTAAAACGACTCGGTCAAACCGATTAGCCCCGTAAACACATTTTGGTCAAGAGAAATATTATTTTGTTATAGTTATAATAATAAACTAATTAGTTTTAGTAAAACGGTTTTGAGAGGCGTATGCATTATCTATACATTTTGACGATTTCTTTACCCGTTCCATCCCTTTTATTATTTACTAAATAGTTTATGTTATACGTTTATCCTGTTAAAATATAAATCATAACCTAAACCAAATTTTATGTATAAATTATGGTGGAATGGGTAAAGAAATCGTCAAAATGTATAGATAATGCATACGCTTCTAAAAACCGTTTCACTAAAACTAATTAGTTTATTATTATAACTATAACAAAATAATATTTTTCTTGACCAAAATGTGTACGGGGCTAATCGGTCTAACTGAGTCGTTTTAAGTTTTAATCTATAAAAACATATTTTTTTACTTTGAAGTATATATATTTTGAGTTATATTGATTGAAGTACTAAGCTAATGTAAAAAAAATTATATTTTATATCAAAAAACATATATCAATATGAATTTAAAAATGTAGAAAAAGTTATGAGAGAGAGAGAGAGAGATTTAATGGTAAATTTGTTAATTGTAAAAAAAAAATCCAATTTCCTCAATGTTTGTTTATTTTGTAGTTTGCGTCAATAACAATCTATGACGCGACACGATAAAAATACATGACACGAGACGATAAAAATCCATGACATGAAACGAAATTGGGATAAAATTGAAATTCAAATTTGTGTTCGCATCTAGTGAAGAAAACACAACGTCATGTTGTGTCGTATTCGTGTTCAAAATTCGACACGATTTAACATTTTTTTGTCGTGTTTTTTTACGTTTTTTTACCCATTCCACCCGTCATATCACACTTTTTTTATGATCACGATGCTTTGTTCATTGGTGAATGGTCCCGTTCTAATCTCAAAAACCTCTATCGCATTCTAAAGTGCTTTCATTTGTCATCCGGACTTAAAGTAAATTTCCACAAATCCAAAGTATTTTGTATTGGGGCCTCCATTAGTGAAACGATGAATTGAGTTAATATTCTAGGATCCGAAGCAAGGTCTCTCCCTTTCAATTATCTTGGAGTACCGATTGGCGCGAACATGAATCTATGCAAAAATTGGAAGCCGGTCGTGGACAAATTCCTGTAAAGTATTATGCGATTGAATCTCTTGCCTTTGATATTTACATCCTCCAATATATAGATGCAGAGTACAGCTAATAAAAGGGATATACGAGGAAAGTAAATAAGCTAAACTAATACACATATACAGTAATAATTGTGTGCGTTAATACTCCCCCGCAGTCTGAGCTATAGTCGGTCGAATGCTTAGACTGTTCTTGAATTTGGTGAAGAGTTGTCGTGGAAGTCCTTTAGTGAATATGTATGCGTATTGATAGTCAGCAGGAACGTGTAGAACTTTGACAGACCCAACTCGAACTTTTTCTCGAACAAAGTGGATGTCGATTTCAACATGTTTTGTTCGCTGGTGTTGAACTGGATTTTCAGACATATAAATGGCCGAAATGTTGTCACAATAAATGATGGTGGCTTGTGTGATAGGTACCGAAAGTTCAAGTAGAAGATTACGCAACCAACTTGTCTCAGCAACTGTATTCGCAACACCTTTGTATTCTGCTTCGGCGCTCGAGCGCGAGATGGTTGGTTGGCGTTTTGATGACCATGAAACCAGATTTTCACCAAGAAAAACACAAAAACCGGAGGTGGAACGACGTGTGTCTGGGCATCCCCCCCAATCAGCATCAGAGTAGGCAGTGAGCTTGGTAGATTTAGAGGGATTAATGTGCAGACCATGAGAGATAGTTCCTTTGATGTATCTTAGGATTCTTTTTAGGAACTGGAAGTGAGGATCACGAGGCGCATGCATGAAGAGGCACACTTGTTGGACAGTATAAGAGATATCGGGCCGTGTAAAAGTAAGGTATTGAAGGGCACCGGCAAGGCTTCAGTAAAGTGTGCCATCGGTTAATGGTTTTCCGGCAGTGACACTGAGTTTAGATGTTGTATCAACCAGAGTGGTGGAAGGTTTGCAATTTGTCATATTTGCTCTGGAGAGGATCTCTGCAGCATATGTTTCTTGAGATAGGAATAGACCGCCATTTTGTCTTTGAACCGAGACGCCAAGAAAATGGTGAAGGTTTCCAAGGTCCGTCATTGCAAATTCTCTGGAGAGAGATTTGATGATGTCGCGAAGGAGATGTTCATCAGAGGCTGTGAGGATTATATCGTCTACATACAGAAGTAGATAGGCCACTTTATTACCCTCTTTTGAAGATGAATAATGATGAGTCACATATGCTACTGCGAAAGCCACACGACTGAATGTATGTGGCAAAGCGTTCATACCACGCCCTGGGTGCTTGTTTGAGGCCATATAGAGATTTCCTTAGGCAGCAAACATGACCGGGATGTTGAGTGTTGGTGAAGCCGGGAGGTTGGAACATATAAACAGTTTCACGAAGATCACCATGTAGAAACGCATTTTTAACGTCCAATTGATGAATAGGCCAGGCCCGGGAGACTGATAAACTGAGGATTGTGCATATGGTGGTTGGTTTTACCACGGGGCTGAAAGTTGCGTCACAGTCGATACCCACTTGTTGACTTTTTCCGTTGATAACTAGGCGGGCTTTGTATCATTGAAGGGTGCCATCCGCTTTGAATTTGTGACGAAATAGCCACATGCACCGAATGATATGAGTATTTGGGGGACGAGGGACCAATTCCCAAGTTTTGTTAGCCATTAGAGCCTTATATTCGTCAGTCATGGCGGCATGCCAATTTGGATCATTACGGACGGAAATATGGGAGGTAGGGAGGGGGAGATGGTAGGCCCGGATGAAGTGTGAAGGTTGAAGGGAGTTTTGGGTTTGTAAATACCGTGGCGAGAGCGAGTAGCCATGTGATGAATGGGTTGTGGTGGTGGTGATGGGTTTGGTGGAGATGGTGAAGCATTAGGGGGTGGGGATGGAGGAGGAGATGGGGTTGGTGAAGAATGAAGTGATGGAAGAGGGGATGTAGTAGGTGAAGGGGACGATGATGGATTTGGTGTGTATGGGGTTTTATAATGTGTTGGGTTTTCAAATATAAGTGGGGAAGGATCAGAGTCAAGGAAGGAGTAGTCATGAGGAATGGTGATTGTGAGGTCCCGGTATGGAAATTTAGTTTCATCGAAGGTGACATGACGGGACAAAATGATTTTACCGGTGGAGATGTCAAGGCAATGGTAGCCTCTGTAATTGGCAGGGTAGCCAAGAAAAATGCAAAGTGTGGAACGTTGAGCTAATTTGTGTGAGCGAGTTGAAGTTTGGTTTGGATAGCAAGCACAACCAAACACCCGAAGGTGATCAAAAGAAGGTGTGCGGTGGTAGAGAGCATTGGTGGGAGGGCGAAAGTTTAGTAGTTTGGTGGGTAGGATGTGATGGAGGTAGGTGGCAGTATGTAAAGCTTCTACCCAGAAGGAAGGGGGGAGAGAAGCGTGAGTGAGGAGTGATAGCATGATTTCATTGAGTCTGCGAATCATGCGCTCAGCTTTTCCGTTTTGCTGGGAAGTTTGTGGGCAGGAAATACGAAACCGGAGGCCGTGGTTGGAGGCGAAAGATTTAAATTGATGATTGTCAAATTCACCACCCATGTCACATTGAAACGATTTAATGGAAGTTTGGAATTGGGTTTGTATGTATTTGTGAAACTGGGTGAATTTGGAGAAAGTTTCATATTTGAATTTGAGAGGTAAAACCCATGTATAGTGAGTAAGATCATCAATTAAGACCATATAATATTTATACCCAGCTTGACTGAGTATAGGAGATGTCCATAGGTTACTATGAATAATATCGAAAGGCAACACAGTCTTGGATATAGATGTAGAAAAAGGTAATCTTTTATGTTTTGAGAGTTGACAAGAATTGCAAACTAAAGAGCGATTTCGCTTATTACATGAAATAATAGAATGCGAAAATAAAAAATCCATGACTGGAAGTCCCGGGTGACCGAGTCTGTCATGCCAAAAATCAGTTGGTGATGAAGTTGTAAGAGCTGATGCAGCTAAGTTATTGATAGGATTGGTAAGAGGATAAAGGTTGTTGGTGCTATTGTGTCGATTCAGGAGCTTCCCACTTGGAAAATCCTTCACATGAAAGCCAAAAGGGTCAAACTCAACAGATACCCAATTATCATTAACAAATTGACGAACAAATATTAAATTTTTAACGATTTGAGGGGTATAGAGGACATTTTTAAGGTGAAGGTTCTTGGTAGCAGATGGGAGAGTGACATGACCTGATCCAAAAATGGGCATACGATTTCCATTCCCAATGAATATAGAGTTAATGGGAGAAACTTAGAGAAATTGGTGAGCTTACCCTGGTCGGCAGTGATGTGCGAAGAAGCACCTGTGTTCATGTACCATTGAGTTTCATTAGGGTCCAGCGTCATGGCGTGATATGTTTCACCGATATCAGTGGGCTCCAAAGCATTGTAATCAGTGATATTTGCCTGGTGGTTTTGATTTGTCGCTCCATTTTGCTTATGTTGTTGTTGATGTCGTCCCAATTGTTGCTGTTGTGGCGGATGAGAAGAAGCGATCCAAGGGGTAGTCCAGCCAGCGTTAGTGGGATATGGGCAAGGTGGGGGCATCATCCACCAGGGAGCCCAAGGAGGCATATTGGGCTGATTCGGTTTCCAGGTGGGACGTCGTTGGTTGTTGTTGTTGTTTGATGGGCCACGCGTGTATCGAGTCTGATTATTTGGTCGACGTGGATTAGGGTTACGAGAAGGGCCTCGAGGATTATTGTCTCGATGGTTTTGAGAAGGTAGTGAGGGTGAATCATGAGAGATAGCCGCAACAATGGGCGGAGACGAGAGAGAATTTCGGGCGTTTTGACAATGGAGTTCAAGTTCTAACATATTGCAAGCAGTCTCCCAAGAGGGAAGTGTTTGATTAATGTAAGATGCGGTGGTGTCAAATTCACTTGGTAGGCCACGTACTAGTTGCAACACAAGTCGGCTTTGGCTGATTGGGCTTTCAACGTCACTCAATTGAACAGAAAGTTCTTTGAGGCGTTGACAATAAGCTTCAAGGTAAGGCATGGATTTTAGGGTTAGGTTTGTAAATTCATGCTCAAGAGCAGCCGCCCGTGAACCTTTGTTGTTCAGAAAGATGGATTTGATTCGGTTCCATGCTTCAAAGGCTGTGGATTCCTCCTCAAGAACTCGAGACAAGAGATCTTCAGAGAGAGTGTTGTATATCCACTGGAGGACTATAGAGTCGATTTCAACCCATGCCTCATACTTAGGGTCGGTTTTTGCAGGAGGTTTTGTACCATCAATGTGGCCAAGAACTTTGTAACCACGTGCGTGAAGTTGGAAAAGTTTTACCCAGGTGGAGTAAGTGACTTTTGTGCCATCAAGTATTCTGACCTTGTTTTGGATGTTGGTGACAGTATAGACAGGATGAAGGGGATTTGCCTTATTGGCATTTTCGTTGTCGCTCATCGTGATGAGACGAGAGAGGAAGATAGGGGATACAGGACAAGAGCTATAAAAGCTCTGATACCATGTAAAGTATTGTGCGATTGAATCCTTTGCCTTTGATATTTACATCCTCCAATATATAGATACAGAGTACAGCTAATAAAAAGGATATACAAGGAAAGTAAATAAGCTAAACTAATACACATATACAATAATAATTGTGTGCGTTAATAATTCCAATCTAAGTTATCCGCATGGAAATCCAAAACGTTGTCTTTTGATGGTCGTTTAACACTTATAAAGGCTGTATTGGGGAATCTCCCCACTTATTATCTCTCACTATTCAAAGCACCTGTTGGGGTATTGGAAAACCTAGAAAAAATGAGAAGACGATTCCTATGAGGGGTCACAATGAAAAGAAGACGATTCATTTGGCTGTGTGGGAAAAATAGTGGCACCTAAATCAGCTGGTGGGTTAGGGGTTAGATCAATCCGAGCACTAAACATTGGTTTAATAGTAAAATGGTGGTGACTATTGAAAAAGGAATTTTGATCTCTTTGGGGTCACGTCATAGCTGGGATTCATAACTTACATATAAAACCGCATGATCACCTTGCAAACAAGTCTTATCACTGGTGGATGGCAAAATATAGTGAATGCAAAAAAGGATCTCAGAAAGCATGGAATTACAGTAAGTGATATGTTCAAATTGATTGTTCAATCAGGTGAAAACTCTCGATGCTAGCAAGACATGTGGAATGATGTTATGCCTTACAAAACTAAATTCTCATCCCTATATGCATTAGAATCCAAAAAAAAGATGCACAGTGGCGGATAGATTTCACGCCAGGGAGTTTATTGGTGATTGGATTTAAAGCCCTAATGATATTGGAATATCGTCCGAATTGCTTGAATTTCGAAGATGCATTTCACAGACCCATCTAACTCAAGGTACTGATTATTGGAGATGTTCAATTTCAACAGACGAGAATTATACTGTTCAGGCTTTAAGGAGTATAATAGACAATTCTACCCTTGTAAGTCGACATAGCTCACTGGTCACATGGTGTAAAGAAGTGCCCCTCAAAGTAGTGTGTTTTATATGGAGAGTGGTTCCGACGAGAATCTCTTCATTGGTTGCTTTAAGGAATAGGGATGTTGTTGTCAATACAACTGAATGTGGTTCATGTATAGGTAATGAAGAAGACGCAGATCATATACTTGTAAGATGCCCGTTTGTGATAGAGGTGATACTGGAGTGGTGTGGTATTACTAACGTCTCAATCAAGACTAAAAAGGATTCGGTAAACTTGGCGAATAACAGGAGACAAAGCACTAGATGGACTAGAAGACTCATTGATATCTGTTACAGCCAAGGGCGAATCTACTAAGGCCCAAGGTAGGTCCTAGGACCTTCCTAAATTTTCAATTTCATTTACAATATATGTTGTAGAAAAATTAGGAACTACCTTAGAAAAAATATAAGACCTACCTTAGTTTTTTTTTTTTTTAAATGTCTTAAAAAATCATTTTAAAATGAAAAAGATAAGTTACTAAGGTCAATTTGTTATTTTAAATTATGGGATTAATAACAAAAAATTAACCATTCTTAACGAATCTCCCTCCGTTCACCACTTTATCAATGGACTAATAATATATCAACTAGTTTTTCATTAAAAAGTACGGTTTTATCATTTATATTTCAATCAGTTTTTTAAAAATTTTAATCGGTGGTGCCTGATTGGTTTTAACAGGTTGAACTGATTGGTCCGGTTTTTTTAAGGTACACGACCCTACCCGACCCGACTCGATGCGATCCCACACAAGTATTGTTGATTTTTTATTGATTTCACTTAATATAGGAACCACGTGATTTTTTGATCTAGATTCGCCACTTACAACCTCATATGGTGATTATGGAAATGACGTAACAATAGACTCTTCTCACAACTATTTACCAGACCATCCAAAGCGGTGGAGCAAATCATGTCGTTAACATACTATTGGTTGAAAAATAGGGGTAAATGTAAATGTTGTATTTAGGTAGACTGGATGCAATCTCCCCTAACAGCCATATAATTGTAATTTCATGTACTGTTGTTTTTTTGTCCCCCTCTAGCTCCTTGCTTGGGGGTGACCTTAATACACCTCTAGCTCCTTGCTTGGTAGTGACCTTAATGCAAATTTGCTTTTTCAAAAAAAAAAAATATAAAAAAAAAAATTTCTCCAATAAATAAGTTAATTAAATTTGTCACATTTAATGTAGTTCTGTCAAAGAAGTTATGTTTTAAGATTAATTTACGGCAAATGGGACCAATCACAAAATGTGACCACAATAAGTAGTGGTATTAAATTGTCCCTCAAAGAGGTAGCATTTTTCTGTAACACCAAATCAATGTGATTTCTGAACCAACCATTCTTGACATTGACATGTATACATAAATGCAAAATAATAATAATAATAATAATAATAATAATAATAATAACTTAGTTTTTTACGCATCGCGTTTTTTTACAAGCAATTTATTGATAAACCAAAATTATTTTCAGTAAGTTAATTGGATCGGTGATCATCTTAAATAAATGAATAAGAGATTATCTTAAGTTTTTTGAGATCAAACTTTTTTAATCTTATCATTAAAGAGGTTAAGAATGGTGAGTCGGATGGATTAGATAAATCATAATATAGAGTAGGTCAATTGATCAATCGACATTTTCTTGTTTTATTCTAATAATTTTGAAACTAATTAATGTATTAACGTGATTATAGAAATTATAATCATTAATATAATATTTTTTATTTATTTGTAATAAAACAATTTACAAGATAATGTACAATGACTTTAATTTGTTTTGTTAGCTGAAATGTTTCCTTATATTCTTTTGTATTGTTGTATTTATAAAGATTATCAATGATGTGTATATCTTCCCTAAATATAGGGACCCACTTGTATTTATACGATTGGGGTTAATGAAACACGTCAAACATTTTAATCCGTATGTATGGTTTCAGCTTTAAAAACCATAATTTCATACTTTTTCCCTCTATCATCATATCCTCCCGTTGATCTCATCCTTCTATCTTTTCCCTTCTTAAGTCATCATGGTAGCACCACACGAACCCATCGATGCCAATAGAAACACTTTTCACCCCCTATTTCATCGTCAACACTGGGTCGGAGTGTTAAACTTTAGCCTTTAGAAAGATATAATCGGTTGACCAAGTTAAAAAATATATTATGGGGCTGAGCGGATAGCCTGGGTCGAAGTATTGAACTTCGACATTTAGAAGATTGTAGTCGGCTGACCGAGCTGTAAGATTTAAATGGAATAAATATATTTTAAAGCTAAGCAGGTAACCTAGGTCGGAGTGTTGAACTTTTACCTTTTATAAGATTGTAGTCGGCTGACCGAGCTAAAAAAAGTTAGATAGAATACAGATATTTTTGTGCTAAGCAGGTAGCCTAGGTCGGAGTGTTGAACTTCGGCCTTTATAAGATTGTATTCGACTGATGGAGCTACAAAATTTAAATAGAATAAATATATTCTTGGGCTAAGCAGGTAGCCTAGGTCGGAGTGTTGAACTTCGACCTTTGGTTTTATTTATCACAAAATAACTACGGCGACCTCGACCGTTTTCCTACAACATGCTTTTAGTAGGTCGGTGCCATTTAATTGCGAATGGGCACATCTGTCGTGTGCCTTCCTATTTACCTTTGTGGCCCATCATGGGCATTGTTACTTCCCTTCGTATTGTTATTGCCTTCTTGACTCCCCAAGTCGGTATCAAGGTTGGTGATCGTTTTCTCCCTTTGGTTTTTAACAGGGGTTGCACTTCCATTTTTTTTGGCTTGAGTTATATAAGTTTGTTAACCATTTTGTCATTTTACGTTTTTGATGGCTTGCTTTCGTACTGGCGATCTTGCCCTTCTGGGGTCGCTCTTGACCTTCTTTCATCCTAAGTGCTCCACCTTGTGCTTTTGTATACATGCTTCTCGTGCATGTTCTTATTTCGTCTCGAATTTCTCTTACTTCTTCTTGTTTCCTTGTCGGTTCGTGCTCAGTTTCCGGTGTCATGGCTGACATGATTCTTATTGTACACTTATGTCTTTTAACAGTTACTGACGTGCTGCATTCGGTAATTTTCCATGATTCTCTAGTCGCAAGTAATTGTAATGTTTGTTTGAGGCATTCGTTGTCTTCTACCCGTTCATCTAATGGCCCTTGACTGTCGCGCGGTATTTGTGGAGTGGTACTCTTTCTGCCCCTTTGCTCCATTGTTTGGTAATCTGTTTGGATTTCGAATTGACTCGCTACATTGTCCATATGATGCTCATCGTCGGGCTTCTTTCCTTGTCCTGACCATCTTTCGGTGTATATTGTCCCGACACCTGACTTTGTCCTAAATTTGATAGCTCCATGAATTGTTAACGCAATAGCCTTGAATTTATTCATTGTCGTTTGTCCAAAGATGACATTGTATGGTGAAGGTGCATTGATGATGACAAAACGTATTAATTGAGTGCTATTCCTCCCGTGAGGATAATCGATAAGGGTTAGTGCTAAGGTGATTATCCCTTCTGGCCATACGTTGTGGCCGACAAAGCTGACCAGTTGACTCTCCGATGGACTTGCCTTTTCTCGCACGTGCCCGGGTAGCTGTTTGAAGAAGTGTTTGTACATGACATTTGTAGAGCTTCCATTGTCTACATAGATATTGCTTTCATGGCTTCTCCCCATGAGGCCACTGATTACGATTGGTTCTTCTCCCATATGGTAGTCATGACTGTAATTCCATTCGTCGAACGTGAAGGTGCAATCTTCCCATTCTGTGTTTGACTCTTTCCGGTCATTGTGTTGCAACATGAAGATTTCGTTTTTCCTTGCCTTTTGTATTTTTGGTTCTATTGGTGCAATGCTTTCTAGGTGTTTACACCGGAGACCTTATGACACATGAGAGATAGAGAGTTAGAGAAGAGTTTTTACAGACCTGTCTTTGTACTCTGTAAACATTCGAAAGCGTAATAGAGCTGAAACAAGATCATATTTACATTCGTTGTTCAATCTCACATTCTTACTTCAATTTTAACTCTGATTCATTTTATACTCGATTCATTAGTTCATCAATTGGTATCAGGGCAGGAATCACATATGTGATCCGATTTTCACCTATTCAAAAAGTTTTTGAATCAACTTTTTGGTTCAAAAGTTTCTGTACTTTTTGATAGTGAAAATTTTGTCTAGATTTTAGTTTGTGATTCGATTCTGCATTTGAATTGTTGAATCGAGTGTTCTTCTTGTAATTCCAATTTGATTCAACTAGTTTGTTCTCAAATTTTCAAATTTTCTTCAAAATTCTCAAAATCATCTTCCGTACAACAATGGCGAGCTTCAATCTCAATTCTATGACCTCGTTTTCTCATCTATTAGGATCATCGACCAAAATTCCAATGCTAATCCCTGAATACTATGATCAGTGGGCTGATCGTATGCAGGATTATCTGAATGGTCTTGATGAAGAATTATGGTCATGTATTTCTGGAAATGTCAATCCTCCGGCGAATGTTCAAGCAATTGGATCATCTTCTGCAAGTTCTGGTGTTGAAAATCAAACTGATCGTCTGAAGAAACTGGAGAAGAGATGTATGAGGGAATTTCGAGGAGCTTTACCTCCAGTTGTGTACAATTACGTAAGGAGTTGTACAACTGCTAAGGAGATCTGGAACAATCTGAAAGAAAAGTTTCAAGGAAGTGAGAAGACGAAAATCAATTCAGTCAAACAGTGCTTGGTTGAGCTGAAAGATTTCAGACAAAAAGAAGGTGAAACAATTGAAGTGTACTATGATCATCTGAACGACTTAATCTACCGTTGCAATCGCTATGGAATCACCATGAATTCAATGGAATTCAATCTCATCTTTGTGATGGGTCTTCGAAAAAATGGAGAAGCGTGAGTATGATGGTGAAGAATTAGCAAAGTTTTGATACATCATCTCTCAATGATCTGTACAATCAGTTGAAGACACATGAAAGTGAGGTTAATGAAATGGATGAGGAATCGAAGCTGAGTTTGGGAGGTCCATTGGCACTTGTGTCCAAGATATCTGAGAAAGAAGCTGAAAAAGGTGATTCAGAGGAAGAAGAGGGATTCATCATGAATTCGGATGATGAGGCAATAGCATTTTACTCGAATAATCGTGTTAATAAGTTTTTCAAAAAGCCGTTCAATCCGAAGGCTAAGCTAGCCGAGGTGAAAGGAAGTGTTGTGAGTAAAGTTGTTGTTGAGGAGAAGAAGAAGGTTGAGAAGAAATATTCGAAGGTGTCTGAGGGGAAGAGTGAGAAGAAGCTGAAAGGTGATGCTGGAGTAGATTGTCATTATTGCAATGGAGCCAATCATCTTGCGAATGATTGTATGCTTCGAAAGAAGGATGAGAGGAAGAATAAAGTAAAATATGAGGCTTATTACGCAGAGAAGCTTGAGGTGGTTCGTGCGAAAGCTAAGAATTTGTCGTTGGTCGCAAGGGGTGAACAGGAGGAAGATGGAACCTATCAAATCTGGTCATCTGGATCAGACGATGAAGAGATGAGGAATCCAACACATGGAGCAATGTATGCGAAGATGGAGGAGGACTCAGATGAAGAGGAATTCGAAGTGAAAGGTAGATGCTTCGTATCCAAGGTAGCAGACAAATCTCCAATGACGACAAAGGTACGTAATATTCTCGAATCTTTTAATATTCCTAAACATGCTTATGACTCTGAACTAATATCTTTTGATGAGACTGTTACTTATTTTGATTCAATGGTTGTGTCTGCTAGCAATGAGTCCAACAAGTTGTCCATGGAGTTATTAGAGACCAAAAAGCGATTAGACATGAAAATAAGTAAAGTTGATTGTTTAGAATTACAGATAACGAACATTATGTGTGATAGGGATACTTTATCAAATGAAGTCAAAATTTTGCTAGCGCAAAGAAACATATATTGTAATTCTGCTAAGAGACTATATGGAAAATTAACTGATTTACATCATTCATGTGAAATAAGTAAAGAGCAACATATAAAATTACTGCCTTTTCTAGCATACGAAAGAGCTAAGGTAGATAATGTTTCGTATGATTGTGAGAAGATAATAGCTGAATTTGACAAAGTTCATGATGATAGATATAAATATGGAATTGTCAAAATTGATGAATGTCTTGATATGAATGAATTAGTTAACATCGTGAATGATACTTTGACTAAATCTGAACAAATCCAAATTTTGAAAAAGACTGAGAATTCAACATCTGATTCTCAATCTAATTTTGCTGATATTGAAGATAAATCTGACAATATTAGAGAAATTAGTGATCTTGAGGATGTTGATTGTTCCCAGTTGTCTATTGTTAATGTTGCATCACATCTAAATGGAAAGAAAAAGTTAAGGACTTGATGGTTAAGATAGAAACTGATAAACCCTCAACTTCGAAAGTTTGTGATTTGGACTTCGTGGACATCAGAGATAGTCAAACTGATGATAGCGATGATGAAAATGAAGAGAAAATTTCGAAGAAAAAGAAATCTTCAAAAGAAGAAGAAATTCCTCGAATTGTGGTTGATCAAGTGTATGGTGATACACAAAATTTCGAAAAGGTGATGAATGAACAAGGTGCTCACTTTCTTGAAACGAATACTGTGGTTTACCCAAATTTCAAGTGTACAGATGATGTCATCTTCCCAAATCAAGTGTTCGTAACTACTAGAAATGTTGAGAATGTCAAACCAGAATTAAAGAAGTTAGTTGAATAAGATAATTTGAAAACAACAGATGAAGGTTTCTTCGCAAATCAAAGCACAGTTGAAAACAACCTAACAAAGAATTCATACGTTTCTCAACGTCAAAAACCACAAAGAAAATGGGTTGAAAAATCAAAATTTGAAAAAGAAATTTCAAAACCAGTTGTAGTGAAAAATGAAAATGTTGTCAAACTAAACTCCAAGGAATTCAAAGATCAAATTGACAAATTTTCGAAAGAAAATAACATTTCAAAAAGACAAGCTAGGAAGAAAATATTTTGGCAGACTATTGAGTCTCAAAAGATGTCAAATGAAACGACAAAACCTGTTAAGACTGTGAATTCAGCAACTTTTTTAGACAAAAAGAAAAATCCCGCTCAAACAAATAAATATTTGTCTGAATCACAATCACCCAAAAATGTTTTCAAAGCTAAAAATTCATCTTTTTCAACAAATAAACAACCTTCATCTCAATCAAATCATTCAAGGTCTGAAGTGAATACACAACCAAAATTTTCGAAAGTTTCAAAAACTACTATTCCAAGGAAATTTTCAAAGGAATCAAATCCACCACAAATATTCTCTCAACGTCAACATTTTAAATCGACTGTTAATACATCTTATGCTTAATCTTTTCTAATGAACCCAAAAGTTGATTTCATTCCTCAAAAGCCAAATTTTCCTAATCACACGAAGCAACAAACTTTGAAAATTTCACATGAAAAAGGGATAACTTCAAGGAAGAATATTGATCATTGGCTTGAAGGCAAAGGAAAAATGTATCAGTCGAGTACATTTTCAAAGGAGCAAATTCACGAAGCCTATGAGAAGTATGTGAATACTTCATCAAACGGAAGTTCATCTTCTAAGGATTCGAACATATCAGTCAAAGCATGGAAACCAGTAATGAAAGCAAAGAATGTACAATCACAAACTCAGAATACGAAGGGTAATGTCAGTGAACATCCGAAACCATCAAAATCTTATGTTTCAGTTCCTTTAAATGATGATGTGAACTTAATTGATAGTCTCAAAACCAAAGTTTGTGATTGGGTTAAAAGTTCTTCATTACATTCGAAATTGAAATCTAATTTCCAAGGACCCAAAAAGCCTTGGGTACCTAAATTTTTTCACTGATTGTAGGTACTATGTGACGAGCAATACGATAACAAGTGGTATATTGATAGTGGTTGCTCTCGTCACATTACTGGGAAGAAGGAGAATTTACGAGATTTTCGAAGCCTAAAGAATGCTGGAGTTGTGAAATTTGGTAACAATAAAAAATGCCAAGTCAAAGGATATGGGAAGATCACGAACGGACAATTCACAGTGAATCGTGTTGCTTATGTTGAAGGTCTTCAACATAACTTGATAAGTGTTTCACAACTTGTTGTGGGCACTGGCAATCAAGTTCTTTTCAACGAAGAGGGAAGCATCATTTCGAATGTCAACACAAAATAAGTTTTGCTCAAATAAAAAAGGATGACATGTTCACTTTGGACATCAATCCGATAGTAGGCAAACCTGCTGTATGTCTTCTTTCGAAAGCTTCATCAGACATAAGTTGGCTTTGGCATCGAAGACTTTCACATCTCAACTTTCGAAACATCAACAAACTTGTTGTACAAGATCTGGTAAGAGGTTTACCTGTACTTAAATTTGATAATGATTCTCTATGTGCAGCTTGTGAAGTTGGCAAGCAACATAAACAAGGTCATCCGATTACGATACATTCGAAAATTGTCAAACCACTGGAGCTCTTACATATTGATTTGTGTGGTCTATCGACAGTTTCAACACTCAACAAGAAACGGTACATTTTAGTAATTGTTGATGACTTTTCAAGATTCACGTGGGTTTATTTTCTCAGGCTTAAATCCGAAGTTGCACAAATCATGATTGACTTTATCAAAAAGACGGAAACAACGTTGAAGAAGACTGTTCGAAAAATTAAGAGTGATCATGGAACTGAATTTAAGAACAATGTTCTTGATTCATTATTGGTGGTCAAAGGAATTTCGCATAATTTTTCGTCTCCATATACACCACAACAAAATGGTGTAGTTGAACGAAGAAATAGATCTCTATGCGAAGCAGCAAGGACTATGATGGCATATGCGAATCTTCCACAATACCTTTGGGCTGAAGCTGTATCCACCGCATGTTTTACTCAAAACAGATATTTCATCCATCGGCGTTTTAACATCACTCCATACGAAATTCTCAACAATCGAAAACCTAATGTGAAATTTTTCCATGTTTTCGGATGCAGGTGCTTTATTATGAATCTCAAGGATAATCTTACGAAATTTCAAGCTAAAGCAGATGAAGGGATTTTCTTGGGATATTCGCATAATTCAGTCGCATATCGTGTGTTGAACAAAATAACACGAAAAGTGGAAGAAACTTTTAATCTTACATTTGATGTTTACTATATTAAACAAACTGAAACGCATTTTGAAAATCATCCTATTCTAAAAGAAATACATGATGAATCTGAACCTTCACAAAAGTTGGATATTGATTATGATTTAATTTTTGGTATTTCAGATCATGTTGTTGATGCTGAAGTTAATGCCAATGATAATCATCTCCCTGAATTAACAAAGCTTAATGATGATTCAACATCAACTTCTCAAGAGATAGGCGAAAGTATGCAAAATAATCCAGTGGAGTGGGAGCATTTGGATTCGAACACTCTTGTTGCGGGGGAGCATTCTTTCGAGGGGGAGAATGAGAGATTGGATGCTGATGTTGAGGGGGAGCATTTAGAATATAATGAAAATAATAATGATTTTAATGATGTTTGTTCGATTGCAGGTTCAGAGAATGATGATTTATACGAAGATGCACCTTTGGACTTTGATCCAGCTTATCCACCAATGGAAAAGCGGACAAGAGATCATCCGAAGGATCAAGTAATTGGGAATCCGCAAGAGGGTGTTTTAACAAGAGCTCAAATTCGTGCAAAGAATAAGGTATTGAATACTCATCAAGAATTTTGCATGTTCAATGTTTTCATCTCTAAAATTGAACCAAAGACAGTTAAGGTTGCAATGGACCACTCAGATTGGGTTGTTGCGATGCAATCTGAATTGTCTGAATTTGAACAAAACAAGGTTTGGAGATTAATTCCTAAACCTGAAAATGTTTCGATTGTCGGGTTAAAATGGATTTTCAAAAACAAAACCGACAAAGACGGAAATATCATTCGAAACAAAGCCAGACTTGTTGTTAAAGGATATTCACAACAAGAAGGAATCGACTATGAAGAAACTTTTGCCCCTGTCGCAAGACTCGAGGCTGTTCGTATATTTCTGGCTTATGCAGCTCACAAAGACTTTGATGTTTATCAAATGGATGTGAAGTGTGCATTTTTAAATGGAGAGCTTGAAGAAACAGTTTACGTGGAACAACCCCCAGGTTTTATTAACGAAGAACATCCTGATCGTGTTTATATTTTAGATAAGGCAGTTTATGGATTAAAACAAGCACCACGAGCATGGTATGCAACTCTTACTTCATTTTTCAAGCAATCTAAATTTAAACAAGGATCTGTTGACCCCACATTATTTCGAAAGAAAGTTGGGAATCATCTAATGCTTTTTCAAATTTATGTTGATGATATTATTTTTGGCTCAACTGACCCTGCCTTGTCTAGAGAATTCGAAGATCTGATGAAAAGTAAGTTCGAAATGAGCATGATGGGAAAAATCAATAATTTTCTTGGACTGGATATTCGTCAAAGCAGAGAAGGAATTTTTATTAATCAAGAAAAATATACGAAGAATCTGCTAGAGAAGTTTGGATTGACGAATAGCACGAAGTTACGAGTTCCTATGGCAACTGGCATAAAGTTGACACCTTCGTTAGATAAACCTGCAGTTGACCTAACTCTTTACAGGAGCATGATTGGTTCATTACTTTATCTTACAGCTAGTAGACCTGATATCATGTTCTCTGTGTGTAATTGTGCTAGGTATCAGTCAAATCCACGAGAACCACATCTCACTGCTGTGAAGAATATCTTTCGTTATCTTAAGGGAACAATTTCGTTAGGATTGTGGTATCCTTCGAAAACTGGGTTCTTTGTTCAAGCTTATTCGGATGCAGACTTGGGTGGTTGTAATCTTGATAGAAAGAGCACAAGTGGCGGATGTCAATTGCTTGATGGCAAACTGGTGAGCTGGCAGTCGAAAAAGCAAACATGTATATCAATTTCAACGGCTGAAGCAGAATATGTGGCTGCTGCTGCTTGCACATCACAAATTATATGGATCCAAAGTCAATTGTGTGATTATGCAATTAATATGAAAAAGATTCCATTATATTGTGATTCTCAAAGTGCAATAAGAATTTGTCATAATCCTGTGCAGCATTCGAAGACTAAACATATAGCTCTTCGTTATCATTTCATCAAGGATCACGTGGAGGATGGAAATATTGAAGTGCATTTCGTGAAAACAACTGATCAGTTAGCTGATATTTTCACGAAACCTTTAGATGAAAAATCCTTTGTAAAATTTTTAGAAGGACTTGGAATGATCGATGGAAATTATGTTCCATGCGAAAAAGGAGAATGATGGTTGACCAGTAATGATTAAGAGGCGCTGAATAAAAGACAAAGCAATGTCATTCAGCGTTCAGAGGTTACTGTTCATAGTCAACGCTTCGACCCCTTCGAATTCGTAAATTTGTCACTTTTCAGGGGTTGATAAAATTTCGTGTATTTGCAACAAGTACATTTCGTTTGTCATTTAATTTTCGAAAAATCAAAAATACAAAAAGATTTTCGTTTGTTTTGTCATTTAATTTTCGAAAAATTAAAAATCCAAAAAGATTTTCATTTGTTTTGTCATTTTATTTTCGAAAAATTCAAAATTCCACAAATATTTTCGTTTGTTCTGTCTTTATTTTCGAAAAATCAAAAACATCAAATAGATTTTCTCTTTATTTCGTTCTTTATTTTCGAAAAATCAAAACAACAAAAATATTTTGTTTCTTATGTCTTTTTAGTACTTTGTTGCAGATATTCATGATGATACATAGTGGATAATGCTTGCAGTTCTAGGGTCAGGTAAATCTATCATACGAATCTTTAAATTTTTGAATATTTTGAACTAGTTAAGTTGTCCATAGAAGCATGATGCAGCATGTTGTCCAAAGCCTCCATTGACTCAATGTGTGTGTACGAAAACCTTAATGAAATCTTTCATACGAAAATTTCTTCCCAATCAGGCTTGTATTCACATTAGTCTCCTGAGCTACCTGACTCTTCTCACAATGAGTTAAGATTTTACTGTTTTGTCCAAATATAACAGAGGTACATTTCGTGTCTTACATCAATCTTTTTCATCCAAAAAGTTTTTACACGATCACACACGAAGACATATGTCCTAGAGGTCTCTAATCAAACCAATCGAGACTTAGACATATCAAAAATCTGTATTTATGATCTGACATCATGAGACCGTGATGAAAGTGAAACCCAATTTTCTAAACTTTTAAGGAATTGACGGGGAACTATGTTCCAGATTTTCACGAAACATTTGTTTCAGTACCCAAATTCGAAACTCCGAATCATCTTCATTTCGTATGAGTGGTCTTGATCAAACATTCGAAACCCATGATGTTTGTTACCCAACAAGATCCAGCACAAAAATTTTCATGAATATGATTTCCGTGTGAGTTTCATTCGAAATTCAAAGTCACTTAAAATTTTTCAAAGCAAACTTGTCACTGACTACACTGGTCAAACAAGTAATTTCTGTTACAATTTATCACCTTATGTTTAGGTTGATATGTAACGAAATTTTTATAGCTACCCATGAAACCTTATAAAAGAAGCCCTTCGATACTTCTCCACAAGTAATCAATTTTATTTCACGGGAACATACACAAGCTGTTGATCATCTCTCTTGATGATTAACGAAGCAATCTTTTCTCGGGGTTTTATCTGCCTTCGTGTCAAATTGACATTTTGACATCACAGTATCCCAAATTTTTCTTGTTATTGCTTCTCGTCTAAATTCTTTGGAACACTGCACTCACGAAATCCTTGAGGTTCTGAGTAATACCAACTCAGGCTGATGATTTCAAACATCTGGCATATGACTTCGCTTTTCATCCCAAAAGTGAAAGAGCCTTACTTTCATCCGAAGGGTTCTGACGGTTACAATTCTCTTGGGGAAAACAATACAGGCTGTTTTTCAATGACATATGGTATTATGTCCGGGTTTCAAGGAGAAGTGACAGTTACTTTTTGACGCATGGCTACTTTTACGGAGTAGTGGTCCGACTTTCAAGGTGTCACGTCGGATCTCATTAAATGCACATCCCGCTTCAAATTCAAACTTCAGGGTTACATATAAAAGGGGATACAAGGGTCTATTATCGGTTTACGCGTTCAGAGGAAAAATTCCCAAATTCTCTCTGATCTTCAAAGCTTTCAAACCCTAACAATGGCGACTTATGCTCATGTCGATGCTGACCCTTCTCAAACCACTGATGATGTGTCTTCATTACCGATTATGAAGATTCAAGGAACTAACTATCAAGTGGAGGCCGATGTTTCTCAATACCCTAAAGAATTGAAGATGTTGGTTGTTGCTTTGAAGAGTTCTGTTCTTTCAAAGGCAATGTTCAGTTCGTTTTCAGTTCCGATGTCATGGCTTTCTCTAGCAGGATCAACAGCTACATACACCAAAGCTTTTGATGCCATTACTTTCAATTTGGTGAATGACAAAAAGGTCAGATTTTCCAAGAAACTCTTTTGCTAAATTCTTGAAATTCCAAATTCACCACCGTATGTTGATTTCTCATTCCCTCAAATTGTACATATGTTCAATGAGATGGGTTATCAACCTCAACTATCCAAGATCAGTGATTTCAAGAAATCTGGTCTTCCTAGTATCTGAAATTTTTTATTTGGTATTTTTCTGAGGTGTTTAACTGGTAGAACTGTTGGTCTCGATAAAGGACGAATGGAGGCATATGCCATGGTTGTTGGGCTATACTATGATCTTCAAGTGGATTGTTCTACACAGTTATGGAAGGAATTCTAAAAGAGTGTAGAAAACACGAATTATCTTCATGGTATTTCGTGTGCAAGGTACTAGAGCTTGATTCTACAATATTTCTACAACAAGGAGGGGGTTTTGGTACCCAATGATGAAGAAAAAGTTGTTTTTCAGACATACCACTATTCGAAGGATGTCACAGATAATGTTGAGGAGTTTCCCTTTGTGGCTCGTATTCCTGATGCTATGCTAAAACGAGTTGATCCTACGAATTCAGTCTTGGTGGCTTATTTGAAAAACATTGATTCTAATGTTGAAACTGGGAAATTATTGCCAAGAGAAAAGAAGAAATCCAAGCATTCGAAGAAGAATGAACCTAGTTCTTCTGAAAAGAAAGTCAAGGAATTGAAATCTACGAAATCTTCAAAGAAGAAGCCAATTACAGTTGAAGAGCCAGTGGTACACGAAGTGTCTGTTGCTGAGACTAAATCGATTGAGCATGTTGTTGAAGATAGTCAAGAGAAAGTGGTCATTCCTTCGAAGACCGGTGTTTTTCGAAGAATCAAAATGAAGTCTAAGCATATACACAAGTCTCCAACACCTAACGTGGTACGAAAGCCTCAGGTTACTCATCAAGGTGTCTTAATTCGTGAAATACCAGCACCTGTTTCTCCATCGTCAAAGAAACGAAGGGCTGAAGATATGGCCAAACATCTTTCACAGAAAAAGAAGAAGAAGACAAGAAAGCTTGTGATCTCCACTGAGTCCACAGAAGATGAAGATGAACGAACTCTTGAAACACCAGAAGCAAATCTTAACAAAGAAAGTTCAACTCCTGAGTAGACAATAGTCATACCACCCGAAGTCTCGGTTGCCAAATCAGTTCCTGAGGAGGTACGAACTTCAGGCATCACTGCAAATGTATCTGATACAGATGCAAATGTCACTATGGGTGAAGGAGATTCGAAGAAAGACGATCAAGGTCATTCTACTTCTATTGCCTTTGAAAATATTGTTTCTTTACCTCCACAAATCATTCCAATTACTTCAACCACTAATTCACCTACATTCGAAAATATTATCAATCAACCCTTTACTTCCATTTTTTCTTCTCAATCCACTGATCCACCCTAAATTAATTCGCCTGTTCAAGAAACCATTCTTATGGAAACCAAAACTGACAACGAGGGTTTTGGAGGCACGTTTGATGAATTAGAGTTTGATGACGAAGAAGAAGATTTTCCAGATCATATGCTGATGACGATGAAGCAGTTTAAAATTTTGAATACGAAGTTGAATTCCATAATTCAATCTCATGCTGATCTGGGGGGTGGTTCGTCGGTTTCAAGTTTGGAAGTTGATACGATGTTGAAAATGTTCGAAGCCAAGGTAGTGAGTAAAGTCTCTGGGATGGTTAGAGACTAGGAATTGAGAATTTTGGAGAAGGTTGATCATATTGATCAAAACAATGAGCTACGAATAAATTCTCAAAATTCGAAGTTTGTAGGAGACTTGAAAGAATTGAAGACAGTTGCAAAGGAAAGACATGTTCTCTTTGTTCAGGAAGTTAAGAAAGTCAGGGAGGATGTTAATTTGCAGATTCGTGAACTTCGCGAAGATATGCAAAAGGAGATTGCTAGTGTCCAACAGGATTATGCGTCTCTGAATCAGAAGATTGACATTATTTGTGATGTTGTCACGAAATTTGTCAAGTTGTACGAAAGTATGAGTCCTCAACTTACTCAACTTTCTACAATGGAAAGTAAAAACTTTGTGGAAGTGATTACGTTGCTGAAGGAGTTAAAAAATCTATCTGTCAAGCCAGTTTCGTCTTCTCTGATTACTCCAGAATTCTTATCCCAGAAGTTCACACAATTCGAAGCTATTCTACACAAGCAACTGACCCCTCTTTCTCGTATATCAAGCCTTCTACCAACAACAGATGCCCCACCTGTTTTCACAGGGGTGCAAGGGGGAGAAAGAAAAGTTGAAGATACGAAGGCTGGTGGTGAAGATGCGAAGGTTGTGGGAAAGGTGTTTTCTTCGAAGATCCCAACAACGAAGCCAATCGTAGCATCTGATGGTCCGGTTACTTCAACAGTTGTAACAACTATACCAATTACAAGACCAATTTCGAAAGGAATTGTGATTGGTAAATCTGCTGATACTAGTGGGAGTGGTTTGAAAACAAAAGAGGTAATAGATGATTCAGCTTCGAAAGATAAAGGGAAAACTAAAGTTGTGGAAAAGTCGAAAGAAGAAAAGAAAGATGAAGTAGAAGTTGAACTTGAAAGGCTAAGGTTGATACAAAGCATAATGACTCAACGTGCTAGTGATCCTAAGGGTATGGACAAAGGTGATCCGTCCAAACACTACAATTACGAAACAATTGAAGCCAAGGTTGCATATAATCGTATGTATTCATTTGAGAAGAAACCAAAGCAGAGTTACATGGTTACGAATACTGATACAAGTCAGCTTGACTTTCCAGTGAATGAGATGATGTTCATCATGCAACAATTCAAAGCAGAAGGAAATTTCAAAGTGAAGGATGATGGTACTCAAATGAAGATTAGATTTCACGTTGTTCTTGCGAAAGCCCCTGAGGAAGTTTGGTCTTTGGTGAAGATCAAGAAAGTTATCAGTATGAAGAAGGATGTGGTGTTCGAAAACACAGTCCAAAATATCAAATACGTGGTGGCCAGGGCAAATGGAAATATTTGCGATTTCACAATTGCAGATTTTCCATTAATGAACTTGTATGATCTTAGACAAGTTGCATTGATTCTCAAAGACAAATCTTTTTCATATCTTCAAAACACTGAACCTGATGAATTTAAGCTTGGGGTTGCTCACATCAATATTTTCATCAAAAATTATTATGAGTGATTGGCTCTAACTGATGTGGAGTTAGCTACAGCTAAAGGTTTGGAAATAAAAGCTCCAATGGCACCTACGAAGACTCAAGCTGATTTGAAAAAGTATGCTGGTGGGGAAATTTGCTTGAAGCCATTTGGGTTAGTCTTCGCAGGAAAGGACAAGGCTGGAAAAGCAAAACGTTTCTTGTTCCAGGCATGCGAAGTGGAGAGATATGCAACGTCTCAATATACGAACTTAATTGTTCGTATGAATCATTGTAAGAAGAACAATGAAGGAGATAAGAAAGAGCTAAAGAAGATAATATCCTGGTACACGGAAATTCGAAGAGTGATGCTGTATTCCATCCAGCTTCTTACAAATTAAGATGTTCGACTATGATTACAAAGGGGGAGATTGTAAGGGTCAAATATGTTGTAATTAGTCGAAGTGTGTTTTGTACTCTTCGTATGTTCTGTAATCTATTTTACTAAGGCGCTTTTATACGAAGCTTAAGTGTCTATGCCTTAGTATATTTTTTGTACGCTTTCTGTTTCCTATAAATAGGGATATTTACTAGAGTTAGAGAAGAGTTTTTACAGACCTGTCTTTGTACTCTGTAAACATTCGAAAGCGTAATAGAGCTGAAACAAGATCATATTAACATCCGTTGTTCAATCTCACATTCTTACTTCAATTTTAACTCTGATTCATTTTATACTCGATTCATTAGTTCATCACCTTTGATCAGGTCGGTAAGCTATCCTGATTGCATTTTGTTTTCCAACTCTCGTCGCAACATAATGCCTTCGACGGTGGTATGCCCTGTAGATTCATAGAATTCACAATATCGCCCTTGATCTTTGGATTTCGTCTTCTCCCCACTTTTTCCTATCGTGTTCTTTTTGCTTTTGCTTACTGCAACAACTTCATTCTGAGGGCTATGCTAGTGTGGTGGTGTATTGCGATTTTATTGTGGGAAATAATGGAAGCGAGTTTGTCTTGTGGTTTGTTGTTTTGCATGCTCGGATGTATTTCCTCTGGCATAAGGCGCTCGGGATCCTCTTTCTCCATGATCAGTTTTTATCTTCTCGGATGTTGTGTCTTCCTGCTTCATGTACCGGTGAACCCTTTCCATCATTTCTTTCCTTGAAGACGGTTGTTTCCCTACTAGTTTTTTTAATAGAACTCTTGGCCGTAAACCGTATGTAAAAGCGGCGATTACCATGTTGTCTGATTTCTCCGGGGTATTGAGTGTGTCTTTGTTAAATCACTGGACAAAGGCACTTATAGATTCATCATCCCGTTTTCTGCATCCCAAGATAGCTTGTACGTCCGCCGTGTACCACCTTTGTTGCATGAAACGGCCAATGAATTATTCTCGTGACTGATTGAAATCACGTATACTTTCTGTTGGCAAGCTTTTGTACCATAGTCGCTCTGCTCCCGATAGGGTAGTTGGGAAGAAAATAAACCAATATTTTTCATCGAGGTAATAAGCTTCCATCGTCCACTTGTAGTTCTCTATGTGGTCGTTGGGGTCCCCCGTCCCATCGTACTTTGTGATTTATGGTATGTTTGCTCTAGATGGTAATTGATATTCCCTTATGCTTCTCACTAGTGGTGAATTGTCTGATCGTAATACTCGTATGACAGTGGTGTCGTTGTTAATGTGTCGCTCAGGTTGTGTATTTGGCGGTTGTTGAGGCGTTGGTTGTGATGGGTTTTGAGCATAACAACATGTTGGATTAATGTCTAAGTCCATAACTATATTTGGTGTGTACTTGACCCGACCCGGCATGGTCCATTTGGGTTGCACTTCACCGGCACAATTTATATGGATAGTCTTTTGAGAATAGTATATTTATGATTTATATTAATATATTATAAGTTCTAATATATTAATATGGAATCATATTATTTAATTAGTATTGATCAAGAATTAATTTAGAATTAATTAAGTGATCAAAAAGAACTAATTAAATATGAACTCTTATATATATGGAATGGGCCAAGTTCATTTAGGTTGGGCTAAGCTTTCATGGATGGTCCATGGAGCTTTTAACCCATGGATCCTATGTAAATGAAAGGTCATGGGTATTAGGGTTTACATGGATGTAACCCTAATCCTCCATAATATATAAAGGGGTCATTGGCTCACAAAATTGGCACAAGTGTGTGAAAATAAGAGTGGGCCGATTTTAGTGTGCATACATATTCTCTCAAGTTCTTCCAAGGTGTTTTGGTGATTTGTGATTCCATTTGAGGCTTCCACACTATTGGGGCTAATCTCTTAAAGCTTGAAGACATAAGCTACATCAAAAGGTATGTCATCTAACTAGAACTTTGTAGTATAGGTGCTTCATAATATGCTAGTTAGGATGAAACCTTGGAATAGTTAATATTTGCATGTATAATAGAGAAAACATAGATCCAAGGTTTATAGGGTTGCATGTACACCATAAGAGTGTTAGAATGCTCAAAACCCAACAGTGGTATCAGAGCCTGGTTGTTTTCTGTTATATTGATGCAAATGTTTTTTTTTCAAGTTGGAAAAAAAAGGAAAAAAAACATTACGTTTGTCAAATTTTAAGATAATTACTTGTTTTGTGAAAAACGAATTATTTGTAAAATTTGAATCATTTGTTATATGAGTTGAATTAGGTCAAATTTAGTAAAAGATAAAATGATATGATTATTTTATTAGTTTTAAAAGTTTGATCTAAATGTTTTAAGGAGTTACATATTTTGTCATAAAATTTTGGAGCTCAAAAGTTTTTTTTAAAGTTGTGATCTTAAGGGTTTTTGAAACTTCCATAAGTTATGGATATGAAAGTTTTTTTTTTAAAAAAAAATTGATTCAAAGTTTTTATGGAGTTACAAAATTTGGTGTTAATGTTTTAAAGAATTCCATAACTTGTTCTTAAGTTATGTAACATTGAAAGTTTCATCATAAAACATCATTAATTCCATAAGTTATGGAATCCAAAGGTTTTCAAGAATTACAAAACTTGCCCTCAAGTTTTGGAATTTGAGAAAGGTTTTTTATGAAAAAAAGAATTGAATTCTAAAACTCTTGGGTTCATAACTTAAACAATTAATTAAATGGTTTTAATTTTGAGTTTAATAATTGGAATTATGATGTTTTGTTGAATAGTTCAAATTAACTCTTATGGACTTTATTAATAGTTAATTAAAGCGTTTAATTAAAAGAGTATTATTAATCCATAAATATATGGTTTGAGTTTAATTAAATTAAAAGTCTAGTTTAATTAATAGATTAAACCACCAAGTATTTTAAATGTCTAAAATACACCCTTATACTATTATAATATTAAAAGTTTAATATATTATATGTATAAGAGCAAGTCGTCTTACCATTAGTAGGCCTCATTCACGAAGTCGGTCTATAAGGGGAGTATAAGGTTACTGCCTATAAAATGGTAGTTTAATGGGTGTCCACTCTCACCCACCGCTTCCTTGACTGGTGGAGGGTCGTTAGCCGAACAGGTAGGACAAGGACTATAATTCTCCCTTCATTAAAAGTATTAATGATAAATACTAAGTAACTAAACTTTTTATAAATTCCCAATCTTAGTTACTTAGGAAAATGTGAATAAGGTGCTAATCCATGAAATTACACTTTGCACTTTGTTTAAGCTGTTAGTGGAGCGTGTGTGGTTAACCGGCACACTAACCTGGACTCAACAAGGTAGGCAAAGGGTAACTTAATGTTTATCATAGTATCGTTGGAGCGTGTGTGGTTAACCGGCACATTGATTGAGGGGTAAATATTAAGGGTACCAAGTATATTTGCATGGTTACTTCACACCTTGTTTTGTGATCCTCGGCATCCCAGTCACAAAACCTGAAGGGCACACTCGAGATTGAAACATGCCATTGAAAAGTTCAATGAATCTCAAAAGAATCTAGGAGTTTCAAAACCAATTAAAACCTAATAATACATTTCGTTTATCTTGGTGGAAATTGGTGAATCGTCATTCACCTACCTTCAAATATTTTATAGCTTGGATTACGGCATCCCTCTTCCAAGTTATAAAATAGTTTGTTGGGTCCTAGCCTTAATATATCATATTGGGTGTTATATTAAGGACTTAAATCAACTTTACGTGAATTTCTCCCATTGTTGATGTCTGGTTTAGACAACAATGATCTTCCCAAACCAAGCTTTCCTAATGAATATGACTTCCCGAGTTTGGCTCATGGAAGTCATACTTCTCTTCCTCCACCTCCTCCAATTATTCTCCCTAACCCACAAGTTCAAGGTCACTCAAGCCCTAATGGCAAGCAAGGTCTATGTGTGATCACATCTTAGAGATGGAGTCACATATTGACAAGCCGGGAGAGTTGGGTGTCAAAGTCTTGAGAAAATTGGATGTTCAATCACTTTCTAAGTCACATAGTGAGTTCCTTTGGGACTACTATGAAACAGACTATGACTTGAACCTTAATGATCATATCTATTTGCTTGGTGCTGCTGAATCAGCAATGATTCGGAACGATAGTAAAGCAAATTTGATTAAAAGATCAACTTCCCAAAAACTTTATGGACAGTGACAATGGTGACACTGGAAATCCAGAAAAGGCATTCTCTTCCCAATGGAAAGGGATTGGCCATAGTCAACCCGGTTGACCAAATGGTAAAGAGAAAGGCTAAGTCTGAAATAGACCCATTACCAAAGGGTCCATATGTTTATTTTGCCAAAGGAAGGGGCGTTGATTGCAAATCTGCTAAATTTACCTAAGGATGTTAAAGTCAATAAGTTTGACTCTACATCAGGTAGAGCCCATTATCTAACTATGTTAAGTTCTATTCTGAGATCCTCATTACATGATGTGACTGGGTCACATGTTGATGTTTTAAGAATCAAAGAATATAGAGAAATCTTAAAGGAAGTATATGCTGATTCTGATCGCGAAGGTGGATTTCGATCGCATCAGAATTTTGAGCAGCTGCTTAAGAAGTTATGATATATTGCTAAGGAATAGATAACAACAATTTTCCATGTGGATTGTAAGGATAAGTTTTTCCGCAAATTTTTAAAATAAAAAAAATTTGTTTAATTTTATTTATTTGAAGTATCCTTACAATGGCATTTGTGGAAAATTGTTGCTTATATGATTCCACTGACAGCAATATTGGAAAATGGATTTGATACTTTCATTTGTGGTAGTGTCTAAATTTACCAAATCAGGAAAGTTCCTCATCGCCCAACTTTCAATTGGACCGAAACTTGGAATCATGCAAGTTGAATAGTATGATGAATGAGAACTTTCAAGCATTGGAAAATCAAGACTAATTACTTGTTCACATGGATGTGTGAGTCAAGGGAAGGACTAAAGGGATAGAGTACACATTCTTGTGCACTGGTCATGTCCACCACAAAGCTCGTTAATGTTGGATTAATGTCTAAGTCCATAACTATAATTGGTAAGACTTGACCCGACCCGACATGGTCCATTTGGGTTGCATGGCATCATGCATTTGGATAGACTATAATGAGAGAAATAACACTTAAGGTTGGTTAATATATTATAAGTTCTAATATATTAATAAGGTAATTTAATTAGTATTGATCAAGAATTAATTTGGAATTAATTAAGTGATCAAAAGGAGACTAATTAAATATATGGGTTGATTGTGTAAATCATTCATTCTTATATATGTGGGCTTGTGATCCAAGATTCCTTATGTTGGACTAAGTCCATGGGGTGACCCATGGATACTCCATGGAGGTTAAAATCCATGGAGCATAAGGAATGGGTAAAGTTATGAGTTACATGGTGTAACCCTAATAGCCACCATATAAAAGAATCCCATGGCTCAAGAAATCGTGCACTAATGTGTGAATATGAGGGCTAGACGATTTCAAGGAGTGTTCCATTTCTCTCAAGTCATTCCATGTGCATTTGGTGTTGTGTGAACCATTTGAGGTGTCACACTTGGGGCACTAGGCACTCAAGCTTCATGGAGACAAGCTACATCAAACAAAGGTATGTATTATATCCATTTGATTACCCAAGTATCAAGTATTGTATGCTAGATAGGGTAATACCTTGGAAAGTTCATAATTGCATGTATAATAGAGAAAACATAGATCCAAGGTATTTAGGGTTGCATGTACACTTAGGAGTGTTAGAATGCGCAAAACCCATCAGTGGTATCAGAGCCAGGTTTGTTTTCTTGTTATACTTGCAAAATTAGCTGAAAAATCGAATTGTATTAGTTTAAAAGTTATGCTAATTACTTGAAAAAAAAATTGATGTGATTTATCTTTGTTCATATGAGTTTATTAGATTAATAGAAAAGTTAATTGATTATGTGTTTTCAATCCATTTTAATCTAAGAGTTGATTCTAAAATGTGTTTTTGTAACTTGTCCTCAAGTTATATGAAAAGTCACATTTAAGTTTCATAAAACTCATAAAAAGTTGGCAATGGTTACAAAAATGAAGAGTCTTGTCCTCATTAAATGGTTTTATGACTCCATAACTTGTCCTCAAGTTATGGAGGTTCAAGAGTCACTTCATTAAATGATAAAATGTGTAACCTTAATTAGTTCCATAAGTTACAAAAATAAAGAAAAGTTACATTCTTTTATTAGTTTAAAGTCTTCCATAACTTGTCCTCAAGTTATGGAACTTGAAGAGTTTTTTTTAATTAAACTACTTTAAACACATAAGTTATGGAATTAATTAGTTTTGAATATTTTCAAAACTTGCCCTCAAGTTTTGGAGTTTGTAAAGTTTTCCCATGAATACTTTAATTCCAAGTTAGCCCTTAGAATTTTTAAAGTTAAAATTCAACCCTTATACTTTATAGTATTATAAGTTAATAATAAATATATGTATAAGAGCAAGTCAGTCTTACCGTTAGTAGGCCTCATTCACGAAGCCGGTCTATAAGGGGGGTATAAGGTTACTGCCTATAAAATGGCAGTTTAATGGGTGTCCACTCTCACCCACCGCTTCCTTGACTGGTGGAGGGTCGTTAGCCGAACGGGTAGGACAAGGACTCTAATTCTCCCTTCATTAAAAGTATTAATGATAAATACTAAGTAACTAAACACTTATAAATTCCCAATCTTAGTTACTTAGGAAAATGTGAATAAGGTGCTAATCCATGAAATTACACTTTGCACTTTGTTTAAACCGTTAGTGGAGCGTGTGTGGTTAACCGGCACACTAACCTGGATTTAACAAAGTAGGCAAAGGGTAACTTAATATTTATCATAGTATCGATGGAGCTCGTGTGGTTAACCGGCACATCGATTGAGGGGTAAATATTAAGGGTACCAAGTATATTTGCATGGTTACTTCACACCTTGTTTTGTGATCCTCGGCATCCCAGTCACAAAACCTGAAGGGCACACTCGAGATTGAAACATGCCATTGAAAAGTTCAATGAATCTCAAAATATCTAGGAGTTTCAAATCCAATTAAAAACCTAATTACATTATTTCGTTTTTCATGGTGGAAATTGGTAAATCGTCATTTACCTACCTTCAACTATTTTATAACTCGGATTACGGCATCCCTCTTCTAGTTATAAATAGGTTGTTGGATCCTAGCCTTAATATTTCATATTGGGTGTTATATTAAGGACTTTAGATCAACTATCTTGAATATCTCCCAAAAGATGTCTAGTTCAGACATCTATGATCTTCCCAAATCTCTTGGAACTTTACTTCCTCCACCTCCTCCAATTATTCTCCCTAACCCACAAGTTCAAGGTCACTCAAGCCCTAATGGCAAGCAAGGTCTATGTGTGATCACATCTTAGAGATGAAGTCACATATTGACAAGCTGGGAGAGTTGGGTGTCAAAGTCTTGAGAAAGTTGGATGTTCAATCACTTTCTAAGTCACATAGTGAGTTCATTTGGGACTACTATGAAACAGACTATGACATGAACCTTAATGATCATATCTATTTGCTTGGTGCTGCTGAATCAGCAATGATTTGGAACGATAGTAAAGCAAATTTGATTAGAAGATCAACTTCCCAAAAACTTTATGGACAGTGACAATGGTGACACTGGAAATCCAGAAAAAGCATTCTTTTCCCAATGGAAAGGGATTGGCCATAGTCAACCCGGTTGACCAAATGGTAAAGAGAAAGGCTAAGTCTGAGATAGTCCCATTAGCAAAGGGTCCATATGTTTATTTTTCCAAAGGAAGGGGCGTTGATTGCAAAGCTGCCAAATTTACCTAAGGATGTTAAAGTCAATAAGTTTGACTCTACATCAGGTAGAGCCCATTATCTAACTCTGTTAAGTTCTATTCTGAGATCCTCATTACATGATGTGACTGGGTCACATGTTGATGTTTTAAGAATCAAAGAATAGAGAGAAATCTTAAAGGAAGTATATGTTGATTCTGATCGCGAAGGTGGATTTCGATCGCATCAGAATTTTGAGCAAGGAATAGATAACAACAATTTTCCATGTGGATTGTAAGGATAAGTTTTTCCGCAAAGTTTTAAAATAAAAGAAAATTGTTTAATTTTATTTATTTGAAGTATCCTTACAATGGTATTTGTGGAAAATTGTTGCTTATATGATTCCACTGACAGCAATATTGGAAAATGGATTTGATTCTTTCATTTGTGGTAGTGTCTAAATTTACCAAATCAGGAAAGTTCCTCATCGCCCAAGTTTCAATTGGACCGAAACTTGGAATCATGCAAGTTGAATAGTATGATGAATGAGAACTTTCAAGCATTGGAAAATCAAGACTAATTACTTGTTCACATGGATGTGTGAGTCAAGTGAAGGACTAAAGGGATTGAGTACACATTCTTGTGCACTGGTCATGTCCACCACAAAGCTCGTTAAGACTATTTGATTTACTAAAGTTTAGTAAATATGGTTATACTTACAAGTTTAAGTATAATTCTGAAACATTGGAAAAGTCTCAATGTATGGCAGAACGAATGAGAAGAATCAAATTAGGCAGAAAGATAAAAGTTTTCTCAAATCTGAAAGATTGGAGAGTACTTTAGTATCATGTTTTGTGATCATATTAATGATTTAGAACCACATCACAATTGGTCTTCTAAGGACATCTTAGTGCATTCTTATGACTAAGAAGAGGAGTCATGAATTGTTGAAATGGTTAAATCACGGAGATGAGTCATACTTCGTTTCAAAACAAGTCTTAGAGTCATACTCCAAGACTATAAGTTGAGTGGCATATCTTAAAGAAAGGTTTATAACACTTGTCAAATGTAAGAGTAAAAGTGTCCTACTCTTGTACATTTGAAGTTGGTAAGTTGTGATGTTTTGGATTAAACAAAGACCAACTAAGGCCAATTGTGTGAAGTGTTTGTCTTGATAAAGAATCCGCACTATCTCTTGAATATTTGGCAAGATAGTCTTATATGTCAAGAGGACAGTGGGCGTCTTAAAGATCCTAAAAAGAATTTCAAGAACTAATCAAGAATAAACCCTGAGGTTCTTCACTAGCACACGACTTGAGGTTTATAACCTATCATGTTGACATATTCTGTGCCCATTCCAGTTAAAGTTGGCTTTGCATAGGAGTTCTGAAAGTTCTCAATTGGTTGCATAACAACTTGGAAGCAATGGCAGGCCCTGTACTGCCAGGTGGCAAGAAGTTAAGATTGCATAACTTCAGTCCATATGAGTTTAGATTTGTCATTATCCTTGTCTTGTGACTATGGTTTTGACGATTCACATGGATAAGAACACATACACCATAAAATCTAAGGGTCATAAGGTTTCTCTCCGATTCATGAAAATGATGGTGAGGAAACACTTCCACCAAGTAGATTTGAAGCAGATGGCAAAAGGTCTAAACAATTGAGACTATGATTACGGCATCCCTTTTCATAGTTCTGAAATTGTTTAGACACACATGCATGCTATCTAAGGAAAGGTGTATGATTTTGATAAAGTTTTATCAAAGCATCTCGTATCAGAAATCTGAACTTTGGTAAGGAAGTCAATAAAGTATTGATTTCTAGAAGTCCAGCTGATTTCTGAGTACATGTCAAAGCTAGTGGGAGCATAAGTGTTATGCTAATAATCATCATGTTAGTGGGAGCATGATAATTATTGTTAGTGTTGCAAGTTAGCAATGGTAATTATAGAAAACAAAAGTTTCAATTCATGAGGCTGCAGGGATTGAAAAAGTTGTTTTGCTATAATTAAGGGAGAGGATATACTTCATTTCAGTTCTAAAGGCTTAGATTGAGACCTTAATCATCTTTAGTCAAGAATATATATATATATATATATATGAATTTCATGTTGGATTGGTTCAACTTAAGGAAATTCTATATATTGCGTTCTCAAAATTCGATTATGATTACGGCATCCCTCTTCATAGTCAAATTTTGAAAACATAGCAAATAAAAATATTGTAGCAAAAGACTGGTCTAGAATCATGTCTTTATGTGAGACATCATGAATCGTGTACCATTTGCTTTGGGTACAGGATCGATTGCATGTGCTATAATATTTGTCATTTCTAAATTTTTCCAAATCCCCAGAGGCATTAAGAAGGGAAAAGGTCTAGAATTGGATATGACTAAAATGATTAAGCAATTGTCGAGGACAATCTGAGGTTTACCAAAGATTGGTTGCTCAGGGACAGTTGGAAGTATAGTGCTAATTTTTGGAAGGACCATATTGACATATTCTGAAAAAAGGCATCTCTTATTCAGAAGTGATAGTCAAAATGAGAATATGGAGTTGTCTCCATAGGTGGAAGTTATCTATGTAAGATTAGAAAACTTAATGCAAGAAGCATGTCCAAAGCAATGTACTTTGAATATGAGACTTAGTTTCCATGGAGTTGATCTCCATTGGAATACCTTATAATGACTGTTGACAAGTCTTTGTGACTTTGTACATATTCATTACAGGAGGGTCAGTGCATATAAGTTTAAAATCTAAATAGATTCGATAAATGATAGGAATTTGAAATTCTCACATTTTTCGATAAGGATTTAGGAGTGTGAAATTAGAATCATTGAAATTATGTTCAATTGGTTTATTTCACAAAGTAAGGATCATAGACAAACATAGAGTGCATACTTGGTGTATGGCAAAGCTATTGTTTAAGAAAAACATAGTGTACATGCTTGGAGCATGGGACAACTAGTGTTTTTAATTCAAGTATAAAGTTGATAAAACCGAAACAATGAATAATGAGTAATCAGTATGGTGATAAATAAAAGTGTTTATTTATATTCATAGGGTTTGATACCATATTTGATTCATTTATTCTTGTGTTTCACTTTGCATGTTTTGACTTCCAGAATAACTAAGTCGCTCTTCCTGAATGATTAAGTTATTCAAACCATCCACAGTCGGTCATATGTTGGAAGTAGATATGAATCAAGACTGTCATGGGTTGGTTTGTAGAGGTCCAAGTTGGTGGACAAAATGGTGCTACAACACTCATGAGTGCTCATAAGTTCTGAGTATTGGATTCAACCCGCGCTCATTTGAATCACTTCATGGATTTTATCACGAGTGATCATGAGACGATAATATCTTATATTCTTCAAACCTAGAGATATGAGTTGTTACTATGAGTTGGTTGTACACTGATTGCACGAAAACGCATTCGGTAACTCGATGTTATAAAACGTGCCTTTGTGTATGATTCAATAAGTAGTAGAACAAGCCATATGAGTCGAAGTTTATCCATTCCTTTTACCTTCGGGATAAAAGCGATATCTGTGGGCCCCTCGATGATTTAGCGATGACACATGTGAGTGCTTGGCCAAGCCAGGACTGATTTGATTTGTTCAATCAGTCAGTCATCATGAATCGGAAATTGGGAAACAACAAATTGACAGAGAGAATGATTGATAATCCATGTCTCAGTCCATATGATATCTAGAATGGAGGAATATATGATCCCTTATCTAATGGACAAGTCATTGACAAAGGTCAGAGTTCATCGACAAGGTCAGAGTTCGACAGAAGCTTTTGAGAGCTACGATTGTTGATCGGTTCCTGAAGTCATACGCAATAATAGTTTTAGACTTATCCAAGTGGGAGACTGTTGGATTAATGTCTAAGTCCATAACTATAATTGGTAAGACTTGACCCAACCCGGCATGGTCCATTTGGGTTGCATGGCATCATGCATTTGGATAGACTATAATGAGAGAAATAACACTTAAGGTTTGTTAATATATTATAAGTTCTAATATATTAATAAGGTTATTTAATTAGTATTGATCAAGAATTAATTTGGAATTAATTAAGTGATCAAAAGGAGACTAGTTAAATATATGGGTTGATTGTGTAAATCATTCATTCTTATATATGTGGGCTTGTGATCCAAGATTCCTTATGTTGGACTAAGTCCATGGGGTGACCCATGGATACTCCATGGAGGTTAAAATCCATGGAGCATAAGGAATGGGTAAAGTTATGAGTTACATGGTGTAACCCTAATAGCCACCATATAAAAGAATCCCATGGCTCAAGAAATCGTGCACTAATGTGTGAATATGAGGGATAGACGATTTCAAGGAGTGTTCCATTTCTCTCAAGTCATTCCATGTGCATTTGGTGTTGTGTGAACCATTTGAGGTGTCACACTTGGGGCACTAGGCACTCAAGCTTCATGGAGACAAGCTACATCAAACAAAGGTATGTATTCTATCCATTTGATTACCCAAGTATCAAGTATTGTATGCTAGATAGGGTAATACCTTGGAAAGTTCATAATTGCATGTATAATAGAGAAAACATAGATCCAAGGTATTTAGGGTTGCATATACACTTAGGAGTGTTAGAATGCGCAAAACCCATCAGTAGTATCAGAGCCAGGTTTGTTTTCTTGTTATACTTGCAAAATTAGCTGAAAAATCGATTTGTATTAGTTTAAAAGTTATGCTAATTACTTGAACAAAAATTTGATGTGAATTATCTTTGTTCATATGAGTTTATTAGATTAATAGAAAAGTTAATTGATTATGTGTTTTCAATCCATTTTAATCTAAGAGTTGATTCTAAAATGTGTTTTTGTAACTTGTCCTCAAGTTATATGAAAAGTCACATTTAAGTTTCATAAAACTCATAAAAAGTTGGCAATGGTTACAAAAATGAAGAGTCTTGTCCTCATTAAATGGTTTTATGATTCCATAACTTGTCCTCAAGTTATGGAGGTTCAAGAGTCACTTCATTAAATGATAAAATGTGTAACCTTAATTAGTTCCATAAGTTACAAAAATAAAGAAAAGTTACATTCTTTTATTAGTTTAAAGTCTTCCATAACTTGTCCTCAAGTTATGGAACTTGAAGAGTTTTTTTAATTAAACTACTTTAAACACATAAGTTATGGAATTAATTAGTTTTGAATATTTTCAAAACTTGCCCTCAAGTTTTGGAGTTTGTAAAGTTTTCCCCATGAATACTTTAATTCCAAGTTAGCCCTTAGAATTTTAAAAGTTAAAATTCAACCCTTATACTTTATAGTATTATAAGTTAATAATAAATATATGTATAAGAGCAAGTCAGTCTTACCGTTAGTAGGCCTCATTCACGAAACCGGTCTATAAGGGGGGTATAAGGTTACTGCCTATAAAATGGCAGTTTAATGGGTGTCCACTCTCACCCACCGCTTCCTTGACTGGTGGAGGGTCGTTAGCCGAACGGGTAGGACAAGGACTCTAATTCTCCCTTCATTAAAAGTATTAATGATAAATACTAAGTAACTAAACACTTATAAATTCCCAATCTTAGTTACTTAGGAAAAGGTGAATAAGGTGCTAATCCATGAAATTACACTTTGCACTTTGTTTAAACCGTTAGTGGAGCGTGTGTGGTTAACCGGCACACTAACCTGGATTTAACAAAGTAGGCAAAGGGTAACTTAATATTTATCATAGTATCGGTGGAGCTCGTGTGGTTAACCGGCACATCGATTGAGGGGTAAATATTAAGGGTACCAAGTATATTTGCATGGTTACTTCACACCTTGTTTTGTGATCCTCGGCATCCCAGTCACAAAACCTGAAGGGCACACTCGAGATTGAAACATGCCATTGAAAAGTTCAATGAATCTCAAAATATCTAGGAGTTTCAAATCCAATTAAAAACCTAATTACATTATTTCGTTTTTCATGGTGGAAATTGGTAAATCGTCATTTACCTACCTTCAACTATTTTATAACTCGGATTACGGCATCCCTCTTCCAGTTATAAATAGGTTGTTGGATCCTAGCCTTAATATTTCATATTGGGTGTTATATTAAGGACTTTAGATCAACTATCTTGAATATCTCCCAAAAGATGTCTAGTTCAGACATCTATGATCTTCCCAAATCTCTTGGAACTTTACTTCCTCCACCTCCTCCAATTATTCTCCCTAACCCACAAGTTCAAGGTCACTCAAGCCCTAATGGCAAGCAAGGTCTATGTGTGATCACATCTTAGAGATGAAGTCACATATTGACAAGCTGGGAGAGTTGGGTGTCAAAGTCTTGAGAAAGTTGGATGTTCAATCACTTTCTAAGTCACATAGTGAGTTCCTTTGGGACTACTATGAAACAGACTATGACATGAACCTTAATGATCATATCTATTTGCTTGGTGCTGCTGAATCAGCAATGATTTGGAACGATAGTAAAGCAAATTTGATTAGAAGATCAACTTCCCAAAAACTTTATGGACAGTGACAATGGTGACACTGGAAATCCAGAAAAAGCATTCTCTTCCCAATGGAAAGGGATTGGCCATAGTCAACCCGGTTGACCAAATGGTAAAGAGAAAGGCTAAGTCTGAGATAGTCCCATTACCAAAGGGTCCATATGTTTATTTTGCCAAAGGAAGGGGCGTTGATTGCAAAGCTGCCAAATTTACCTAAGGATGTTAAAGTCAATAAGTTTGACTCTACATCAGGTAGAGCCCATTATCTAACTCTGTTAAGTTCTATTCTGAGATCCTCATTACATGATGTGACTGGGTCACATGTTGATGTTTTAAGAATCAAAGAATAGAGAGAAATCTTAAAGGAAGTATATGTTGATTCTGATCGCGAAGGTGGATTTCGATCGCATCAGAATTTTGAGCAAGGAATAGATAACAACAATTTTCCATGTGGATTGTAAGGATAAGTTTTTCCGCAAAGTTTTAAAATAAAAGAAAATTGTTTAATTTTATTTATTTGAAGTATCCTTACAATGGTATTTGTGGAAAATTGTTGCTTATATGATTCCACTGACAACAATATTGGAAAATGGATTTGATTCTTTCATTTGTGGTAGTGTCTAAATTTACCAAATCAGGAAAGTTCCTCATCGCCCAAGTTTCAATTGGACCGAAACTTGGAATCATGCAAGTTGAATAGTATGATGAATGAGAACTTTCAAGCATTGGAAAATCAAGACTAATTACTTGTTCACATGGATGTGTGAGTCAAGTGAAGGACTAAAGGGATTGAGTACACATTCTTGTGCACTGGTCATGTCCACCACAAAGCTCGTTAAGACTATTTGATTTACTAAAGTTTAGTAAATATGGTTATACTTACAAGTTTAAGTATAATTCTGAAACATTGGAAAAGTCTCAATGTATGGCAGAACGAATGAGAAGAATCAAATTAGGCAGAAAGATAAAAGTTTTCTCAAATCTGAAAGATGGGAGAGTACTTTAGTATCATGTTTTGTGATCATATTAATGATTTAAGAACCACATCACAATTGGTCTTCTAAGGACATCTTAGTGCATTCTTATGACTAAGAAGAGGAGTCATGAATTGTTGAAATGGTTAAATCACGGAGATGAGTCATACTTCGTTTCAAAACAAGTCTTAGAGTCATACTCCAAGACTATAAGTTGAGTGGCATATCTTAAAGAAAGGTTTATAACACTTGTCAAATGTAAGAGTAAAAGTGTCCTACTCTTGTACATTTGAAGTTGGTAAGTTGTGATGTTTTGGATTAAACAAAGACCAACTAAGGCCAATTGTGTGAAGTGTTTGTCTTGATAAAGAATCCGCACTATCTCTTGAATATTTGGCAAGATAGTCTTATATATCAAGAGGACAGTGGGCGTCTTAAAGATCCTAAAAAGAATTTCAAGAACTAATCAAGAATAAACCCTGAGGTTCTTCACTAGCACACGACTTGAGGTTTATAACCTATCATGTTGACATATTCTGTGCCCATTCCAGTTAAAGTTGGCTTTGCATAGGAGTTCTGAAAGTTCTCAATTGGTTGCATAACAACTTGGAAGCAATGGCAGGCCCTGTACTGCCAGGTGGCAAGAAGTTAAGATTGCATAACTTCAGTCCATATGAGTTTAGATTTGTCATTATCCTTGTCTTGTGACTATGGTTTTGACGATTCACATGGATAAGAACACATACACCATAAAATCTAAGGGTCATAAGGTTTCTCTCCGATTCATGAAAATGATGGTGAGGAAACACTTCCACCAAGTAGATTTGAAGCAGATGGCAAAAGGTCTAAACAATTGAGACTATGATTACGGCATCCCTTTTCATATTTCTGAAATTGTTTAGACACACATGCATGCTATCTAAGGAAAGGTGTATGATTTTGATAAAGGTTTATCAAAGCATCTCGTATCAGAAATCTGAACTTTGGTAAGGAAGTCAATAAAGTATTGATTTCTAGAAGTCCAGCTGATTTCTGAGTACATGTCAAAGCTAGTGGGAGCATAAGTGTTATGCTAATAATCATCATGTTAGTGGGAACATGATAATTATTGTTAGTGTTGCAAGTTAGCAATGGTAATTATAGAAAACAAAAGTTTCAATTCATGAGGCTGCAGGGATTGAAAAAGTTGTTTTGCTATAATTAAGGGAGAGGATATACTTCATTTCAGTTCTAAAGGCTTAGATTGAGACCTTAATCATCTTTAGTCAAGAATATATATATATATATATATGAATTTCATGTTGGATTGGTTCAACTTAAGGAAATTCTATATATTGCGTTCTCAAAATTCGATTATGATTACGGCATCCCTCTTCATAGTCAAGTTTTGAAAACATAGCAAATAAAAATATTGTAGCAAAAGACTGGTCTAGAATCATGTCTTTATGTGAGACATCATGAATCGTGTACCATTTGCTTTGGGTACAGGATCGATTGCATGTGCTATAATATTTGTCATTTCTAAATTTTTCCAAATCACCAGAGGCATTAAGAAGGGAAAAGGTCTAGAATTGGATATGACTAAAATGATTAAGCAATTGTCGAGGACAATCTGAGGTTTACCAAAGATTGGTTGCTCAGGGACAGTTGGAAGTATAGTGCTAATTTTTGGAAGGACCATATTGACATATTCTGAAAAGAGGCATCTCTTATTCAGAAGTGATAGTCAAAATGAGAATATGGAGTTGTCTCCATAGGTGGAAGTTATCTGTGTAAGATTAGAAAACTTAATGCAAGAAGCATGTCCAAAGCAATGTACTTTGAATATGAGACTTAGTTTCCATGGAGTTGATCTCCATTGGAATACCTTATAATGACTGTTGACAAGTCTTTGTGACTTTGTACATATTCATTACAGGAGGGTCAGTGCATATAAGTTTAAAATCTAAACAGATTCGATAAATGATAGGAATTTGAAATTCTCACATTTTTCGATAAGGATTTGGGAGTGTGAAATTAGAATCATTGAAATTATGTTCAATTGGTTTATTTCACAAAGTAAGGATCATAGACAAACATAGAGTGCATACTTGGTGTATGGCAAAGCTATTGTTTAAGAAAAACATAGTGTACATGCTTGGAGCATGGGACAACTTGTGTTTTTAATTCAAGTATAAAGTTGATAAAACCGAAACAATGAATAATGAGTAATCAGTATGGTGATAAATAAAAGTGTTTATTTATATTCATAGGGTTTGATACCATATTTGATTCATTTATTCTTGTGTTTCACTTTGCATGTTTTGACTTCCAGAATAACTAAGTCGCTCTTCCTGAATGATTAAGTTATTCAAACCATCCACAGTCGGTCATATGTTGGAAGTAGATATGAATCAAGACTGTCATGGGTTGGTTTGTAGAGGTCCAAGTTGGTGGACAAAATGGTGCTACAACACTCATGAGTGCTCATAAGTTCTGAGTATTGGATTCAACCCGCGCTCATTTGAATCACTTCATGGATTTTATCACGAGTGATCATGAGACGATAATATCTTATATTCTTCAAACCTAGAGATATGAGTTGTTACTATGAGTTGGTTGTACACTGATTGCACGAAAACGCATTCGGTAACTCGATGTTATAAAACGTGCCTTTGTGTATGATTCAATAAGTAGTAGAACAAGCCATATGAGTCGAAGTTTATCCATTCCTTTTACCTTCGGGATAAAAGCGATATCTGTGGGCCCCTCGATGATTTAGCGATGACACATGTGAGTGCTTGGCCAAGCCAGGACTGATTTGATTTGTTCAATCAGTCAGTCATCATGAATCGGAAATCGGGAAACAACAAATTGACAGAGAGAATGATTGATAATCCATGTCTCAGTCCATATGATATCTAGAATGGAGGAATATATGATCCCTTATCTAATGGACAAGTCATTGACAAAGGTCAGAGTTCATCGACAAGGTCAGAGTTCGACAGAAGCTTTTGAGAGCTACGATTGTTGATCGGTTCCTGAAGTCATACGCAATAATAGTTTTAGACTTATCCAAGTGGGAGACTGTTGGATTAATGTCTAAGTCCATAACTATAATTGGTAAGACTTGACCCGACCCGGCATGGTCCATTTGGGTTGCATGGCATCATGCATTTGGATAGACTATAATGAGAGAAATAACACTTAAGGTTTGTTAATATATTATAAGTTTTAATATATTAATAAGGTTATTTAATTAGTATTGATCAAGAATTAATTTGGAATTAATTAAGTGATCAAAAGGAGACTAGTTAAATATATGGGTTGATTGTGTAAATCATTCATTCTTATATATGTGGGCTTGTGATCCAAGATTCCTTATGTTGGACTAAGTCCATGGGGTGACCCATGGATACTCCATGGAGGTTAAAATCCATGGAGCATAAGGAATGGGTAAAGTTATGAGTTACATGGTGTAACCCTAATAGCCACCATATAAAAGAATCCCATGGCTCAAGAAATCGTGCACTAATGTGTGAATATGAGGGATAGACGATTTCAAGGAGTGTTCCATTTCTCTCAAGTCATTCCATGTGCATTTGGTGTTGTGTGAACCATTTGAGGTGTCACACTTGGGGCACTAGGCACTCAAGCTTCATGGAGACAAGCTACATCAAACAAAGGTATGTATTCTATCCATTTGATTACCCAAGTATCAAGTATTGTATGCTAGATAGGGTAATACCTTGGAAAGTTCATAATTGCATGTATAATAGAGAAAACATAGATCCAAGGTATTTAGGGTTGCATATACACTTAGGAGTGTTAGAATGCGCAAAACCCATCAGTAGTATCAGAGCCAGGTTTGTTTTCTTGTTATACTTGCAAAATTAGCTGAAAAATCTATTTGTATTAGTTTAAAAGTTATGCTAATTACTTGAACAAAAATTTGATGTGAATTATCTTTGTTCATATGAGTTTATTAGATTAATAGAAAAGTTAATTGATTATGTGTTTTCAATCCATTTTAATCTAAGAGTTGATTCTAAAATGTGTTTTTGTAACTTGTCCTCAAGTTATATGAAAAGTCACATTTAAGTTTCATAAAACTCATAAAAAGTTGGCAATAGTTACAAAAATGAAGAGTCTTGTCCTCATTAAATGGTTTTATGACTCCATAACTTGTCCTCAAGTTATGGAGGTTCAAGAGTCACTTCATTAAATGATAAAATGTGTAACCTTAATTAGTTCCATAAGTTACAAAAATAAAGAAAAGTTACATTCTTTTATTAGTTTAAAGTCTTCCATAACTTGTCCTCAAGTTATGGAACTTGAAGAGTTTTTTTTAATTAAACTACTTTAAACACATAAGTTATGGAATTAATTAGTTTTGAATATTTTCAAAACTTGCCCTCAAGTTTTGGAGTTTGTAAAGTTTTCCCCATGAATACTTTAATTCCAAGTTAGCCCTTAGAATTTTAAAAGTTAAAATTCAACCCTTATACTTTATAGTATTATAAGTTAATAATAAATATATGTATAAGAGCAAGTCAGTCTTACCGTTAGTAGGCCTCATTCACGAAGCCGGTCTATAAGGGGGGTATAAGGTTACTGCCTATAAAATGGCAGTTTAATGGGTGTCCACTCTCACCCACCGCTTCCTTGACTGGTGGAGGGTCGTTAGCCGAACGGGTAGGACAAGGACTCTAATTCTCCCTTCATTAAAAGTATTAATGATAAATACTAAGTAACTAAACACTTATAAATTCCCAATCTTAGTTACTTAGGAAAATGTGAATAAGGTGCTAATCCATGAAATTACACTTTGCACTTTGTTTAAACCGTTAGTGGAGCGTGTGTGGTTAACCGGCACACTAACCTGGATTTAACAAAGTAGGCAAAGGGTAACTTAATATTTATCATAGTATCGGTGGAGCTCGTGTGGTTAACCGGCACATCGATTGAGGGGTAAATATTAAGGGTACCAAGTATATTTGCATGGTTACTTCACACCTTGTTTTGTGATCCTCGGCATCCCAGTCACAAAACCTGAAGGGCACACTCGAGATTGAAACATGCCATTGAAAAGTTCAATGAATCTCAAAATATCTAGGAGTTTCAAATCCAATTAAAAACCTAATTGCATTATTTCGTTTTTCATGGTGGAAATTGGTAAATCGTCATTTACCTACCTTCAACTATTTTATAACTCGGATTACGGCATCCCTCTTCTAGTTATAAATAGGTTGTTGGATCCTAGCCTTAATATTTCATATTGGGTGTTATATTAAGGACTTTAGATCAACTATCTTGAATATCTCCCAAAAGATGTCTAGTTCAGACATCTATGATCTTCCCAAATCTCTTGGAACTTTACTTCCTCCACCTCCTCCAATTATTCTCCCTAACCCACAAGTTCAAGGTCACTCAAGCCCTAATGGCAAGCAAGGTCTATGTGTGATCACATCTTAGAGATGAAGTCGCATATTGACAAGCTGGGAGAGTTGGGTGTCAAAGTCTTGAGAAAGTTGGATGTTCAATCACTTTCTAAGTCACATAGTGAGTTCCTTTGGGACTACTATGAAACAGACTATGACTTGAACCTTAATGATCATTTCTATTTGCTTGGTGCTGCTGAATCAGCAATGATTTGGAACGATAGTAAAGCAAATTTGATTAGAAGATCAACTTTCCAAAAACTTTATGGACAGTGACAATGGTGACACTGGAAATCCAGAAAAAGCATTCTCTTCCCAATGGAAAGGGATTGGCCATAGTCAACCCGGTTGACCAAATGGTAAAGAGAAAGGCTAAGTCTGAGATAGTCCCATTACCAAAGGGTCCATATGTTTAGTTTGCCAAAGGAAGGGGCGTTGATTGCAAAGCTGCCAAATTTACCTAAGGATGTTAAAGTCAATAAGTTTGACTCTACATCAGGTAGAGCCCATTATCTAACTCTGTTAAGTTCTATTCTGAGATCCTCATTACATGATGTGACTGGGTCACATGTTGATGTTTTAAGAATCAAAGAATAGAGAGAAATCTTAAAGGAAGTATATGTTGATTCTGATCGCGAAGGTGGATTTCGATCGCATCAGAATTTTGAGCAAGGAATAGATAACAACAATTTTCCATGTGGATTGTAAGGATAAGTTTTTCCGCAAAGTTTTAAAATAAAAGAAAATTGTTTAATTTTATTTATTTGAAGTATCCTTACAATGGTATTTGTGGAAAATTGTTGCTTATATGATACCACTGACAGCAATATTGGAAAATGGATTTGATTCTTTCATTTGTGGTAGTGTCTAAATTTACCAAATCAGGAAAGTTCCTCGTCGCCCAAGTTTCAATTGGACCGAAACTTGGAATCATGCAAGTTGAATAGTATGATGAATGAGAACTTTCAAGCATTGGAAAATCAAGACTAATTACTTGTTCACATGGATGTGTGAGTCAAGTGAAGGACTAAAGGGATCGAGTACACATTCTTGTGCACTGGTCATGTCCACCACAAAGCTCGTTAATGTTGGATTAATGTCTAAGTCCATAACTATAATTGGTAAGACTTGACCTGACCCGGCATGGTCCATTTGGGTTGCATGGCATCATTCATTTGGATAGACTATAATGAGAGAAATAACACTTAAGGTTGGTTAATATATTATAAGTTCTAATATATTAATAAGGTTATTTAATTAGTATTGATCAAGAATTAATTTGGAATTAATTAAGTGATCAAAAGGAGACTAATTAAATATATGGGTTGATTGTGTAAATCATTCATTCTTATATATGTGGGCTTGTGATCCAAGATTCCTTATGTTGGACTAAGTCCATGGGGTGACCCATGGATATTCCATGGAGGTTAAAATCCATGGAGCATAAGGAATGGGTAAAGTTATGAGTTACATGGTGTAACCCTAATAGCCACCATATAAAAGAATCCCATGGCTCAAGAAATCGTGCACTAATGTGTGAATATGAGGGCTAGACGATTTCAAGGAGTGTTCCATTTCTCTCAAGTCATTCCATGTGCATTTGGTGTTGTGTGAACCATTTGAGGTGTCACACTTGGGGCACTAGGCACTCAAGCTTCATGGAGACAAGCTACATCAAACAAAGGTATGTATTCTATCCATTTGATTACCCAAGTATCAAGTATTGTATGCTAGATAGGGTAATACCTTGGAAAGTTCATAATTGCATGTATAATAGAGAAAACATAGATCCAAGGTATTTAGGGTTGCATGTACACTTAGGAGTGTTAGAATGCGCAAAACCCATCAGTTAAGACTATTTGATTTACTAAAGTTTAGTAAATATGGTTATACTTACAAGTTTAAGTATAATTCTGAAACATTGGAAAAGTCTCAATGTATGGCAGAACGAATGGGAAGAATCAAATTAGGCAGAAAGATAAAAGTTTCTCAAATCTGAAAAGATGGGAGAGTACTTTAGTATCATGTTTGTGATCATCTTAATGATTTAGAAATCATATCACAATTAGTCCTCTAAAGGTCATCTTAGTGCATTCTTATGACTAAGAAGAGGAGTCATGAATTGTTGAAATGGTTAGATCAGGAAGATGAGTCATACTTCGCTCCAAAACAATTCTTAGAGTCATACTCCAAGATTGTAACTTGAGTGACATATCTTAAAGAAAGGTTTAAAACACTTGTCAAGTGTAAGAGTAAAAGTGTCCTACTCTTGTACATTTGAAATTGGTAAGTTGTGATGTTTTGGATAAAACAAATACCAACTAAGGCCAATTGTGTGAAGTGTTTGTCTTGATAAAGAATCCGCACTATCTCTTGAATATTTGGCAAGATAGTCTTATATGTCAAGAGGATAGTGGGAGTCTTAAAGATCCTAAAAAGAATTTCAAGAACTAATCAAGAATAAAACCTGAGGTTCTTCACTAGCACACGACTTGAGGTTTATAACCTATCGTGTTGACATATTCTGTGCCCATTCCAGTTAAAGTTGGCTTTGCATAGGAGTTCTGAAAGTTCTCAATTGGTTGCATAACAACTTGGAAGCAATGGCAGGCCCTGTACTGCCAGGTGGCAAGAAGTTAAGATTGCATAAGTTCAGTCCATATGAGTTTAGATTTGTCATTATCCTTGTCTTGTGACTATGGTTTTGACGATTCACATGGATAAGAACACATACACCATAAAATCTAAGGGTCATAAGGTTTCTCTCCGATTCATGAAAATGATGGTGAGGAAACACTTCCACCAAGTAGATTTGAAGCAGATGGCAAAAGGTCTAAACAATTGAGACTATGATTACGGCATCCCTTTTCATAGTTCTGAAATTGTTTAGACACACATGCATGCTATCTAAGGAAAGGTGTATGATTTTGATAAAGTTTTATCAAAGCATCTCGTATCAGAAATCTGAACCTTGGTAAGAAAGTCAATAAAGTATTGATTTCTAGAAGTCCAGCTGATTTCTGAGTACATGTCAAAGCTAGTGGGAGCATAAGTGTTATGCTAATAATCATCATGTTAGTGGGAGCATGATAATTATTGTTAGTGTTGCAAGTTAGCAATGTTAATTATGGAAATCAAAAGTTTCAATTCGTGAGGCTGCAGGGATTGAAAAAGTTGTTTTGCTATAATTAAGGGAGAGGATATACTTCATTTCAGTTCTAAAGGCTTAGAATTGAGACCTTAATCATCTTTAGTCAAGAATATATATATATATGAATTTCATGTTGGATTGGTTCAACTTAAGGAAATTCTATATATTGCGTTCTCAAAATTCGATTATGATTACGGCATCCCTCTTCATAGTCAAATTTTGAAAACATGGCAAATAAAAATATTGTAGCAAAAGACTGGTCTAGAATCATGTCTTTATGTGAGACATCATGAATCGTGTACCATTTGCTTTGGGTACAGGATCGATTGCATGTGCTATAATATTTGTCATTTCTAAATTTTTCCAAATGCCCAGAGGCATTAAGAAGGGAAAAGGTCTAGAATTGGATATGACTAAAATGATTAAGCAATTGTCGAGTAAAATCTAAGGTTTGCCAAAGATTGGTTGCTCAGGGACAGTTGGAAGTATAGTGCTAATTTTGGAAGGACCATATTGACATATTCTGAAAAGAGGCATCTCTTATTCAGAAGTGATAGTCAAAATGAGAATATGGAGTTGTCTCCATAGGTGGAAGTTATCTGTGTAAGATTAGAAAACTTAATGCAAGAAGCATGTCCAAAGCAATGTACTTTGAATATGAGACTTAGTTTCCATGGAGTTGATCTCCATTGGAATACCTTATAATGACTGTTGACAAGTCTTTGTGACTTTGTACATATTCATTACAGGAGGGTCAGTGCATATAAGTTTAAAATCTAAACAGAATTTGGTAAATGATAGGAATTTGAAATTCTCACATTTTTCGATAAGGATTTAGGAGTGTGAAATTAGAATCATTGAAATTATGTTCAATTGGTTTATTTCACAAAGTAAGGATCATAGACAAACATAGAGTGCATACTTGGTGTATGGCAAAGCTATTGTTTAAGAAAAACATAGTGTACATGCTTGGAGCATGGGACAACTAGTGTTTTTAATTCAAGTATAAAGTTGATAAAACCAAAACAATGAATAATGAGTAATCTGTATGGTGATAAATAAAAGTGTTTATTTATATTCATAGGGTTTGATACCATATTTGATTCATTTATTCTTGTGTTTCACTTTGCATGTTTTGACTTCCAGAATAACTAAGTCGCTCTTACTGAATGATTAAGTTATTCAAACCATCCACAGTCGGTCATATGTTGGAAATAGATATGAATCAAGACTGTCATGGGTTGGTTTGTAGAGGTCCAAGTTGGTGGACAAAGTGGTGCTACAACACTCATGAGTGCTCATAAGTTCTGAGTATTGGATTCAACCCACGCTCATTTGAATCACTTCATGGATTTTATCACGAGTGATCATGAGACGATAATATCTTATATTCTTAAAACCTAGAGATATGAGTTGTTACTATGAGTTGGTTGTACATTGATGGCACGAAAACGCATTGGTAACTCGATGTTATAAAACGTGCCTTTGTGTATGATTCAACAAGTAGTAGAACAAGCCATATGAGTCGAAGTTTATCCATTCCTTTTACCTTCGGGATAAAAGCGATATCTGTGGGCCCCTCGATGATTTAGCGATGACACATGTGAGTGCTTGGCCAAGCCAGGACTGATTTGATTTTTTCAATCAGTCAGTCATCATAAATAGAAAATCGGGAAACAACAAATGGACAGAGAGAATGATTATAATCCATGTCTCAGTCCATATGATATCTAGAATGGAGAAATATATGATCCCTTATCTAATGGACAAGTCATTGACAAGGTCAGAGTTCGACAGCGGCTTTAAGAGCAACGATTACCAGTTAGGTTTTGAAGTCATACTCAATAATAGTTTTAGACTTATCCAAGTGGGGGACTGTTGGATTAATGTCTAAGTCCATAACTATATTTGGTATGTACTTGACCCGACCCGGCATGGTCCATTTGGGTTGCACTTCACCGGCACAATTTATATGGATAGTCTTTTGAGAATAGTATAATTATGATTTATATTAATATATTATAAGTTCTAATATATTAATATGGAATCATATTATTTAATTAGTATTGATCAAGAATTAATTTAGAATTAATTAAGTGATCAAAAAAGAACTAATTAAATATGGACTCTTATATATATGGAATGGGCCAAGTTCATTTAGGTTGGGCTAAGCTTTCATGGATGGTCCATGGAGCTTTTAACCCATGGATCCTATGTAAATGAAAGGTCATGGGTATTAGGGTTTACATGGATGTAACCCTAATCCTCCATAATATATAAAGGGGTCCTTGGCTCACAAAATTGGCACAAGTGTGTGAAAATAAGAGTGGGCCGATTTTAGTGTGCATACATATTCTCTCAAGTTCTTCCAAGGTGTTTTGGTGATTTGTGATTCCATTTGAGGCTTCCACACTATTGGGGCTAAGCTCTTAAAGCTTGAAGACATCAAGCTACATCAAAAGGTATGTCATTTAACTAGAACTTTGTAGTATAGGTGCTTCATAATATGCTAGTTAGGATGAAACCTTGGAATAGTTAATATTTGCATGTATAATAGAGAAAACATAGATCCAAGGTTTATAGGGTTGCATGTACACCATAAGAGTGTTAGAATGCTCAAAACCCAACACAACAATCCTATGGTGTTCATGCAACCCTAATTGCTTGGATCTAGTTTTTCTACTTTGAACATGCAATAAACTTCCAAGACTTATAAACCCTAGATCTAGCATACAATTAATCAAATAAACATGTAAACTAGGGTTTGGATCTTACCTTGATTGTTATGTAGCAATAACAATCAATTCCTTGGCTTCAGAAAGCATAGTGCCTCAAGTGTTGCACCTCTAATGGAGTCACAAACACCACTAAGCAACTTGGATGAAGAGGGAGGATAGAGGAGACACCAAAAACGGCTGAAAACCCTAAAGGAAGACTTAGCCACGTTTTTTGGGTCTCAAGGATTCTTTAAATAGGTAGGCAATTAGGGTTATCTAACAAGGAAACCCTAATTTGACTGCTTAAGCCCTAAGCAGCCCATGGACCCCTTCTGGAACATGCCTTGGACGATTTCTAATTGGTTTCCCCATAGAATTCGTCCAACCTATATTCCAAGGTGATCCATAGTCCAATTGCAATTATCTTATAATTACAATTCCAGTCCCCTAAGTTTAATTAATCTCTTTTAGCCACAAAATTAATTCTTAATTAATTCTTGACTAATATTAATTAAACAATATGATTTCTCCTTTAATATATTATTCTCATAATATATTAATAAATCATAATTAAACCTTTCTCTCCTTAATTCATCCTACATATTGCTATGGTGAAGGCAACCCAGAAGGACCATGCTCACAATCGGGTCAAGTACATACCAAAATAGTTATGGACTTAGACACTAATCCAACAGTCTCCCACTTGGATAAGTCTAATAACTATTTTGCATAACTTCAGAACCTGATCAGCAATCGTAGCTTTCAAAAGCCGCTGTCAACTCTGATCTTATCAGATACACGTATCCTTTAGATAAAGGATTATATATTCCTCCATTCTCAAGATATCGTATAGACACAAGACATGAGTTTGATCATTCTCTCTATACTGTTTCTCGACTTCCGATTTATGACGACAGACAACAGACTACAATTGAATACATCAACTTAGTCCCGGCTTGGCCAAGCGCTTAGGGTGTCATCACTAAATCATCGAGAGGCCCACAGATATCGCTTTTATCCCACTTTGGATAAAAGGAATGGATAAACTTCGACTCAAATGCTTGCTTGCATTTACTGATCAAATCACACACAATAATAAGTTTTATAACACCAAGTTGCTGGTGCATTTTCTTATTATCAATGCGCAACCGACCAACAAATAACAATTCACACGTCTCGATTTCAAGAATATACAATGTTATCGTCTCACAATTACTCCTGATAAAAACCATGAAGTAATTCAAATGAGCGTGGGTTTAATCCAATACTTTAATCTTATCAAAGCACTCATGAACTCTGCAGCAAACTTGTGCTATGTCTAAGCACTTAGACAATCTACAGGAGATTCATGACAGTCTTCCTTCATACCTACTTCCAACGTATGACCGACTGTGGAGGTCCGAATAACCCAGTTATTCTGGAAGTCAAAACATGCAAAATGAAACACAACGATAATACTTAATCCTATATGACCCCAAAACTTTTGAGCATAAATAAAACACTTTTATTTAAACACCATATTGATTACTCATTATTCATTGCTTACTGTTTCAGAAAATCAACTTATTACTCGAATTATAACCACAATTGTCCCATGCTCTAAGCATGCACACTTTGGTTTCCTATGGTCCATACTTTGTGAAATATATCAATTGAAAAACTTTTCCAATGAAACTCATTTCACAATCCCCAATCCTTATCATTAGTGTAAGAATACCAAATTCTTGCCACTTTTAGAATATGTCAGATTCTAACATTTTATGCAACGATCCTTTCGTAAAGTCATAGCACAAAAGTCACCAAGACTTGGCCAATGAAATCACAAAGTACTCTATCAGAAATTGTCATAAAACAATTATATAGATGTGATGTCTCTCACTCAAAGTACATTCCTTTGAACATCCTTCTCGCATAAAAGTTTCTAATCTAGACATATTTCTTAATATCCAACTCCCATTAATGGAAACATTTCCATATTTGCCATATGACAACTCATTCTTAATAGAATCTTATCTATTCATAATAATGTCAATATAGTCCATCCAGTACTATACTTCCAACTACTCACCAGCAACAATTCCTTGGCGAACCTTAGATTGTCCTTGGATAGTTGTTTAATTATTTTAGTCAAAACCAGTTCTAGTCATTTTCCCTCTTAATGCCCTAGGCATTTGGAAAATTTTAGAATGGTCAAATATTATAGCATTTGCAATCGATCCTATACCCTAAGCGTATGGGACACGATGCATGATGTCTTACATAAAGATATGATACTTTATCAATCTTCTGCCATAATATTTTGTGTCACGTTCTCACAATTCGAACTATGAAGAGGGATGCCATAATCATAATCGAAATTTGAGAACACATTATATATCCTTTGACTAAATTTATTAAAGTTTTTCAATCTAAGCTTTAGATATTGAAACGAAGTATAATATTCTCTCCCTTAATTATAGCAAAACAACTTTTCAACCCCTACAACTTTGCAAAGTTAATCTTTGTTTTCTATAATTAATATTGCTAACTCGCAATACTTGAAATAATAATCATGCTCCCACTAACACGATGATTATTACAATACAAGCATAACACTTATGCTCCCACTAGCTTTGACATATATCTAGAAAACATCTGAACTTCCAGAAAACAATGCTTATTGAATTCCTTAAGTTCATATTTCTAAATACTTGATGCTTTGATAAGCCTTTATCTAAGCTTCTTAAACTCATACACCTTTGCCTTAGAAAGCTCATATGTGTGTCTAGACAAATTCAGAACTAAGTCCCAAATGCTCAGACTAATTGCCAAATCTCACAACTCGAACTACGAAGAGGGATGCCGTAATCATAATCGAATTTGAGAATACAATTTTCACAACTGCTATCTTCTTAAAATCTCTCTTAGTGAAAGCATCTCCTCACAATCATTTTCATGAAGGAGGGAAACCTTATGTTACTTAGATTTTATGGTGTATGTGTTCCTATCCATCTGAATTTGCCAAAACGAAGGTTTGCGACAAATCCAAAACATATGGACTGAACTTTCTCAATCTTGATTTCTTGTCTCATGGTAACACAAGTGCCCACCATGTCTTCCAAGTAGTTTAGCAACTCACCCTTACATATCAATGTACCTTCCATTGATCAAGGTGCTTGCCTTTATGCATACAAATGAGAACTCATATAACTCAGAAGCATAATTAACTTAACTGGAATGGCGCAGAAAACAAAATTGTCATCCACGATAGGTTACAAACCTCAAGTCGTGCGCTAGTGATGATCAATTAGGTTTATTCTTGATTTATTCTTGAAACTTTTCAAAACCATTAAGACTCCCACTGACTCCTTGACATATAAGATTCTCTTGTCAAGAAACATTCCTTGACAAAACAAATATTCAAGAGTCAGTGTAGTTTTTATCAAGACTATCACTTCACATAATTGGTTCTAGTTGGTCTTTGTCTTATCCAAGACATCACAACTTACCAATCTCAAATGTGCAGGAATAAGAAGACTTTTTTCCAATTCCACATTTGTTGAATGTTATAAACCTACTAAAGACTTATCACTCAATTCACAATCTTGGAATATAACTCTAAGACCTGATATTGGAACGAAGTATGATTGACTTCTTGATTTAACCATTTCTACAATTCTCGATTCCTCTTCTTAGACATGCAATTACACTAAGACTCACTTAGAGGATCAATTGAGACATGGTTCTTAATCATTAAGACCTATCTAAAACACAATAAAAGTTACTCTCCCTTCTTCTTAGAATAGAGAAACTTTTATCTTTCTGCCTACTAGATTCTTCTTATTCGTTCTGCTATTGATTGAAACTCTTTCAATCAACTTAGAATTATACTCAATCTTATAAGTATAATCATATTTACTAAACTTTAGTAAATCATGACGAATATCTTTATTACTCTTGTGGTGGACTTGATCGACGCACAACCTAGTGTACTCGATCTCTTAGTCCTTCACTTGACACTTTGTAAAGGAATTAGTATAATTTTTCAAATATGAAGTTTCTCATTCATCACACAATGCAGTTTGCACGATTCCAAGTTTCTGTCCAATTGAAACTTGGGTGATGAGAAACTCTCCCTATTTGGTAAATTCTCGATATTTCCACAAATAACACAATTAAGAATCAAATCCATTATTGCTAATAGAAGAAACATTCAAACATCAATTTTTCATACACACCATTGCAAGGATAAATAAGAAAAAATCAAAATTTATTTTGTTGCGGAAAAATTTGTCCTTACAATGCAATTCAACTGAAAAACTATGCTATTACATATTTCTTATCAATCTATCCTAACTCTAAAGTAGCAGCTCAAAAATCTGATCTTTGAATCCATGCGATCGAAATCCATTTCTTCGTGATCAGATTCAACACGCTTCTTCCTTAAGTTTCCTTTCTTTTCTTCGATCCTGCAAAACATCAAATGTAATCTTATCACATCATGTATTAAGAATCAAAAAATAGGAACTTATAGAGTTAGTTAATGGATTTTACTTGAAGTAGAGCCATACGTCTTGACTCTCCCATCTCTTAGATCTCTCAGGTAATCAGGGCAGCTTCGTCTCCAATGCCCCTTCTCTTGGCAGTAGAAGCAGATGGACTCTTTTGGAATGGCACAAGGAACTATCTCAGAATTTGTCTTTTCTGGATTTACAATGTCACCATTTTCAATGTCCATTGAAGTTTGGGAGTTTGATTTGCCAGACAAATCAGCACGCCAAATCATTTCTGATTCAGCAGCTATAAGTAAATAGGCCAAATCAATGAGGGTCACGTCATGGTCCATCATATAGTACTCTCTAACGAACTCACTATATGATTCAGGAAGTGACTGAAGAAACCAGTCAATAGCCAACATCTCTGAGATATCGACACCCAACATCCTTAACCTATCAATGCGTGACTTCATCTCTAAGACGTGTGCACACACAGGTTTCCCATCTTCGTGCTTACTTGCCAATAGGGATTGAGTGAGCTTGAACTTTTCAAGCCTTTGAACTTGTGGGTCAGGGAGAACAATTGGAGGAGGTGGAGGAAGTGAAGCATGACTCTCATTTCCTTGATCGTATCTTGGAACGCCATCTTCATTTGGAAAGCTTGTTCCAATGGATTTAGGAAGACCATTGTTAGATTCAGACATCTACAAAACGGGAGAAATTCAAGTCAAGTTGATTAGAATCCTTGATGTAACACCCAAATGAAACATCAAGGCCAGGATCCAACACAATACTCTACAACCTAGAAGAGGGATGCCGTAATCTAGTTGCAGAATATTTGAAGGGAGGTAAATGACGATTTACCAATTTCCACCATGAGAAACGAAAAAGACGTTTAAGTTTTAAATGAATTGAAACTCCTAGATCTTTTGAGATTCATTGAACTTTTCAATGGCATGTTTAATCTCGATTATGCCCTTCAGGTTTGCGACTGGGATGCCGAGGATCACAAACAAGGTGTGAATAACCATACGAATCACGTGGTGCACCCAATTGCTACTATCACCTAATCAATGTGCCGGTTAGCCACACACGCTCCATTGATCTATGATAAACATTGAGCCACCCTTCGCCACCAATGCCAAACCCAAATTAATGTGCCGGTTAACCACAAACGCTCCACTAACGTTTCGACAAGGGTACAAAGTGTAATTCCATGGATTAGCATACAATTCCACATTTTTCCTAAAGTAACTATGATTTGGGAATTTGTAAAAGCATGTAGTTACTTTGTACTTCATTATACTTATAATGGAAGGTTTCGTCCTATCCTACCCGTTCGGCTAACGACCCTCTACTAGTCAAGAGTGTGGTGGGTAAGAGTGGATACCTATTCAATCGCCATTTTATAGGCAATTTCCTTAAACACCCCTTATAGACCAGCTTCGTGAATGAGGCCTACTAACGGTAAGACTGACTGTTTACTCATACATATATATAATATTAGACTTTTAATGTTATATATAGTATAGGGTGTATTTTACACTTTTAAAATACTAGGTGGTTTAATCTAATAAATTATACTTTTAATTTAATTAAATGTAAACCAAAACTTTATGGATTTATTAAATCTCTTTTAATCATACACTTTAATTAATTAATAAAACCATAAGGGTGTAATTTGAACTTTTCAAAGCACTTGAGTTTTAGATTTTAAAACTTCAAATTAAGACTTTTAATTAAATTTTAAAATCCAAAACTTGAGGGCAAGTTTTGAAACTTTTTCAAACTTAGGGTTTAGAATTTAAATATTTCAAAATTAAACTTTTAATCAAAATTTAAATTCCAAAACTCGAGGACAAGTTTTGAAACCTTTCAAAACATTAAGGTTTAACTATTTAAATTTCAAAAAACAGAAACTTTTAAGTTCAAATTTAAACTATTAAACCTAAAGGGTGTAAATTGAAACTTTTCAAACTTACTAGGTCAAATATATATCTAATAATAATCCTATTTATCCATATTTAACCAAATCCATTAATTTTAACAAGGATAAACATTCCAAACATGAAAAATCGATTTTAGGCAATGAAAACGAGTTATGGCAATTATCCTTAGCAAAATCTGCTCAAAAATTCGAAAAATCTGGCAACAGACTCAAAAACTCGTCGAGTTGAGTATAGAACTCGTCGAGTTCATTACCAACTCGTCGAGTTCATATAGAACTCGTCGAGTTCCTGCTCCAGACAGCAAAAACTTTCGAATTTTTGATTTTTGGCAGTTCAATTATGCTTCTATTCAATAGAAAAACGACCTAGGCTCTGATACCACTGATGGGTTTTGAGCATAACAACAATCCTATGGTGTTCATGCAACCCTAATTGCTTGGATCTAGTTTTTCTACTTTGAACATGCAATAAACTTCCAAGACTTATAAACCCTAGATCTAGCATACAATTAATCAAATAAACATGTAAACTAGGGTTTGGATCTTACCTTGATTGTTATGTAGCAATAACAATCAATTCCTTGGCTTCAGAAAGCTTAGTGCCTCAAGTGTTGCACCTCTAATGGAGTCACAAACACCACTAAGCAACTTGGATGAAGAGGGAGGAGAGAGGAGACACCAAAAACGGCTGAAAACCCTAAAGGAAGACTTAGCCACGTTTTTGGGTCTCAAGGGTTCTTTAAATAGGTAGGCAATTAGGGTTATCTAACAAGGAAACCCTAATTTGACTGCTTAAGCCCTAAGCAGCCCATGGACCCCTTCTGGAACATGCCTTGGACGATTTCTAATTGGTTTCCCCATAGAATTCGTCCAACCTATATTCCAAGGTGATCCATAGTCCAATTGCAATTATCTTATAATTACAATTCCAGTCCCCTAAGTTTAATTAATCTCTTTTAGCCACAAAATTAATTCTTAATTAATTCTTGACTAATATTAATTAAACAATATGATTTCTCCTTTAATATATTATTCTCATAATATATTAATAAATCATAATTAAACCTTTCTCTCCTTAATTCATCCTACATATTGCTATGGTGAAGGCAACCCGAAAGGACCATGCTCACAATCGGGTCAAGTACATACCAAAATACTTATGGACTTAGACACTAATCTAACAGGTTGTCCTTCTGGGGCGAGTTGCAGGGCGTACGGTTGTTGGTATTCAGGCGGCCAATAGGCTTGATAGTGTGTAAATGGAAAAGGTGGAGGTAATCGCGTGTATGGTTGTATATGTTGGTTGCCCATCAGGCTTCCTGCTAGGTGTTGTTGTAACAAAGGTGGCAACATTTGCATTGTCGCTTCTTTTTTTTCTGTTGCAAGTTTGGTTGGTTCTCTAAGCGTGCTTACTCCTGTTGTACTCGAACCACTAACTGTTTCCATTGTAACTGAGTTTTCCTGCCTAGCTTTCTTTGCTCGCCCCTTCCGCCTGTTCACTTGTCTCCACCTCATGAGGCGTGTTCGGATGGGGTGAAGGTGTGGTATGAATCTGTGGTTCACTAGCCTTGGTTGTTAATGTGGTTGGTGTGAAGGGAAGGATTAAATTGATCGGGCTAAATGGTGTTTCGTTGGTTGGATGAGATGATTGTGTTTTTTCTTGCATGGTTATAAACGGATGGCGCCAAGGTTTCTACATGGCGATCTGGATGCTTGTGGTCGTCTCTATTAGGGCTTCTTCCAATGATCAGTCCAGGTAACACGTTCCATGGTATGTGACAAATATAGGTTAGAAATCCATACCGAGGGCGGACCCCGGTATTGCCATCTGATGCCTAAGATAGGAGTCATATTTGGTGCCTTAAATGTATATGAATTGCTAGATGGTTGCATGGGTCTTACCTCTCAGTGGAGGCTTGCTTTTATAACAGAAGTTTAGACCGGTTCTTAGCTTCTTCTTCCGGGTTTTTCATTAATCTTTAGGTTACGATGGTGAGCCTTCTTTTTATTAGAATAGTCTTGCTTTTTCCGTGTTTCCTTGAGATGCTTTATAGGATGTGTATGGTGATAGGGTGATTCTTTCTCTAGTCCTCGACATTTAGCTATGCACTTGTGTCTTGTGTTGGCAGGCTGGGTTATTTGGCCGGCCTAGTCTTGTGTGGGCTGGTACCCCTACCCCATTAGTAGATGTAGTTAGCGGATGTGTGTGGAGCCGATTGTTTAAACAATGTATAGGTGTGGGTGGAGTGGTAGGGTACTTCAGTTTATTAATTAAAATAAGGGTTTTCTACAGTAAAGTCTCATGATTTTGGGAAATTGTTTGATAAAGTCCTAAGAAAATTGAACAGAAAAGTCTCGATTATTTAACTTTTTGAATAGAAAAGCCAAAGAAACCGGCTAATTTATCCACTTTAATCATTTTTTACCTGTTCAGCAGTTCATGGGACCAAATCGTTAATGTTCCCAAAATAGTGAGACTTTTTTGTAGATTTCCTCAAAATTTGTATATAATGTACAATCGTATTTTTTACGTGTGTGTGTGTGTGTGTCTATATATATATATATATATATATATATATATATATATATATATATATATATATATATATATATATATATATATATATATATATATATATATGCGTGTGTGTGTGTTTGTTTACATATTTTTATGTATTTTAAATGTATAAATGTATTTTTTATGTATTTATGTATTTTTCAAGTTTTCTATATAAATGTTTATGTAATTTAAATGTATAACCGTATTATTTTTACATATTTGTATATTTTTTACTTCAAGTGGTCTTCACCATTTCATCCAATTCTCACAGCTTCTTCAAGTATGTATAGATGGTTTTCTTGCATACCCATATATTTTAAGTTTTTCTCATTCGCTTATCTTGAAATTAAACATCGAATTAAAAAATATGCATATACGAAAACTTGGGGTTCCCTTGAGGCCACATGAGACTGGTGAAGTTTTCATATGTACTCAAATTATTATTTTGTTTTTTAATTTGATGTTTAATTTCAAGATAAGTGAATGGGAAAAACTTAAAATATGTGGGCATACAGGAAAACCATTCAGGCATACTTGAAGAATTTGAGAATTGAATGAAACGGTGAAGACGAGTTGAAGTACAAAATACATAAATACGTAAAAATAATACATAAAAAATACATAAAAAATACATAAAATCTATATAAAAACTTAAAATATACATAAAATACATATAAATATGTAATACCTAAAAAATACATAAAAATATGTAACATCCCAAAAATATGACCCAAAATTTCATTTTTAATTTAATAAAAGCAGTATTCCAAAAACATCATCAATACAATCCAAATGAAATAATTGTATCAAACATCATCTCAAATCAGAGTAAATTACAAAAGCGGAACGATGTGGTGTGTGCTCTACAATCATCCCAAGCCCTTCCCTTTGGGACTGGAAGTACCTGAAACATAAACTGAAAACCGTAAACACAAAGCTTAGTGAGTTCCTCAAACTACCTCATACCATACATAATAAATCACATACTGGGCCCCCGCCCTCCATCGTGCCTTGCTCGGTATCGAGTCCTACTCCACTTCGGGCCCCGCCCGACATCGATCCCCACTCGGTATACAGATCTGTTATTCTTAGGCCCCGCCTGACATCGGGCCCCGCCTACTATACACATAGACATATATCACATAATCATACTAACACATACAATGATCATAAAACAATAGCATACGATACAGTCATCGGGTCTCGCCGGACATCGAGCCCCGCCCGACATACATAGCAACACATATCACATGCAAGGGTCGCGCAGACTCCTAGCATCCTAAGATAAATAACAAGGGCCGACATTGGTGCCTTAGACCCGCAAAACCCAATGAGGAAACTCACCCACTCGATGCTACAGCGAACTCACTCCTCGAATTGAACCAAGCAAACCCAAACTAAACTTAATTAATATCCATGGCTAAACCCAATCACTAGGCCTGATAATGGCCCAAGTAATCAGGCCCACTAATGGCTCAAGCCCATTGGGCCCACTAAGGCCCAATACACAATCCTAGGCCCAACAAATAAGTCTAAACCTTAATGAAAGTCCTCGGCCCAGCAAAAGTCCAATATCACAAAACTCAGTCAAACCCCATAGTTCAAAAGTCAAACAAGAAGAAGCCCAAACTCCACTGCTCAGTACTATGTTGGGCGTAAACTGTGACATCCTCATTTTCACGGCCAAACAAGACCGATTTGTTTATGCTTATTAAAAAATTAGAGTATCGTTTGTGAAGAATAATATTGCGGAATTTTTTCCCAGAAAAACATGATAATGATATTATCAAAGCATTTCCAAAGAAATGTATTTTTATTTATATTAAAACATTGGGATGTCATCATCAATACAGAAATATAAGCATAACGAATTATTACAAGTCTTACAGTAATTAAACTAGTGGCCTAATACTCCTTGAATCTCTCAGCAGAATGTATCTTTCATATAGCCACCTGTGATACAATAAACTGAGTGGGTCAGGTTAGGAAACCTGGTGAGTACATAGGGTTTTCAACCCACAATAATATAGTTATTATGTTTAATCATCAAACAATTAACTCAATTTCCCATTCCCATTATCTTCTTTATTCTTAAGGATCTACCCTAAGAATCAAATATTCTTCATTTATTCATTCCTAAGGATTGTCCTAAGGAATAGACACGAAGTCCATCGCTGCCAGGGTTTATCCAATAGACACTAAGTTCATAGTTGTCGATGTTATCTATTGGGCACAGCTGCCAATGTTCATTTGTAAGGCACTAAGTCCATAGCTGACAGGGTTTTTAGAGTACATCTGGTGAACACGTAGTTCAAAAACACCTATGGGTTGCAAGCCTGCCAGCGTTCCACTAGACTGTCTAGAATAGTATGTGGTTGTCATTTATACTCTGCTAGACGACTGGATCAGCTTTAAAGTCAAGGTTTCTCATCATCTTTCATCTACCCATCTTTACCCAATATATTTATAGGTATAAAAATACATATACAGTTTAAATCAAGTAAAACATGTATAAATCGTTCATGTAGCATAGATATCAGGAACACATATAATAAGAACATATAACATGTATTAATATTAAATACTTCATATATATGTGTAAGATGAAAGTAACTATGCACTCACTTGACGATTCAAAATTTGGACAGCGCTTCGCTTCTAGCAATTGTCTTTTCCTTTGACGTAACCTAGTATTATTACGACTAGTTATTAGTCTAGATTCATCATTAACTCAAAGTCTACTTCAAGATCTATCAAGTAAGGATCAACCAAGCAGGACAGTTGGGAGGCATGACCATTTCGGCATATAGCTTTTCTGAAATCCAACAACCAAGCCAACGTGACCATTCTAGACACCTCTCCCGTAAGTAGATCAATCCGTATAACGATTTTGAATCACTGATAAATCTTGTTTATAGTTTCATAATAACGATAATGAACTTAAACATAAGTTATACTTAAAGTACGGTAAACATAACTCACTTACAGGTGGTTTAGCGAGAAATCGGGCTTTGCGTGGGCAGAACTTCGTCGCTAAATCTTTTTAAAAAGATTCTTGTAGTGTTTCAGCGCTCATTTTACTATACTAAAACTACAGAAAGAGAACTCGAATCACAAGGGACTGAAATGCTCGAAGGATAAGAAGATAAAGACTCTTGAATCAAGAGAATGGTGCAAAAAATATGAGAGTCTAGAGCCTGTTATTTATAGTAATTGAATTTTCAAAAACCACCCTCTATAGTTACTTAAATTACCTTATAGTTAATTAAACGACTAAACACCCCTTTATACTACTATTTTAAATAGATTTAACGATATGTGTACTAAACTAATGTCGAAAGTACTCAACACTAGTCTTATAACGACCGCATCGTCGATACCTTCCTAATGATATATATATATATATATATATATATATATATATATATATATATATATATATATATATATATGATTTATACTTTATTTTAATACGTAAGTATGCTATTATAAATTATAACTCGTTCATACAAACTTCGTTTTTGACGTTCTTTATATCCACGCGTAGCTATCGACGAGACAACTTTCATTTAAACTCCGTCGGTTAATTTTGACTTTATTTTTATCCATATATTTATAAAGTTAAATGATTTTGCTAAAATCATAACTCTCTCGTACGGACTCCATTTATGGCATTCTTTTTCTCAAAATTCTTATTTTAAAGAGTACTACAATTTTCTTTTTGGTGGCTTTAGCTAAAAGTCAACCATTTTGTTTGTAGCTTTTTACGTCATACGTTCCTTGTGCGCGGCTGACTTTTATATCTTATAAAAATCATATCTAATTCATACAGAGTCGGATTTCTACGACATTTATATTTTCGGGATCGGGAGGACGTGTACTTTCTATATATATATATATATATATATATATATATATATATATATATATATATATATGTGTGTGTGTGTGTGTGTATATGTTTTGGCGCACTTATTTTTACGATTTACGGGTGATTCGGTTGATTTTTCCTATTTCATTATATTATAATAATCATGACACACATAATATTCACATAATTCTTATTTATTAGATCAAATAGGTTACAATTGTTGACCCTAACTATTACTTTGGTTAAGATTACTTATCCTATATAGTCTTCTATAAAAAAATCATTTTTAATGCTTATTATATCTTAATTGACTAGCCCGAATCTACGGGTGTTACATAAACCCGGTACGCCCCACGTACTGGTTCGCTTGGTTTGGATCGGGGACGCATACGCGTACGCTCGGCGTACACAGAGTTACGCTCGACGTACACGACCATTAAGCAAAAACCTGATTTAAGCACTTAATGCTTAATACCAGAAGTCCAAACCATAGATCTAACCCCCAATAAGCGTCTAGAATCATAAAGCCACTGACTTTGTGACTTTGCATTCCCCAAAAGGACTCAACTTCAAGATATATCACTCTACTTTCACTAATGGACATAACCTCATGCATGGGTGATTCTCAACCCTAAAGGTGCCAACTTTATGAACTTTGAACCTCAGAAACACCAACAGTGGCAACTCATAGCTCCTGGAGTGGTTTCAAACCACTAGATCTCATTCATGGGGCCAAAAAGGGTCCAAAACCCATATAAACTAGAGTTAAGCTTCTAATGAACAAGGTCATAACTTTTGACCTCAAACAAGCTGGAAATGGAGTAGAGAGTCAGGATCTACAAGCTCTTCCTTGATCCACAACCTTGCACCAAAATCCTTTTTCTTGATAATGAACCAAAACACACCAAGATGCACACAATGAGCTCAAAAACACATTAGAAAGGTCTAGGGTTTCGAAATGAGTCTATAAGGTCAGTGGAGGCTGAGAAATGAGGGTAACATGAGCCATAATGTAACGCCCCGACTCTCAGGTATTAATTCTATGGCTTTAATTTTCATAAATTTGCAAGGTCTACTCGACGAGTTGGATGCCCTGACTCGTCGAGTAGGAGCGGGTTTGGCCACGTGTTAAGTGACCGACTCGCCGAGTCTAAGATAGGACTCGACGAGTAGGAGCTGGTGGATGAAACCCTAATTTCTGGGGTTTTGCACCCTATTTAAAGGATCATTAGCCTCCTTTAGCCCCTTACAACCTCTTGAGAGTCCAACAAACCCTAATCCGTGTGTGTGCTCCATTCTTGTGTATTTTAAGCTTTGGAAGGTGGATCTTAGTGAGAAAAGCTTGGAGGAAAAAGTAACTAGAAGCAAGGAGCGTGTGGGGATCTGAAATCTACCTTAGTTAGCATCTTCTGAAGGTATCAAGTCGTTAACTTGATCTCATTTCCTTCTAGATCTCATTTGGCTAAAGATTAGGGCTTTTCTAGCATATTAGGAAGCTATTCTTGGGTATGAGCTAAGATCTGAAGTTGCAACTTCAGATTTGAACTCTCTTTGGTCTCTAAGCCCATAAAGCTTCCAGCTTTAGCAAGTATGAACATCTCCTTAGGTGTAAAACACCATTACAAGCTTGGTTTTGACATTATAAGTCTTTAGAGCCTTGCATGCACGTAAAGTTTGCAACTTTACGTGATAAACATGCCTTGGGAAGTTGGATCTGCAATATGGAACCTTAAATTGGCTTAAATAGCATCTGAATGGATTATGGACTGAAGGGACTCGGCGATTTGCATGGCCAACTCGGCGAGTCCGATGAAGATTGTTGTGCAAAGACTTATGCATGGACTCAACGAGTCAGTGGGGTGACTCGGTGAGTCAACTAGGCTTTTCCCGACTTTTGGACATGCTTAGACTCGGCGAGTCAGTGAGGGTTTTATGACCTTCTGAACCCTTAAGGGTTTTATGACCTTCTGAACTCGACGAGTTGCTAGTTGCACTCGACGAGTTGCTAGTTGCACTCGACGAGTTGGGTCAACATGGACCGTTGACTTTGACTTGGACCAAGGGTTGACCAGTTTGACCTCTGGGGGTATTTTGACAACCCGAAATTTCTATCTTGTATAGCCATTGAATTCAATCAAAGTCAGACTAGTTTCTGCAATCTTTTAGCACTATTAAGGACATGTTTGAGAGTTTCTGAGCCTAGTGTAATGTATGAATGATGCTAGGATGAGTTAGCTTGAGATCGGGAGGACAAATTCGAACCAGAAAATCACTCACAAGGTGTTCACGGCCGCAAACTGTGACAACCGTCAATTTCTGGTCAAGTCAAATTCAAATAATGTCAACAAGTCAAACCGGTCAACTCAATTAACCCTTGTATATTAGGGTTTACCTTATGTTTACTATTGTACAACGCACCATCTTAATACAAAGCATCGCTTAGAAGTTCACGTGTTCAGAAAATCTACACCCAAATTAGGGTAAGAGATGGAACTACTCGATAAAAACATTAATACATACCCTTCGAGGGCGTATAACGCTCATAACGAGGCAAAACAGGGTATACAAACCTTGCATTTCGAAGTTAAATACCCATAAAGGCCACAAACAAAGTCCCTCTCGATCTCTCTCTCTCTATCTCTCTCTATCCCAAATCTCTCCAAGTATGTGAAATCTCTCCAAGTATGTGAAATCTCCCCCAAATCTCTCCAAGTATGTCAAATCTCTACCAAATCTCTCCAAGTATGTGAAATCTCTCCCAAATCTCTCCAAGTATGTCAAATCTCTCCCAAATCTCTCCAAGTATGTGAAATCTCACCAAGTATGTCAAATCTCTCCCAAATCTCTCCAAGTATGTGAAATCTCTCCAAGTATGTCAAATCTTTCCCAAATCTCTCCAAGTATGTGAAATCTCTCCAAGTATGTCAAATCTTTCCCAAATCTCTCCAAGTATGTGAAATCTCTCCAAGTATGTCAAATCTCTCCCAAATCTCTCCAAGTAGGTGAAATCTCTCCAAGTATGTGAAATCTCTCCCAAATCTCTCTCAAAATCTCTCTCAACTTTTTATAATCACTCGGGGCATCCCGACCCTTGATTTAGTCGAAAACCGCTTGAAAACGGAAGTTTATGCGAAAAACAGCTTTAAAGAGCCGAACCCTCTTGAGGAGCCGAACCCTCTTAAGGAGCCGAAACCTCTTAAGGAGCCGAACCCTCTTAAGGAGCCGAAACCTCTTAAGGAGCCAAACCCTCTTAAGGAGCCGAACCTCCTATTAGAACCGAAACTATGAAGAATCGAAAGTAAGAGGACCGAAGGGCCGAAGCCGAAGCAACCGAAACCGAGACTAGTTTAAGAACCGAACCTCGCCTGGACCGAACCTCGCCTAGACCGAACTTCACCTTCGCCCCCTTCCCTTCTCGTCTGCGAGATTTCTCGGACTGAAGATACTCTCGGCTCTCACCCACAACCAAAACCACCTCTCGGTTCTAAGCATGTTAGGACCGAACTTTGGTCCTGAGCTCAGAAATTTCGTAGATTCGCTCCTATTGTCCGGTTTTCGACCCCGACTTCGTTTTAAGCTCGTTTTTCATGATTTTAACGCGGGATTTTCACCAAAACTCATATTTTAATATAAAAGACCCTAAATATTCATTTTTAATCATATTTTTGGGGGAAATCCTTGTCCAAGAATAAAATCTATTAAGTTAGATTTTGGGGTGGAGTGTTGACTTTTCCATAAAGCTATGACACAAGCAACCTCCCATACCCACTTTATGGTCACCTCAGTCACTATTCATCCCTACCTAGTCAACTATTTGTCCTTTCACCACCCCTTTTCCAGCTAGATTCAATACTCAAAGATGGGAAAAATCATTATATCTCCTCCCACTTATTACACTCTTTCTCAAGAAGAACAAAAACATCTCTCTCACTTTCTCTCTCTAAAATTCAAGATTCAAAGGCTGATCTTGGGTTTTTCATCCATATTTGGTAAGTATCTTCCTCCTACACTTAAATATTCTACTATCCTTCCTCCAAATTATGGATTTCTTACACAAATATCATCATATTTGTTCATAGAACCTTCAAATCTTCAAGCATCACCCAAGTGTTCTTGACTTGGAAACTCCTTTTCTCCATCATCCCTCCTAAGAAATCACTCAAGGTGGGTTCATACCCCTATCTTTTCATGTTTTTCTTAAATTTTAAGGGGGGGAATACAAGTTAAAACACCAACAACTTAACTAAACTCAAACAACAGCTTTCATCAGAAAAGTAGAGTCCTATTCACGGACTATTTTGACCAACTTAGACTTAATATCTTTCAAAACTGTTTAATATGCAAATAGTTCAGGTTCATACCTTTAAAATGACTACTTGTACATCTCCATACGATTTTTCTACAATTTTTGGAGATTTTTACAAAACTGCCTATCACTGTAGCAACGAATTCGGACCAGTAAGTGAATATGAACGTTTTCACACCAGTTAGAGACTTCTAAAAATCATAATAAAAATTATGAACAAACTAGACACAGTTTCTAAACCCTCAGAATTTACGGAATCAGTTTTCGACTCCGTATGATTTTTCTATAATTATTCCAAGAACAGGAACAGAAAAGATAAAACTAGCAAATTGCCAGTAACTCATTTACACCTTGTAACTTGCTGAGCAAGGTGTGTATTATCATATATAAGTACATGTTGGTTATATTACATGTCTTTTACCTCATTATAAAGGTTTACATCATATACAAAGAGGATTTCTACCATTACAAAACGTTTTGATAAGCTATAATAGGTATAGTTTATGATTCCATTAACACAACAAACACAGTTCGGAAGGTTTTATTCCCACAGAAAAAGGTTTTACACTCACACACACCACATGTAAACTTGTTAACGTAAATTGTGAGACATTCCTCTTAGTACTCCTAGATTACGGGTTAAAATTCCTGGTAGTTATAACCAGAGTCTCTTGTAGGGAGAACGTGATAGTTGTGTATAGATCTATATTGGGTTTGACAAACCACACCTGAGCTGCATGCAACAGCTAGACCGGCAGGTCTGGGGTGACAAGTGTCATTATCTTTTTCGACGCCTGAGAAACGTCGTGGCAGGTTCATTAGTCATAGTATGGTTATAGCGACTCACATAGGGAGTTAACAACACATAAAGTTTACTGGGATTTTCTCAAATCAAAAAGGGTTTTATGTCGATTTAAAATCACTTTTTATATCAATAAGTATGGATAGTATTGTACACTTTCGGTCTTGGAATCAAAGACAACACATCACTTTTGTAAGGAAAATATTGGATTTTTCTTGTTATCACACAATTCATAACAAAGATCGGTTTCCAAACTCTTCATCTAAAAAGCTTATGAACTCACCAACTTAATTGTTGACACTTTTTCAAAACTACTTGTATTCTCAGGGAATCAACGAAACCAGGTAATCACAAGCTTTTGAGGATGGAACGCTACGGCGTTGAACAACTATTTTTATATCATGTTGTAATCAATCATTGAAATATGTAACACTTGAAACCATGTAATTCTTTTCCTTTATATTTATGATTGGTTGTATTGCTTTGATCACTGTTACATGTTGTTATGATACTATACATGAAGTCCGCCACCCCCAGACGTTTCCACCATCCTTGATTTGGGGGTGTGACACAAACTAGGTTCACGGCCATGAACCACCTCTTATATATGTTAGAGTGGCCTCATTTTCTTCTCATTTCTCCTCCTCCCAACCGTGAACACATCCATTCTCTCTCAAAAAGCTTCAACTATGAACACTCTCAAGCCTAAAAAAACGTAAGTGTTTCATCCTTAATCTTGTCATACTTGAAAGGCCATTAGATCCTAGCCTTGATTTGTCAAGTTTCATCATCATCTTCATGAGCTTGAAGGGATCACGGCCGTGAACCCTTCATAAGGGTCGTGAACCCTTCATAGATTCATAAGGGTCGTGAACACCTCATGAGGCCGTGAACTCTTTAAGGCTGCAAACCCATCCATGGGTGGCCGTGAACCCCTTCCAAGCTTCCATTTGTGAGCCTAACACTTCATTTAGGGTGTTTCCTACAATCTTAGGGGGGTTCCTATACTTTTTAGTAGTTATAACGACTAACTGAATACACATATATGTGAATATATGCCTTATAGGATCCAATTGTGCTTCGGAACTTCATTTGTGAATTCAAGCATCCTATATCTATCTTATCTTCCAGATTACTCACGATCAGGTGAGTTCATACCCCTAACTTACCTTTTAAATGATTTTAAATGCTTTTATGGGGGGAATACAAGTAGAAAACATTATAGTTATTATATCAATCACATGTTATTAATAACTACCAAACAAGTGGATTTCTTATACTTCAAAACTGTGTTATCAAACAAACTGCTTCAAATCGTTTTATAAACTCTTTTATATGTTAAACTCTTTATCATTTTACAAAACTCTTTTTAAACTTATATATTGTCAAAATCATGTCTATATAGATATAGTTATATAAATAAGGTTGAAAGGGCTTAGGACTGATAACTCGCCTTATTTCCTGTTCCTTGTTTGGTTGTGGACTTAGGGTACCGGTTGTTTGTCCGAGTGTCGTTTGAATCTTAGTTATATATTATGTATATGTGTATAGATATAAAAGTTCTTACATCAGTTCAATACCTTTGGTTAGCAAAGGTGTACAAACATGATCAGTCATTCAAACAACATTTAATAGTAAACTATAATAGGTATAGTTTAGAGGATTACTACTCACTATTTCTAGAACAATGAAACATACAAGAGTCAGTTCATACATGAGTCAGTTCAATCATACTATAATGAGAAACAGAGAAAACATATTATACACTAGAACAGAGAAAACATACTATACACTAGAACAGAGAGAACATACTATACACTAGAGAACATACTATACATTAGAACAGAGAGAACATACTATACAAATACAAGAATACTATAACATTAATGTGAGCCACTACTTCATGGCACGGCAATATACTGTCGTGTCACGTTTTGTAACCAGAGTCTCCTGGAGGGAGAGCGTGAATTTGTGTATAGATCTATACGGGATTGACCATCCTACACCTTGATGCTAGCTACAGTAGGACCTGCAGGTCTACGGGTGACGAATGTCATACCATTTCGACGTCTTCGAACGTCGTGTTTTACTAGTCAATCAAGTATGGTTACAATCATATCACATTTTACCTTAATTAAACAAATTGATTTAAGGTAGTTAGTACAACGGTAGTTGCTATATACAATACTACTAGTACATCCTTATTTTTCCATTACATTCAATTTGTGATCTTCTCACATAAACGGTAATGTAAACTATATTTTTGGTAAATGATAGTTAGTCTTTAGGAAAAAACACTCACTTTTACAAAAGAACAAACATACAAAACAATCGGGTCTTGGTAGAAGACTACTTTAGTAGAAAATATAGGATTTTCTAGGAAGTATACAAACATTTACAACAAACACTTACAAACTTTTACATCAAACATTTTCAAACACTTTCATCAAACTTATACAAACAATGTCACTAAAATACTTATGAACTCACCAGCTTTAATGTTGATCTACGCTTTCAAAATAGCTTGTATTCTCAGGTCACCAGTAGACAGTTATCGATGACTAGGTTTTGAGAAGACGGAGCATGTTCAAGACTCGTCTTTATTTTTTATTCATATTTTGGTGTCTTTCAAACTACACAGAACACACTTGTATTGAATTATATTATTAATGCAATGGATGATGTTGTTGCTTGTTTTACTATATTGCATTGTTATGATATTGTACATGACGTCCTCCGCCCCCGAACGTTTCCACCGTTCTGGTTTGGGGGTGTGACAGGTATTTTGGTAATTTGGAAATTTATGGAAATTGTTTTATGGTAACTATAGGTGGCGGAGTTCGTGTCGGTGATTCGAGAGCTTGAGCTTATCATTTCAGTGCGACAATTGTGAGGTGAGTTCTCCTCACTATATCAGCAGGGTCTACGGCACCAAGGTCGACCCTTTATGATTTACATCCTGGTTTAGGATGGTTGCTATGTTAGATTTCATCCTGGCTTAGGATGGTTGATATGTTAGATTTCATCCTGGATTTAGGATGGTTGCTATGCTAGTAATCTGTTAGATTGATATCCTGGTTGTAGGATGGTTGTCATGTTAGAGAACGACTAGAACTATATGACTATCTGTTATTGCATGCGAGCGTATGATATTTATGTACACATGTTTATTGGTTTGGGGAAAGGGTTGAGGCAGGTCCCGCTATGTGCAGTAGGCCAAGACACCCTGGGCGGACCGAGTAGACTGCAGGCCCGGGCCAGGCAAATCTAGTCAGGACGAAGGCCCAGTGAGTGGTCCGGATAGGCTGAAGGCCCCGAGGAGGGCGGCCCAGACATGCCGAGGGCTCAGAGAGCGGTCCAGATAGACTGAGGATTGGGGTCGGTCCAGTCATACTGATGGCTCATTATGCATGTTGTTTGTTTATATGTTATTGATATGTTTATGGCGTTGGTAATTTTGGGGGTAACTCACTAAGCCTTCGAGCTTACATTTATCGATTATTGTCTCAGGTACTTCTGATGATCGCGGGAAGGCGAAGGCATGATCGTACCGCTCCTCACACTTTATGATTTTATGTTTTGATTCTGGGATACTTTGACAGTATACTCTTTGGAAAACAAGTTTTGTAATAATCATGGGTTTTGAAATGTTTTAAAAAGTTTAAATTTGGCATGATTTTCATGGATGTTACAAGTCGGTATCAGAGCCTTGGTTTGAGTGAATTGGAGGAAACACTCGCGTGTCTCCAGTCTCAAACTGAGGACAAGATTTTAAAACGATTTTCTTAAAATGTTTTCAAAATAATAAAAGAGGATGCAAGTGTACGATCAGCCGGAGCTCGCGGATACGGATTATTTGATTTTGTGATATGTTAGATCAGCATGCTAGTACTAGGCTAGGGATCTTCAAGAATTTCATGATAGAATTGTCTAATTATATGATGCCTGATAGCCTAGGGTTTTCCCTTATATGGAATTGACATCATTACTGTAGTTGCTTAGTGTATGCATCACGGCCGTACATAATAAAGATCTTATAGCCTGAGAATGGTTGGTTTTGCCTTATTTCCTGTTCTTGTTTGATGAAGGGCTTAGGGTAGGATCAGGTATTCGAAAGTCTCTAGGGTCCAGTGTTATGTATGGTTAGCATACACGAGTACTGCAGGGTTGGTGGAAGTTTCATGGATGGGTAGGTTGTTTGGGATGAGTCCGCCGATTATGAGATATTTAGCCTTCCTCTAGGAGTGAGGACTGAGCGCATGTCATGCTTATGTATAGTTTTAGGGCTTTGTGATGATACTTGAGACAAATATGGGTAGGTTTGGAAGGTAGTATGGGCCCGTACTACTGAAATCACAGGACCCATAAGCGTAGCAAGGAAGTCATAACCCCTAGGGTTTTGATTGGGAGTTGGTTCCCGGATTGTTATGTAAAATATTTTATATCTTTTTGGTATGTTTTCAGCATGGTGGTTACACGACGATTCGTGACTGGATCCGGGTCAAGAGAGGGAGAGGGAGAGGGCGGACAGGAGGCGCCGACAGCGCCCGAGACTATTGGCCATATGAGGCCGGTTGAGATGAATGACAGGATCCGAGAGATCCTGCATGATGAGGTTGCTGCTATGTTTCGGGCTCAGTTGTCGGAGATGTTTGGGTCTATCAAGACAGTTATGGTGGAGTATTTCGATGATCGCTATGCAGCCCTCACTGAGGAGGCTGCCCCAGCAGCTACAGCGGCTGTATCGGCGGCAAGGTTGGGAGCCGGCCGGGCTTTTCAGTAGCGGGACTTACAACACGAAGCCCCCTACTGTTGATGGGACTCAGGACCCCATCAAAGCCTTGAGGTGGTTGTCTGACGTGGAGGGATGTTTCTTCACGTGCTTATGTCCTACTGACCAGAAGGTCAGATGTGCCCTGAACTTGCTGAGGTCCGGGGCAAAGGACTGGTTGAGGCTGATGATTGGGTCGTATTCAGACGAGCATAGAGCTGATGTTACTTGGGAGCAGTTCAGGGATAAGTTCCGCGCTCGCTACATTCCACGAGTCGAGCGGGAACAGTTACCTCAGGAGTTTCTGGAGTTGAGACAGGATCAGGAGACGGTGACGGAAATCACTTGTATGTTCACCGAGAGGGCGCTGTTATGCCCGGAGTTTGCTTCTGATCAAGCTCAGATGACTCGTTATCTGAGCATGCTCAAGACGGATATTCGACAGTTTGTGGCAACCCATCGTTGTGATACGCTTCTGGACTTATAAGAGGCCGCCAGGCGGCGGGAGCTTGAGATTGAGTTGCAGCTGAGAGAGCAGGGTAGGGCCCCGACACAGACACAATCGGCGCCCATAATTCAGGGTTTAAATCAGATGCATTACGCTGGGTGTAATGAGCCCAGACACACGTTTCTTGCAACAAGCACATGGGACCATTTTGCAAATAAAGTTAACAGAAGGGGCTTAAGTATAATACCTGAAAATCATAATGTTACAAAATATGTAAATTACTTAAAAATACATATAAATATGTAAAAAAAATACTTTTATACATTTAACATACATAAAAATGCATATATATATATATATATATATATATATATAAACTTAAAAATACATATAAATACGTAAAAAAATATGTTTATACATTTAAAATACATAAAAATACGCAAACATATACATATATAAAAAGTTTAAAAAATCATAAATACGTAAAAATATATATAAATACGTAAAAAATACGTTTATACAATATATAAAAAATTTGAGAAAATCTGCAGAAAAGTCTCATTATTTGAGAAAATTAACAATTTTGTCTCATGACCTGCTGAACAAGTCAAAAAGAGCATAAATGAATAAATTAGCCGGGTTTTTTAGGCTTTTCTATTCAAAAATCAAATAATCGTGACTTTACTGTAAAAAAAATTAGGACATTATCAAAAACTTTTCAAAATAATAGGATTTTACTATAGAAAACTTTTAAAATAAATATAAGAAAAGAAAATAGGAAAATAAAAAAACTATGGTATTTTTTCATTTACATATACTTAATGAAAGGTGAGGGTAAATGAACATGGAACCAATTTTCATTGATTTCCCAACCAAACTAATAGGAGTCTCTTTGAATATTTAAATTAAAACTTTTGATATTTGTAAACTAAAAACCAAGCATGTAATTCAATCAAAATAACAATATAAAATAATATATTATGAGATTATACTGTCTTATAATTATTATAATATAATAATATTATTATAAAGAGAAATTAACTACCCTTTTATATTTTTTTTCTTTTCTCATCCTCCTGACAATTTTAAATGTTGACATGTATCATACTTAATAAAAATAATAATATTTTAATACAGTTGTTAACATTTAAAATAGATAGAAGGATAAATATAAAGCAAATATACGAGGATGTTTAATTTATCTTTAAATACTTTACCAATCATTAGCCTAACTATTAGGCCTTTCGGTATAAGAATATTTTCACCCGTAAGAATCCTATATGGAAGGGATTTTCACTAGTGAGCAGTATGGTGCAAATGAGTTGACCCTGAGCCTGGTCAGACTTGGCTCGGGATCGTTAAAGTTAGGGATGAAAGTAGGTTCAAACCCGGACCGGATGGACCCGGACCCGGAAAACCCGGAACAGGTTAACGGGATTTTGTAGAACCGGAAATCAGACCGGTATATAGGAACCGATTCCGGTTCGTTTCCGGGTACGGTATCGGGTAAAGTGGGCCTAGAACCGGAAAACCCGGAAACATCAAAGTGTGTAGGTTGGAACCGGATAAAGTGGTTTTAGAACCGGAAAAACCAGAATTTTTTGGTAATTACTTACTACTTAGTGGGTTGAACTTTGAAAATTTTCATATTGATATCCCGACTTTGGGGGACTGTAACTCATTGAATATGAAACCAAAATTGACACAATTATAGTCTAAAATCATGTAAAAACTCTAAACTACACTCTGGAAAAAACTGCATCTCAATCCGAATTTAAACGAATGAGATATGCATGTGTTAACATTTTCACAGAATACAAAGTACAAAAACAAATAACTGAAAAGTTGAAAATATTCAGTTTTGATATCCCGACTTCGGGGGACTGTAAATCATTGAATATTAAACCAAAAATGACAAAATTATAGTCTAAACTCATGTACAAACTCTAAACTACAAGTTGGAAAAACTCACATGTCAATCCGACTTCAAACGAATTAGATATGCATGTTTTAATACTTTCACAGAATACAAAAAAAACTGAAAAACTAAAAACTTCCAGCTTCGATATCTTGACTTTGGGGGACTGTAAGTCAATGAATATAAAACTAAAAATGGCAAAAATTATAGTCTAAAATCATGTACAAACTTTAAACTACACGTTGGAAAAAACCGCATGTCAATCGGAGTTGAAACGAATGAGATATGTATCTTTTAAACGTTTCACCAAAACCGGTTCCGGTCCTAAAAGTGGTTCCAGTTCGTAACACCGGTTTTTGTTTTTAGACTCGGTTTACCCGGACCCGATGGACCCAAACCCGGATTAACCAGAACCCGGATAAAGCCAACTTTTAAACCCGGAACCGGAACCGGTTCTATATATTCCGGTTCTAACGGTTCCGGTTCCGGTTCCGGTCCGGTTTTTCGGTTCTAAATCTCATCCCTAGTTTAAGTTATACGAGGTTCGAGCTCGTGCTCGGTTCGATTCAAGTTTTCTTGTACTGAGATCAGCTCAAGATCGTAAATAATTATACAAGCTCGCTCGAGCTCAGCTCCTTTTTTGTGTAACTTGTCTAAATAATCTTAAGCTCAGTTCGAGCTCGTGTACTAATACCCTAAATCCCTAAATTCCTAATTCCCCAAATATTTTTTTATTTTAGTATATAAAAATAATAATAAATTATATTATATATAGACGCGTTTAGGCTCGCGAACCTAATTGAGCTTAGTGACATAGGCTCGAGCCCGAGCTCATTTAATAAACGAGCTTAATATTAAGCTTGAGTTCGGCTCATGCTCGATTAAAATCGGTTTCGAGTCGAGCTTTTAACGAGCCGCTCACAAGTAGCTTGACTCGTTTTCACCCCTAGTAAACACCATCTCAAAGCGTAGTAATTGTGTTGTGGAGTGAGGGTGGTCACAAATGTTCACAAAGGTCTCTCTCTCTCTCTCTCTCTCCTAGTAAACATGTTGTGGAGTGGCTATTTTGATGATGTGGTATGCACCAATGTTTTAAAACTCGGGTCGACCCGGCCGGTTCAACCGGTTGGACCGTGACCCGGGGTAGAAGGCGGGTCAATTGAGAACGGTTTTTTGTAAAAATACGAACCGGATCGAACCGGTCGGATTTCCTCTAAACCACGGTTGAACCGTTATGTTGAACCGGTTAAAACCGGATTGACCCGTTTTAATAGGGCTTGGATACAAGTAGCGAACGCCAAAACTATGTTTTGTTTTGTTTTTTGTACTCTATGTGGTTGTTTATTGTGTTTAGATTGATTTATACAATGTTTTGATATGTTTTTCAATGTTTAAACTTTGTGGACATCAAATTATTGGTTTTAGGAAAATAAAAATATATGAAAATAGAAAAAGTCCATAAACCGGGTTGACCCGGCGGTTCAACCGGTTGACCCGTGAACCTGTCATCACACTGGGTCAACTAAAAACTCGGGTTTTAAAACATTGGTATGCACTTCACTAGTAAATATGTTGTGACGATACATGATAACGTTATGAGTTATTATTATTGAAATGGAAGATGGAATAGCAATATAGACAAATATCAAGTACAATTTAAATCATATTTTATTGAAATCATATATCTATATTACTGAATATCGAAATGCAAGGGTATATTTGGAAATTAAGACGAGAATGGGAATGCGAGTACAATACAAGAAAAGGGCCAAATATTTAAATAAGGCCTGCCGACCCGCTCTCTTTGTCTTGCTTCTTCAAAACAACAATTTCCATTATTTTCCACCAAATTATTCATTTCATTCAGCGATGGCGATTTCTACCAATTTTCTTCTTCTCCTGGTGGCAATATCCGCCATGATGCTATCTGCTTTCATCATATCGCCGGCTGCTGCCTCTAGCGGCGGAGATGAATTTATCTGGATGTCCAAGCAGGGAGGAGGAGGATGCAAGGGGTCCATAGCCGAGTGTCTGGGATCTGGAGAAATGGAGATGGAATCGGAAAGCACTAGGCGTATATTAGCGACGACTAATTACATAAGCTACGGAGCGCTGCAAGGGAACAATGTCCCGTGCTCGCAGAGAGGTGCGTCGTACTATAACTGTCAATCAGGTGGTCAAGCTAACCCTTACCAGCGTGGTTGCAGTACAATTACTCGTTGTCAACGTTGATTTTTTTTTAATCCTTTTCTTTGTGTGAAGTTCTTCTTCTTCTTCTTCCTCTGATTTTCATTTATTTGAGCATAACTTGATGATGATTTGAGTGATTATGGTGATTGTTGGATGAATTTCATTTCTATTTCAGGACACGTTTATTTCTTCCGATTAAAAAGTTTTACATTTTAATTCTATAGTTTCGAGTGTTCATTTGGTTTGCAAATTTATGATACTAGTGTCTAGTTTTAATCATTCACTAGTGGATTATAAACAATATTTTTGTTTGCCAATACCTTTTCTATTATAATAATCAATATTTTGAACTTTTCTGGAAAATTGGGATGCAGATTCAATGATGAATCAGGTACATAGGGTCTGTTATCCATTCCTTTTTGAGATCAGCGTACACATTTATATATTTTTTTTCGAAATTTGAATGAGTAATTAAATCAAATTCACAAAACCAAGAACAGGTACCGAGATTCGAGGCCCTGTAAGGTCCTTTTTTTATTTAATTCTTTACCTTTATCATATTCATACGTACGTTGCTGTTACTCCCTCCTAAATCCTAACACTCTGTTTTGAATTGGATGAATTATTGTTTCTGATCCACGACAGATTTTAGAAAACACGAAATCATCCACAGCAGAAGTTTATCAGATTTACCATTATAAACTACATTTGCCTGCTTTTATTGTTTTTTGTACGAAACTTCTGCTCATGAATACAATTGATAATCAGATAAATACTCTTAAGGTAATATCAAACTCAAACTTTAATTTTATGTGAAACAAAACTGAGCTGTACATATCAGATTCAACACTAGATTTAATGTTGTATAAATACAATAAACCAATAAATCGGTAAATATTAATATGATATTAATAGATATAATTTTTCTTTAAACTAGAAAAGATTCCCCGGCGTTGCCGGGGTCGGAAGGTATTGCTTTGTAAAGTAAAGTAGCATGTTGGTTGTTTTTTGTCCGTTAATGTGAGGGTAATTTGGTCTTTTCAGGTAGTAGGGACTGAATTTGTCACCATGGGTAAACCATATGGACCATTTATGTAATTTTGGCAGTGGTGGTGGTGATGAGAGATGGTGGGTGGGTTTATGGTATTGGGTGGGTATTTTCTAATAAATAAAACATTAATTTAAAACCAAAAAGAGAATGTTAAATCTTGTAAACCACAGGGACCAATCATGTAATTTTGTCTAACAATAATAATAATAATGATGAGGGACCATTTCTGCCAAAAGACTAAATACTAATAATATGTAATAAAATGCGAGGGTTATGAAAAATTCAAACCAAAGTGAAAGGGTTGTTTGTGAAAAAAAGCATAAAGATGAAGGGTCAATGTTGTAAGTTGGAGGACCAAAATTGACAAAAAAATGTGTCAGTTAAAACTTTTTATAACTTTAATATATATATAATAATAACCAGTAAACAAAGCGCGGCTACGCCGCTTTTGGTGAAAATCGAAAAAATTTAAAAGATATGTGATAAAAGTGTAAATCACAAAGCGACCGTTTCTGTAATTTTTTATCAATATATGGACCATTTCTATAAATTATAGGGACCATTTATGTAAACATAATTTTAAAGTAGGGATTGCTTAAGTAAATATTAGGACGGTAGCAATCCAAGGACCAAACTGTCAACCTCCCAAACTTATTGTGGCCAAAACTACAAAACAAAGCAATCCAAGGATTAAAATTGTCAATTTTCCAAACTTGTTGTGGCCAAAACCTAAAGCATGTAAAGTTTTGTGGTCAAAACCAAAAATATGGAAAGTTACTATTCATAAGCTCCTTCAGATTTTGTTTGGCTTATCTTTTTAGAGACCAAAAGAACTTTTAGAAAAAGATAGAAGGGAAAAGATCTTTGGTAAAAGTATTTTAAAAGCAACTTTTGGGATTTTGATAGAAGGAAAACTGACTTTTTGGAAAAGACAGGAAATCCTGGCTTTTTGTAACTTTTCCCAAAAGTCATTTTGCCCTCTGAAAAGATAAGCCAAACACCCCTTTAATATATATATATATATATATATATATATATATATATATAATAGTCAATTTTGATGGTTGTGTTCTTTTACGTAAACCAAATAAAGCATAATATTGGACAGAAGATATATCTTGGCAATCCTCTTGAAAGCTATTATTATTAATTTTTTTGCAAGTTCGAAAATTGAAATCATATAAAAAAGCAAAAGTACAAAAGCAAGTAAAAGAGAAAGGTATCGTCGCTGCCGTGATGGACTCGGTCATTACCAAATCCAAAACAAATGTCAAAGGACAATACATGATGACTTTTTATTCATATACCATTCTTTGAGGTATGATTTTCAATTATACTTTTAAAAGAATTTTTAAATTGAACTAATGCCTGAACGAACAAAAATTCGTGCCGCTAACTCTGATAAAACTTTAAAAGAAAATTTATATTCTTAGATCTTGTGGGCATGAAAATATGATATTCTTAGTATAACTTATTAGACTTTATTTATGTGCTACATAGTATCTAGCGTGTAGGTAAATTAAAAGTATTAAAAATTGTATAAACATTTTAATTTTTCCTGCACGTTTTTTCATGTTTTCTCATGTTGCATGAGACATCTTTTAAAGAGTCTCTCACAAAGAAACTCACACGCCTCATAGCACGCAAGAGAAATAACTTTTATTATATCTACCCAATCGTGTTTCCCTCCTATATATATCCAAAAACCAAAACGACAGTTGGTCAAAATGTTGAAGTAAAATTGATCGATGATGTTGAAGATATGAGATATCGAAATACAATTTGATCGATAATGATGGAGATCTGGTTATGCTGAAAAAAACTAATCAATTAAGATGTTATGATTGGTCAAGTGTTATAGTATTGAAGATATGTGATTGTTGATGATTGATAGTTTTGAAAATGCGAGAAATAGTGTGTGTGTGTGTGTGTATATATATATATATATATATATATATATATATATAGAGAGAGAGAGAGAGAGAGAGAGCTAGGTTCAAATGTTTCCAGTAATTATTGTATGCATCTATGGACCAATGAGAATTTAAGAAAAAATAAATCATTAATAATAAATATAAGGGTATAATAGTAATCTATACTATAAATAATTATGGTAAATTGATAAAATCAAATAATATCCCTCTTTAAATTAGGTAATCAATTTTAAAACCTATAACACCAACACCCTTTCCCCGTCTTTCTGTAAAAACGATTGTCCACAACCATCATCATCTTGGCTCCCGACCACCACCGTCATCATCTCCATCGCCGACTATTCGTGCTATGCAATCGATCCTAAACCACCCATGGTCAAGGATGACAGGAGCACTATAGGGAAAGACTTCGAAATTAGAAATAAGAATCGAGAAACTATGCGATCGAAGAAGACAGGAGGGTCGGAGCTGGACTCATTCGCCGGCCAACACCATCAGACACCACCGTCAGGCATGTGTACTTTGAATAATGAGCCTACAATGCATATATTAGAGAGAACTAAAATGCATATATTATGATCCAAATGTAGTACAAAGGGTTTTAGGATTGTTATATAGTTCATTAGTAAGATTATGTACATGTTGAGCTCTTAGCTCCATAAGTAAAGTTTGATGAGCAATAAGGATATGGGATTATTGTGAAGAACTTAATGGATTAAGTTAAGTGTTTTGGAATATCTAAACATCTTATAAACATGTTTGAGAACCCATAGAAGTTGTATAAGATATTACTTTAAGAGACCCCAAGCAAATATGCAAAGTATGATGGCTAAATGAGAAAGAAAACTGAAAATGGAAAATCATTTTGTAGAACATGATGCGTTCTCAAAATGGATGTGACACGTAATGTAGAACACAACCCGTTCCTAAGTGAACATGATACATAAAGTCCTCTGACTTCGTTTTACACTTTGTCAATTCTTAGAGTTTGGCTTATTCATTTGGTCTAATTTCACTTCCATAAATCATATTAAGGCAAAAAATGAACATTTTGAGAGGTTAGGATTTTTATGAGCCCTAGGGGTATTTTGGTCATTATAGTAACCTACATTGGTATTATATAGGTGATGATTAGGAAGCATAGAGTTTGGGAAAAGAGTAGTGCAAGTGTTGAAGAGTAAAGTGTTTGCTAAGCTTTAGACTAAGGTGAATTTACCGGGAGCATATGTCCCTTACTCTGATTTTCTATTCTAAAGTTTTCACATGTTATGATTTGCAAATATAATATAAGTTGTTTTAAATGTCTTTATGTGCCTTTACATGTTATATGCTTTTCTGTAAGTACTAATTGTGTATTTTATACAAAGTGGTTTTGGAAAGAAAAAAAAAGATTTCTGTAAAAGTTGAAATGTTGTAAAAGATTATTTATGCTGAAATATTGATAAGTTTTTTTGAAAACGTTTTCGTTAAAGAGAAATATTGATGTATGACAAAAATGATGTTTTATGATGAAATGATGTTTTCTGTGTTGTGGTGTTTTATGATGAAAACTATATGGGAATAAAACATGTGCATACATTATAGGATGGGTGCCCTTGTAAATCCATTATATCCATACGAGATTGGTTATATGATGTATGCTGACAGTGAGCGATTTCTAGATAATCTTCACTATGCACAAGTGGGCTATCTACCCTTCGTGTGGTGTTCATGTGATGATTCATGAATACCTAGCCTATAATGAGGAATTAGGAGATGTTTGTTTGGAATACACTCCTTCTTACATCCTTTCCATTAGTTGTGTTTAGAATACGCTCCTTCACACTCAAGTGCTTAACCATCAAATCAATGATATTGGACTTCTTTAGGGGAACTTGGGTATTGAGATAGCTGCAGATTGCATATTATTAATTTTGTTATTTACTTATCCTGTTTGGAACTAAAGTTGATCTTTGATTTTTGCTTAACTAACTAATGTTAGTTTAAGGTTAGTGGTTGTTTTAAAAGTTGGTTTATGGGTCATAAACCCTTAAACTTAATTTGGGTCATTAAATCTTTTGAGATTGTTTTATTAAACTTTGGGTTTTTATAAGGTTTTGGTCATAAAACTCTTACATTTTTTGGAAATGATTTTTAAATGGTTTTTTGGAGGCCGATTCGAATCAGTTAGATTGTTATCTTCTTACTCCAAATGAATCTACCGTGACTATTCTCACTAGGCAAATTCATTGCCTAACTTATTGTAACGCCCCGATTCTCAGGTATCGATTTTATATAAGAATTTTCTTGATTTCAAGGTCTACTCGACGAGTTGGTTTTCCTACTCGTCGAGTAGCAGCGGGTTTGTCCGCGTGTTTTAGTGACCTACTCGCCAAGTCCAAAAAGGGACTCGACGAGTAGGAGCTCGAGGATGAAACCCTAATTTTCGGGGTTTTGCACCCTATTTAAAGGATCATTGGCCTCCCCCAGCCTCCCTTTTACTGCTTCTTGTCCCTCTCAGACCCTAAATCGAGTGTGTGTGTTCTTTTGGTGTGTTCAAGCTTGGAGGAGGAATTTTGGAGGAGAAAACACTTTAGGAAGCAAGGAAATCAAGGCTAGGAACTCGTGGGGAGCTAAGAGATTCATCAGTTGTCACTCTCTGGAAGGTATTAAGTTGTTTCTTTGGCTCATCTCTCTTTTAACCTCTTTTGCATGAGTTTTAAGAAAGGTTTCTTGTGCTTAAGCCAAGATCTGAAGTTGTAACTTCAGATCTGGACTCCCCTTGACCTCTAGATTCATAAAGTCATCAGCTTTGCCTAGTATGAGCCTTCCCTCAAGGGTGTAACTTCATTGCAAGCTTAGTTTTGTTATTTTAGGGTCTTAAAAGCCTTGCATGCACGTAAAGTTTTCAACTTTACGTGATAAGCATGCCTAAGGAAGTTGGATCTGCAATTTGGAGCCTTGGCATGGCTTAAAAAGTGTCTGTATGGTTGAAGGAATGAAGGGACTCGGCGAGTCGCATGGTCGACTCGGCGAGTCATATGAAGATGGGCATGGACCCGACGAGTTGGGTGAACAACTCGGCGAGCCCGATGAAGATTGTCGTAGACTCAACGAGTTGGATGAACAACTCGGCGAGTCAGTTAGGGTTTCATAATTAATGGATGCGTGTGGACTTGTCGAGTGCAAGAAGGAAACCCGACGAGTAGCCGTGGAGCTTCGACCACGAGCCTTAGGAACTCGACGAGTCACTCTGGTGACTCGGCGAGCGGACAAGTATTGCAAGAAACTCGGCGAGTAGCTGAGGGTACTCGACGAGTTGAGGTCAACATGGACTGTTGACCTTGACAGTTGACTTTGACTTTGACCAAGGGTTGACCAGTTGACTTCTGGGGTATTCAGGAATTTATAAACCTTATGATGTGTTGGGTATAGGTGGTGGGGTTCGTGGCGGTGATTCAAGAGTTGAGCTTTCTATTTCCAGTCGGCAGTCGCAAGGTGAGTTATCCTCACTATATCAATAGGGTCTAAGGCACCAAGGCCGACCCTTTTAGCTGTTATCTTGGTTACAATATGCTACATGTGGTTATGATCTGTTAGATCGGTATCGGGATAAACAATATGTTGTTATGCTCTTATGATCCGTTAGGATTGGTATGTTAGTGACCTGGTTAGGTTGGTGCTCTGGTTATGGGAGATTGCTATGATCGATGATCTGTGAGATAGTTATATCTGATATCTGTATAAGCTAGTATATGTTAGTCATGTGCACATGGTTATTTGCTTGATGTTTGGGTTGAGGCGGTCCTGCTTTGTGCTGAAGGCCAATATACCCTACGAGCGGTCCGGATAGACTGTAGGCCCGTATAGCGGTCCAGTCATACCGAAGGCTCGGGATAGATCCAGATAGACTGTAGGCCCTGCAGGGCGGTCCAGTCAGGCCGAAGGCCCAGTATGCATGTTGTTGATTATCTGTTATTGATATGGTATTATCGGTGTGGTATTGGTATTTTGGGGGTAGCTCACTAAGCCCTCGGGCTTACAGTTTCAGTTTATTGTTTCAGGTCCTTCCGGAGATCATGGCAAGGCAAAGGCTTGACCGTACCGCTCCTCATCCATATAATTACATTTTTGGGATACTCTGATGAATAATATTTTGAGAACATTTTGTAAAACACTATTTGGTTTCATGGTTGAAAAAGTTTAAATTTGGCTTAAAATTTTTGGATGTTACACTTATTTTGGTAAATGCTCAAGATTGAAGAGAGAGTCAAGGAGTCGAAGACCTTAGCTTGGACTTTGAGAAGACCACAATATGTATGGTGAGCTTAAACAAGTGTTTTTGATACGTTTATTGTTAACATCGCTACTTTAAAACTTTATAAAAAGTTTATTATTTTGGGACAGTTGTATTTCTGCAAACTTTACTATGAACTATTTGAATTTAAACAAAAATGTTTCTTAAAAGTGTTTTCAGTCATACCCTAGCGAGGGGTGTTACACAAATGCTATAGTTTCTAATTTTCGGGCTATAAAAAAAATAAAAAAAATAAAAAAGATAATAAATAAATAACGCAGATTACAATAAATGGGGAAGATCCTTGTCATTTCCAACCCTTGTTTTCCGAGAGAATTTATAATTACTTGTGAAAATGTTGTGTTAAAATGAGGAAAAGAAAAAAAATGGTTTTTATATACTTAGAACCGAAGAGCGCCTTAGGCCTTTAGGATTTTCGTAGTCCACATGATTTTCACAGTCAACATTTTCAATACGATGACGATTTTTTTTATTTAATTAACTATTTGCCCAAAAAATTTGAGGAAAAGGACTATTTTTAATTATTTTCTGAATATTAATCGTATTTAGGACGTACTTTATTTGACCAAAATGAATAGGCATGCATAAAAGTACGGATCTTAGAAGTGTAGTCGCTTAAAGATTTTTAATAATTCATTTACAACTCATATCCAACAAAATATGTCCAATCAACACTTATTTAAAAGCTTATTATAAAATTCCAGACACTAGGCATGTAAAAAGGATACGATAAAAAGAAAAAAAAATAAATAGACGAAACAAGAATCCCTTGTCGGTTATTTTGAATCTACAATACAATGCAAACCCTATTCTTTCCAAAAAAAAAATGTCACCGACACCTGTTAAAGCCTTCCTACTCCACATAAAATGTCTCCTCCACATGAACCATCCACCTCCACAAGATCCCTCCCCTAATACTACGTTACCTTGTCATGAATTCAATTTCACATAGACTATTGATATCATTAAAAATTATAATATTAATACTTATTTACAGCTTTTTTTAACCAAAAAGTTAAATCAGTGTAAAATATGAAGTCGATTTTGACATGAATCATAGAAAATAGCCCTAGACAATTGGAGTGAGTGAGAGAAGTTGTAACAAACACAACCAAAATGCATCTTGATAAATGCGAAAAACATGAAGTCGGTTTTTCTTTTTCCAAAAGGCATGGTATGGCAATTGGTATGTATATCTTAAACAGTATAGAACGAAATTAATTGTTAAGTAGAAAAAAAAAAGCATAAAAACCAGTAAAGACAAACATTGAGCATAAAATCAGTAAAATATCATCAAACAAATACAGATATTAGATCCAAACATAAGATTGTGTCTTTCTTGATTCACTTATTCAGCAGAAGAAGGTTCTTCTGGTTTGGCATCAGGCTTCTTAGATGTAGACAATGGTGATGGTGAGGGAGAGCCTCCTCCTTCTGCCCCCATTTCTGTTCTCAGGTCGTTGATGCTCTGTTCCAGCTCATTTATGCGTTCTCCCATCTCATCAAGTGCATTCTCATCTCATTAAGGAAATTTTTCACATCATCAATAAAAATATTCATTTCTAATTTTTATGATCTTACTTCATTTTAAGCAAAAAAAAAAAAAAGGATATTCTTTGTAACAATTGAGTCGGACATGGTCTGAAATCTGCTTTGCTGTAACACAGACAATATTTCTGATAAGTTACAATCTATAAATCTTCTCAAACACAAAAATAAAAATGGAGATATCTTAGCATCTTACCATCTGCTGAAGAAGGGTTTGAACCTGTAAAAATACACATGATAAATAAATAATCAGTCCATTTGCTTTTAACTTTTTCTTATAATTCTTTCGATAACATAATTTTTTTCTTTATCTATTATTCGAAGACGTGACAATTTCTTAGAGCAATATATTTTTTGAAAACATATCTACCCTTAACTGTTTACAAAAAGCTAACATCATGTAGACAATAATCTTTTAACCATTTGTTGTTAAAGATGTAATCACATAAAAACACACATTCAAAGAATTATCATCATGAAACCAATCAAAACTATCATGCACCCAAATTTTAAATAAACATCTGAAGCGTATCTAGTCTTATTAGTTTAACTTCACAAAACCAAAAGTGTCATGTTCATAACAAACCAATCATTTTTTTTATGTTTTTGTTAGAAAAGTACTTTCATATTAAAAAAAGATTGTCACAAAAACACATATGTTAAAAATTTATCGTCATAAAATGTACTTCCCACTTCAAAATTGTTGGTAATGTCACATTTTGGATTGATTTATAGAAAAGATAAAGAAAAAAGCAAACAGACTATAAAAAAGAGAAGGCAAGAAGGGGTATTTAAAAGAGAAAAGGTAGGAAGGATGGCAGGTGTAGAGGTTAATATTTGAAATTGTAAAACAAGATTCCAAATTTAATTTTAACCGACCCCACCCAAAAAGAATTTTATGAATCAGATTAATACATTGATTCATTTATTTGATGATTTGTTGATTCATATAAATGAAATCATATCTAGGTCAAGACCTACAAATATGCCTAATCACACATAAAAAAAACAGGACTCTTGTGCACAATGCAACTCTAGATTCAAATTTTGTAATGCTTTATAGCAAAATCAGCCTTCGATGATAGCTAACTTCTACAAACATTGAAGAACATCCATGCTCGAGAACGATATACAAAAAATAGACCCAAAGTAAAAGGATATATCAAATAACCAAAAGCCCCAGTGTAAGCACAAGCATTTAATTGCTAATTGCAGATGAATATGACACTAAAAACATAAGCATATAAAGTATAGTAGAAGCAATAGATTCAACAAACTTACAAATTGTGTCATGTCTGCAGTGCTCTGCTTAGTATCTCCTGAATCTTGCCCATCCTGCCAACAAAAACAATTCAAGTGTTTTCAACCGAGTAAATGATTAAAACTGAAACTATGAGAGACATGATCTATTACAGAGATGAAAGCACATACATGCAATTTGAAATCAACACCACGTCTAAAACTTATAAAAAAATCTGATATAATTTGTCACTGGATTTTCTTCACGGGCGTTCTAACTTTCTAAGTTACGTAAGTACCCTCAGTGGGGACAAAAAAGTACACAAGTTCATACGAATTTGAAAGTTTAAGTCATTTGACATAAGAAATCAAAAGTTTCCTTTACGAAGGGTTGAGTATCAAGTATACCGAAATGTGGTCTTAACCAAAGTTTTTTTTTCCTCTGTAAGGCTAAAACATCGCATACTAAATCGCCTCTTATGGAGTATTCGGCAACTCCAAATACATGGCTTGGAATCACAGACGGAGTTAAATCGGTTCAAACTTTGAACTAAAGGATCTCAAGATCCACATGCAGGATCTCGCATTCCAAACTCACAAATACTAATTTCCGGAGATGGACAGCTTCTATATCGCCGCTCTACAATCAGATGCACATATAGCAGGAACACATGAACTTAATAAACTTCACGATATGTTTGGAATTCATATCAATGGGTTCATGGTTTACAAACTGTCAAATCGGAGAAAACCTTCCGACTCCATAAAGCCCTAACCTATATTATGCTGGTAAGCTTCGCATGATGCAAACCGAAATCTCGATAAGCAACACTGAAACGGAGAACGACTGACGAAAAATAGGGGGAAGATAAAGAAAGTCTGCTTACCATAGTGTCGATTGAATGTGAATTGACAAGATGTAGTCTCCGCTTCTCGCTCGTCAATTTTCTTCTCTCTTACTGGTGAGTAGGGGTTTCTGTTATCGCGATCTCCTTTATCTATCGGAGAAATCGGGTCCCTATGACTTTTGAAATGACCATTTTGCCATGCGCTCCCGTCACAAAAATTCAAATTTTGAAATGCTCATTAGAAAATAGAAAATGAAAAAATAAAATGGAAAGTTAGGCCAAAACTTTAAATTATAAAATAAAAAAAAATTTTAAAAAAAAGTTACAAAATGGTCAATGTGGTTTTTTATTTTCTCTGGTTAAGATCTAAATTTTAGAAAATTTGTAGATTTGGTCTTCTTTTTTTTTTTTTTGTGTAATTTAGTTGTGTATTTGTCTATTTGGTTCAAAACTAGAAAGACTATTGTATCTTTTTGTAATTTATTTTTATTTTTTAAATATTTTATTATTATTAAATATATAATGGACCCACAACTCTATATCTCTTTCTTTCTCTATTTTCTTTCTTTCACACACATCCCCATCTAAAAACTCATTTCCTTAACTTTGTTGTGTAACACCTCCACACCTTCATCATATCTGATACCGTAAACTCTTTCACCATATCATTGTTTACACATCACTATTGGTCACCAATCACTATGTTACAGAACGTTCGTCGTCCCTTTTATCCATGTATGTTTGTCGCTCCCCAATATCGTTATGTTCGTCTCCTACTAAAAACATGCACTCGTACACACTTGCAATTGTTGTAAATTAATTTTATTGTTTGATTCACCTACACATTATTAAGATATAATCTGATCAGATTCATTATTATCTCTTCCCATTCTATTCACGTGTATTTTACTTAGTCAATATTGTTTTAGTCTTCCGTATTTATCTCCTAGTATAGCTGTACATTCAATTATATATACTCCTGTATACATGTTATGTAAATCAACAATAAAATCAATACAGATAACCTTCCCAAATCTATTTCACTCTTCATATGGTATCAGAGCTACGGCTTTGAATACTTCTCAAATTTCTCTCCTTCTTTCTTTCTCAGACGCATAATCATGGGCAACACTGCAGAAAACTCAAGCTCCTCTCTGATCATTAACACCACTTCCAAGGACGATCTCACCATTGTTCACTTTCCTTCCACCCTGAAGCTAACCTCTACAAATTACCTTGGATGGAAAACACAGATCGAAGCCCTCATTCATGGCCTCGATCTGTACCGATTCATTGATGGAACCCATCTTCCTCCATCGTCAATCACAGCCGCCGATGGAACAATTACACCTCATGCCGACTACCCTAAATGGTTCCTGCAAGACAGACTACTTTTTGGAGCAATCGTTGGCAGTCTATCTCCCCAAATTGTCCCTCTTGTGACAAATGCTTCGTCATCTCGAGAAGCATGGCAAACCCTAGCTGGAACTTATGCTTCCCCTTCACGAGGTCACATTAAGCAACTTCAACATCGCCTAAAACAAATAACCAAAACTTCTACCCAACTGTCACTGAATGCATGCAGAGCATCAAGACTGTAGTTGATGAGCAAGCAATCCTGGGCAAGAAACTTGATCAAGAAGATGTGATTGATGATGTTCTAAATGGGCTAGACCAATCCATATATAAACCTATTCTGGATGTTGTTCACGCAAGAGACTCACCCATTTCTTTCAATGAGTTACATGAGAAACTCATCAATCATGAATTAACTCTTGCACAACAAATCTCATCACCAAATCTCCACCAACCAGTTATAGCTTTCTATGCAAATCATCAACCCCGCAAATCATGGCCCACTCGTCAAGACAATACTGCTACCGGTCTCTTGCCTACACCATCAAACCAATCCTCACAAGCTACTGGAAACCGTCCCTTTCTGGGAAAATGTCAATGGTGTCACAATAAAGGACATTCTCTTAACAATTGTTTCACTTTTAAGAAGCTTTTTCCAACTGTTTATGTGCCTTCTTATCCCAGGAATGTGCAGGCAAAAAACGCACAAGCTCATCTCATGACACCACAACAAACAACTTCATCAAATACATCCAACTGGCTGTTTGACAGTGGCACCAGTTTTCATGCTACAAATGATCTCAAGAATCTGTCCATTCACGCCCCATATGATGGAACCGAAGAACTGGTCATCGGTGATGGTTCGTGTTTACAAATTTCTCGCATTGGCTCTGTGATTATTCAAACTCCACACACTCCACTAATTCTCAAACATGTTTTATATGTTCCTGCCCTCTCACGCAACATAATTTCTATTTCCAAGCTATGTCTTGATAATCACTTTCTAATCGAATTTCTATTTCCAAGCTATGTCTTGTTATAAAGGATCTGACATCCAAACTCCCCCTCTTCAAGGGAACATCCACAAAGGGAATGTATGAGCTACACCCTTCTATCTCACCTTAGATATTTGCCATGCAGCATACCAACTCATCTACATGGCATCATCGACTGGGGCATCCCCAAAATAAAGTTTTTCAGCAATTAGCAGATTCTCTGTAACATCCCGTTTTAAAAAGAATAATTAAAATAATAAACCCGGAACCCTGAAATGTAAATTTATTATTATTTTATAGCCGAATGTCATGATTTGAATTTTCAGGGGTTAAAGCGTAATTTTGGGACGTAATTTGTAAAGAATTTATTGAATCAGGGGCTAAATAGTAACTTTTGGACCTATTTTGAAAAGATTAATGTAGGGAGGGGCCATTGTTGTTATTATGGCATAATTTTTTGAGGGATCGGGTATATAGCTTAAGGTAACCATAACCCTAAGGGTGAAAGCTCCAGCCGCCACCCTCTTTCTCTTGGACCTCCGGTGCCGTTACTAGCCAATGCCAAGTCGTAAACCACTGCTGGAGCTCCTGCTGTCGGCGATGAGGACCACCGGGAAGCGAGTGCATGTGTTACCGCCGATTGCCCGCTCGTTGACTGCTCTCCATTCCCCACCGCTATCTCCTCCACTGTTACATCGCCGCCAGACGACCCTCTCGCGTCCAACCTCCCTGCCGGATGCCGGGAACGGCCGAAAGGGAATTTGCTAAAGATTGTTTGAGAGCCGTGAGCACCGTCGCGTGGGCCATGTACCAGACTGAAGTCGTCCACACTGCACCATTTTCACAAAGTCGAAGATTGGAGCTGCTGCCGCCGCCGCCCGCTTCTGTTGAAGTCGTGGCTGTCACCGGATATATCGACGGCTGGGGTTCTTTTCCCGACTCCCTCTCTTTCTCCACCTTCTACCGGTGTTGCGTCGTCACGGCTGGCCCAACAAATGATGCTGATGCGGATTGTTTTGCTCGTTCTCGCTGCTGCCTTGTGGTTGTGCCATCAATACCCGCTGTTGCTGCCGTTTTCCGGTGTCACTACCGCCGCCTTACGCCACCAGGTGGGTGGCTGGACTCTTTTGTGAATAGAATATGTATGGATGTGTTTTTCTGTTAGTGTGTGTGTGTGGTTGCCTTGGCCGGAATCGAAAAGGGGCTACCACCACCACCGTGGGGTGGTGGCTGCCACCCTCTACCACCGTCTGCCGTTACAAGGTGGTGGTGGGTGTAATTATTGGAAGTTTATTTTAGGCCATTATGTGTATTATTGTAATTGTAACCGGAATGATAATAGAAAGGCTTGAAACCACCACCGTGAGGTGGTGGCTGCCGCCACCGGCCGCCGTGTCGAGTGGCGGTGTGCCTTGTTTGGTTGTGACTCATTTGGATGTTTGGACAAGGGACTACGAAACCCTAGTGGGCCCAATGAAACCTTAATAGGCCCAAGGAAACCATAATTGACTTAATAAAACCCTAATGGGCCCAATAAGGCCCAATGTGACCTAAAAGCCCAATAAATGGACTAATAGGCTAGTATTGGGTTGGAAACCCTAATTAGGGTTTGGAAAACCCTAATTGCATAAAACCCAGGGCGATCCGGATAGACTACGTGCCCAAGATGGCATGTCAGTCAGACCGAAGGCCAGGCGAGCGGTCCGGATAGGCTGAAGGCCCTGTGAGGCGGTCCAGACGTGCCGAAGGCTCGGAGAGCGGTCCAGATAGACCGAAGGCCTGCGAGGCGGTCCAATCAGGCTGAAGGCTCATTATGCATGTTGTTCTGTATTTGTATTGATATGATATTGGTTCTGGTTAGTATGGGTTGGTATTTTGGGGGTAACTCACTAAGCCTCCGAGCTTACATTTATCGATTATTGTTTCAGGTATTCAGATGATCGCGCAAAGGCGAAGACGTGATCGTGCACCTCCTTACATTTTCATGATTGATTCTGGGGATACTCTGATGTTTAAATTATTTTGGAAGTAAACTGTAATGACTTAATGGTTTTAAACGTTTTAAAAAGTTTTAAATTGGCTTGAATTTTTGGGGTGTTACAAGTTGATATCAGAGCCTTGGTTTGAGTGAATTGGAGGAACATTCGTGTGAATCCATTCTCAAATCAAGGAAAGATTTTAAAATGATTTTTAAATGGTTTTCAAAATAAGTAAAGGAGGATGCAGGGTGTACGATCAGTCGGAGCCAGTAAGTAGACCCCAAAATACCATACAGTTATTTGAGTATGTGATATGTCAGAACAGCATGCTAGTGCTAGGCTAGGGATCTTCGGGAATTGCATGATAGAATTGCTTGATTACATGATACCTGCTAGCCTTGGGTTTCCTTTATATGAGATTGACATCATTACTGTAGTTTCTTAGTGTATGTATCACGGTTATATATAATTAAGATCTTATAGCCTGAGAATGTTTGATTTGGCCTTATGTTCTGTTCTTGTTTGATTGGGAGCTTAGGGTAGGCTTGGATATTCGAAAGTCTATAGGGTCCAGCGTTATGTATGGCTAGCATACACTAGTGCTACAGGGTTGGTGGAAGTTTCATTGATGGGTGGGTAGTGAGAGGCCGGGAGGCCAGTTATGATATATTCAACATTCCTCTAGGAGTGAGGATTGAGCGCTCGCTATGTTTATGTATATTGTCAGGGGTGTTGTGGTGATACTTGAGACAAATATGGGTAGGTGTGGAAGGTGTTGGGTTTTGAGCATTCTAACACTCCTATGGTGTACATGCAAATATTAACTATTCCAAGGTTTCATCCTAACTAGCATATTATGAAGCACCTATACTACAAAGTTCTAGTTAGATGACATACCTTTTGATGTAGCTTGATGTCTTCAAGCTTTAAGAGCTTAGCCCCAATAGTGCGGAAGCCTCAAATGGAATCACAAATCACCAAAACACCTTGGAAGAACTTGAGAGAATATGTATGCACACTAAAATCGGCCCACTCTTATTTTCACACACTTGTGCCAATTTTGTGAGCCAAGGACCCCTTTATATATTATGGAGGATTAGAGTTACATCCATGTAAACCCTAATACCCATGACCTTTCATTTACATAGGATCCATGGGTTAAAAGCTCCATGGACCATCCATGAAAGCTTAGCCCAACCTAAATGAACTTGGCCCATTCCATATATATAAGAGTCCATATTTAATTAGTTCTTTTTGATCACTTAATTAATTCTAAATTAATTCTTGATCAATACTAGTTAAATAATATGATTCCATATTAATATATTAGAACTTATAATATATTAATATAAATCATAAATATACTATTCTCAAAAGACTATCCATATAAATTGTGCCGGTGAAGTGCAACCCAAATGGACCATGCCGGATCGGGTCAAGTACATACCAAATATAGTTATGGACTTAGACATTAATCCAACAGTCTCCCACTTGGATAAGTCTAAAACTATTATTGAGTATGACTTCAAAACCTAACTGGCAATCGTAGCTCTTAAAGCCGCTGTCGAACTCTGACCTTGTCAATGACTTGTCCATTAGATAAGGGATCATATATTCCTCCATTCTATATATCATATGGACTGAGACATGGATTATAATCATTCTCTCTGTCCATTTGTAGTTTCCCGATTTTCGATTTATGATGACTGACTGATTGAACAAATCAAATCAGTCCTGGCTTGGCCAAGCACTCACATGTGTCATCGCTAAATCATCGAGGGGCCCACAGATATCGCTTTTATCCCGAAGGTAAAAGGAATGGATAAACTTCGACTCATATGGCTTGTTCTACTACTTGTTGAATCATACACAAAGGCACGTTTTATAACATCGAGTTACCAAATGCGTTTTCGTGCAATCAATGTATAACCAACTCATAGTAACAACTCATATCTCTAGGTTTGAAGAATATAAGATATTATCGTCTCATGATCACTCGTGATAAAATCCATGAAGTGATTCAAATGAGCGCGGGTTGAATCCAATACTCAGAACTTATGAGCACTCATGAGTGTTGTAGCACCACTTTGTCCACCAACTTGGACCTCTACAAACCAACCCATGACAGTCTTGATTCATATCTACTTCCAACATATGACCGACTGTGGATGGTTTGAATAACTTAATCATTCAGGAATAGCGACTTATTTATTCTGGAAGTCAAAACATGCAAAGTGAAACACAAGAATAAATGAATCAAATATGGTATCAAACCCTATGAATATAAATAAACACTTTTATTTATCACCATACTGATTACTCATTATTCATTGTTTCGGTTTTATCAACTTTATACTTGAATTAAAAACACTAGTTGTCCCATGCTCCAAGCATGTACACTATGTTTTTCTTAAACAATAGCTTTGCCATACACCAAGTATGCACTCTATGTTTGTCTACGATCCTTACTTTGTGAAATAAACCAATTGAACATAATTTCAATGATTCTAATTTCACACTCCCAAATCCTTATCGAAAAATGTGAGAATTTCAAATTCCTATCATTTATCGAAATCTGTTTAGATTTTAAACTTATATGCACTGACCCTCCTGTAATGAATATGTACAAAGTCACAAAGACTTGTCAACAGTCATTATAAGGTATTCCAATGGAGATCAACTTCATGGAAACTAAGTCTCATATTTAAAGTACATTGCTTTGGACATGCTTCTTGCATTAAGTTTTCTAATCTTACATAGATAACTTCCACCTATGGAGACAACTCCATATTCTTATTTTGACTATCACTTCTGAATAAGAGATGCCTCTTTTCAGAATATGTCAATATGGTCCTTCCAAAATTAGCACTATACTTCCAACTGTCCCTGAGCAACCAATCTTTGGTAAACCTCAGATTGTCCTCGACAATTGCTTAATCATTTTAGTCATATCCAATTCTAGACCTTTTCCCTTCTTAATGCCTCTGGGCATTTGGAAAAATTTAGAAATGACAAATATTATAGCACATGCAATCGATCCTGTACCGAAAGCAAATGGTACACGATTCATGATGTTTCACATAAAGACATGATTCTAGACCAGTCTTTTGCTACAATATTTTTATTTGCCATGTTTTCAAAATTTGACTATGAAGAGGGATGCCGTAATCATAATCGAATTTTGAGAACGCAATATATAGAATTTCCTTAAGTTGAACCAATCCAACATGAAATTCATATATATATTCTTGACTAAAGATGATTAAGGTCTCAATCTAAGCCTTTAGAACTGAAATGAAGTATATCTTCTCCCTTAATTATAGCAAAACAACTTTTTCAATCCCTGCAGCCTCACGAATTGAAACTTTTGTCTTCTATAATTAACATTGCTAACTTGCAACACTAACAATAATTATCATGCTCCCACTAACATGATGATTATTAGCATAACACTTATGCTCCCACTAGCTTTGACATGTACTCAGAAATCAGCTGGACTTCTAGAAATCAATATTTTATTGACTTTCTTACCAAAGTTCAGATTTCTGATACGAGATGCTTTGATAAAAATTTATCAAAATCATACACCTTTCCTTAGATAGCATGCATGTGTGTCTAAACAATTTCAGAACTATGAAAAGGGATGTCGTAATCATAGTCTCAATTGTTTAGACCATTTGCCATCTGCTTCAAATCTACTTGGTGGAAGTGTTTCCTCACCATCATTTTCATGAATCGGAGATAAACCTTATGACCCTTAGATTTTATGGTGTATGTGTTCTTATCCATGTGAATCGTCAAAACCATAGTCACAAGACAAGGATAATGACAAATCCAAACTCATATGGACTGAACTTATGCAATCTTAACTTCTTGCCACCTGGCAGTACAGGGCCTGCCATTGCTTCCAAGTTGTTATGCAACCAATTGAGAACTTTCAAAACTCCTATGCAAAGCCAACTTTAACTGGAATGGGCACAGAATATGTCAACACGATAGGTTATAAACCTCAAGTCGTGTGCTAGTGAAGAACCTCAGGTTTTATTCTTGATTAGTTCTTGAAATTCTTTTTAGGATCTTTAAGACTCCCACTATCCTCTTGACATATAAGACTATCTTGCCAAATATTCAAGAGATAGTGCGGATTCTTTATCAAGACAAACACTTCACACAATTGGCCTTAGTTGGTCTTTGTTTTATCCAAAACATCACAACTTACCAATTTCAAATGTACAAGAGTAGGACACTTTTACTCTTACATTTGACAAGTGTTTTAAACCTTTCTTTAAGATATGTCACTCAAGTTACAATCTTGGAGTATGACTCTAAGAATTGTTTTGGAACGAAGTATGACTCATCTTCCTGATCTAACCATTTCAACAATTCATGACTCCTCTTCTTAGTCATAAGAATGCACTAAGATGACCTTTAGAGGACTAATTGTGATATGATTTCTAAATCATTAAGATGATCACAAACATGATACTAAAGTACTCTCCCATCTTTTCAGATTTGAGAAACTTTTATCTTTCTGCCTAATTTGATTCTTCCCATTCGTTCTGCCATACATTGAGACTTTTCCAATGTTTCAGAATTATACTTAAACTTGTAAGTATAACCATATATACTAAACTTTAGTAAATCAAATAGTCTTAACGAGCTTTGTGGTGGACATGACCAGTGCACAAGAATGTGTACTCGATCCCTTTAGTCCTTCACTTGACTCACACACCCATGTGAACAAGTAATTAGTCTTGATTTTCCAATGCTTGAAAGTTCTCATTCATCATACTATTCAACTTGCATGATTCCAAGTTTCGGTCCAATTGAAACTTGGGTGATGAGGAACTTTCCTGATTTGGTAAATTTAGACACTACCACAAATGAAAGAATCAAATCCATTTTCCAATATTGCTATCAGTGGAATCATATAAGCAACAATTTTCCACAAATGTCATTGTAAGGATACTTCAAATAAACAAAATTAAACAATTTTCTTTTATTTTAAAACTTTGCGGAAAAACTTATCCTTACAATCCACATGGAAAATTGTTGTTATCTATTCCTTAGCAATATATCATAACTTCTTAAGCAACTGCTCAAAATTCTGATGCGATCGAAATCCACCTTCGCGATCAGAATCATCATATACTTCCTTTAAGATTTCTCTCTATTCTTTGATTCTTAAAACATCAACATGTGACCCAGTCACATCATGTAATGAGGATCTCAGAATAGAACTTAACAGAGTTAGATAATGGGCTCTACCTGATGTAGAGTCAAACTTATTGACTTTAACATCCTTAGGTAAATTTGGCAGCTTTGCAATCAACGCCCCTTCCTTTGGCAAAATAAACATATGGACCCTTTGGTAATGGGACTATCTCAGACTTAGCCTTTCTCTTTACCATTTGGTCAACCGGGTTGACTATGTCCAATCCCTTTCCATTGGGAAGAGAATGCTTTTTCTGGATTTCCAGTGTCACCATTGTCACTGTCCATAAAGTTTTTGGGAAGTTGATCTTCTAATCAAACTTGCTTCACTATCGTTCCAAATCATTGCTGATTCAGCAGCACCAAGCAAATAGATATGATCATTAAGGTTCATGTCATAGTCTGTATCATAGTAGTCCCAAAGGAACTCACTATGTGACTTAGAAAGTGATTGAACATCCAACTTTCTCAAGACTTTGAAACCCAACTCTCCCGGCTTGTCAATATGTGACTTCATCTTTAAGATGTGATCACACATAGACCTTGCTTGCCATTAGGGCTTGAGTGACCTTGAACTTGTGGGTTAGGGAGAATAATTGGAGGAGGTAGAGGAAGTAAAGTTCCAAGAGATTTGGGAAGATCATAGATGTCTGAACTCGACATCTTTTGGGAGATATTCAAGATAGTTGATCTAAAGTCCTTAATATAACACCCAATATGAAATATTAAGGCTAGGATCCAACAACCTATTTATAACTGGAAGAGGGATGTCGTAATCCGAGTTATAAAATAGTTGAAGGTAGGTAAATGACGATTTACCAATTTCCACCATGAAAAACGAAATAATTTAATTAGGTTTTTTACTTGGATTTGAAACTCCTAGATCTTTTGAGATTCATTGAACTTTTCAATGGCATGTTTCAATCTCGAGTGTGCCCTTCAGGTTTTGTGACTGGGATGTCGAGGATCACAAAACAAGGTGTGAAGTAACCATGCAAATATACTTGGTACCCTTAATATTTACCCCTCAATTGATGTGCCGGTTAACCACACACGCTCCAACGATACTATGATAAACATTAAGTTGCCCTTTGCCTACCTTGTTAAGTCCAGGTTAGTGTGCCGGCTAACCACACACGCTCCACTAACAGCTTAAACAAAGTGCAAAGTGTAATTTCATGGATTAGCACCTTATTCACATTTTCCTAAGTAACTAAGATTGGGAATTTATAAGTGTTTAGTTACTTAGTATTTATCATTATACTTATAATGAAGGGAGAATTATAGTCCTTGTCCTAACTGTTCGGCTAACGACCTTCCACCGGTCAAGGAAGCGGTGAGTGAGAGTGGACACCCATTAAACTGCCATTTTATAGGCAGTAACCTTATACCCCAATTATAGACCGGCTTCGTGAATGAGGCCTACTAATGGTAAGACGACTTGCTCTTATACATATAATATATTAAACTTTTAATATTATAATAGTATAAGGGTGTATTTTAGACATTTAAAATACTTGGTGGTTTAATCTATTAATTAAACTAGACTTTTAATTTAATTAAACTCAAACCATATATTTATGGATTAATAATACTCTTTTAATTAAACGCTTTAATCAACTATTAAAAAAGTCCATAAGAGTTAATTTGAACTATTCAACAAAACATCATAATTCCAATTATTAAACTCAAAATTAAAACCATTTAATTAATTGTTTAAGTTATGAACCCAAGAGTTTTAGAATTCAATTCTTTTTTTCATAAAAAACCTTTCTCAAATTCCAAAACTTGAGGGCAAGTTTTGTAATTCTTGAAAACCTTTGGATTCCATAACTTATGGAATTAATGATGTTTTATGATGAAACTTTCAATGTTACATAACTTAAGAACAAGTTATGGAATTCTTTAAAACATTAACACCAAATTTTGTAACTCCATAAAAACTTTGAATCAATTTTTTTTTAAAAAAAAAACTTTCATATCCATAACTTATGGAAGTTTCAAAAACCCTTAAGATCACAACTTTAAAAAAAACTTTTGAGCTCCAAAATTTTATGACAAAATATGTAACTCCTTAAAACATTTAGATCAAACTTTTAAAACTAATAAAATAATCATATCATTTTATCTTTTACTAAATTTGACCTAATTCAACTCATATAACAAATGATTCAAATTTTACAAATAATTCGTTTTTCACAAAACAAGTAATTATCTTAAAATTTGACAAACGTAATGTTTTTTTTCCTTTTTTTTTCCAACTTGAAAAAAAAACATTTGCATCAATATAACAGAAAACAACCAGGCTCTGATACCACTGTTGGGTTTTGAGCATTCTAACACTCTTATGGTGTACATGCAACCCTATAAACCTTGGATCTATGTTTTCTCTATTATACATGCAAATATTAACTATTCCAAGGTTTCATCCTAACTAGCATATTATGAAGCACCTATACTACAAAGTTCTAGTTAGATGACATACCTTTTGATGTAGCTTGATCTCTTCAAGCTTTAAGAGCTTAGCCCCAATAGTGCGGAAGCCTCAAATGGAATCACAAATCACCAAAACACCTTGGAAGAACTTGAGAGAATATGTATGCACACTAAAATCGGCACACTTTTATTTTCACACACTTGTGCCAATTTTGTGAGCCAAGGACCCCTTTATATATTATGGAGGATTAGGGTTACATCCATGTAAACCCTAATACCCATGACCTTTCATTTACATAGGATCCATGGGTTAAAAGCTCCATGGACCATACATGAAAGCTTAGCCCAACATAAATGAACTTGGCCCATTCCATATATATAAGAGTCCATATTTAATTAGTTCTTTTTGATCACTTAATTAATTCTAAATTAATTCTTGATCAATACTAATTAAATAATATGATTCCATATTAATATATTAGAACTTATAATATATTAATATAAATCATAAATATACTATTCTCAAAAGACTATCCATATAAATTGTGTCGGTGAAGTGCAACCCAAATGGACCATGCCGGGTCGGGTCAAGTACATACCAAATATAGTTATGGACTTAGACATTAATCTAACAGAAGGTAGTAGGGGCCCATACTACTGAAAGCACATGACCCATACGCGTAACAAGGAAGTCACAACCCCTGGGGTTTAGTTGGGAGTTGGTTTCCTGACATCATATAGGTTACCAGAGATCTTTCTGATGTATTATCAGAATGATGATTACGAGACGTTTTGCGACCGGATCCGGATCAGGATCGGGAGCTGGCAGCCAGGATAGGCCAGTATTGTCAGAGGATCGTATTAGGGAGATTGTCCAGCGTCAGATTCCGGAGATGTTTGGGTCTATCAAGACCGCCATGGTTGAGTATTTCGGCGAGCGCTATGCAGCCATGGCTGAGACGGCTGCCGCAACAGCTGTAACGACGACAGGAGAGGAGCTGGTCGAGCTTCCCAGTATCGGGACTTGTTATTGGCACATATTCTGATGAGCAGAGGGCTGCAGTTATCTGGGATCAGGGAGATGTTCTATACTTGTTACATTCTGCGGGTTAAGCGGGAGAGTCTAGCACATGCGTTCTAGATTGAGGCTTCGGGGGCTTTTGGTCGAGGCCGGGATGTGAGTCGCGGGGACTCCGGAAAGGAGTGATGATTATGTTCAGTTGGGGTTTTGCAACTGGAAGTAGAATAGTTAATTGATGGATTGGAATGTCGTTTTCCAGGGCAAGGATTGTGCTCTTTCAGTTTACGAGCTCGGAGGATTGAGCAGGCTTGTGACCCAGGATCAGGTTGTATTCCAGCTCGGGGTCAGTTGGTCGCCGGGATTGGCGACAGTAGTTCAGCGCTGGTGAGCGCGGGTGAGCCGAGGTGGCATAAGTATCTTGTGAAATTCGATTCGCCTTGGATCTCTTGTATCAGGCGGTAAGGATTGATTGTGCGATCTATTGCACTTTTGGGATTGGAGACTATCCCTTGGGAGTAGTTTGTAGCTCGGTATAGGGCAGAGGTTGCTTCAGCTACTGCAGTTCAGCTGTGGATGATTGAGCTGGTGAGTGAGTCAGGGTGCGAGACCCTGAGTGATATTATTTCTAGAGCCGAGGGCGGGAGATTTGTTGGAGCACTTTGGGAAGAAGGGTATTATGTGGGAGGTCTGCGTACCGGGTCCCACAGGATGGTTATTCAACATTGTCAGAATTCAGTGGTTTTAGTAAGTGTTATTGATTGGCGAAGGAAAGCGCCGATGGAAGTAACTTGTGGCTGAGATGTTAGTTGGAGCATCTACCTTTTGACTGCAGGATTTGAGTGTGGGATCATTCAAGTATTAGGGATTGACCGTTTCACTGGGATTCAGGAGGTGTACAGCTAGTTCTTAGAAGTGTGTGATCACTTGTGGTTGGCGGGTAATGGAGCCCTAGTTGGAAAGAGTTGGTGGTCATCGGATCGATCGTTGGAAAGTGAGAAGGGTTGGGAATTCTCAAATTTTCATGTATTGTGAAGGCTTGGTTGAATCTAAGTGGGGGAGAATCATCCCGGAATGCAGAAGCAGGATCAGTTTTGAAACTGAGATAGGTTTCGCATCGTTTTCAGGAAGGAAGACAACCCTAGTGGTTGCTTGGTTTGAGTGTTGTGTGAGTTGGGAGTTCGGTAAAACTCCCCAGCATGGGAATCGCGTCTTCTCGGTGCTTGATAGCAGAACTTTGGGGAAATCAGGTTGGGATTGTAGCCATGAATTAAGTTCAGTGGTGTGTTAGGTCGAGCGCGTGTTCGACCGGTATGAGAAGTGTTGTAAGACTGCGGGGGGTAACCGTAGCATTCACTAGCGATCAATTGGTATGGGAAGTGTTGTAAGACTGCGGGGGTAGTCGTAGCATTCACTAGCGATCAATTAGTATGGAAGGTGTTTTAAGACTGCGGAGGTAGCCGTAGCATTCACAAGGTTAGCAAATAGTGCTAGAGTGATGTAAGTCTATGGGTGTAGCCGCAACATTCGCTAGGTTGGTAGATAGTATGAGCGCGTTGCTAGGACGCGGAAGGGACAGTAGTAACCACTAGTTCGGGTGTGGCAGTGAGGATATGGAAATCCACGGATTGGGTTATGGGTTTCCCCAGAGGGATTAGACTTGGTTAAGCCGGTGATAAGACTGTAGGAACGTCACTACAGTTATGAGACCAAGGAAGCAAATGATTGCTTAAGGTTGCTTATGATGTAAGGCCACTATTGGTCATGTAGCAATCACTTTTAGCCGTGGATTTGGTAACGACGTGATTTGACGCATGGATCAGATCGGTTGGATCAAGATTTGTTAGAGTCGCAGGGGCATGATAACTAGTGGTAACTAGTTCTAGGGAAGGATTTCGTTCGGAAGTCATGTGAGGCAACTACGTGGGAGTCCTTTAGCTCCGAGACCAGGCCGGAACCTGGTATGTCAGATGAGGGGTGAACGAAATGAGACCAGGGAAGCCTCGGTAGATTTTGGAAGGCAGCCATGTGGCAGCTTACTGCTTCAGGCAAATTAGTGTTCAGACAATTTCCGTGTTTAGGGCGGTATTGACAAATTGGGTCTTCAGGTGTATGAGAAGTATCCAGATGTTGGAACCCCGAGATATCAGGAGTTGGATAGTTAGATGAGAGACGAGCGGACCGGGCTCAACAATAATGATTTGGTATGAGAGGTCTGTCAGGGAGCCAGACCATCTTGAGACTTCAGGTTTCGGGTTAAGTAAATGTGATCATCTTGCAAGGGATTTGTTTGTTTTCAGGTTTTAGAACCCTGCGAGAGATGGTTACAGTTGCCTCGGAAGGGCTGGGGTTATGATCGGGATTGTAGTTCAAGTTGTCTGGCGAGTAAGGAATGATAAGAAACGATTTCGAGGACGAAATCAAATTTAAGTGGGGGAGAGTTGTAACATCCCGTTTTAAAAAGAATAATTAAAATAATAAACCCGGAACCCCGAAATGTAAATTTATTATTATTTTATAGCCGAATGTCATGATTTGAATCTTCAGGGGTTAAAGCGTAATTTTGGGACGTAAGTTGTAAAGAATTTATTGAATCAGAGGCTAAATAGTAACTTTTGGACCTATTTTGAAAAGATTAATGTAGGGAGGGGCCATTGTTGTTATTATGGCATAATGTTTTGAGGGATCGGGTATATAGCTTAAGGTAACCCTAACCCTAAGGGTGAAAGCTCCAGCCGCCACCCTCTTTCTCTTGGACCTCCGGTGCCGTTACTAGCCAATGCCAAGTCGTAAACCACTGCTGGAGCTCCTGCTGTCGGCGATGAGGACCACCGGGAAGCGAGTGCATGTGTTACCGCCGATTGCCCGCTCGTTGACTGCTCTCCATTCCCCACCGCTATCTCCTCCACTGTTACATCGCCGCCAGACGACCCTCTCGCGTCCAACCACCCTGCCGGATGCCGGGAACGGCCGAAAGGGAATTTGCTAAAGATTGTTTGAGAGCCGTGAGCACCGTCGCGTGGGCCATGTACCAGACTGAAGTCGTCCACACTGCACCATTTTCACAAAGTCGAAGATTGGAGCTGCTGCCGCCGCCGCCCGCTTCCGTTGAAGTCGTGGCTGTCACCGGATATATCGACGGCTGGGGTTCTTTTCCCGACTCCCTCTCTTTCTCCACCTTCTACCGGTGTTGCGTCGTCACGGCTGGCCCAACAAATGATGCTGATGCGGATTGTTTTGCTCGTTCTCGCTGCTGCCTTGTGGTTGTGCCATCAATACCCGCTGTTGCTGCCGTTTTCCGGTGTCACTACCGCCGCCTTACGCCACCAGGTGGGTGGTTGGACTCTTTTGTGAATAGAATATGTGTGGGTGTGTTTTTCTGTTAGTGTGTGTGTGGTTGCCTTGGCTGGAATCGAAAAGGGGCTACCACCACCACCGTGGGGTGGTGGCTGCCACCCTCTACCACCGTCTGCCGTTACAAGGTGGTGGTGGGTGTAATTATTGGAAGTTTATTTTAGGCCATTATGTGTATTATTGTAATTGTAACCGGAATGATAATAGAAAAGCTTGAAACCACCACCGGCCGCCGTGTCGAGTGGCGGTGTGCCTTGTTTGGTTGTGACTCATTTGGATGTTTGGACAAGGGACTACGAAACCCTAGTGGGCCCAATGAAACCTTAATAGACCCAAGGAAACCATAATTGACTTAATAAAACCCTAATGGGCCTAATAAGGCCCAATGTGATCTAAAAGCCCAATAAATGGACTAATAGGCTAGTATTGGGTTGGAAACCCTGATTAGGGTTTGCAAAACGCTAATTAGGGTTTGGAAAACCCTAATTGCATAAAACCCTAATTTTGGGGAAATATCGGGACCCGCACTTGAATTAATTATTAAACTTAAAAAAATTAAATTATTATCATTGGTAAATTAACCTAAGGCAATAATGGACTTAATGGATTAAGTCCTTGATGGGTTAAGTAGGAAAACTTAACCCTAATCGTTATTTCATTTGAAAACCCTAATTTCACTTGGGCCTTGAGTTGGGCCTTCCTAGTAGGCTTTGGTGATTGGACTATTAATGGGCTTTTCAAGAATAAGTAAATGGACTAAATAATTGTATGGGCTTTAGGATAAGGCCCATGTGAGAGTCTTGGGCCCAATTTGGAAAATTGGGCCATAGATGGGCCATAATTGGGCCTTTATGATTATGTGATATTGGGCCATGGGAATTGGACTGGAATAATTGGATGGGCCTTCAGGAAAGACCATGTAGAGGTCTGGGCCCAATTTAAGCCCAAAAGTCAAGTAATGGGCCAAGGCCCAACATATGGCCCAATTTGGAAAATTGGGCCATATGTTGGGCCTTGGCCCATTACTTGACTTTTGGGCTTTTGGAGTGTGAGTTGGACTTTGAGCTTGGGAACCAATTATTAATTGGGTATTGTTTGATGTTGACAGTTCGGGAAGCTGTCAACCAGCAGCTGGAGTTTATTCTGCGGGACTTCAGCAGTGACAGGTGAGTTCTCCTCACTATATCGACATGGTCTAAGGCACCAAGGCCGACCCTTTTTGGATTGTTATCCTAGTTATAGTATGTTGTTATGATATGTATGATCCGTGCTGATTTGTTGATTGATTATGTGTTATGAGTATGTCAGCATATGTATGTGTATGTTTGGGTTGAGGCGATCATGCTTTATGCTGACTGCCAACATACCCAGGGCGGTCCGGATAGACTGAAGGCCCTACGAGGCGGTCCAGTCAGACCGAAGGCCTGACGAGCGGTCTGGATAGGCTGTAGGCCCTACGAGGCGGTCCAGACGTGCCGAAGGCTCGGAGAGCGGTCTAGATAGGCTGCAGGCCTGCGACGCGGTCCAGTCAGGCTGAAGGCTCATTATGTATACGATTTGATAGGATTGGTGATCTGTTAGTTCTGCATCTTGGTAGATAGGATGACACTATGCTTATTGATCTGTTAGATCTGCATCCTGGTAGTTAGGATGGTGTTATGATTGATAATCTGTTAGATTGGTTTAACTGTTATATGCATGCTAGCGTATGATATTATGTGCACATGTTTGTTTGATTGGGGGTTGGGTTGAGGCGGTCGTGCTTTGTGCTGAAGGCCAGCATATCCAGGGCGGTCCGGATAGACTACGTGCCCAGGATGGCATGTCAGTCAGACCGAAGGCCCGACGAGCAGTCCGGATAGGCTGAAGGCCCTGTGAGGCGGTCCAGACGTGTCGAAGGCTCGGAGAGCGGTCCAGACAGACTGAAGGCCTGCGAGGCGGTCCAGTCAGGCTGAAGGCTCATTATGCATGTTGTTATGTGTTTGTATTGATATGATATTGGTTCTGGTTAGTATGGGTTGGTATTTTGGGGGTAACTCACTAAGCTTTCGAGCTTACATTTATCGATTATTGTTTCAGGTATTCAGATGATCGCACGAAGGCGAAGGCGTGATCGTGCACCTCCTTACATTTTCATGATTGATTCTGGGGATACTTTGATGTTTAAATTATTTTGGAAGTAAAATGTAATGACTTAATGGTTTTAAACGTTTTAAAAAGTTTTAAATTGGCTTGAATTTTTGGGGTGTTACAAGTTGGTATCAGAGCCCTGGTTTGAGTGAATTGGAGGAACATTCGTGTGAATCCAGTCTCAAATCAAGGAAAGATTTTAAAATGATTTTTAAATGGTTTTCAAAATGTAATGCCCGTGTTTCTAGGCTAGGCATTTATATTGACATTATAGTCTAGGTTAACCTCTGTAACTCATTTTGAAGAAATGAAAAAAAGAATTATGTGAATTCTATGTGTTTTATGCTTAATTATTAGGGCTTAATTAATTAAGAATAAAAATGAGCGTCAAAAATTAAATTTTAGATAAAGCTGATATCTATTAAGAAACTTGTAGTGGGTGTGACAAGGATTACGGATATATAAAGAATGCCGAAATCCGAGTTATAACGAAGAAGTTATGACCTGTCAAAGTTTCGCGACAAACCGGCACGGGGCCGAATGTCGTAAAAAGTGAGTTTTTGATAAACTACTTTTTGGCCATAGTGATCTAAACGAAACTTGTAGTGTTCGTTAAACCGAGAGTAGGTATAAAAAGAACGCCCAAATCTGACTTCGTATGAAGAAGTTATGATTTTTCGAAGTTTCAGCTTAACAGTAGACAGCTAAAAACTCGAATTTTAGATCGAGTGATTTTTAGCCGACACGACCTAAATGAGAATTTAAGGTCTCGTCATTAGTAGCACAACGGTAAAAAGTCTGACGAAAACGGACGTCGGATGAAGAAGTTATGAATTTTTAACGGATTTCCTGTCCCGGTCTGTTAAAAATAATAATATAAAAATTAAAGTCAAAATTAGCCGACGAAGTCTAAACGAAAGTTGTAGAGCGTAATTTTACCTACGCGTGCATATAAAGAACGTAAAAAACGGAGCTCGTATGCGAAAGTTATGGATTTTAGAAGTTTTGGCGCGAAAACCGAGGAATTTCGCATAGGTGGACTTCGGCCACGTGTCCTCGCCTCGCATGTGCCACGTGTCCGAAAATGGTGAGTCATCCCCGCATGAACAGTGGCTGCGTGTCGGATTCTGATTCGACCGAAGGGAGTCCCAATCCGAAGCTCGCACATGGACCGAACCTCGCACCGCCTAGCCTCCGAGCCTCGCACATGGGTCACGAGTCCGCGGTCCAATCAGCAACTGCCACCGAGGCCTTCGCACGTGCTGCCACCTGCGCACCTTCGCCTGCGGACCCCACCACCGGATCCGACTTCGGACCTCCTATAAATAGAAGGATCCTGCGAGCCTTCTCGGATACTTTTGGATTTTTGCCACTTTTCACCCCTTTCTTCATATTTTCTTCATATTAACATCCCCCGAAGCCCCGATATCGATTATAAGCCCCGGAATACGCCACGAAGAGCCCGTGAAGCCCGGAAAATTTATCTTTTCAGTTTCGAAGCCCGACTTTTGCAGAGCCCGGTTTCTCAATAAAACTCCCGGTTTTATTAGAAACGAACGTTTTAGGAAACGAATTGCTGCCTGATTATCATCAAAACAAGTGAGTGTATAGTCACTTTCATTTTACACATAGATATGAAGTATTTACCTTATAATACGTGATATGTGTAAATATATTAATTGTTTATTTGATGTGACTATTGAGTTGATGTTTTATACAAGTTTTAAAATGTATATGTATTTTTATCTACAAATATGTTGGGTAGAACATGGGTAGATAGTGATGTGTGATAAAATAAAAGTGATGAGAGGCCTCGTCGTGATTTGTGATTCAGTCATCTAGCGGAGTTTGGATGACGACCACGGACTTTCTAGACAGTCCAGTGGGAAACATTAGCAGGTCCGCAACCTGTAGGTGTTAATGAACTTGGGTGTTTATTCGCTGTACTCCATCCCCCTCATGGTTGCCTTTAGGACATGTATGGCTGAGGAAACCCCTTAGCAGTAGTGTCCATCCCGATCATATTCTTTAGGCTAGGTCCCTTGTGAAAAGTGTTTAGGGACGTAAAGTGAGGATAACGGGAACGGGTAATCAGGGTTATTGTTGATTGGTGAACTTAATAAGTTTATTATTACTGTGGGTTGAAAACCCTATATGCTCACCAGGCTCCCAAGCCTGACCCACTCAGTTTTTTTTATGATTACAGGTAGTGGACCCCGAGCTTAGTCAGAGGATGACGTGAGATTTTTGGATTATAGGCCAGTAGTTGTAAATAACTGTAGTAAGGCTTATAATGTCTTGTTTATGCTTTTGATCTGTATCGGAACATGACATCTCGAGGTTTTGATATATATGAAAAATATATACCTTCTTAATGAAGGGTTTTGATAAACTTTTATCACATGTTGTTTGGGGACCAATTCCGCAACATCTTTTGAAAAGATTTCTCTGATTTTATTTTAAAAAGCATAAATTAAATCGGTCTTTTCTGGCCGAGAAATTATGGGATGTCACACAAAATAAGTAAAGGAGGATGCAGGGTGTACGATCAGTCGGAGCCAGTAAGTAGACCCCAAAATACCATACAGTTATTTGAGTATGTGATATGTCAGAACAGCATGCTAGTGCTAGGCTAGGGATCTTCGGGAATTGCATTATAGAATTGTGTGATTACATGATACCTGCTAGCCTAGGGTTTCCTTTATATGAGATTGACATCATTACTGTAGTTTCTTAGTGTATGTATCACGGTTATATATAATTAAGATCTTATAGCCTGAGAATGTTTGATTTGGCCTTATGTTATGTTCTTGTTTGATTTGGAGCTTAGGGTAGGATTGGATATTCGAAAGTCTATAGGGTCCAGCGTTATGTATGGCTAGCATACACTAGTGCTACAGGGTTGGTGGAAGTTTCATTGATGGGTGGGTATTGAGAGGCCGGGAGGCCAGTTATGATATATTCAACATTCCTCTAGGAGTGAGGATTGAGCGCTCGCTATGTTTATGTATATTGTCAAGGTGTTGTGGTGATACTTGAAACAAATATGGGTAGGTGTGGAAGGTAGTAGGGGCCTATACTACTGAAAGCACAGGACCCATACGCGTAACAAGGAAGTCACAACCCCTGGGGTTTAGTTGGGAGTTGGTTTCCTGTCATCATATAGGTTACCAGAGATCTTTCTGATGTATTATCAGAATGATGATTACGAGACGTTTTGCGACCGGATCCGGATCAGGATCAGGAGCTGGCAGCCAGGATAGGCCAGTATTGTTAGAGGATCGTATCAGGGAGATTGTCCAGGGTCAGATTCCAGAGATGTTTGGGTCTATCAAGACCGCCATGGTTGAGTATTTCGGCGAGCACTATGCAGCCATGGCTGAGACGGCTGCCGCAGCAGCGTCAACACCTGTAACGACGGCAGGAGAGGAGCTGGTCGAGCTTCCCAGTATCGGGACTTGTTATTGGCACATATTCTGATGAGCAGAGGGCTGCAGTTATCTGGGATCAGGGAGATGTTCTATACTTGTTACATTCTGCGGGTTAAGCGGGAGAGTCTAGCACATGAGTTCTAGATTGAGGCTTCGGGGGGTTTTGCTCGAGGCCGGGATGTGAGTCGCGGGGACTCCGGAAAGGAGTGATGATTATGTTCAGTTGGGGTTTTGCAACTGGAAGTAGAATAGTTAATTGATGGATTGGAATGTCGTTTTCCAGGGCAAGGATTGTGCTCTTTCAGTTTACGAGCTCGGAGGATTGAGCAGGCTTGTGACCCAGGATCAGGTTGTATTCCAGCTCGGGGTCAGTTGGTCGCCGGGATTGGCGACAGTAGTTCAGCGCTGGTGAGCGCGGGTGAGCCGAGGTGGCATAAGTATCTTGTGAAATTCGATTCGCCTTGATCTCTTGTATCGGGCGGTAAGGATTGATTGTGCGATCTATTGCACTTTTGGGATTGGAGACTATCCCTTGGGAGTAGTTTGTAGCTCGGTATAGGGCAGAGGTTGCTACAGCTACTGCAGTTCAGCTGTGGATGATTGAGCTGGTGAGTAAGTCAGGGTGCGAGACCCTAAATGATATTATTTCTAGAGCCGAGGGCGGGAGATTTGTTGGATCACTTTGGGAAGAAGGGTATTATGTGGGAGGTCTGCGTACCGGGTCCCACAAGATGGTTATTCAACATTGTTAGAATTCAGTGGTTTTAGTAAGCGTTATTGATTGGCGAAGGAAAGCGCCGATGGAAGTAACTTGTGGCTGAGATGTTAGTTGGAGCATCTACCTTTTGACTGCAGGATTTGAGTGTGGGATCATTCAAGTATTAGGGACTGACCGTTTCACTGGGATTCAGGAGGTGTACAGCTAGTTCTTAGAAGTGTGTGATCACTTGTGGTTGGCGGGTAATGGAGCCCTAGTTGGAAAGAGTTGGTGGTCATCGGATCGATCGTTAGAAAGTGAGAAGGGTTGGGAATTCTCAAATTTTCATGTATTGTGAAGACTTGGTTGAATCTAAGTGGGGGAGAATCATCCCGGAATGCAGAAGCAGGATCCGTTTTGAAACTGAGATAGGTTTCGCATCGTTTTCAGGAAGGAAGACAACCCTAGTGGCTGCTTGGTTTGAGTGTTGTGTGAGTTGGGAATTCGGTAAAACTCCCTAGCATGGGAATCGCGTCTTCTCGGTGTTGGATTAATGTCTAAGTCCATAACTATATTTGGTATGTACTTGACCCGACCCGGCATGGTTCATTTGGGTTGCACTTCACCGGCACAATTTATATGGATAGTCTTTTGAGAATAGTATATTTATGATTTATATTAATATATTATAAGTTCTAATATATTAATATGGCATCATATTATTTAATTAGTATTGATCAAGAATTAATTTAGAATTAATTAAGTGATCAAAAAGAACTAATTAAATATGGACTCTTATATATATGGAATGGGCCAAGTTCATTTAGGTTGGGCTAAGCTTTCATGGATGGTCCATGGAGCTTTTAACCCATGGATCCTATGTAAATGAAAGGTGATGGGTATTAGGGTTTACATGGATGTAACCCTAATCCTCCATAATATATAAAGGGGTCATTGGCTCACAAAATTGGCACAAGTGTGTGAAAATAAGAGTGAGCCGATTTTAGTGTGCATACATATTCTCTCAAGTTCTTCCATGGTGTTTTGGTGATTTGTGATTCCATTTGAGGCTTCCACACTATTGGGGCTAAGCTCTTAAAGCTTGAAGACATCAAGCTACATCAAAAGGTATGTCATCTAACTAGAACTTTGTAGTATAGGTGCTTCATAATATGCTAGTTAGGATGAAACCTTGGAATAGTTAATATTTGCATGTATAATAGAGAAAACATAGATCCAAGGTTTATAGGGTTGCATGTACACCATAGGAGTGTTAGAATGCTCAAAACCCAACAGTGGTATCAGAGCCATGGGTTGTTTTCTGTTATATTGATGCAAATGTTTTATTTTCAAGTTGAAAAAAAAAGGAAAAAAAAACATGATGTTTGTCAAATTTTAAGATAATTACTTGTTTTGTGAAAAACGAATTATTTGTAAAATTTGAATCATTTGTTATATAAGATGAATTAGATCAAATTTAGTAAAAGATAAAATGATATGATTATTTTATTAGTTTTAAAAGTTTGATCTAAATGTTTTAAGGAGTTACATATTTTGTCATAAAATTTTGGAGCTCAAAAGTTTTTTTTAAAGTTGTGATCTTAAGGGTTTTTGAAACTTCCATAAGTTATGGATATGAAAGTTTTTTTTAAAAAAAAATTTGATTCAAAGTTTTTATGGAGTTACAAAATTTGGTGTTAATGTTTTAAAGAATTTCATAACTTGTTCTTAAGTTATTGAACATGGAAAGTTTCATCATAAAACACCATTAATTCCATAAGTTATGGAATCCAAAGGTTTTCAAGAATTACAAAACTTGCCCTCAAGTTTTGGAATTTGCATAGGAGTTCTGAAAGTTCTCAATTGGTTGCATAACAACTTGGAAGCAATGGCAGGCCCTGTACTGCCAGGTGGCAAGAAGTTAAGATTGCATAAGTTCAGTCCATATGAGTTTAGATTTGTCATTATCCTTGTCTTGTGACTATGGTTTTGACGATTCACATGGATAAGAACACATACACCATAAAATCTAAGGGTCATAAGGTTTCTCTCCGATTCATGAAAATGATGGTGAGGAAACACTTCCACCAAGTAGATTTGAAGCAGATGGCAAAAGGTCTAAACAATTGAGACTATGATTACGGCATCCCTTTTCATAGTTCTGAAATTGTTTAGACACACATGCATGCTATCTAAGGAAAGGTGTATGATTTTGATAAAGTTTTATCAAAGCATCTCGTATCAGAAATCTGAACCTTGGTAAGAAAGTCAATAAAGTATTGATTTCTAGAAGTCCAGCTGATTTCTGAGTACATGTCAAAGCTAGTGGGAGCATAAGTGTTATGCTAATAATCATCATGTTAGTGGGAGCATGATAATTATTGTTAGTGTTGCAAGTTAGCAATGTTAATTATGGAAATCAAAAGTTTCAATTCGTGAGGCTGCAGGGATTGAAAAAGTTGTTTTGCTATAATTAAGGGAGAGGATATACTTCATTTCAGTTCTAAAGGCTTAGAATTGAGACCTTAATCATCTTTAGTCAAGAATATATATATATATGAATTTCATGTTGGATTGGTTCAACTTAAGGAAATTCTATATATTGCGTTCTCAAAATTCGATTATGATTACGGCATCCCTCTTCATAGTCAAATTTTGAAAACATGGCAAATAAAAATATTGTAGCAAAAGACTGGTCTAGAATCATGTCTTTATGTGAGACATCATGAATCGTGTACCATTTGCTTTGGGTACAGGATCGATTGCATGTGCTATAATATTTGTCATTTCTAAATTTTTCCAAATGCCCAGAGGCATTAAGAAGGGAAAAGGTCTAGAATTGGATATGACTAAAATGATTAAGCAATTGTCGAGTAAAATCTGAGGTTTGCCAAAGATTGGTTGCTCAGGGACAGTTGGAAGTATAGTGCTAATTTTGGAAGGACCATATTGACATATTCTGAAAAGAGGCATCTCTTATTCAGAAGTGATAGTCAAAATGAGAATATGGAGTTGTCTCCATAGGTGGAAGTTATCTGTGTAAGATTAGAAAACTTAATGCAAGAAGCATGTCCAAAGCAATGTACTTTGAATATGAGACTTAGTTTCCATGGAGTTGATCTCCATTGGAATACCTTATAATGACTGTTGACAAGTCTTTGTGACTTTGTACATATTCATTACAGGAGGGTCAGTGCATATAAGTTTAAAATCTAAACAGAATTTGGTAAATGATAGGAATTTGAAATTCTCACATTTTTCGATAAGGATTTAGGAGTGTGAAATTAGAATCATTGAAATTATGTTCAATTGGTTTATTTCACAAAGTAAGGATCATAGACAAACATAGAGTGCATACTTGGTGTATGGCAAAGCTATTGTTTAAGAAAAACATAGTGTACATGCTTGGAGCATGGGACAACTAGTGTTTTTAATTCAAGTATAAAGTTGATAAAACCGAAACAATGAATAATGAGTAATCTGTATGGTGATAAATAAAAGTGTTTATTTATATTCATAGGGTTTGATACCATATTTGATTCATTTATTCTTGTGTTTCACTTTGCATGTTTTGACTTCCAGAATAACTAAGTCGCTCTTACTGAATGATTAAGTTATTCAAACCATCCACAGTCGGTCATATGTTGGAAATAGATATGAATCAAGACTGTCATGGGTTGGTTTGTAGAGGTCCAAGTTGGTGGACAAAGTGGTGCTACAACACTCATGAGTGCTCATAAGTTCTGAGTATTGGATTCAACCCACGCTCATTTGAATCACTTCATGGATTTTATCACGAGTGATCATGAGACGATAATATCTTATATTCTTAAAACCTAGAGATATGAGTTGTTACTATGAGTTGGTTGTACATTGATGGCACGAAAACGCATTGGTAACTCGATGTTATAAAACGTGCCTTTGTGTATGATTCAACAAGTAGTAGAACAAGCCATATGAGTCGAAGTTTATCCATTCCTTTTACCTTCGGGATAAAAGCGATATCTGTGGGCCCCTCGATGATTTAGCGATGACACATGTGAGTGCTTGGCCAAGCCAGGACTGATTTGATTTTTTCAATCAGTCAGTCATCATAAATAGAAAATCGGGAAACAACAAATGGACAGAGAGAATGATTATAATCCATGTCTCAGTCCATATGATATCTAGAATGGAGAAATATATGATCCCTTATCTAATGGACAAGTCATTGACAAGGTCAGAGTTCGACAGCGGCTTTAAGAGCAACGATTACCAGTTAGGTTTTGAAGTCATACTCAATAATAGTTTTAGACTTATCCAAGTGGGGGACTGTTGGATTAATGTCTAAGTCCATAACTATATTTGGTATGTACTTGACCCGACCCGGCATGGTCCATTTGGGTTGCACTTCACCGGCACAATTTATATGGATAGTCTTTTGAGAATAGTATAATTATGATTTATATTAATATATTATAAGTTCTAATATATTAATATGGAATCATATTATTTAATTAGTATTGATCAAGAATTAATTTAGAATTAATTAAGTGATCAAAAAAGAACTAATTAAATATGGACTCTTATATATATGGAATGGGCCAAGTTCATTTAGGTTGGGCTAAGCTTTCATGGATGGTCCATGGAGCTTTTAACCCATGGATCCTATGTAAATGAAAGGTCATGGGTATTAGGGTTTACATGGATGTAACCCTAATCCTCCATAATATATAAAGGGGTCATTGGCTCACAAAATTGGCACAAGTGTGTGAAAATAAGAGTGAGCCGATTTTAGTGTGCATACATATTCTCTCAAGTTCTTCCATGGTGTTTTGGTGATTTGTGATTCCATTTGAGGCTTCCACACTATTGGGGCTAAGCTCTTAAAGCTTGAAGACATCAAGCTACATCAAAAGGTATGTCATCTAACTAGAACTTTGTAGTATAGGTGCTTCATAATATGCTAGTTAGGATGAAACCTTGGAATAGTTAATATTTGCATGTATAATAGAGAAAACATAGATCCAAGGTTTATAGGGTTGCATGTACACCATAGGAGTGTTAGAATGCTCAAAACCCAACAGTGGTATCAGAGCCATGGGTTGTTTTCTGTTATATTGATGCAAATGTTTTATTTTCAAGTTGAAAAAAAAAGGAAAAAAAAACATGATGTTTGTCAAATTTTAAGATAATTACTTGTTTTGTGAAAAACGAATTATTTGTAAAATTTGAATCATTTGTTATATAAGATGAATTAGGTCAAATTAAGTAAAAGATAAAATGATATGATTATTTTATTAGTTTTAAAAGTTTGATCTAAATGTTTTAAGGAGTTACATATTTTGTCATAAAATTTTGGAGCTCAAAAGTTTTTTTTTAAAGTTGTGATCTTAAGGGTTTTTGAAACTTCCATAAGTTATGGATATGAAAGTTTTTTTTAAAAAAAAAATTTGATTCAAAGTTTTTATGGAGTTACAAAATTTGGTGTTAATGTTTTAAAGAATTTCATAACTTGTTCTTAAGTTATTGAACATGGAAAGTTTCATCATAAAACACCATTAATTCCATAAGTTATGGAATCCAAAGGTTTTCAAGAATTACAAAACTTGCCCTCAAGTTTTGGAATTTGAGAAAAGTTTTTTATGAAAAAAAGAATTGAATTCTAAAACTCTTGGGTTCATAACTTAAACAATTAATTAAATGGTTTTAATTTTGAGTTTAATAATTGGAATTATGATGTTTTGTTGAATAGTTCAAATTAACTCTTATGGACTTTATTAATAGTTAATTAAAGCGTTTAATTAAAAGAGTATTATTAATCCATAAATATATGGTTTGAGTTTAATTAAATTAAAAGTCTAGTTTAATTAATAGATTAAACCACCAAGTATTTTAAATGTCTAAAATACACCCTTATACTATTATAATATTAAAAGTTTAATATGTTATATGTATAAGAGCAAGTCGTCTTACCATTAGTAGGCCTCATTCACGAAGCCGGTCTATAATTGGGGTATAAGGTTACTGCCTATAAAATGGCAGTTTAATGGGTGTCCACTCTCACTCACCGCTTCCTTGACCGGTGGAGGGTCGTTAGCCGAACAGTTAGGACAAGGACTATAATTCTCCCTTCATTATAAGTATAATGATAAATACTAAGTAACTAAACACTTATAAATTCCCAATCTTAGTTACTTAGGAAAATGTGAATAAGGTGCTAATCCATGAAATTACACTTTGCACTTTGTTTAAGCTGTTAGTGGAGCGTGTGTGGTTAGTCGGCACACTAACCTGGACTTAACAAGGTAGGCAAAGGGCAACTTAATGTTTATCATAGTATCGTTGGAGCGTGTGTGGTTAACCGGCACATCGATTGAGGGGTAAATATTAAGGGTACCAAGTATATTTGCATGGTTACTTCACACCTTGTTTTGTGATCCTCGGCATCCCAGTCACAAAACCTGAAGGGCACACTCGAGATTGAAACATGCCATTGAAAAGTTCAATGAATCTCAAAAGATCTAGGAGTTTCAAATCCAAGTAAAAAACCTAATTAAATTATTTCGTTTTTCATGGTGGAAATTGGTAAATCGTCATTTACCTACCTTCAACTATTTTATAACTCGGATTACGACATCCCTCTTCCAGTTATAAATAGGTTGTTGGATCCTAGCCTTAATATTTCATATTGGGTGTTATATTAAGGACTTTAGATCAACTATCTTGAATATCTCCCAAAAGATGTCGAGTTCAGACATCTATGATCTTCCCAAATCTCTTGGAACTTTACTTCCTCCACCTCCTCCAATTATTCTCCCTAACCCACAAGTTCAAGGTCACTCAAGCCCTAATGGCAAGCAAGGTCTATGTGTGATCACATCTTAAAGATGAAGTCACATATTGACAAGCCGGGAGAGTTGGGTTTCAAAGTCTTGAGAAAGTTGGATGTTCAATCACTTTCTAAGTCACATAGTGAGTTCCTTTGGGACTACTATGATACAGACTATGACATGAACCTTAATGATCATATCTATTTGCTTGGTGCTGCTGAATCAGCAATGATTTGGAACGATAGTGAAGCAAGTTTGATTAGAAGATCAACTTCCCAAAAACTTTATGGACAGTGACAATGGTGACACTGGAAATCCAGAAAAAGCATTCTCTTCCCAATGGAAAGGGATTGGACATAGTCAACCCGGTTGACCAAATGGTAAAGAGAAAGGCTAAGTCTGAGATAGTTCCATTACCAAAGGGTCCATATGTTTATTTTGCCAAAGGAAGGGGCGTTGATTGCAAAGCTGCCAAATTTACCTAAGGATGTTAAAGTCAATAAGTTTGACTCTACATCAGGTAGAGCCCATTATCTAACTCTGTTAAGTTCTATTCTGAGATCCTCATTACATGATGTGACTGGGTCACATGTTGATGTTTTAAGAATCAAAGAATAGAGAGAAATCTTAAAGGAAGTATATGATGATTCTGATCGCGAAGGTGGATTTCGATCGCATCAGAATTTTGAGCAGTTGCTTAAGAAGTTATGATATATTGCTAAGGAATAGATAACAACAATTTTCCATGTGGATTGTAAGGATAAGTTTTTCCGCAAAGTTTTAAAATAAAAGAAAATTGTTTAATTTTGTTTATTTGAAGTATCCTTACAATGACATTTGTGGAAAATTGTTGCTTATATGATTCCACTGACAGCAATATTGGAAAATGGATTTGATTCTTTCATTTGTGGTAGTGTCTAAATTTACCAAATCAGGAAAGTTCCTCATCACCCAAGTTTCAATTGGACCGAAACTTGGAATCATGCAAGTTGAATAGTATGATGAATGAGAACTTTCAAGCATTGGAAAATCAAGACTAATTACTTGTTCACATGGGTGTGTGAGTCAAGTGAAGGACTAAAGGGATCGAGTACACATTCTTGTGCACTGGTCATGTCCACCACAAAGCTCGTTAAGACTATTTGATTTACTAAAGTTTAGTAAATATGGTTATACTTACAAGTTTAAGTATAATTCTGAAACATTGGAAAAGTCTCAATGTATGGCAGAACGAATGGGAAGAATCAAATTAGGCAGAAAGATAAAAGTTTCTCAAATCTGAAAAGATGGGAGAGTACTTTAGTATCATGTTTGTGATCATCTTAATGATTTAGAAATCATATCACAATTAGTCCTCTAAAGGTCATCTTAGTGCATTCTTATGACTAAGAAGAGGAGTCATGAATTGTTGAAATGGTTAGATCAGGAAGATGAGTCATACTTCGTTCCAAAACAATTCTTAGAGTCATACTCCAAGATTGTAACTTGAGTGACATATCTTAAAGAAAGGTTTAAAATACTTGTCAAATGTAAGAGTAAAAGTTTCCTACTCTTGTACATTTGAAATTGGTAAGTTGTGATGTTTTGGATAAAACAAAGACCAACTAAGGCCAATTGTGTGAAGTGTTTGTCTTGATAAAGAATCCGCACTATCTCTTGAATATTTGGCAAGATAGTCTTATATGTCAAGAGGATAGTGGGAGTCTTAAAGATCCTAAAAAGAATTTCAAGAACTAATCAAGAATAAAACCTGAGGTTCTTCACTAGCACACGACTTGAGGTTTATAACCTATCGTGTTGACATATTCTGTGCCCATTCCAGTTAAAGTTGGCTTTGCATAGGAGTTCTGAAAGTTCTCAATTGGTTGCATAACAACTTGGAAGCAATGGCAGGCCCTGTACTGCCAGGTGGCAAGAAGTTAAGACTGCATAAGTTCAGTCCATATGAGTTTGGATTTGTCATTATCCTTGTCTTGTGACTATGGTTTTGACGATTCACATGGATAAGAACACATACACCATAAATCTAAGGGTCATAAGGTTTCTCTCCGATTCATGAAAATGATGGTAAGGAAACACTTCCACCAAGTAGATTTGAAGCAGATGGCAAAAGGTCTAAACAATTGAGACTATGATTACGACATCCCTTTTAATAGTTCTGAAATTGTTTAGACACACATGCATGCTATCTAAGGAAAGGTGTATGATTTTGATAAATTTTTATCAAAGCATCTCGTATCAGAAATCTGAACCTTGGTAAGAAAGTCAATAAAGTATTGATTTCTAGAAGTCCAGCTGATTTCTGAGTACATGTCAAAGCTAGTGGGAGCATAAGTGTTATGCTAATAATCATCATGTTAGTGGGAGCATGATAATTATTGTTAGTGTTGCAAGTTAGCAATGTTAATTATAGAAAACAAAAGTTTCAATTCGTGAGGCTGCAGGGATTGAAAAAGTTGTTTTGCTATAATTAAGGGAGAGGATATACTTCATTTCAGTTCTAAAGGCTTAGATTGAGACCTTAATCATCTTTAGTCAAGAATATATATATGAATTTCATGTTGGATTGGTTCAACTTAAGGAAATTCTATATATTGCGTTCTCAAAATTCGATTATGATTACGGCATCCCTCTTCATAGTCAAAATTTGAAAACATGGCAAATAAAAATATTGTAGCAAAAGACTGGTCTAGAATCATGTCTTTATGTGAGACATCATGAATCGTGTACCATTTGCTTTGGGTACAGGATCGATTGCATGTGCTATAATATTTGTCATTTCTAAATTTTTCCAAATGCCCAGAGGCATTAAGAAGGGAAAAGGTCTAGAATTGGATATGACTAAAATGATTAAGCAATTGTCGAGGACAATCTGAGGTTTACCAAAGATTGGTTGCTCAGGGACAGTTGGAAGTATAGTGCTAATTTTGGAAGGACCATATTGACATATTCTGAAAAGAGGCATCTCTTATTCAGAAGTGATAGTCAAAATGAGAATATGGAGTTGTCTCCATAGGTGGAAGTTATCTGTGTAAGATTAGAAAACTTAATGCAAGAAGCATGTCCAAAGCAATGTACTTTGAATATGAGACTTAGTTTCCATGGAGTTGATCTCCATTGGAATACCTTATAATGATTGTTGACAAGTCTTTGTGACTTTGTACATATTCATTACAGGAGGGTCAGTGCATATAAGTTTAAAATCTAAACAGATTTCGATAAATGATAGGAATTTGAAATTCTCACATTTTTCGATAAGGATTTGGGAGTGTGAAATTAGAATCATTGAAATTATGTTCAATTGGTTTATTTCACAAAGTAAGGATCATAGACAAACATAGAGTGCATACTTGGTGTATGGCAAACCTATTGTTTAAGAAAAACATAGTGTACATGCTTGGAGCATGGGACAACTAGTGTTTTTAATTCAAGTATAAAGTTGATAAAACCGAAACAATGAATAATGAGTAATCAGTATGGTGATAAATAAAAGTGTTTATTTATATTCATAGGGTTTGATACCATATTTGATTCATTTATTCTTGTGTTTCACTTTGCATGTTTTGACTTCCAGAATAACTAAGTCGCTATTCCTGAATGATTAAGTTATTCAAACCATCCACAGTCGGTCATATGTTGGAAGTAGATATGAATCAAGACTGTCATGGGTTGGTTTGTAAAGGTCCAAGTTGGTGGACAAAGTGGTGCTACAACACTCATGAGTGCTCATAAGTTCTGAGTATTGGATTCAACCCGCGCTCATTTGAATCACTTCATGGATTTTATCACGAGTGATCATGAGACGATAATATCTTATATTCTTCAAACCTAGAGATATGAGTTGTTACTATGAGTTGGTTATACATTGATTGCACGAAAACGCATTTGGTAACTCGATGTTATAAAACGTGCCTTTGTGTATGATTCAACAAGTAGTAGAACAAGTCATATGAGTCGAAGTTTATCCATTCCTTTTACCTTCGGGATAAAAGCGATATCTGTGGGCCCCTCGATGATTTAGCGATGACACATGTGAGTGCTTGGCCAAGCCAGGACTGATTTGATTTGTTCAATCAGTCAGTCATCATAAATCGAAAATCGGGAAACAACAAATGGACAGAGAGAATAATTATAATCCATGTCTCAGTCCATATGATATCTAGAATGGATGAATATATGATCCCTTATCTAATGGACAAGTCATTGACAAGGTCAGAGTTCGACAACGGCTTTAAGAGCTACGATTGCCAGTTAGGTTTTGAAGTCATACTCAATAATAGTTTTAGACTTATCCAAGTGGGAGACTGTTGGATTAATGTCTAAGTCCATAACTATATTTGGTATGTACTTGACCCGACCCGACATGGTCCATTTGGGTTGCACTTCACCGGCACAATTTATATGGATAGTCTTTTGAGAATAGTATATTTATGATTTATATTAATATATTATAAGTTCTAATATATTAATATGGCATCATATTATTTAATTAGTATTGATCAAGAATTAATTTAGAATTAATTAAGTGATCAAAAAGAACTAATTAAATATGGACTCTTATATATATGGAATGGGCCAAGTTCATTTAGGTTGGGCTAAGCTTTCATGGATGGTCCATGGAGCTTTTAACCCATGGATCCTATGTAAATGAAAGGTGATGGGTATTAGGGTTTACATGGATGTAACCCTAATCCTCCATAATATATAAAGGGGTCATTGGCTCACAAAATTGGCACAAGTGTGTGAAAATAAGAGTGAGCCGATTTTAGTGTGCATACATATTCTCTCAAGTTCTTCCATGGTGTTTTGGTGATTTGTGATTCCATTTGAGGCTTCCACACTATTGGGGCTAAGCTCTTAAAGCTTGAAGACATCAAGCTACATCAAAAGGTATGTCATCTAACTAGAACTTTGTAGTATAGGTGCTTCATAATATGCTAGTTAGGATGAAACCTTGGAATAGTTAATATTTGCATGTATAATAGAGAAAACATAGATCCAAGGTTTATAGGGTTGCATGTACACCATAGGAGTGTTAGAATGCTCAAAACCCAACACTCGGTGCTTGATAGCAGAACTTTGGGGAAATCAGGTTGGGATTCTAGCCATGAATTAAGTTCAGTGGTGTGTTAGGTCGAGCGCGTGTTCGACCGGTATGGGAAGTGTTGTAAGACTGCGGGGGGTAGCCGTAGCATTCACTAGCGATCAATTGGTATGGGAAGTGTTGTAAGACTGCGGGGGTAGCCGTAGCATTCACTAGCGATCAATTAGTATGGAAGGTGTTTTAAGACTGCGGGGGTAGCCGTAGCATTCACTAGGTTAGCAAATAGTGCTAGAGTGATGTAAGTCTGTGGGTGTAGCCGCAACATTCGCTAGGTTGGTAGATAGTATGAGCGCGTTGCTAGGACGCGGAAGGGACAGTAGTAACCACTAGTTCGGGTGTGGCAGTGAGGATATGGAAATCTACGGATTGGGTTATGGGTTTCCCCAGAGGGATTAGACTTGGTTAAGCCGGTGATAAGACTGTAGGAACGTCACTACAGTTATGAGACCAAGGAAGCAAAGGATTGCTTAAGGTTGCTTGTGATGTAAGTCCACTATTGGTCATGTAGCAATCACTTTTAGCCGTGGATTTGGTAACGACGTGATTTGACGCATGGATCAGATCGGTTGGATCAAGATTTGTTAGAGTCGCAGGGGCATGATAACTAGTGGTAACTAGTTCTAGGGAAGGATTTCGTTCGGAAGGCCCAATGTGACCTAAAAGCCCAATCAATGGACTAATAGGCTAGTATTGGGTTGGAACTCCTAATTAGGGTTTGGAAAACCCTAATTGCATAAAACCCTAATTTTGGGGAAATATCAGGACCCGCACTTGAATTAATTATTAAACTTAAAAAAATTAAATTATTATCATTGGTAAATTAACCTAAGGCAATAATGGACTTAATGGATTAAGTCCTTGATGGGTTAAGTAGGAAAACTTAACCTTAATCGTCATTTCATTTGAAAACCCTAATTTCACTTGGGCCTTGAGTTGGGCCTTCCTAGTGGGCTTTGGTGATTGGACTATTAATGGGCTTTTCAAGAATAAGTAAATGGACTAAATAATTGTATGGGCTTTAGGATAAGGCCCATGTGAGAGTCTTGGGCCCAATTTGGAAAATTGGGCCATAGATGGGCCATAATTGGGCCTTTATGATTATATGATATTGGGCCATGGGAATTGGACTGGAATAATTTGATGGGCCTTCAGGAAAGACCATGTAGAGGTCTGGGCCCAATTTGGAAAATTGGGCCATATGTTGGGCCTTGGCCCATTACTTGACTTTTGGGCTTTTGGAGTGTGAGTTGGACTTTGAGCATGGGACCCAATTATTAATTGGGTATTGTTTGATGTTGACAGTTCGGGAAGCTGTCAACCAGCAGCTGGAGTTTATTCTGCAGGACTTCAGCAGTGACAGGTGAGTTCTCCTCACTATATCGACATGGTCTAAGGCACCAAGGTCGACCCTTTTTGGATTGTTATCCTAATTATAGTATGTTGTTATGATATGTATGATCCGTGCTGATTTGTTGATTGATTATGTGTTATGAGTATGTCAGCATATGTATGTGTATGTTTGGGTTGAGGCGATCATGCTTTATGCTGACTGCCAACATACCCAGGGCGGTCCGGATAGACTGAAGGCCCTGCGAGGCGGTCCAGTCAGACCGAAGGCCTGACGAGCGGTCTGGATAGGCTGTAGGCACTACGAGGCGGTCCAGACGTGCCAAAGGCTCGGAGAGCGGTCTAGATAGGCTGCAGGCCTGCGACGCGGTCCAGTCAGGCTGAAGGCTCATTATGTATACGATTTGATAGGATTGGTGATCTGTTAGTTCTGCATCTTGGTAGATAGGATGACACTATGCTTATTGATCTGTTAGATCTGCATCCTGGTAGTTAGGATGGTGTTATGATTGATAATCTGTTAGATTGGTTTAACTGTTATATGCATGCTAGCGTATGATATTATGTGCACATGTTTGTTTGATTGGGGGTTGGGTTGAGGCGGTCGTGCTTTGTGCTGAAGGCCAACATATCCAGGGCGGTCCGGATAGACTACGTGCCCAGGATGGCATGTCAGTCAGACCGAAGGCCCGACGAGCAGTCCAGATAGGCTGAAGGCCCTGTGAGGCGGTCCAGACGTGTCGAAGGCTCGGAGAGCGGTCCAGACAGACTGAAGGCCTGCGAGGCAGTCCAGTCAGGCTGAAGGCTCATTATGCATGTTGTTATGTGTTTGTATTGATATGATATTGGTTCTGGTTAGTATGGGTTGGTATTTTGGGGGTAACTCACTAAGCTTTCGAGCTTACATTTATCGATTATTGTTTCAGGTATTCAGATGATCGCACGAAGGCGAAGGCGTGATCGTGCACCTCCTTACATTTTCATGATTGATTCTGGGGATACTCTGATGTTTAAATTATTTTGGAAGTAAAATGTAATGACTTAATGGTTTTAAACGTTTTAAAAAGTTTTAAATTGGCTTGAATTTTTGGGGTGCATTCTCTTTCTTTTAGTTCTAGCTTCATTGAAAATTGTAACTCCTGTCAAATCAATAAAAGTCATCGTTTGCCTTTTCATCAAACATCTCTTACATCAAATGCTCCACTTGAACTTATTTTTTCTAATGTCTGGTGCTCACCTGTTAAATCTATTGGTCACTACAAATATTACATAATTTTTGTTGATCCCTTCACTAAGTACATCTGGCTGTATCCAATGAAAAATAAATCAGAATCCCTGAGCATATTCACTAGATTTCAACTTCTAGTTGAATACTTCTTCAATACCAAAATAAAACAGTTGTTCTCTGATAATGGAGGTGAATACCTTAAACTTCAATCTCATCTCTCATCCTCTGGTATATCTCATCTCACCTCACCACCTCACACCCCGGAACATAATGGATATGCTGAACGAAGACACAGACATATAGTAGAAACATGTATTGCCCTACTCTCTCATGCTCACATCCCAGTTTCCTTCTGGCCTTTCACCTTCACCACTGCTGCCTACTTAATAAATCGCCTACCCACCTCCACCTTACACAATCTATCTATTTTTCACTGTTTATTCAACAAATCTCAAAATTACTCCAAACTCAGAAGCTTCGGATGTCTTTGCTATCCGTGGCTAAGACCATATTCCCCAAACAAACTTCACCCTAGATCCACCCCATGTATATTTGTGGGTTATTCTCCCACCCAAAGTGCTTATTACGCCTATGATCCAGCCTCCTCTAAAATATACACCTCACGACATGTGGTGTTTGTTGAAACTAAATTTCCTTTTCCTAAACTTACCCCTCACGCTACAGATCAACCTATCTCCCCACCAGATCTTAATCAATGGCTCCCGCTATCCATTCCAATAATACAATCCCATACCACAACCGAACCAATCTCTTCGACACACAATACACCTCCTCCATCCCCATCTCCTCCTCATTCACCTAATATTTTGAACTCACCACCCATACCCCCATTACCTCACAACGAACATCTACATCAACCTCCCATCATTGAAAACCCCAGAATGCAAACTTGTCTAAACCCCAAGCCAAACCAACGATACTTTAACTCAAACTTCCAACTCTACACAGCAGCTCCTACCCATCCCTCTGAACCTTCTAATATTACCCAAGCTCTCAAAAACTCATCATGGCGCACTGCCATGCAAGATGAGTTCAATGCTTTAGAATGAAACCAGACATGGACACTTGTTCCATCTTCCAGTGCTCATAATTTAGTTGGATGTAAATGGGTTTTCAGAACCAAATACAAGCCTGATGGTTCAATCGATCGCCTAAAAGCCCGACTAGTTGCAAAAGGATTTCATCAACGTCCTGGCATTGATTATCGGGAAACATTTAGTCCAGTCCTTAAACCAGCCACACTCCGTCTTGTGCTCACTCTTGCAGTCTCTAATAATTGGTCCCTCCGCCAATTAGACATAAATAATGCCTTTTTACAAGGACATCTTCATGAAGCAATCTACATGTCTCAACCTCCTGGCTTCACAAATCCTTCCCTTCCCAACCATGTATGCAAACTAAATAAATCCATATATGGTCTACGTCAGGCTTCACGAGCCTGGTATGATGAACTCAAATCTTATCTTCTTACTTTTGGTTTCAAACCAACAATATTTGACTCCTCACTTTTCATCCTTAAAACTTCTACAACATACATTCTAGTTCTTGTATATGTCGATGACATTATTGTCACAGGTCCTTCCCCCACTCATCTCTCCACCTTCATCTCCCATCTAGCTGTTAAATTCTCCCTCAAAGATCTTGGTTCTCTCTCATACTTCTTAGGAGTAGAAGTCCTTCCTCATTCTAAAGGTATTTTCCTTTCTCAGCACAAATATATCCTTGATATACTCACATGGGCCAACATGCGTGAATGTAAACCAATATCAACACCGATAACTACCTCTGAACCCTTAACTCTCACAGGCGGTATCCCTCATCCTACTCCCACTGAATATCGGGCACTAGTAGGTGCCTTACAATATCTATCCTTAACAAGGCCGAACATCGCATTCACAATCAACAAGTTGTCTCAATTCATGCATGCTCCAACATCACTTCACTGGACAGCCCTGAAACGTCTTCTACGGTATCTTCATGGAACATTATATCATGGTCTTCTTTTACAACACAAGTCTCCTCTCACACTTCACGCTTTCATTGATGCGGATTAGGCAGGAGATAAAGACAATTACAGAAGCACCACTGGCTACATTGTTTATCTTGGCTCCAATCCAATTGCCTGGAGCTCCAAACGACAGAGCACACTTGCAAGAAGCTCTACAGAGGCTGAATTTCGAGCTGTTGCTTCCACCACCACTGAAGTTCAATGGCTCACCTCATTACTTAGTGAACTCGGGTTCTCCTCAAGCACACTTCCCACTATCTATTGCGATAACTTGAGTGCCACATCCTATTCTGCCAATCCAGTTTTTCACTCTCGCATGAAACACCTTGCCTTAGATTTCCATTTTGTGAGAGAAAAAGTACAACAAGGAACTTTGCGAGTACAACACATTGCAAGAGATGATCAATTAGCTGATGCCTTAACCAAACCACTATATCGACCACGTTTTCATCACCTGGTTTCCAAGATTGGCCTCATCTCCAGATCGTCCATCTTGCGGGGGCATATTAAGATATAACCTGATCAGATTCATTCTTATCTCTACCCATTCTATTCACGTGTATTTTACTTAGTCAATATTGTTTTAGTCTTCCGTATTTATCTCCTAGTATAGCTTTACATTCAATTATATATACTCCTGTATACATGTTATGTAAATCAACAATAAAATCAATACAGATAACCTTCCCAAATCTATTTCACTATTCATACACATAGTATAGTTCATGAAATGGAAGATACAAAGGATGATGATAGTCATTATAATGTTTTTGAGATAGATTCTTAACAAGAGCTTAATATTTTATGATGATTTTAAAGATGATCTAGAGGATGAAAACTTTATAGTGTCTGCGATTAAAAACTCCAAACATCAAGATGATATCATAATGAAAAATGCATTACTAACCTCCATTGTATGATAAAATATTCAATTTATATATATATATATATATATATATATATATATATATATATATATATATATATATATATATATATGCAAAGGTTCATGTGAGACAAAGAAAATTTGTGAGACAATGGGACAAGATCTGAATGGTTCATCTAGCTAGATTTAAGGTTGAGATTGAATGAAATTAAATGAAGATGATAGCGGTGGCTTATTTGTAAATACATGAAAGTTTGGGATTAATAAAGGACTTAGGGGGACAATATCGTAACTTTGCTTTTTAATTAATCTGAAATCTCGATTCATACGTTTTCTTCATCCTTTGCACGCAGAAAACCATATCCCCTGATGAACACTAAGAACCCTTATTCTTCATTGTCTGCCATCTCGATTAACGAGTCGATTTTAAATCGCGATCATGTTTTTCTTTCAACCTAATGATTCCTCTCGTTATTTTTTCAACTTTGGGATTCATTTGATTCTGATTGAAAAAATCGAGTTCAGATCTTGATTGAAAAACCCTAAAAATCCTATTACTCAATGTCATTATGATTTTCGTCCTTGTGATTTCGATTATGATTTTAAATTGTATATATATTTTGTCTCTAAATCTATCATTCTTGAATCAAGTTATCGATTTCTACCATTCTCAAATCACAAAAATAAAAAATGTATCGAGCTCTGTTTCATCTCTCAATGATGTATAAATTGGATTCAAATTTTAGTTTTCATGCAAAAGGTAAATACTCATTTATCATAAACATGGAACTAACTATTTAATTTGTTTTGCCATCCTTCTTATTTAACTTTTATGATCAATGCTCTTGAATCATTCTAGATTTTAATTCTAATTATTTTATGATTATGATTTGTATTCTGGTTATGGATAATAAATGTTGAGGTTGATCGGTTATTATTTTGGTTATGATTATGATTAGTATACAAGTTATGCTTATGATTAATATTCTAGTTACAGGTGGTAGATGTTGAGATTGATTGGTTTATATTTTATTCAGGTGAATAAACAATGGTATAATTTCACCTCTATGATTATCATTATAGTAACAGGTTGCATGATTTCAATTTAATTTTGAGGTATTTTTTTCTATTTTTCTATTCATCTTTCTATAAGATCGAGTTTGGCATAATTGGATTTGGGGGCATGTTCTGGATCATGTAGATTCTAAATCATTCTATATCATAGGCTTTGATAAGTTGTTATTCTATTTGTTCTAATTTATGAAGTATTTTTTTTTTTCTGGAATTGCTTACTGTAGCATTGAACTTGTTTATTGCATCAAGGGTTAGTGGAATATTGACGTGGGTAGATAATGTTTTCTGCATAATAAAAAGCTTGTAAAATCATGTTACATGTATACTGCAAACTTTTGTACCCATGTCATAAATAATCTCAAGATAAAAATAACTGAAGAATCAAAGTAATGTAGAAAGGTTTATAAGGAGACTCATATTAAAATGATGAGGGAAATGATAAATGCAAGAAACACATTTGAAGGGCGTGGATAGAATTCCTAAAAGATTTTGAAGTCTTTTATTATGAATGTCATTGGACGTATTTTTAGAATGACGAGGGAAAGGATAATTCATGTTTAATTTGATCACATTTTTCATCTATACCTTTACTTATTCTTACAATTTTACAAACTTTTGATGTTTATTATTAATTATCCGTAGTTTGTATAATCATGGTACTTTGTTTTGATGAATATGTAACACTCGGATTCAGGTATGAGTTTTATGTTTTAATCATGAAAAAATTTCGTGGCCACGACTGTTGAAAAGGAACACAAAAAAGGAAAACATTTTCTAGTGATCAATCAAATCAGCATATCCCTTCTTCCCAAAATTAAGGCTTAATCACAGCCCGTTTCCAGCTCATTCACATTTACTAATTGGTGTACCCCTTCCATGTACGGGTCTTGTATTTACTATAAATTGTAGCTTCCAGTTCATTGTAAATATAAGAAAAAAGTAATCAATACAATTAAAAGTATTCAAGCTTTCTGTTTTTTATCATGGTATCAGAGCAGTGAGACGATCCATGAACCAAGCCCTCCTTTGAAGTTCATCATATACCCCAATCCTAGAGTTGCCATGACTGAAGACAGTATCTCAAACCAAAGCAATACTAATGAATCTATTACAACCCAACTCGCAAACTTATTCAAAAACAGCCTCAATAGCCAAAATCCAAACCCCAAACTTTCTGATAGCTTGAATATTAGTCTCAAGATAAACAACCATAATTATGCCCTTTGGGCTCGGATGATCTGAGTTGCTATAGGAGGTAAATCCAAAAGACTGTTAAGCCATCTTTCAGGAAATCCATTAAATCCTTTGGATGAAGGGTACGACCAATGGGAACAAGACGACTTAGTTGTATTCTCGTGGCTCATACAAAACATAGAACCCGCCCTTGCCAGCAATCTTACTGAGTTTCCCACTACAAAAACATTATGGGATGCCATGGTCGTTACTTATAGCAGTGGGAAAGACAAACTTCAAACCTCTGATTTACACGTCAAAGCAAATGAGTTTAAGCAGAATGGTTCGCCCCTTGAAGACTTTTGGATTACTTTGCAAGGTATATGGGGCGAGATTGAACGGATGGATCCAAATCCAATGACTTGTGCAATCGACATAGCAACGTATAACAAACTCAGGTCAGAACAAAAACTCTTCCAATTTCTAAATGCCCTTGATCGACAATTTGATCCTATAAAAAGAGAAATACTTCGATGAGATCCTTTACCCTCGCCAGAGGGAGCCTACGCGGCTGTTAGGAAGGAGATGGCGCACCAAGGAATTCTTGGAACGACCTATCGAACCTCATCATCACAGTCCGGCGTGGCGGCGGGACTTGTTGTCGGCGGATTAATTGAAAACAATGGGCTAGGGCTAGTTACAAGTGGGTAACAACGCCGATCAGGCTCCATAGGAAAGTCATCATCTCGGGTTGATAAGTCAAAACTAAAGTGTGATCATTATGGTATGCTCAAACACACTACAAACCAGTGCTTCAAATTGGTTGGTTACTTGGTTATCCTGAGTGGTGGAATGACGGACACAAGAAGGCAAATAAAACAACTGGAACATATGGGGGGAAGGTGGACGTCGCCGTCGAAAATAAGAACACCACCAGCAACGACGTCGACCAACCAAGAAATTATGAAGAAAGAGGGTTTGGTGGTATTGCTTCCAGTGCACGAGATGAAGGAGTAGCCACAGGTAGAGTGTAACGCCCCAATTCTCAGGTATTGATTTTGTTTATATAAGATTTTTTCTTGATTTCAAGGCCTACTCGAGGAGTTGGGTGCCCGAATCGTCGAGTAGCAGCGGGTTGGTCTGCGTGTTTAAGTGACCTACTCGTCGAGTCCAAGTAGGGACTCGACGAGTAGGAGCTGGAGGATGAAACCCTAATTTTCGGGGTTTGGCACCCTATTTAAAGGATCATTGGCCTCCCCAGCCTCCCCTTCACATCCCCTTGACATTTCAAAACCCTAATTCGTGTGTGTATGCTTCTTTGGTGTATTTAAGCTTTGAGGAAGGATTTTTGGAGAGAAAAGCTTGGGGAAAACAAGTGATTAGAAGCAAGGAACTCGTGGGAATCAGAGATCTACTTCAGTTGGCACCCTTTTGAAGGTATTAAGCTGTTATCTTGGCTCATTTCTTCCTAGATCTCTTTTGGGTGTTTTTCTTTGGAATCCTTTCTTGTGTTTGACCTAAGATCTGAAGTTGCAACTTCAGATCTGAGCTCTTCTTGGTCTCTAGGTCCATAAAGTTACCAGCTTTGACAAGTATGAGCTTTCCCTCAAGTGTGAGACTTCTTTATAAGCTTGGTTTTGTCATTTTAAGACTCTAGAGCTTTGCATGCACGTAAAGTTTGCAACTTTACGTGATAAACATGCCTTGGAAAGCTGGATCTGCATTATGGAACCTTAACATGGCTTAAAAAGCATCTGTATGGATGAAGGACTAAAGGGACTCGGCGAGTTGGATGGTCAACTCGGCAAGTCCGATGAAGATTGTCGTAGACTCGGCGAGTCAGCTAGGGTTTTCCCAACCTTTGGACACACGTGAACTTTGCGAGTTGCAAGGGTAACACGACGAGTTGGCCAAGGAGTTCACGACCACCAACATTAGGAACTCGACAAGTCACTCAAGTGACTCGGCGAGTCGGCGAGTTATGCAAGGAACTCGGCGAGTGGCTGGTTGTACTCGACGAGTTCAGGTCAACATGGACTGTTGACTTTGATTTTGACCAAGGGTTGACTATTGGACTTCTGGGGCATTTTGGGAATTTATGAACATGGTTTGATGGTAACTATAGGTGGTGGAGTTCGTGTCGGTGATCCGAGAGGTTGAGCTTATCTTTCGAGTCGACAGTTGCGAGGTGAGTTATCCTCACTATATCAACAGGGTCTAAGGCACCAAGGCCGACCCTTTATGAATTGTATCCGGATTATGGCATGATATGTTATTGATTACATCCTGGCAGTTAGGATGGTGATATGCTTATGCTTAGTGACATGGTTAGGTCAGTGTCCTGGTTATAGGATGATGTTATGTTAGTGACCGGTTAGGTCTATATCTCGGTTATTGGGATGTTGCTATGATTAGTGATCTGGTAGATTGGTTTAACTGTTATATGATATGAGCTAGCGTATGATATTTATGTGCACATGTTTTTTTGGTTGGGGGTTGGGTTGAGGCGGTTCTGCTTTATGTTGTAGGCCAACATACCCGGCGGGCGGTCCGGATAGGCTGTAGGCCCTGCGAGGCGGTCCAGTCATGCCGAAGGCTCGGGAGCGGTCCAGATAGGCTGTAGGCCCTGTGAGGCGGTCCAGTCAGGCTGAAGGGTCATTATGCATGCTGTTTTGTCTTAGTTGATACGATATGATTATGGTTATATGAGGTTGGTATTTTGAGGAAACTCACTAAGCTATCGGACTTACAATTTTAGTTTATTGTTTCAGGTACATCGGGGGATCGCGGCAAGGCGAAGGCATGATCGTACACCCTGCATCCTCCTTTACTTATTTTGAAAACCTTTTTAAAATCATTTTAAAAATCCTTTCCTTGATTTGAGACTGGAGTCACACGAGTGTTCCTCCAATTCACTCAAACCAAGACTCTGATACCAACTTGTAACACCCAAAAATTTAAGCCAATTTAAAACTTTCCAAAACATTAAAAACCAATAGTTATTACAGATTTGTTTTCAAAATAGTCTATATTAGCATGGGTAAAATGGCCATTTTATCATTAGAAGGATTCTCAGTTTTCTGACTAAGTATTATTGTATAGAATTAGCCGGGGAGTCGTGGGAGCAGCCAGCAGAGATTCCTCACGTACGAGTTCAACATCCAGTTTGAGAGGTGAGTTTCCTTCAGTAGGAACGGGTCTACGACACCAAGGCCGACCCGTAGTATGATTATGTTAGTAGCTGAGTGTGGGCGAGGCCCGTATCTCCCAGTTAGCCGAATGTGGGCGGGGCCCGTATCTCACAACTTAGTTTGATTATGGATATATGCCTGATTGATAGAATTAGTTCTACTTGATGTCTGTGTGATACTTGCATATATGTGTAGTAGCTGAGTGTGGGCGGGGCCCGTATCTCCATGAGTGTGGGCGGGGCCCGTATCTCTTAGTAGCATGTTATATGTGTATGCTATGTGATAGTTTGGGGAGACTCACTAAGCTTCATGCTTATAATTTCAGTTTTGGTTTCAGGTACTTCCGGTAGCAAGGGGAAGGGCTCGGGATGATTGCAGCGCACACACCATATGTTTCAGCCTGGGATGTTTATACTCTGATATTTTGATATACATTGATATGATGTTTGAGATATTATGACATGTGTTTAGATAATTATGATTTATTTAATATTTTAAAACGAAAATTTTGGTCTGTATACTTGGGATGTTTCAATAACACCATATAATGGCATATAAGTGATGGTATCAAATTATTCCAATCACAATAATATGCATGTATAGATAACATCACCTATGATTTTTGAATGTTTTTATTTGTTGTGTTGAATCCTTGAATCATACATACATACTATCATAACTGATGTTAATGTATGTATGCCGAATATTTTATAAGACAAATACATAATTTTTAATGTCCATGTTGAACTAATGATTTCCTTCGTTGTGATGAATATCTGATAGATAACAACACCATGTATGACATATGAGTAATGGTATGCGATTAATATAATCACACCATGTGATGACAAATTATTCTACATAAGTAATGGAATATGAGTAATGTTTTTCAATTATTCTAATCAGAACGATATACTATGTAATGTGTAATGTAACAACAATATAATAAAACATGACCAAATGCCTCTTTTACTTCATGCAAAACTAGCCCAAATGCATCTTTTACTTAACATGCTATTGAAAAGGAGGTTGTAACTAACATTAACCTTTCACTAAGATAATCAAAATAAAAACCCAACGATAAAACATGTTGCAAGCTCCAAACATCAACATGGTCACACATTTCCCTACGATGCCAACACAAATCTTACAAACAAGCATAAAACATACAACATTATACTTAACAATAAACATACTATTGGTCTAACCATAATAATATACAATGCTATCCAAATTTAAACAAAATCATGCTAAAAAGCCATCTCCATCCATTTGTGTTTGAAAAAAAAAATTCAAATTTAAAGAAAACTATGATGAAGCTAATAAGAGCAGTAAACAATGCATCAATTTACACTAATTGTGACTTATATTTTGAAAGTATGCACCTATTCTTAAACATGACTTAAGTCGTGAGAAAGAGGAAGTGATACATTAGACTCGTTATTCATTTGAGATTTTTATTAAACAAGTAGAATGAATAGATAGTTTAAAAGAATCTACTCAATAACAATAATTGTTTTGTACATACCTCGGAATAACAATGATTGTTTTGTACATACCTCTGATTAGCAGAAGGTTGCTAAGTTCCACACCGTCTAGCTTTTTTTTTTCCTCTGGGCTAGAAGCCCTTTGGTCACTCCGTCTAGCTAATGGTAGTTTTTGTGTTTATCCCAAAACAAAATTAGTTGAGGGCTACTCACTTAGCAAACATTAATGACATTTGGTTGCCGGTAGCGGTGACATACCTATAAAATATTATATATTTCTGCGTAGTCTGTACCGAGCCACATCACTGCTCTCACCTAAACCTGCCCTTTCCTACTTCCTTCCGCGTCGCAACTCTCAACCCCAACTCCGTTTCATTATAAACACTCACAAACCCTTAAACAAATCATTTTCCCGTTTCAATCATTACATCTCCTTGCAGGGTAATATATTTCATCAATTCTTTGTAATCATCTGCAAAACCAACTCTGAAACGAGGGAGGAATCTAAACATGGTAGAAACAAGGCGCACCTCATCTTCTTCGAAACGCACACTCTCATCACCATGTTCTTCTCCGCGCTCTACAGGCAAAAGATCTAAGGTATTGTTAATGGCCATTATAATCCAAATTGTGAAGACCTAGGGTTAACAAAACCCTTGTTATTGTCGAATTGTGTTTGGAATTGGTTCAATTTTCTTACGGTTGGTGGTGGCAGGCTGCGGAAGGGGCATCGTCGTCTACTACAAGCTTACTTGAAGAGCCAATTGATGCAGTGGCGAAGGAATCAGGCGTGTGTGAGTCTCAAGAACAGGAGGTCCGGTCGGCTGATCCGACTAAGAAAGAGATCGATGCATGTGGTGACGTTGTGCTTACTAATATTCTAGATGAAAAGTCTCCAGTTATGCAAGTGGATGGCGAACCGTTGGTGTCACCTATGTCTTTAGGTGCTTTGAAGTTTTCATCTTTCATTTTCTCATTGCATGTCTTATAAAATCTTTGTTACTGTTCCTACCTTTTATTCTATATGGTTTTTAGGGGATTCTGTGATCGACTCAGAGATGACTGAGACCAATGGTGGTTCAACGGTGTTAAATCGCTCCAAGAAAAGACAGTCAAAACCTAATGTTGGGGTTGCATGGGGGAAGCTTCTTTCCCAATCCTCTAAGGTTATATTTCTAAAGTTATCTTGCAATTCTAAGTTTCTAACTCCACTCTTAGTATTTATCAAGACATGAGCAAACGATTAGACATATTAGGGGTTATATAGAGCAAATTGGTACATATGTAAAATCATTAGTTAAAGTAGTAATACCAACTTGTAACATCAATAAAGATAACGTGGGACATTGTCTTATTAGAAGTCTCAATCATTCTTGATCTTCTATAACTTTAGAAAACCCATACCCTTACCATCACACCATAAAATGATTTATCAAGTTCTAGTTTCTACTGCGTTTAGATTTTTCCTTGAACTTGTGAAATAAGATTTTCACCATTATGTCTTTGTGCTAGTATTATGATTTTTGATTTTTTTTTCCATGGTACATATCACAATGTTTAGGTCTCTACTTCTTCACTTTGTGAAGAAACATGCAAGGATCGCTTCTTGTCCAAAAGTCGACTTCTTTCATGTCACATGACAATGAAGAGAGTTTAAGATTTTGCTTGGTAGATTCACGAGACATTAGGATTTCATTAGATGTTGCATCTTCTGTTAAAAGAGCCACATTGAAATATTCACATAGCTTGTAATTTTGGGTCATGGTACTCTTTTGCTCTTTTCAAGCGAAGTTCATTTTTAATACCATATAATTTGCCCATCTATGACCTTTTGTAACATCCTAATTTACAAAGTACACCCAATTTTTTCTTTCTAAAATAAAATTAACTGAATCTTATAGGCAATTCACTAAAGATGTACTTAGGTACCCAAGGTGACATACAAATTGTATCAAACATGCTCAACCATACATACAAAATAAATAACAAAGCGCATAAGGCGGGTATAACTAACAAAAGATCATAAGACAAAAAGGTATCCTTTTGATAAGACCTGTTATTCGAGACACAGGGATTCTCCTAAAACAGAGTAAAACTCTATAATTCTTATTCCATAATAATCCAAAAAAGTCATATCAAAACCCTATATATAAGTGTGAATAGATAATCCTACCCTAAATTAAAAGATACTAACAGATATCCTAATTTTAAATAAAGATAACTACTAATTTGAAATAATAATAAAGGGATAATTATCGGAGACATATCACCTTTCTACCCCAAGAACCACAATTTATAAAGCCTAATTGTGATTCAATCTTCAAGAAGATAGTAAGAGCTCGTTCCTTGATTTTGTGATGTTAATCTAACAAAAAAGTGTTACATTCATTAAGACCTCATTACCTCAATCCCAAAGCTCCAAAATACCAACTCATCCAACAATACATGGCCCATTTCAAGCTATATATATATATATATATATATATATATATATATATATATATATATATATCAAGCATTGTTGCATTGGCATGTTAAATGAACTAATATGCATTCATTGCATGACTAGCATCATATTTACTTTTAATTTCTCATATAGGTAATGTACTTTCAATATTAGCACAAAACACCCCATATGTATTTATATGTGCTTAATACTAGATTCCAACACATTTTTTCCCTTGTCATATGTCATATCTTTTGGGTTCAAATGTCCATCACATAAAAGAAATCTATCAAAATCTCCTTGCCCCCCTTGTTTTCTTCATCCACAAAGCCAATGTGCCTTTTAAGCATATAACTTTCAAGACTTCAGTTTTCAACTGCAGCACAAGTTAATAAATAGTGGAAACTCGACACATGAATATGTTCCTGATCTTTCCCTTCCTGTTTATGATTATTCTCTAGTCATGATATTTGAATTGAAGTTTTTATGGTATTGCATGAGATGGATTTTCTTTTTGGGCTTCTATATTTTTCTCATTGTCATGCAAAGTCCTACTTACTAATATTTTCTATGACAAACTATTGTTGGAATGTTTGTGATCTTATAACAAATGCTTTTATGATGTCCAGATTCCTCATATTGTTATGGATCGTTCTCTATTCACTGTTGGTCAAGGCCGCCAATGTGACTTATGCATTGGTGATCAATCCATCAGTAAATCATTGTGTAGCCTTCGACACATAGAGTCAGAGGTAATCTTAATTTTCTTTCTCGTTTTTGCAATTAGCTTATGTAACATTATTATTCTGTTTATTCTACACAGCGAGGAGGTTCGTCCATTACTTTACTTGAAATCACGGGTGACAAAGGCGCTGTCAAAGTCAATGGCAAAATTTATCCTAAAAAGTCAACTGTTCCACTTAAAGCAGGAGATGAGGTGATCTTCAGTTCATCAGGAAGGCATGCTTATGTATCCTAAACACCATCTTCATACTTCATGGTTTCTTATGTTCCTTTTTTTTTTCAATTATGTTCTCACCGTGCATCATTAAATGGAAGGAAACAACTTCCTTAACATAGTATCAGATATTTCAGAAGCAATTGAATGATGCTATGCCTGCAAGTGTGACACCTTCACTGAGTATTCTAGAAGCACATAACAGTTCACTTAAGGGACTGCAGCTTGAGGAAAGATCTAGAGACCCATCTGATGTTGCAGGAGCATCAGTATTAGCATCTTTGTCAAGCATCCAGAAAGAGTTATCACTTCTCCCGCCACTTGGCAAGGGTTTGCAATCTGGAATGCCACCTGTACCATCTCCAGATGGGAGAGGTAGTGAATTTAGTGAGAAAGCTGTTGTACATGATCCGGTTGATGCAGAAGTGGGAAAGGTCCCTGAGGCAGGTCATGAATTAAGGCCATTACTGAGGATGCTTGCAGGATCATCGGCTCGTGAGATTGAAATTTCAAAATTTGTTGATGCGCAAAGGGAAATCAGACAACTTTTTAAGGATATTGATATTCCAATCTCGTTATCAGCACGTCGTCGAGCCTATAAGGACAGATTAAAAAAACATATTCTTGATCCTAATACGATTGAGGTTTCGTTTGACAATTTTCCGTATTACTTAAGGTGCAAACACTAAATCAGTTTTGGATATATAATAGGTTAATTGTGTCAATTCACCTAATAGCAACAAACTTTGCATTTTTTTTTACCAAAATAGGCAATGTACTTTATTTTTTAATCATAATATCAACCAATTTGCAATTTTTTTAACGATTTTAATCATAATATCTCTGGCCACTACCTCTATTTTTTCGGCTAACAATTAAAACAAAACCAAATGTGAATCTTATTAGGTTTCTAAGTTATATATTGTCAAAATGGGTAGAAAAATAAAAGTTGGTTGCTATTGTGGGTACAAAATAAAGCATGTTGCCTATTTTGATAAAAAGTGTAAAGTTTTGTTGCTATTTGTCTTATTTTGTGCTGTGCGTTCAACAATTTTTTTTTTTTTTTTAATCTTGCTTGATCTTTCTTTAGAGCTAGATTTTTTGGTTATAATTTTATTATACACAAATAAATTAGATATTAGAAGACATTCACTTCTTTATTTTATTTTTCATTTTCAACTTTGGTGGGCATTTTTGTAACATAGTGTCTTCCTTCAATGTTTTAGTTTGCATACCTTTCATTCATCCTTTGTTCAATCTGATCATATTAATCTTTATGTCTAAACTCTCTTACTGACAAACTGGAAGTTTCATACTTGATGGTAGTTTTTTATGTAAAAATGAAAAGTTTCTTTGTTTTATGTGCATGGTGTCCTGATTATTATGTATAGACATTGTTAGTAATGTTGCTATTTGATTAAAATTCTACAGTGAAACCACAAAAAGTGTGTTGATTGCTTCAACATATATACATTTGAAGTGTAATCAGTTTGTGAAGTACACCTCAAATTTACCTACCGTATGCCCCAGAATACTATTATCTGGCCCAACTGGTACTCCTTCAACCGTTTGGGCAAAAAAAAAAATATTTCTTGTTTTTTTTTTTACATGAAATTATAATTTGTATGGCTTTACACAGGTTCAGAAATATACCAAGAAACATTAACAAAGGCTCTTGCCAAACATTTTGGTGCCCGATTGCTCGTAGTTGAATCTCTTTCATTACCTGGTGTAAGCTCTTCATAAAATTTGCAGTTTACTCTTTGATATTATTTAACCATCCTTAATGGACTTGTATTGTTTTATTATATCAGGGATTATCAGCAGCTAAGGAAACTGACACGCCGCTGAAAGAGAGCACAAGGGCAGAAAGGGCAAGTTTTTTCACAAAAAGAGTTTCACGTGCAGGTGTTATACATTCTAAAAAACCAACATCAAGTGTTGAAGGTGATATAGTAGGTGGATCCTTTACAGGTTCTCTTGCTCTGCCAAAGCAAGAGGCATCCACCGCAACATCAAAAAATTACACTTTTAAAGAAGGTATATATATATAATCCTTGCATTCTAAATGGTCTATGTTGCTGATGTCACTATATAATTGTATCTTATCTTGTTGTTTTTTGACTTAATTGGGTTAAGCAATTGATCTGGACAACTATACATGGTTGTTCTTTTTTGACTTAATCTGGAGAGAATGACTTAATGACATAAGCTAAAAAGCATGACTTAATGTATTCAGACACTAACCCTTTACTTATTTGCCTTCTTTTTTCTTCCTAACTCGTCTCACAATTGATAAAATTGATGATTATTCTGAATTTTTTTTTTGGAATGTAAGGGTAGAGTTATCGTTTAGTCTCATTTAGACGGTTTATTCAGTCTAGAAAAGAAACAAACTTTATTTATGCAACACTTTATTCAAACAAACATCATTACTCATTCAACCACTTTACCTATACAGAACTTGGGGGTGTTTGGGATTGCTTATTTAAGGTGCTAATAAGCACCTTCGAGTGTTTAGATAGAATAAAATGAAAAGTGCTTATTGACTTAAATAAACAGTTTTTGGTAAGTTATTTTCCTTCTAACTTATTTGAAAGTGTTTATTATATGTGAAGCCAGTTAACCCCTTCAGGCTTTCACCACCGTTTTAACCCTAAAAGCCATATGTATTGTACCCTTGTTTTTTTTTCATGATGGGTGATAGATACCAATTTTACCCTTTTACCCCTAATCCCTTTTGGTCATTTTACATGTATAAGCAGAACTTGCCAACCACTAAAAACCAACTTATCTGTTTTGTTGCATTTTGGTACCCCATAAGCTAATCTGAACACTTTTCCCTACACTCTGTTTTGGTACTGCATAAGCTAGTAAGCACTTCAAAAACATAAACTTTTTAAAATAAGCAATCCTAAACAACCCCTTAATAGGAGAAAAAAGAAACAACTCGTAACTTCATCTATGTAATGGAAAATTTCAATTTACATTTGGCAGGTGATAGAGTTAAATATGTGGGTCCCTTGTCATCTGGATTTTCTCCTCTACAAGCTCCCGTGAGGTATCTTCACTTCTACATCCATTGAGTTCTTTGTTTTTGTTTAAACTCAAGAAGAAATGCATTGGATTCTTAAAAAGTATTGCTTGTTAAATGTGTGTATATATATATTTACTTATTTATTTATTTCATAGGGGTCCTGCATATGGTTATAAGGGAAAAGTGCTTCTTGCATTTGTTGAAAATGGGCATTCCAAGATTGGTGTTAGATTTGATAAAAAAATTCCAGAAGGCAATGATCTTGGAGGCATTTGTGAAGAAGATCATGGTTTTTTCTGTGCTGGTAATAATCCAAACATTTAAGTAATCCGTACTTTTTCATACCTTTCATTGTTAGTTACAGTTTGAATTAATAAATAAAAAAAACTTCTTTTTTGGTATCATATGCAGCTGAATTTCTTCGCCTTGATTCTTCGAGCTCAGATGACATTGAGAAGCTTGCAATTAGTGAACTTATTGAGGTAGTTTTGAACCTGCTTTTCTTTAAAAAAAAATTTATACTGTATTCATTGAAACAATTACAGAAAATGTTGTATTTACTATTTATCCATGCAGGTTGCTATAAAAGAAAGTAGAATCAATCCATTGGTAATATTTGTAAAAGATATAGAAAAGTCAATGCTTGGAAACCCTGATGCCTATGCTTCTTTTAAAAGTAAGCTTGAGAAATTGCCTGGGAATGTGGTTGTCATTGCTTCACATGCTCAAATGGACAACCTGAAAGAGAAAGTAAGAATTTAAATTATAACATCAAATTTTATATGCCAATCATTTACACTTTTATTTAACTAATTTAATTGTTTTGCAGACTCATTCTGGTGGATTAGTGTTTACAAAATTTGGGAACAATCAGACTACATTACTTGACCTGGCTTTCCCGGTAAGTTCTGCTAATTTTATTTTTTGAAACAAAGGTACTTCAAATAAACATCAATTAAAGATGTGATGTGATTAATTTCAGGATAGTTTTGGTAGACTAAATGATAAAAGCAAAGAAAGCCCAAAAGCCTTGAAGCAAGTCACTCGTCTTTTTCCGAACAAAGTCACCATACAGACGCCTCAGGTAACTAAATCCCATTTTAGGATTTTGTATGTGTTTGAGGATATTAATTAATGTTTTTAATTTTATAACCATGTCCATGGCAGGATGAAACATTACTTTCAGACTGGAAGCAACAGTTAGACCGAGATACAGAGACCTTGAAATCACAGTCAAACATTATCAGCATTCAAACAGTGAGTATACTATTATGATTTTTTTAATCACTATTTAAAATTTGTAGCGTTATTTTCACTCAATGTCATGATTTCAGGTTTTGAATCGAGTAGGTCTTGGTTGCTCAGATCTTGAAGCAACCTGCATAAAAGATCAAGCCTTGACAAATGAAAGTTAGTTCCATTTTTTCTTCAATTATTTTCATTTTGTTTTATTTTTTTAGTTTCTAAGTAATTGCTCTTTTTGTTATAATAGATGCTGAAAAGGTTGTTGGATGGGCGCTTAGTCATCACTTTATGACAAGTTCTAAATCTTTTGCTAAAGACACCAAAGTCGTGATTTCTAGTGAAAGGTATCCTTAAAAAGGAACAAACAAAACAAGAGCAATCCATTATTGTTCTTTCATTATTTTATTGTATATTCATGCTTACTTTGTGTTTTATGCTATGTATTGTAGCATCAAGTATGGGCTCGACATATTGCAAGGTACTCTTAATGAGAGTAAAAGTTCAAAGAAGACACTAAAGGTAAAAAAAAAAAAAGTAAAGGCTGCTTCTTTCCATTATGCAACCAAGTAAATGAGACACATGTTCATATACAAGTAGAAGAATTAAATTATAAAATAATGAGATGAGATGAGATTGATTGCAGGATGTGGCTACTGAAAATGAATTTGAGAAGAGACTCCTATCTGAAGTTATTCCTCCAAATGATATTGGTGTTAGTTTTGATGATATTGGAGCTTTAGAAACAGTGAAGGATACTTTAAAAGAATTGGTGATGCTACCTCTCCAAAGGCCTGAATTATTTTGTAAAGGACAATTAACAAAGGTAAAATTATATATTTTTTTTCTTTGTTGTAACGGAGGTAAGTAAAGTTTTTGTTGTATTCCAGCCTTGCAAAGGAATTTTGCTTTTTGGGCCACCTGGCACTGGTAAAACAATGCTAGCAAAAGCTATTGCAACTGAGGCAGGTGCAAATTTTATCAACATATCAATGTCAAGCATTTCTTCAAAGGTATTCTCACTGAAAATAAAAAATCTCATTTTTGATAATTTTTAGGTTGGTAGAAATGAATATAATTAGCATGTTGATGTTGATGGTTGTTTGTTTGTAGTGGTTTGGTGAAGGGGAGAAGTATGTGAAAGCGGTTTTCAGTCTTGCGAGTAAAATAGCTCCCAGTATTGTGTTTGTGGATGAGGTTGGTACTGGTACAATTACAAAGCTTGTATCAATTAGTTATTTATCAAATTTTCTTAATAGATTTTTTGTGATTTAAAAAAAAAAATGTAATAGGTGGACAGCATGTTGGGTAGAAGGGAAAATCCAGGTGAACATGAAGCAATGCGGAAAATGAAAAATGAGTTTATGGTGAATTGGGATGGATTGCGCACAAAGGACAGAGAGCGTGTACTTGTACTTGGTGCCACCAACAGGCCTTTTGATCTTGATGAGGCTGTAATTAGGAGACTACCTAGGAGGTTGCTAAATCTTTTTCTTTTTCCTTTTTCCTTTTTTTCGGTAATAATATGATATATATTATAATATAATATAATATTTGCAGGTTGATGGTGAATTTACCGGATGCCGCAAACAGAGAGAAGATTCTAAGAGTGATTTTGGCAAAAGAGGAATTGGGACCAGATATTGATCTTCAAGCCGTGGCAAATATGACAGATGGCTACTCGGGGAGTGATTTGAAGGTTATTATCGTCTTTTTCTCTCTCTCTCTCCCTCTCTCTCTCTCTGTCTCTGTGTGTGGATTTGGGGTATTTTTTTACTTTGTGTGTAGTGTTTGGTTACTGATAGAGTTGTGTTGGAATTTCAGAATCTTTGTGTGGCAGCTGCACATTATCCAATAAGAGAAATTTTGGAAAAGGAAAAGAAGGTTTGTCTCACTTTTTAGTTTTTAAAAAGATGTTAGCATCCAATTAATATATATGCACAGCTTGACATACTATTATTATTAAATCTTTATGTTGATTTATGAGATTGTTTGTATGCACAGGAGAAGGCTGCGGCATTGGCAGAAAACAGAGTGTTACCTCCTTTGCATAGCAGTGCAGATGTTCGGCCTATAAATTTGGATGATTTTAAAAGTGCCCATCAACAGGTACGTAACAAAAAATATATGTGCATCATTTTTTGACTTGGTTGTAGCACATCCACAGCCACAGATGATTAAAATTTGAGTTGCTCTTTCATTTATAATGAGAAAAAACATGTCATAAATAGAATGTTATTATGTGCAGGTATGTGCAAGTGTATCCTCGGAGTCGGCAAATATGAATGAGCTGCTACAATGGAACGAACTGTATGGAGAAGGTGGATCCAGGAAGAAGAAACTCCTCAGCTATTTCATGTGAAGTCAACCAAACCGAGTGTATAGCAACAGAATCGTCTTTACTTTGTTTGACCAAGAGTTTTTTTTTTTTTTTTTTTTTTTTTTTTTTTTTTTTTTAAATAACCATTATTAGGCAGCCAACTGTATAGAGTAAGACTCGTTAATGCAACTCATCCCATCTCATCATGTTTTCAGATTATCAAACACCATTAACTTTAACTTGGTAGGTCAATGTCAATTTGTGTTGTGTTTCGGGAGTATGTACATTAATACTTGTTAAGTTAAGTTATGTGTGGACTGAAAGCTGAAAAATGTCAGTAAGGCTTTAGAGATTCTACCAAATCAAAACTCAACAAACGTCATTATTTTTATTAAAAATTATTCTGCGAGTTGAAAGGCCTCATACTGGTGTAGTTGAATGCATCTTTTTGTACCTCTATTTCACAGTTTGAATGATGGGTTAAATCATTAATATACCATATATGATTAGATAAGCTAAATTAACAAAAGTAATTAATTTTCTAAAATTAAATGATTTCGAAGGTTGCATAAAATAACAAAAATACACTTTGGACGATTGATCTTCCATCAAATTAGTTTAGATCAACATGATCCAAACTGGATGTGGATGTAGAGAAATTAGGTGAAAAAAAGTTGGCAGTCATTGTCCAGTTAAAAAAAATGTAAGTTTGGCTTCGCCCGGGTTCGAACCGGAGACCTTCAGTGTGTTAGACTGACGTGATAACCAACTACACCACGAAACCTTGTTGATATCTTTCCTAGAATATTAAAAATTAAATGATGTGATGCCTGTTAATGTTTCAAGTATGCACTTTCTTATGTAATGTTATTTACTCTTCAATCTGTATTTATCCACCCTTTGTTACGAACAAATAAAACAATTATATTTTACTAAAAACAAACACTAAATTGTTAAAATAATCTAGAATGAGCATAGTTACAAGTATCAATTTCCAATTCATCTGGACGAATTTGGTTGCTATTATAGAGCCAAGCAAGTAAAAGTCAATAAATTCATCTTAAATCCAAATATGAAACAGATCGTCCAGATTAAACAAAACATCATAATTGGTAACTACTAATAATATTTCTATGGTTTCTCAAAATCTAAGATATAATCTCTATTGTGGTTGGTCTATCGCCCATCTAAAACGACTTATTCATCATTTTCATTTCTCTCTCTCTCTCTTTCTCTCTCTCTCTCTCTCTCTCTCTCTCTATATATATATATATATATATATATATATATATATATATATATAATAAATGAAGGTTTTTTTTGCCACTTGTCACTCTCATTCATTTTGCCACATGTCATTTTGTGGTTATTTTGAATGAATTTTTATTCCATATGTAATTTTGTGGTTTTCCTATTTTATTAAATTCTATATGGTATTTAAATTTAATAATAAATACATATCAATTTCATTAATGGACTTTCCTTATAATTTCAAAATTTTAAAATAAAATCTCATTAATTTGCTTTTGTTATTTATCTAAATTATTTGTTTAAATTTAAAAGAGAAAAAAAAACACTTTAATTTTAATAATTCAATATTTTTCTCATTTTTCTTATAAATTCAAATTTATCAAATGTTTATACATATTTAATTGTTTTAAATACACCCATGTAATACATGAGGCTCACACCTAGTATATATATATATATATATATATATATATATATATATATATATATTAACTAAACCTATTTTTTAATAAAGAAAAAGAAAAAAAGGAAAGGCAATAAATAATAGGGCCCGCATCACCACCACCTCCGGATGATCCATATGATCCATAACGTCTTCTTTTCCCCTTGTATATCCTTGTACTTTGCCAAATACACCTTTAGCGGCTCTAACTTTGTCATCGCCATTGATTGTCTTCCTCTTCTCCTTTCTATGAGTTAAAGTTAGGTGTTGTTTGTTTTTTCTGATGCAAAATGTCTGCAGTCTGCCGACCACATCTGTAGACCTCTGCAGTAGAAGAGGTGGACCAAACGTCTGCAGCCTGAAAAAAGAAGACTGTTTGTTTTTTTAACATCTGCGGGCTACTAAAATAAACTGAAATCTAAACGAACTGAATTTTTTAAACTTCAAAGTGATTTTTTAATATTTTTATGACTTTGTTATAAATAATTAACAAATCTAAATCAACTTTTATCTATTATTGTATAAAAAATAAAAATAAAAATAAAAATAAAAATGGTATTAATTAACGTATATATTTGATAAAAACCAACAACTTTGATTGCAAAATTATAACTAAACATTATAATTAGGGATCAAAGAATTTGATACATAAATGGATGTAAATAAACTTCGATTTTTTCAATTAAATCCATTAAAAACGTACCATAAATATTTTCTCGAGAAATTGACGATACTGTATTAAATAATGTTTTACAAAATTTGGCAAAAAAATATAAGAATATATTATGATTTTTTTTTTCATATTTATATAAACAACTTCAACGACTATTATTGTAATAAATCTTTATTTATAAATTTGTCAAAAATATCATGTTTGTATCGTCGAACGTTTTTTTTTAAGTTTTGTAATTTTTTTTCAAATTGTTTATCATTAATAAAGTTGGTCCACATATGCGCCAAGAAGAGGATGTCTGAAGATATATTTGTTTATCATTAAGTTTTATAAATAAAAAAAAAACTTAAAAAAAATGAAGATATATTTGTTTTTTTTAAGCTAGAAGATGTCTGAAGATGTTAGAAGACTCTGGTCCACATATGCGCCAAGAAGAGGGCGCGCAGATATTTTTAGGTCTGCAGTCTTCAAAAAAACAAACAGTCTGCGAAGGCTAATGTCTGCGCGTGGTCTACGCGACACAGACAGAAGAGGTCACGCAGATCTGCAGACAAAAAACAAACACCACCTTAGGGACTATATCCAAAATTTTGGGAAACCACATGACCTTTTATGAAGTTTTGTTTAATATTAAATTACTAACATAGTAATATAACTTTGCAATATATTAAACAAATCAATTATTTTTAAACTGTTAATAATTCTATCTTCTCATTAACAAGACTAAGACGTGATGGAAAAAGCATTGATACACGTTTTCACTAAAAATGAATTGTTTTTTTGTTACACAACGAGAGAGTAGACACTGACAAATCATAGAACTTGACATGGTCGTGAAAAGAAATTATAAAGAAGTAGAAAAAAAAAGTAAATAAAGAAAAGCAAAACAGGAAGTATTGCACAACATCAAAATACACACACCACTTGCAGTCTCTAATAAGGTTGATGCCTCTTTTTCTTGCGATTTTTGGGGTGTTTTTCAACCAATGAAGTCGATATCCACGATTGATTTACGTCAGACGAATTGTCAGACAACCAGCAACACAATCGTCCGTCTTCGCCACCTGTCCACCCAAATATCCCCTGTGTTTGGTTCTGGTTCTGGTTTTCATTGTTCATCACACTTCTCATGGTGGGGGAAGGCAGCACACTCCTAACAACACCACCATGGCCACCATGGAGAACCGCTTCTGGTGACAAAATTGATCTCATACCTTCTGCATACCCTACAGGAAAGTATCCCAAACTGCCGCCATTAGTGCCGCCTATAACCCATAAACGCTCATCCACACCCGAGTAGTGACAGTCAACAAAATAGTCAACCTGGAAATGGAAATGCACAAACAAGTTTAATGAAAGTAGAAGGTGGTTGTAATACACAAATAAATAATTTAGAAAGCAAATAACCCACATGATCTAGAGACCAGCTATTAGAGGCCAAGGAGCGAGCATCCTCAAAGTTGGCTTCAACTCTAGACTCTTTCAAATCCCAAATACTGAATCAAGAGACATAAACCAAGAACAAATTATTAGAAACATCAAGTATTTATTTATTTAAATTAAAAATTCTTTTAGCATGCATCCATATTCAAATGAATTTATAAGTACCTTAAAGTTTCAATATGAGTCAAACACCATAGCTTCTCATATGTCCCTCCAAAAAGCCCCACTTTTCCAATAGATGTCCCCACATTAATCACCTCCATCACATCGATCATGTCAGTAAAATCATATCAAAAAAACAAATAAAAGATCTGGTGATTCCACACTTACTGATTGCAGATGATCATCATCATTGATTTCTCCACTGGTGTCATAGGTACAAATTAGTCCATCAATAGAGGCAGATATAAGCTTATTTTTCTCATTCGGTACAAAATGAACCTGTCACCAATCGTAATTCATGATAAGTTCTTTATATGATCAAGTTGTAAATCAAAATTGAAAAAATAACATAAACATGATTCATACTGTTCTTATTCATTAAACATGATAAGAACCATAGCATAAGAACAAACCTGTGTCACATCATCCATATGAGACTCCTCCAAGCAGGCAACCTGCTTCTTGTTTCTCCAATCCCAGAAAAGTATCTACTTGCAATATTATATCAGGAACATTAATGTTAATACTAGCTTTATTAGCACAATACATAGAATCTATTTTATTATTTAGATCAATATGGTTCAGTTTCAGGATTCTTGTTTTTGTGATTATGAACTAAGGATTCGATAAGTCGATACAAAATGCAGATCAAAAGCCATAATAGCAGATTAATTTGTTATATCAGCTCATAATTCTTTGGGATGAATGAACATCAATGAGAAGAAACGGGCTGTGCTAATTGAATATGCTTTTAATCAACCAAGGTACATCTTAAGCACATGCAATGTCACATATAGAACTGCAAACGTGCACAAAAGTGAAAAAAAATAAGATGTAAAGATGCAACTGCATTACCTGAGATTTACAACCTGCAGCAAGAAGATGATCACCTGATCCGCCAAATGAAAAACTAAATATTTCTTGAGAGGGACCAGCATTTAGACAAGACACCTGCATTTCACGTGCAATTTATACACATAGTGAACAACATAGCTTCATCTAAGAACCTATGCATATAATTGCACTGTAGACTGAGATAGAAATGCTACCACTTCACAAAATTGGAATCCGAAATATCAAAATCACGAATCAAATTGTTAGAAACACAGGAAGAGAGAAACCTGTTGGTAAGAGCGAGTATCCCAAGCCCTGAGAGTGCCATCGGACGAGCAAGAGTGCAATATATTACCCGAAAATAAGATGTGGTTAATACTATCAGAATGCTGTCCTCTGCAGCATTCGCCGACGAACTGACCGGTAACCGGTGAGTACAGCTTCACGGTATTGGACGACAGAGACACAGCCATCGTTGTCCAGTCTTCCCTAAAACCGAATTCACACAAACACACGAATCAATCAATTATATTCTAATTCTACAAATAAAGCCGACATGTTTGAGGTTATGGATAGGGTTAACATACTTGGGGACGATTTGGAAAACGTAATCATCACCGAAGTTGGTTTGAATGGAGTTTTTTAATGCAAATCGCTTCGATGAGCTGCTGGAATCGGGAATGATGCGGTTATGTTGTTCATTTACTTCTACGTCCATATCTGTCGCGTCCATTTGTGGCGACTGGCGAGGCAACTGGCAACCAAGCAATTGGGAGGCGGAAGGTATACAACTCCCGGTGTGCCGCCGAGGGCCGAGGGTTTAGGCTCTTTCTTTTTCCCTTAGGAAGCCATATTATTTAAATATTTATTTATCATTAATTTATTGACAAAATTGAAAAAATGTCCTCAAAATGATGTGCTTTTTGTAAAAAAAAAAAAAACAAAAAAACAAAAAAATAAATAAAAGCAAACAAATGTTTGGTGGTGTATTAATGGACTAGTGTTTTTATTTGATTGCTAACTTTTTAAAATGTTGTTTTTGGAGAATTTCTACAACCAAACAACAATAATCATTTATAATATCTTCTTTTTAATTTTATTTAATTAAAATATATTATTTTTTATAATTTTTTATTCGATTAATTCTTTTTATTGTATTATTATATATTAATAAATATTATTTTTAATATATAATATTTATATATTAATAAATATTATTTATGAGATTATTAAATTCTTTTAAATAGTAATTTTTTTAATTTCTTTTTTATTGGATTGATTCTTTATTATTGGATTATTATATATTAATAAATATTATTGTTAATATATAATGTTTGCGTATTAATAAAATATTAATTTATTGGATTACTAATTTCTTTTAAATTTTTAAAATTTTTTTTTATTGGATTAATTATTTTTTATCGGGTAATTATATATTAATAAATATTATTTTAATATATAATATTTATATATTAATAAATATTACTTTATTAGTTTCTTTTAGTTATTTTTTTAATTTCATTTTTATTGGATTAGTTATTTTTTTGGACAACACCACTGTCGGACTGGGTGATTGTGGTGGTTAAACTTCCTCCCCAATGTACGACTATAGGGAGTAAGTGGGTCTTCAAGAAGAATACTGACATAGATGACAATTTACACACATTCAATGAAAAACTTGTTGCTAAATGATTCACTCAAACCTAAGGGGTTGATTATGATGAAACATTTTCACCAGTTGTTATGATTTAGATCTATTAGGATACTACTTGTCATAGTTGCATATTATGACTATGACATATGACAAATGGATGTCAAAACTGCTCTTGTAAACGGACACTTAGAAGAAGATGTCTATATGGTTCAACCCAAAGGTTTTTTCGACCAAAAGCATCATAATAAAGTGTGTAAACTCAAGAAATGCATTTACGAGTTAAAGCAAACATCTCAAAATTGGAATCATCGTTTTGATGATGAAACCACAAGGTATGGTTTTGTTAGAAACGAAGATGAATCTTATGTTTACATGAAAACTAGTAGGAGCTCGGTGACCTTCTTGGCCATGTATGTGGATGAAATACTTATTTACAAGGTGTAAAGGCTTGCTAGGAAAGTGCTTCTCAATAAAGGATCTTGGTGAGGCTCAATATATTCTTGGAATCAAAATCTATATAGATAAATCAAAACGATTAATAGGTTTAAGTCAAAGTACATATATTGATAAAGTCTTGAAACGGTTCAAGATGGAAAATTCTAAGAGAAGATTTATACCAATGTCATATGACACTATACCGAGTTCCTCTCAGTGTCCTAGTACAAAGGTTGAGCTAGACAAAATGAAAGATGTTTCATATGCTCTGGTAGTTAGATCCATCATGTATGCCATGAATTCTACTATACCTGATCTTGCTTATGCTATGAGCATGGTGAGCAAATACCAACAAAATCCAGGGAAGAGTCATTGGATAGTTGTGAAGAACATCCTTAAGTACTTGGGCAGAACTAATGATATGTTCATCGTCTATGGAGGCGTTGAAGAAAGCTTATGAAATATCCCAAAAATCATGACCAAAGTTTCGTTTTTAATTATTAATAAAACCATAATTATCAAAATCATCTCATCAAATCATAAGTCATAGTATCTCAAAACATCATGAACATCTGTCAAATATATTAGAGTAAACATCCCAGGCTAAAACATCATGGTGTGTGCAATGCAGTCATCCCAAACTCTTCCCTTTGCTACCGAAGGTACCTGAAACCAAAACTGAAAACTGTAAGCACGAAGCTTAGTGAGTCTCCCCAAACTAGCACATACCATACACATAATCACATATAAACATATTGTGGGCCCCGCCCCTTCATCGAGCCCCGCCCGGCATCAGACAATGTCCGGCATCGGGCCCCGCCACGCATCAGACAATGTCCGGCATCGGGCCCCGCTAGACATCGAGTAAAGCTCGGTATACATATCAACAAATACACATAGAATAATCACATAACATAAACATATAAACATTCCTTGGGCACCGCCCGACATCGGACCGAAATCCAGAAAGTATATAAACATTCATCGGGCACCGACTGACATCGAACCTTAGTCTAGAAAACATATAAACACAGACACATGCAAGAATCACGAAGACATCAAGCATACAAACATTCCTCGGGCATCGCCCGGCATCGAACCGTAGTCCGAAAAGCATATAAACATTCATCGGGCACCGCCCGACATCGGATCGAAATCTGGAACATACAATCATACATACTGGCTGACATTGGTGCCTTCAACCCGTTCCTACAAGAGGAAAACTCACCTCAAATGTTGGATGCTAGCTGAAACGTCTCTGCTCCGGAATCAACTCTACTTAAACCCCTAAACAGAGCAACCCCTTAGATATCAGTTCATACTCATAACCCATTAGGTTCAACCATGGTCAAAGTCAAGTCTAGGTAAAAGTCAAAGTCAACGCTTTGAGTTGACTCAACTCGTCGAGTTTACCCTTCAACTCGCCTAGTTCCCATGAATCACAAAATTGTGATTTCGCGATCCAACTCGTCGAGTCCTTCCATGAACTCGTCGAGTTCTTCCTTATTAACAACATCAGGACACTTCCATTCAACTCGTCGAGTTCCTCTATGAACTCGTCGAGTTCTTCAGTTTGCTAACCCTTCTTAATCCATTCAGCTATTATTCTTCAAATCCAAGTCCCATATTCCAGATCTGGGCCGAAAATACACCTAGGAGGGTAAAGTTTCCAACTTTACCCATTAAAACCTACTCTAGAAGAAATAAGCTCTAACCCTAACCCAACAAGGTCAAGGTCTTGATCCAAGGCCAACCAAAACTACAAGATAAACCATGAGGTCATAGATCTGGAGTCTAACGACTAAATGATCACGTAAAGTCTTAAAATTTATCCTCATGCATGGCCATTAGAGCTTCAAAAGACCAAAATGATGGTCTAAAGGTTGCATGGGACTTACATGGTCATAAAGTTGGCACCTTTATGCCATGAAAACCCCTCACGGCCTTATATCTGAAGTGTTCTTCACTTGGGACGTCCAAATCCCAAGAATCATATCCTTTGGACCAAAACCAAGCAAAATAACCCTAAAAGAGGATCTAAACAACTACAAGGAAAGGTTCAAGCTTTATACGAGCAAAATGTCGTTGATGAGGCAAGGATTCTGGATCTACAAACTCCTTCTTGTGTCTTCAAGCTTTTCCTTCTTCCGTTGGCTTCAAGCACACACTAAAACACTTAAAATGGCTCACAAACTATCACAATAGCATTAGGGTTTTGAGATCTAGGGTTAGGACAGCGGAGGCTGGAAATGAGGCCAAGAGAAAAGGTTTAAGGTGTTTAAATAGGGTGCAAACCCCGAAAATTAGGGTTTCATGTCTTCCAGCCTACTCGTCGAGTTGAGGCCTCCCAACTCGTCGAGTAGGTTACTTAAATTACGCGGCCCTTATGATCTCTACTCGACGAGTTTGGGGCTCCCAACTCGTCGAGTTGCTCTGTAAAATGAAATAAAGTACAAGTTAAATAAATACCAGGAACCAGGCGTTACAGCTTAAGTGTAAAGTGTTACACCGATGCTTCCTTCACAACATATCAAGATGATTGCAAGTCGTAATCAGGATATATGTTCATTGTAAATGGGGTGCAATGTATTGGAAAATCTCCAAGCAAAGTGTTGTTGCATAATCCACTACATAGTCGGAATACATCGCTGCTTCAGAAGCTGCACAAGAGGCTTCTTGGATGAAGAAATTCATTGGAGATTTGGGCGTGGTTCCTTCCATTCAGGATCCCCTCAACATCTTCTGTGACAATGGGAGTGCTATTGCATTGGCAAAAGAACCTAAATCACATAAGAAGACTAGGAACATTAGCCGGAGATTCAACTTCATTCGGTATAAAGTTAAAGAAGGTGAAATCAGTATTCGCAAAGTTCACACCGATCAAAATTTGGCGGACCCTTTCACGAAGTCCCTTACTCAAGCAAAGTTTGAAGGTTATGCTTGAGGATCTGGAATTCGATATTCTAGTGATTGGCTTTGATCAATGTATTGGTATTGAGTATTAGAACATTATGTAACATCATCTATTGTAATGACTATGATATATATGGCATATGATCTTTTCATTAAATATTTGTTGAGTTCTTTATTAACATGTTTAATCCTTGAGTAAATTTATTCACTTTAACATCCATAGTCAGTTATTATTGTTGGAACAATAATGAAATAAGACTAACATGAATTGAAATGGTTGAAAAAGTGTTCTAACATGTTTCATAGGTACTTGCTAGAGAGCAAGTACTGGATTAACACGTTTAAGATCACTTCATGGATCGTTGTCATGAATGATACTTGATAAAAAGGTAATATATGTATATCCTTAACACTTGAGATTCATATATGGGACTTGAGTGTGGGGAGTGTTATGCTTTGATGTAGTCAAATGTTTTATTTTAAACATGTAGTTATAAAAGCTAATATCGGGTATGATGTGAACCATACAAGGGGCGTATGTAGTCAAGATGGGATTTGTTCATCTTATTCGTTGAGAGTTAGACATCTAAGGCCCGACGTAAATTTGAACACTTATATGAGATTGAATGTGATATATATCTCATGTTCAATATGATGTCTGTAGCAAATGGATAACTGATACACTTACCTTATACACCAATTTTAGCGTTGAGCTTATGGGGAATTGGGCGTTGATAGAATGGCACGGAGTCGTATGTTGTTGGGGGAAGTGAAATGTTGTTAGACGTTCACCACTATCTATATCAATCTAATATGAGTCTTGCGCAAGTAGGAGATTGAAAGATCTAGTATGCTTAAGAGTCATTAAAATGATGTTGCTATATAACATATGATCATAAGGGTCACACTAACAACAACTTGATACAATTGATTATTTATTAGAAATTGATTTTAATAAATATTCATAAATTCTTATAATACATTGAGAAAATGTTTATTTCATGGAAATAATTATTTTACAATAATAAGTAACATAATATTTCATATGGTATGAATTAATAATCATGTATAAGTTTTTATCTTTTACCTAAAAGTTAGAGTTTATATTTTATAAACTTTGTTTATAAAATATATGACTTTTGCTCTTTCTTCCTTAAAACCCAAACCTAGTTAGGGGGGGGGGGGGGAGGGGGGGCAAGGAAGGGCTTATTCTTTTATTTATTCAAAAGCCTTAAGCCTAAGAAAGCACTCATGAAGCAATAAGGACATGAGTGTCTAAAAGTGCAAGAAACTAGTGGATAAAGACTCTGCTTTATGCATTAAAAGAGAATGCTTTCATTTTTTTTCACATGGACTTGCAATGAACGAAATTTGAAGCTCTCTCTCTCACTCTCTTGGAAAGCTTGTAGAGTTTACTTCTTGCACCTTTTGCTCTCTTGAAAGAGATACTTGGGTAGTTGCTTTCAAGCTTAAGAGTTTCTACCAAGACTAACATCTTTCAAGCTTAAGAGTTTACTTCTTGCACCATTTTCAAAATGACATCATCATTTCATAGTTACATGTAATTTTACAAACCACATCTCTTTAAATAGATGGTTGTTTTGGTAATTGGGCTAATTTTTGTCTATTTTTAGATGTTTGGGTTAATTCAACATCTTTGTTGTTGAAAGTTTAATATGTTTTGTGTGTGTTTTTGGTGTTTGTGTATGTTATTGGTGTTGGTTGTGTTCTTATTTTTTTATGCATGTTTTTTTTTTCATATGTTAGATTATTGGAAAGGGTTGTGTTGGAGAACCGGATTCCCAATTGATCACGTAAGCTCGTTTTCCGAAATGATGTTTTCAACCTATGCTTGGGTTACAAGAAATCCAGTTTAGGATAATCCAAAAGGACAATTGTGAATCTAGACACAGAAACACAAGGCAACTTGCCAAACGAATTCTAGTTTAGACGAGAGAGAGCCGAGAAGGGTATATCACGACTCAAAAAGAAGACTTGTATCTATACTTGAAAATTAAGGCGTCCATCTTCTAAATTAGTTAAGTAAATCACAAATTTAATGACATAATCAATGGTTTCCAGTTTCCAAAATTGATAAGATATGTCAATCTTATTATAATCACCTATTAGAATTCGATTTTCCCGAAGACTTAATCAACCGTCAGGGGCTCTCCTCCTTGGACCCCGCTAGGGGCGTTTCCCCTAAGACCCTAGGGGTCGCGACCCCCTTAACTCCCTGTTTGTCGTACCGACTTATCATTTGATATTATATATGTGCGCACTCCCCACTCACCAACACCAAAATTACCAACACCATATGTGTCATTGATAATTTATAAAATATGCTTGAAACGAAGAGATCAATAGGATGATAAAAAGATGATCTGTCTAAGTGACCAAAATGCCTTTATGGGTCTGAGATATGAGGGATCTTGACAGTAATAACCAAAGACTAAAAGGTTTGTATTTGCCAAAGATGTAATTTACTCATAAAATAGTTATATAAGTATAAGTAAAATAATATAAAGGACCGCAAGACTTTCAGCCCCGATTATAAACCCTAGTAAACCCTGCGTTCCTCTACCCTATTTGTTCATCTACGCCCTTCACACTCAGCACAACAAAGATGGGTGGTTCAAGAAGAAAGTACAAGAGATCCAGAACCAAGGTCCGTGTAGGGCTTCCGAAGAAGAACCCTAACGTTTTCAAGCCAGCCTTCTCTATCCCACCAAAGTTTCGATCCATTGTCGATTTGTCGAAAACCAAATGGGACGACCAAGGCAGTGTTCTTGAGAACTACAAGTCTTTCGGTGTTGTTTCGAACCCCAATCTGCTCGGTGTTCGTTCTCGCACTTCGAAAATCATAGAGAGTGAATCGCTTCAACTCCCTCCTCCCAAATTAGATGGTCCAATCTCTGAATTTGAGCCAATGGATTCTGGCAGCGAACTCGAAGAAGACGGTCAGTTGCTTATGTTTCGTATCTTTTGATTGAATTAGCTCGTAGAGATGTATATCGCATGAAGTTTGATTCCTTTTTTGTTGATATAAAATTATCATCGAATCATAGAGTCCAAGGGCAGGTTTTCGTTTAGGAGTTCATTGAACCAGATGATATGTTTGGTTTTGCAGATGTAAAATCAGCACTTGGGAAAAAGCGCGTAGACGGGAAAAAAGCCCCTTTGCAACCATTAACGACTATGCAAAGGTTTCATATAGGAGCACTAGTAGAGAAATATGGCGATGATTATCAGGTTAGAAACATAGTTTTATTATGCTAAGTTTATTTTTCTTGTGTTCACTGGCTTCCTGTTTGCAGAGCATGTTCATGGATACCAAGCGTAACAAGCTGCAGCACTCAGTAGCCACTCTTGAGAAGCTTTGCCAGAGATATCACATATGTAAAGATAAGAATCCAATGCTTGTTCCCCTTTGATTTATTACATGTTAGTCCCTGGAATTTGCATTTTACAGCAAATTCACATTTCTTGATCCTAGTTTTGACATTTGTAGTGTAATCCTGTATGTTTTTCGGGTAATATATGCAACTATTTACATTTCTTATTGAGTCAACTATTATGAACTTTTTTAATCTTATGATGTCAAAATTACAAAATACATATGCTTGTCTGAAAAAGTTAAAATGAAACAACATCTGTGCACAAGGATTAGTACTGAGGCTAGTTATTCAAGGGGTTGTGGTGAAAATCCTGCACTTAAATTCCAAGAAATGCACGTGATTGGGATTCCCAGTGCTCCTTTGCTTGGCGGATTCTTTCTACTCTTTCGTTCTTTAGTCTTTCTTCCCAATATTCAGGACAACTGTTAAAGTTTATAAAAACCCACCCAGTAAGTACCTTTTTTTTTTTACAACCATGGTAAATATTAGCCTAGGGACAATGGTTAATAAAACACACCTTCTACTTAGTAGAATGTTCAGCTCATCTAAATGAAGAGCTCCTTCATAAACTCCTGTCTGGAAATCAACAAAAACAGCCACCAAAATTCATCGGGGGAAATGGGGAATGATTTGTAGAAAAAAGAAAAAAGATTGAAAGAAAGGTTAATTGCATAAATTGTAGAGACATGCCTCTCGACAAAGAGGACATTTTGATGTTGGCTCTGCTGCTTTTAATCCGTCTACAATTGTTACTGAGCCAGACTTGCAAGCACACATGTAGCAGAAGATGTGCCCACAAGTAAGAGCCACTGAATCAAATACGGTATCCTGTTCAGTTTTCAAATCAAAGGATAAATAAATATGTAAAGAAGTGATGGTGTTTATATCAAATCTGGGTTTATAAAGCAAAACATGTTGGGTTTATTTTATCAAAGTGATGGTGCTTATATCAAATCTGGTAGATAAAGGTTTCCCAAAAAAGAGGTACGGTTTGAAATTTGACCTTCTAAATCAACGAATTCGTTTGTATGTTAATATTACTATTATAACTTATTTAAATCTTCAACGGCTCTTGGTTACTACTAAATTTGTTTTTCTTGAATTTTGTAAAGAATTTTATAGTAGATATGATTATTAAAAAATAGTTTATTAGGATAAAAGACACTTACTAAAATAACCAAAAGGGTAGCTTTTGAAGATTGTTATTAAGTGGGTGATGAGAGTACTTGTTAGCTTATTGATTTTTTAAAAAGACAATAAATTGAAAAAGTGTTTTGGTAAATAAAGGTTTTTAAATTTCTGGCATTTTCAAAAAGTCAATAAAAACTGAGAAGCAATCCCCAACATGCCCTAAGGCTAAGCAATGACGTTAAATTAAACTGGTTGATAAGCTATTTGAAACATATACATAGAAGATTGTTTTTATTATAATTAATAAATCATATATTTGAGAGAATTTACAAATAATAATAATAATAAATCTAGAAGATTGTTTTTATTATAATTAATAAATCATATATTTGAGAGAATTTACAAATAATAATAATAATAAATCAATAAGCTCGTTGAAGTTGAAGTGTTATTACGAAAAACATTTTTAAAAAGTTAGTTTATAAGTTATCTTTTTATTTGACAAACATATAGTATAAATAATCATCCATGGTGCAAAATAGATTTCATGAAATACCTTTGGTTTAATGAATGCCATTTATATTACAAAAAAACGTGGTGTTTGCTATTTATTTTGCATAATATAGGAGTTTTCACCAAATAATTGAAAATTGTAGTGTTTTCATAGAGGGCAATAATTTTGAGAAATCAAAACACTTTCACAAAGATTATTTTACGTGATCTATGGTTATTTAGTGGTAGTTTAACAAAAAAAAAAAAATAATAATAAATAAAAAAAATCATGGTACGGTAGATTCCATATTGGTGAATTTAGTGATGATTTCTTAAAACTGATTATATTTTTTCTAATAAAACAATTCAAAATGTTTTAAGAGACCTTTTCATAGTAATTATTCCTTAAAACAAATCTATTTTTAATAATAGCATTTAAAATGTGGTAAGGGACTTTTCGTAATCCATTTGATTTAAATAATATAACACGATGTAAGTGGTGGAAATTGGCATCTGAATTAGCACTAGACAAGTGTCAATCCATCCTTCGTTTTGAGTTGATGAAAAGGAAATACAAGGAGTAGAGTATCCAGCAATTAGAATTTAGAAGTGGTCAATGCTTAGCCTGATTAACAAACAACAAGTGGAACATAAACAATGCACTTCCACTTCCACTAAAGAATGCATGCGTAGTGAATAGTGATAGATGAATAAAAGAAGAATGGAAGCTTACCAAGCATATAGAACAAGTCAAACCAATCTCAAGTTTCAAGGTATCAGAGAGCTCACATGAAAGTGACGGCTTTCCCTCATTGAACACAAGAGAACAGCCCTCGAATAACTCAGAAGAACGAATACCCTTTCCCTTTCTTTCCCTCAAATTAATATGAAACGCAATAAGTTCACACAACCATGGAGACTGTAAGATATCCATGTGCATGCTTTGTACTTGTGACCTAAACGCTTGCCCATGCTTTGAGTAATGTATCTAGATTACACATAAAACACAACATCACTCTTTGGATTAATTAAGTGTTGTTGTATAAATCATGTTTAAAATATATTTGAGAATGCAAAAATAACAAATTTATAACATTTAATGGGAAAACCTCCTTTACCGGGATTAAGATATTTAAAAAAAAACCACATATAACTTATCAATTGTTTTTTTTTCTCCGCATTAAGTCTTGTATGGATAAAATGAGTGATTGGGTAATGATATATGTTTGAATAAAATGTTTTATACACAAGGTATGTTTCTCTTCTAAAATGAATACACTCGATGAGATTAAATAACTGTTTTATCTTTACATTCTTAAAAAAGACAAATTTCCCAATCTTTATCAGTTTTAACAAGATTGTTGAATTTTAACGTGAAAATAAAAGGGCAAATAGGTATAGGTTTAGCGTCTTAAACATTTAGCCAATTTATTATTATTATTATTATTTCTTTTTGCCTTAACCCAATAAGCCCATGTGTCTAAATGCTTAACCTGTTAATCCGTTAAGCAAAAAAAAAAAAAAAAAACCTAAATGTTTCTTTCATTAAACCCATTAAATAAAAAACAAACATCACCTAAGAAAAAAAAAAATGAGAAAGCAACCTTGTCATATTTCTTGAGAATTTTGCGCATAGCAATGGCATTGATAATTGCGTAACTGACGAGGTCTTTGCCTTCTTTGGCCAAAGCACCATGTTTACCCTGCAACTTATCTTTGCACCAAACATAGTACTTGCGAAACCCTGTTGCTAGATGCACATCAAGCAGTTTCTGTGCACGCTTGTTAAAGCATCCAACCACTTCTGACATTTCTTTGAAAAGGGAAGGAAAGAAAGTTCCATCGCACACTAGACAAAGTTGTATAATTAAATTCAATTTAGATAAGATTGTATCAACCTCATTCCATAAAAAAAATCATAACATCGATCCATATGAATCATTCAAATATGAAAACTAAAAATGATATCATCAGCTGATATAAGCATAACAAAATCGTTATCTTCCCGGCTTGGATTAATAAACTAAGGGGGTTTCGATGTGTGTTCTAAAACTGATCATGAAATTATTGTGGTTTTAGATTGTAAATCAATTTCCTTGTTGACATTTAATCAAACACCTTCAGGACAGACTCAACAAAATGAGACGATGAAAGTAAAACGCATCGTCTGCAGCTTGGTTTAAATGCCGAATCAATAAGGATCGACATCTCACATACAATGACAAAACATTTATAGAAAAATGCATAATAAATGGTACCAGAGCAATGATGAGGACAAATTGCAGAGCTGCCGTGAGGAGAATCGTTAAGAGGCGACGGCGATTGTGATCGACGAGAATTCTGTGAAAGAATTGTATCAGTACGGCAGCGCTTCAAGATCTTCTTGAGATTTTTAAAACCCACAGCAGGTAATTTCTTCTGATCTTGCGTTTGCATGTATTCCTGGTATTTCTTGCAGAATTTCATCGTGTTTTTGCAAATTAAATTGGGAATGATGTGCTGCTTCTTATACGTTCCTCTAAATAAATAATTGAAATTTGGCACTTTTCAGGGTCATATGAAGATGCTGTCCTGGATAATTCTAAAACATTAAAATTTCAATATATACAATTTCATACCCTTTACTTTTGAAAGGTAATCGTTGAATGAATATATAATAACAAATGATTTTTTAAATAAAGATGTAACATTTTTAGTATGGAGATTATAATACAATCTTGTAAGGGTGTTCATTTGTTTGAAACGTTTGTCCACTTGTTATGGATTTATTTATAGTCTATAAATACGTATAGTTAAACAACAACATTTTAGGAATCTCATTAGAAAGGGCTAGGGGTGATAGTCTTGTTTCTATCATGGTAGAATGATTGTTTCACATAAAAGACCTCCAACACGTGCAAAATGTAAATCTGTAACGAGGAAAACAAAAAGAGAGTAAGTTAGCGTAATTAACAACGCATAAATAAGTAAATCGTAATACAAGCAAATGAATTCGATGACTTGCAATGGAAGCAAACATAGGGAAGTAAGTCGATGTAAGGATTGATACATAATGAATAAAATAAAAATATAAGCATATAAACATAAAGCATGTATCCACAACAATATCAAAAAACAAAACATGCAAGAGGTAAGCAAGTAACAAAAGAAAATCTACAAATAACACAAACAATTAAGTCATTTATATGGACCTAGCCTACTCAACTATCAAATATTAAACCTCGACACCCTCATATAGGATGTTGTTTGTGTTCTACGAAAGAGTTACCTCTTCTATGATTAGTCATACATCAATACATCATCCTTCTTGGATTTCCTCTCCCCCTCTTACCATCAACCATCATTGAATCAATACTTCTAACCATCCATGATGGTAGTCTCCTTCGGACATGTTCATACCATATAAGTTCCATCCTTTAAATTTAGTTGATCCGTGCCAGTTGCCACTCCTAATGAATATTTGATACCGGAATTCAATATCCCAATCCACTAGCTAGCCCATCATCATCTATGCTACTTCCATATTCCTCACACCCCTTCTTGCTTGACTAACCTTAAAATCAATACATCTTGTCAAGCGTAACATTTTCTTGAAACGAAAAAATATTAATTGAATCCTAACATATTCATATATACCACTTATGTCCACAATGAGACTTGGACCCTCAACCTCATGGAGGGATAACATCACACCATACTATGACAATCACCAAAATTGTCACCAATTGTCGATCGCAAATCCTATGAACGTCAATACAGTAGACTAAATATATAATATTTATCAATCTATGATGAAAATACAAGACTTTATATTCCGATATATAAGAAAAATCAGCTAAATCGCCAGAAAACAAAAAATACAGGTGTCTTGATTTACTTGTTGTACAAATCAAACTTCTAAACCATAATATCTCCTGAAAGGGTGAGTATAACCTTTTGTTGAATTTTAAATGGGTTTGAACCACTAGATCGACCTTCATACGTCATTTGAGAAGAAACTCTGACGAGAAGAGGAGAAAAAGAGAAGAATATATGTGAAATTAGGTTCGATGCACATCCTATATTTGAAACTCAATCATGCCACATAAGATTCGACGTAGCTTCCACATCATAATATTATCATGTCATTTATTTGGTAACCGGTCAATTGGTTGACATTGCAATAAAATTGTAAATGTAAGGACATAGTTGAGAAAAACAAAACACTGTGTCAAAATCGAAACTTACTGACTTTATTGCAATTTGGGAAGACTGGTTTCCTGGAGAACATGGAGAAGCGGTCATTTGGTTGATATTGCAACAAAATTGTAAATATAGTGACTTAATAGAGAGAGAGAGTATCAAAATCAAAATTTTCAGTTAACTTAATGACTCTTTATTGTAATTTAACCTTATAGAAATGGCTAAATGCTCAAAAGTTTGGAATAAAATGTGCTTTTATCAAGACTACTCTCTCTTTCTCTTTACATGAGTCTATCGACCAGAAAAAGAAAAAAGACTTGTGCCTATAATTAGAGAGGAGAGTTGATTAGTTTTTTTTTTCTTTTTTTTTTTTCCCTAAAATGATCTACCAAACTCCCTTTGTATTCTTAAACCTTTCTTTATCAACTAACTCAATTAGCCCAAACCCATAAATTACTTCATTTGTCAATTAATTAAATTTTTAACTATATAAACTATTTTATTTCATTTATAATACATAAACTTCTTTATTTATCTCGTTTTTACCGATGAATAATAAACAATTATTATTTACTTAGTTATTGAAGTTGTTAAATAATAAATTTATATATTATAAATCTATTATTTATTCATTTATTTTTTGGAACGTCTATTTAAATAATTATAAATATATTATTTATTTATTCATTGCATGCATCTTAATTTTTAAATAGATATTTTTATAAATATCTCGGTCTTTAATTAAAAATTTTCAATCGAAATATATGTTAAAATACGTAAATTAGGATTGAAAAAAATATAGACATACTCCTTTAAATATAGAATACAAAATCTATAATAATAAAGAGAGAAAATAATAAATTTGTTGTTTGTACTCGAGAAAAAAAATTGAGATTTAAATCTTTAAATTATAAATTAAAAAAAAGTCTTTATAGACATACTTTTTTTATGAAATTGGTTTTGAAAAAGACAAAAAATCAAATGGAAAAAATCTAGGGTAAAATAAATGGATCAAACCTATAACGAATCTATCAAATTTAGACTAAATGGAGTGGCTGTCGGCCTGTCGCTAAGAGGATCGCCAACCTTTTAGCATGTCTTGAACACCTCCCCTTAGAGTGCGCTAAGGGTGTACACCATGGCTCATTAAAGAGAAAGAAGAGGCTTTGATGGGTTGTTAATGATTTTTTTTAATCAAAATCGAATAAGACACTACCATTTCTTAGTATTGTGTGCTTGTGTGTCAATACTGTTCCCTCTAGCCTTATAGTAAAAATATACACCACATATTTTGTAGTCTATAGAAATTCAATTTTTTTTCCCAAAACACATTGACTAAAATATACTCCCTCCGTCCCAAAATTATTGTCCACCTTACTATTTTAGTTTGTTTCAAAATTATTGTCCACTACCAAAAGTAGATATACACTTTTACCATATTACCCCTAACATTTAATAAAGTAAACTTGAATAATTACAAACGCTCATTTCCCATTGGTTTTACAAAAGGGTAAGAGGGTCATTTTACTTAAAAAGACAAAACTAATGATTGTTTTTCTTAATCCATGTGTTTTTTTTGTCTGTGGACAATAATTTTGGGACGGAAGGAGTATTTACTTTATAAAATTAAATTAAAAAAAAAAAGCCAAGAGCCGGAGTATAGTATACATGTTGTAATAAATCCGTGGCCGTCGTAATCGGTTCCATTGGCCACGTAATCTGACAGGCCGGATTGAATGAGAAACTTTAGTACAAATCAGATTATATAATCCGAAATATTTTCCATATATTCATCTATTTTTCCCCGAATTTCGTCTCAGATAATCTCCTTATCTCAACGTGTTTTCCGCTGATTCGATTCAATGTAAGAATTTCGATTTACATCAACAGAAAATTTGTGATAAAGTCATGGTTGCTTCAAAAATCACTGACGTCATCAATGCCGATGTTGCCGATAATGCATCGCCGGCGTTAGGTTGCTCTTCATCGGTTCCTTGCTCGATTTGTTTCGATTTAGTCATCGATGAAGGGGAGAGGTCCACAGCCAAGCTTCAATGCGGCCACAAATTTCATCTTGGTGAGAACCATTTCGATCTTTTATTTCGATTCAAATTGTGAATCGATCGTTCGACGATTTCAAAACTCAACGTTGGTTCATTAGTTGCAATTTTTATTTTACTTATTAAGGTAACAATAATCGCTAATTGTACCCGAACTTTGTGACTTTTTTGTCGATTCTAATTGCAGTGACCAAATTTATGTATGCATATATATGCAATGTCGTTTTTTCACTTTGAGAATTGAACTCGTTTAATATATTTCAAACTGCAATCTGAACTCAAAGTGTTGAGGATGCTATAGAAGTGTTTATTGGTGCATAGGCAATTATAGAACTACATTAGAATTAATTAGCACATCATTCTGGACTACTTGAGGTGACAATTTGGGAGGAAAAGAAGATAAGAGTCGGAATAGGTTTGGTTTCTTGTTTGAGAAGAAGGGTAAAGATTGCTAGTAGCATTATTAGGCTCATTCTACTGTATTCCATAAGTTGAATATAGTTCATCAACAACTGAAGTAATCAATACTGAATCTAGAACAGGGTATAACGACACTGAAACTAAATATTATCTCATCATAACCTAATCCTTACCTATGAATGTGTTGCATTATTTTCTTGCTACAGAATGCATGATTTAAGTTTTAACCTGGTTGTGATATACAGATTGCATAGGATCGGCTTTTAATTCCAAGGGAACAATGCAATGTCCAAACTGTCGAAAGGTTGAGAGTGGCAGATGGCTGTTTGCAGATGCAATTTCTGAGACTAGTGCAAGAGACTGGATGCCAAATGAGGGCCCACATGACTTAAGCTATTCCAGAAGGGTGAGTTACTTAACACTTAACATATTCTTTCATCAGTAGTATTTAATAACTGAAACTTTTTTTCAGCCATTTGGGTTTCACTGGTGTCCTTTCAGCGGATTTACAGTTCATTCATCAATTGAGTAAGCCAAGTCTCCTCTTTATACTTTCAGTTAATCAGATATGGAAATAATGACTGACCTTTATGTATGTATCTGTAAATGTTTTCAGGGAATCCGAACCTTCATTAAATACATGTAAGCTTTTTCAACATTGATGCTATAAAATAAATAATACTACACCAGTAAATAAAATAATGTTGTGTATGCAGTTACTAACTTCCAGGCAAACCATCCTATGATTATTGACCATACAGCTTCAGCTCCCTCTTATATTTCATATTTTCAACCAAGTGAACATGCTAATAATTTCCATCATCCCTTGAATTTCATATCTACCCCTCGTGCCACTAACATCCAACACCCAACTTGGGGGTGGAACTGTCATTTCCTTCCTTACAATGCGGACAGAGACCATGGTATTCCTGCCACATTGAGATCCACCTCTTTTCTTCATCCATTGCACTATAATACCCAACAGTAAGCTCTCCCATTTTTTTCTTTTCAGTTTCATAAATAATACAACAGAATGGAATGGAGTATTAAATTCCATTATCAATATTTTAAAACTGTTTCCTAGCTAAAGTTTAACATTTTTAGGAGATTGCGTATGGTGTTGCCAGCTGTCAGCAATCGAGGTGATCATGGTGGTAGGCGTGGGTTTTACATACATGAACATGAACATGAACATGAACAAAGTTCCTACAATTCTTATTATCGTACACATGAAAGAGAGTATGACTCATCACATGTTCCCATCATGAACAACCCCCGGGGATCAGGATCAGGATCATTTCATCATCGGACTCACTGGTCTTAAAAAAAAAAAGGTGAGTCCTCCTGTTACTGTTAATACTTTCACAAATTTTACAAACAAAACCAGTCAACCATTACATATCATTCAAGAATATTTTATAAGAGAGATTCCACTTAGATTTATTCTGGGGACTGGGAATCGGGGTATTTGCCTATTTCTTCTTGGATGACCATATGAACATTTCTATATATATACACACAATTGGTAACCAAGGAGAACTTTGTAATTTTGTATATTTCTATGTGTTGATATTGTGAAAACGATATATTTGTAATTGTATGCCCTTACAATGAGGCGGAGATAGTACCCATTAGATTTGATCTAAACCGTCCATCAAGGTTGAATTTGAAATTATATTTTCTCTTTGATGGTATGGTTACTATATTCCATTGTGAAACCAAATTTCCATACACCAACCATATCAGGATATATAATTTCTTTACATCACAATCACATATATACAAAATCATAAACGAGTCTTTGTTGTATGGGTGGCAAAATGATTGTTTTGGGCATGATTGGGTAACCACTCAAAACATGCAATTTTTTTAGGACTGAACTTTTTGTCCTGTTTCTTAATTTAATTATATATATAAAGTATCATTACAAAAGCTATTATTAAAATAAGGATTTAAATTTTTTAATAAAGTTACGTAATAGGTTGTAAACAAACTTTTAAATGCATTTTAGATCACTTTTAGACTGCTCACTTCATTTTCTGTTGAAAAAAATAAGGTTTGTTTCGTTAATTTAGGCAAAATATAAAATAATCGGGACTTTTCTGTATAAAAAATAAAAGTTTGGATTAAACCGTAAACTGATCAAGAATATTGTCCAATAGAGTAAAGACTCAAATTCAACTCTATTTTACACTCTATAAATAGAGAAATGAATAGTTACACTCTAAATTTGGAGTGTAAGTTATATCATCTCATCTATTTTTACACTTTATTTTTAGAGTGTAAAATAGATTTTAGAATGTGGTTGCAGATGAAAGACTCTAAACACTATTTTACACTCTAAAAATAGTGTGTGGTTGGAGATGCTTCTATAGCCAAATTATAAAAGTGTGAGATATGGACCTTAGTGACCTTAAAAATCAAATCGGTCTTACATAATGACCTCTTGACTGAGAAAATCGCAAAATAACTACGGTATTTGAAATTTGACAATTTCGAAGTTAAATTTTCGAACTAAACAGATTTCCAAAATTGTTTCTACCGACATAAACTACTTTGTAATTAGCCAAATTATAAAAGTTTGAGTTATTGACCTTAGTGACCTTAAAAATCAAATTGGTCTTACATAATAACCTCTTGACTTCGAAAATTGCTAAATAACCGTGTTAACACGCTGTCGCGCGCGTATTAAGCAAATAAATTATCACTGTTGGGTGCACTAAAAATATAGCACGGGGAAGTAGGGTCGAATCCTCAAGGACACAACCTAAAAGTCAATGTCTTTTTGCATCAGACACATCTTGTCAAGAAACAGAATATAAAAGAGGGTTTTAATTAAAAACTAAAACTAAAAATGCAGTGCTATTAAATTAAACGAAAATCAATATAAAAAAAGGATTTCAGTTCTGCTACGACTTTCCTAATCATGCAATCAATATTGACCTGATTATTTGAGATGTGTTCTATCTAAGCTGGTACTGAGAAAAACTAACAAACTCTAGTATAATCTCTTTTACCTAAATTAGTTAATCAAAACAAGCTCTTTGAATTAACCCTAACTTTTTACTGTTCATTTAAACAAACTCTTAATTAAATCAGAAAAGCTGCATTAAGTTCTATGTAAAATTCCCAGCAATACCCAATACTTCTCACAAGCTCAGAAACGTAAAGATATGATTTTTTACAGTTTATACCAGAGTTAATCCCAAAACGGAACCAATCTGATACTTGTTACTTTTACCAGTTGACAAGAACAATTACAGATTCTATTAACTGATTAACTGAAATGATAAAACCCTAGCTAGGCGATCAGACTAACAAGAATCAAAATCAAACATTCATTAAGAACAAAACTGAAGAATCTAGATAGAAACACAAATCAAAAACCAGATCTAAAGATCAATCACATGGAAAGTACTCGTCTTTGCAGAGCTGAAAACTAAGGTTTTAGCCAGACATGGCTAAAATCTGATAAAAACAAATGAAAAGAGACATCAAACAACTAATCTTACTAATCTACTTGAAGGAGATGATCCACAGTCTTCAGATCTTTAGAAATCGTTGAAATCGGAGAAGAAACGCCTCCAAAGTCGTATTTTCATCGTTTGGAACCTCTGGAATCCCCAACTTCGGTTACTGGAAGGTTATGAGGGTCTATTTACACGTCCAACAGCAAAAACGACGCGCATGCGATCGCATATAGACAACTTGCGATCGCATGTATTAAAGAAAACGCGTCCCGGGCCTTTTAAATGAAGTACAATACCATTTCGAGAAATTTTGGCCAACCTGCGATCGCATGGGCACAACCTGCGATCGCGTGTTTTGAATTTTCACTCCCGGATGAATTTTTGGCACAAAAAACCTCGAAGACAAGCTGCGACTAAAGATGCGATCGCATAAAGGCCCATGCGATCGCATAGTGACAACATGCGATCGCATAACAACATGCGATCGCATGTTTAGCCTATGACGTCCGAAATTTCGTTTACTTTTCAGATCATTTTAAATCGCGTCAATCGGAGTTACGGTTCATGAGATATGGTCAAAATACTGACAGGGGGTCAAAGCTGCCAGCAACATCCTTTAACTTTAGATTGCAGATTCTATCTTCGTGTGATCAATTCGATCGAATGTTTCTTGACCAAAGCATCTTCCAATCATTCCTCAACATACTCCATAAGTCCCAAGCTCCATTTTAAGCTCCAAACATGCATCCAGCTACTCCCAAAGCACTGCTCCCCTTGAACTATCTGAAATTGACATAAAAACATGAACAATACGAGAATTCAAACGAAAGACATGAGCTGAACATTATTTAAATAAATGACATGTAAATGTACAAAATATTATGCTAAAATGATAATAAAACGACCCCAAAAGATGCATGAAATGACATCTAACAAACCGCAGTATTTGAAATTTGACAATTTCGAAGTTAATTTTTCGAACTAAACAAATTTCCAAATCGCTTCTATCGACATAAACTACTTTGTAATTTTTGAACATGTGTAAAATTGTACGAAACTATAAAGGTGACACGATCTTTTCAAATAAGCATATCTACTTCGAAATTTCGAAATTCCGGAACATTTCAACCACCTTACGCTTAAGATAACATTTTAGAAAACACTAGCTTAGGAACCAAAAAAACCATAGTGGATCCGGCATGCCAAATGTTTAGAGGTCCTCTACATACTTGAAGAACATGGTAAAGAAGAAATGACAGTTATGAAATACACCACATCGGCATGAAGTGAGTATAATATACATTTGCCAACAAATATTAATTATGTTGATTGGATTCTAGTTGTTGTTAGCAAAGTTTATGTAACTGAATCACATATAAGGTTATATTCTTAACCTCCTGAATGCATAATGTATGTAATCAAAATAATTTGTTGATCTATATAATTATGTTGATGATATAGACCTAAGTACAAGAAAAACCATCATTTTTTAGATGTTGCCTTACCCACTGCAACTTTCAAATCCCGTTTTCATAGAGGAACCATCAATCGCTCTCAAACCAACACTTAATATTATAAATATGGTGTTATTAAAAAACAAATAAGATCTGAAAATATCGTTGGGTTTGAAATGTGTTCAAGAGGGATTTGATATAAAAGTGACGAAATCCACGACATACAGGTTTTAGGCAAAATGTTATGAAAACAAAAACCAACCCATAAGTATTAGGCTATATTAGCTAAAGATGTTAATTTGTTACGAATTTCATATATAACATAATAAACACACATGCATATACAACCCCAATGCATCCCAACCATCGTCAAGCAAACAAAAATGTGTTGGGCCATTATTAAAGGTGTAATGGCTAATAATAGTAATGAGAGTATTATGTATCATTCGTGATATAAATGTTCAATTCAAAAAAGATATTTTAAGGCTCAAGTTTGGGGGTGTGAAATGCGAGGCATTGCAACTTTTATAAGGGACCATGGAAAACTTGTCCACGCAACTTCCTAACCTGTGGTCATAATCTTAAAAAAGCAAGTGAATGCATCATAACACATCAAGACAGTCGGTTTGAGTTATTATTCCTTACGCTTGGTTGTGTGATAAGATTCATATTTATTATGCCGTAAACATTATATGTATATCATATAATTTATTGCTAAAGTCATATCATTCTGGATGTTTGTTACAAGTTTGCACGGAGTACCCATTATAGATATTGCCCACTTGAAATGGAATTACGAGAGAATGTTGCTTCTAATGGTAGTCATGGATGGATAAAACCAAACATTGATATTGGCCTATGAGGTGGGGAAGGTAGAGGATGGGGAATCGTGGATTTGTTTTTTATAGAAACTCCACAAAGTTGTCACATGTAAGTTATTTGGAAGCTTGGTCATCATATCAGATAAAGCTAAATCTATTGATGTGGTCGGACCTTTCGGTGATTCTGGCGATCGGGATTCTTCTTCATCTGAGAGAGAGAGAGAGAGAGAGAGAGAGAGAGAGAGAGAGAGAGAGAGAGAGAGAGAGAGAGAGAGAGAGAGAGAGAGAGAGAGAGAGAGAGAGAGTGGGGCCTAATGCTTTTTTTAAAATTATAAATAATAATAAATAGTATTAGATTAATTGAAAAATAAATATATAAGGGTATTATGGTCATTTCAGATATAGCACGGACTAAAACCGTAATAAAATTGTCTTTTAGGGATGAAACGTGAAAGTTTGAACCGACGGTCCAAGTTAATTTTTGAAATTAGAGACTGAATGTGTCTTTTGGCACCTGGACGAGAAACGATTAGAGACGATTCGTGTAATTTACTCAACTTTAGGTATTTCAAAAATAAAGTAATACTTCGGAAAAAAAACTTTTTTCGAACTGAATCATTATTTTATGAAACTCTAATGTCATCATGTTATGTATTAGGTGCTGTTTGTTTTTTCTGAGACAAAATGTCTGCAGTCTGCGGACCACATCTGTAGACCTCTGCAGTAGAAGAGGTGCACCAAACGTCTGCAGTCTGAAAAAAAAAGACTGTTTTTTTTTTAACATCTGCGGGCTACTAAAATAAACTGAAATATAAATAAACTGATTTTTTTAAACTTCAAAGTGATTTTTTAATATTTTTATGACTTTGTTATAAATAATTAACGAATCTAGATCAACTTTTATGTATTATTGTATAAAAAATAAAAATAAATATGGTATGAATTAACATATATATTTGATAAAACCAACAACTTTAGTTGCAAAGTTATAACTAAACGTTATAATTAGTGATCAAAGAATTTGATACATAAATAGATGGAAATAAACTTCGATTTTTTCAATTAAATCTATTAAAAACGTACCATAAATATTTTCTCGAGAAATTGACGATACTGTATTAAATAATGTTTTACAAAATTTGGCAAAAAAATATAAGAATATATTTTGATTTTTTTTTTCATATTTATATAAACAACTTCAACGATTATTATTGTAATAAATCTTTATTTATAAATTTGTCAAAAATATCATGTTTGTATCGTCGAACGTTTTTTTTTAAGTTTTGTAATTTTTTTTTTCAAATTGTTTATCATTAATAAAGTTGGAAAAAATATAAATTAAAAAAAAAACTTAAAAAAAATAAAGATATATATGTTTTTTTAGGCTAGAAGATGTCTGGTCCACATCTGCGCCAAGAAGAGGGCGCGCAGACATTTTTAGGTCTGCAGTCTTCAAAAAAACAAACAGTCTGCGAAGGCTAATGTCTGCACGTGGTCTGCGCGGCGCAGACAGAAGAGGCCACGCAGATTTGCAGACAAAAAACAAACACTACCTTAGTCATGTGATTTTAAGGTAATTGAATAGTATCTCTCTAAAACTTTACTATTAAGTGGGCTGTGGTAATGGACTCAAAGTCTCAAACAGTCAAATGGTCAGAAACCTGGTCCACCAAAAAAAAAACAGCTTGAATAGCTGACGACCCATATCATAAACAGCTGTATTTTTTTTTCTCAAATTTGAAAAAGTTGCTATTCTGAATGAACCTAGTCGTAGAAGGAACCAAAATGAGATCCGTTACATCAACTTTTTGTCTGATGTCAAATTGTCGAATTTATTGGGTCATGGGTCGTATTCATATTTTCTTCTTAATCGAAAAGAATTTAGATGTGTCAACTTTGTGGACATATATATCTTACTTTGTAATATGAAAAGGTTTAGATGCCATTGCATTGGGGTTTTAAGGTGGTATGTCAAGATCAAAAATGGACCGTTTTAGGCGATTGTTTTCATTTTTATTAAAGTTTGAAAACAACAGGAGTGGTTGGGTCTTGATTGAAACAACTATTAAAGGAAGGCACTGAAACAACTATACAATATTGTTGATGGGACTAACAGTTTTTTGCCATACACAACTATAAATATATAAAAAAAGTATATCATTGTTGTGTATGACAAGAAACTATTGTGTACAAATCAGTTCTCATTGTTGATAGGAAACTGGATCATGCAATCAATAAACGAGTTCCAGATCTTCTAAAAAAATAGAGATCATCAACTCCTAGCAAAATTATATCAAGGTTTTGTTAATTTGATTAAAAAAACATAGTTGAACTTAAGGAATATATCATAGGTGCAATTACAGACCAAAAGTAATTATCAGATAACATAGAATCGAATACATAAAGGAAGTGATATAAGCATGGGATGCTTGAAGCAATTAACAATCTAATTAATAGAGATGAAGTTAAAGAAAAATAAGGCAATACTTATCTTCAAGTGTACAATGGCCAATCAGTCCAGGCACCAGACACATGTCCATTCTCACAGACATAAGCTCGAACAACTGGCTCCCCATCATCATGGAATCCATAAGCAGGCCTCAAACAGAAAGCCGACTGCAAATCCCACACCTCATTGCTAGGACAAAATGCACAATTCAGATCAATCTTGCTACGATTCCCATCGTTAATGGTCCTCCAAACCCTAGATTTCTTGAAATTCTTAAAAACACCCCGAAACAGCATGTAATTTCGCTTCTCCTCAGTATGAACACAACCAGGCCAATCACAAATGTATAAACAATCGCCTCTAAACCTACTAGCCAACAGCTTGTTTCCTTGCTCCCGGCTGAAATTCCAACCCTCAGATGCTAAATGAGACGTAAAAGATCTACACATCTTTCTCCTCTTACAAACAGCAAAATCACAAGCTGTTTTAACAACAGCCGAAGCTTTTGTGTCTTCTTCTTCGCATACCTCAGTCTCACCTTGATCTTGAGATTTGGAAGCGGTGTTATAAACAGTATCCAAGTAGAGATCATCGTACAACGACCACGCACAATCAGACGTAGTAACAGAAACATTAGCCTCTTTCATCTTATCATCATCAACAGTGCTAGAACAGGAAGGATTTGGTTGAGACTTACCTATCTGAAACAATTTCGTTTCCTGAAAGTTTTCGTCGGGACCTAGTTCACGCTCCAGTCCGAAATCGGAATTCTCGAGGAGGACACCGGAATGCATGAGGCCAGGACAGCAGACGGCGAGCTTGTGCAGCGACGCCCAGCCGCCTGGAGGAGATACCGTTGAATTGACGGAGGCGTCTGGTGGGAGAAGATTGAAGACGACGGCGGGGATCATTTGATGGCATTTGTTCTTCCAGCAAATCGTGCGCATCAGAAATGAGAATTTGGTGCAAACGCAAGCGAGACGCGACCAGTTACGCGGATCATCAACAAGCTTGAGGAATATGTTAAGAACTACATCATCGGGGAGATACGAAAACACATTTTCAGCTACAGTTTCAGACATTTCTTATCAAATCACCAGTAAAAACACATCGAATTGGTGTCCGATTCGTTTGCTCTGGATTAACGAATCAGAAAGAAGAAGCGTTAGGTTAGAATTCTCAAGTCTAGGGCTCAAGGTAAAATTGATGATCCGAATCAGGGATTTGATTCGGGTGAGAGGGTTTTGAGTGGGCAAAGCTTTTTTGGGGGAATTGACAGCAGAATAAGACGGTGTTAGCCTTAACGGCATCTTGTACGACATAATCTCCATCAACCAATAGTTTGGGAGGACGTGTGTCGTATATTTGTTTACTATATAACGTTTAATTCCATGGCTGTAGATGAGCCTAAGTTATTCGAGCTCGTTTAAGTAGCATCTTTATCGAATTCAGGTTAGGATATCAATATATATAAAATAAAATAAAATAAAAATAAAATAAAAACAAGTTTGAAACATACAACCAGTCAGCTCAAGATTGTAAGGACTAGATTTGATCGTATCGAGGCTTTGGAATTTATATAATACTCCCTCCGTCCCAATATTATTGTCTACAGACAAAAAACACACATATTAAGAAAACATTAATTACCACTAACTTTATTTAATAAAATTACAACTTTGCCCTTACTTTGCATTAAATGTTCCATTAAATGTTTACTTGGTTAAGTAATAATGAGAGGGTATTTTGGTAAAAATGTTATTTATTTTTAGAAGTGGATTATTATTTTGGGACAAACCAAAAATGAAACATGAACTATAATTTTGGAACGGAGGGAGTATGTAAGTTGTAAATAAGCTGGTTAAATACTTAATTGAGCATGGTTAATAGTAAATACTCAACACAAATTACAAATTGGATTCTTCTTCGAGACAGCTTTAGACCTATATCATAAAAGGTGTTGAGTGTTTTCTTTATATAATGGGGTTCCATTTTTTCTCAATCTATGCAATAAGTTTGAGTTTTTAAACGAAATATAAAATCACAGTTCATTCTAAGAGTATAATATGCTAACATTGTATCAAATATCTTTAGTACATGCAGTGACACATGTTAAATACTTACTTATACCATGCAACATTATTTTATTTTTGTACCAATTTTACGCTACAATATTTCATATTTTTACTAATTTGTATAACTTATACAACCATATTCTACTTGTAAAATACGGCATACGGCATACGGCATTTGGCATATTGACAAACTTTTTATTTAAGTAATAATCAGTGGTGAATTCACTTAACAAAAATATTCTTATATGCAAACACTAAAAATATTTTATTACCAATACCAACTTAAGACTTTAAATAAACAAACCCCGTAAATCACCTGTCATTAGAAAATTTGTTAGATATCTAATATGTATTTTTTTTTAAACTTATATTTTAACATTGAAACTTGTTGCTATTGTGAGATTTTAGGTAATTGTCTTTAGATAAAGAAATTGTCTTTGATTATTTATATATTAGGAGTCAAGTAATCAATTTCGTATCTATTGCAATAAACCTGTTATCAAATAGCAAATAAAATTACATATTTAGCCATTAGTTTATTTAACCTAGTGGTTTTTTGGTTTAAAAGATATACAACATATTTGCTTTTATACCTTTTTGTACTGGTATAGTGTATAACATTTTTAACCTTTGATGAGAGACTGGTAGCCTTTTTAATGAACTAAAAAAATAAAATTTTTGTCCAGTTGATATCTGTGTGTTCTATCATGTGATGCATAACAAACAAAGCCTTTGTTCCAAGACTTCCAGACAACACAAACACCATAAAAGATTACCATAAATGATGCAAAGTTTTTTATGTACCAAGTGATACATGAAAAACAAGAACAAATTGTTTCAAATAGAGCAGAAACTAACACCAAACTCAGTCACATAACTGAAACAAAATCACAAATCCATTCTTCCCGAATCTCATCAATAATCATAATCATAATCATAATCCACCACTATTAATAACTGAAATAGTAAGCAACATCACCATATCACTCATGCTCCTTTTCCACTCCCTCCATAATCATCAACCCGCTAACTTATTACCTGGATACATATATCTTTAGAGAGAGAGAGAGAGAGAGAGAGAGAGAGAGAGAGAGAATGAGGCTAAAAAATTATATACCGAGATAAACTCTTGCTCCTGCTTCTGCTGGGGCTCTTGCTAGGACTGCGTCTTTTTGGGCTTTTACTTACCCGCTTAGGGCGCTGAACTCCAATGTCACACAATCATTATATGGACAAATAAATCAAAAAATAAGATGCTATAAATAAACAAATAAATCAAAAATTGTGTTTAGACCAAACTACAAAAAGGTTAAAAATTAGCAGATTAGATAAAATTATGGTTTGAGTTTGACTTACAGATGGTAGGGGAGATCTGGATCTTGAAGGAGATCTGCAAAAGTTCCAGAAACAAGCGAGTTTAATATCCACATGTTCCTCTGATCCAAGAGAGAGAGAGAGAGAGAGAGTGGGAGAGAGCCTTGATGCCCACTTCCATAATCAATAGAGTATTAATCAACGCAAAATCCACACATGTTTAGCAGCCCAACAGAGACCAATATACCACATGCAGGATCTAATCAATTACGAGGTAACCAAAAATAAATTATAATTAAATTTATTAAGCCGTGTATTGTATATGTGGCAATCAGATGGTCCAAATTTGTTTTTGTACCGTATAGTCCCCTACTTCACATTCCAGCTTTACCATTGCAAATCCATTTCCATCATTCTTCTTCTTCCCAATATGCTTATTTAACAACACCACAAGGAATTCCAAAATTCGCATCTACAAACCACAATACCTCAACAACCAAAAGTGTTATAGGCAATTGCACCATATCCCATCATAATCCCATATACCCATATCTAAAAGTAGCAAAGGAAAAAAAAAATATATATATATATATATATTCCAACTCCCCAATGTGTGCATGAGTTTTCTCAAGTATTTTTTAAACATCATTTTATCCAGACAACGAAAAGCATTGAAAATGAGATAAGCAACAATGCATAGTAACTAAACAGTACTGGCAGTATCACTAACATGGTAGAATAAGACTTGTTCATGTCATCATAAAAATATAGAATCTTAAGTCAGAAAAAGCAAAACAAAAATATTACAAGGGAGAAAAGAAGCATGCCTTGATTTAGATCCAGAACGAGGTGAGACAGATCTTGAAGCTTTGGGTTTTGCTTTTGGGGACTTGCTGCATCAGAATTTGAACATATGTTTGTTAATTTCATTTTCATGACATGTCAGATAAATGATGCAATAAGAAAATGTTTCAACCTTATGCTCCTGCTGCGACTCCTGCTATAGCTCCTGCTTTTGCTTCGACTGCGACTCCGGCTCCTAGAATGGCTTGAATCATATTCCTTCACCTACAAGTAGATTAAAAACATACTTTATAACCCATGAATATATATATATATATATATATATATATATATATATATATATATATATATATGCTTGAAATATTAATCATATATCTATATATATGCATAGTTTCCATATTAATTAATTGAAACCATACACGTATGTATCCACGAGAGAAGGCGTTTCGAAACTCAGAGTCATCCAATTTCCGTATCTGTAAGCAAAATTATAAAAGAAATTATAAGCTTCAAATTTTAAACATAGCCCTGAAGAGGTGAAATAGAAAAATGTTTACAGCATATTTCATGTCATCATAGTTTGTGTAGTCCACAATCCCTGTAGTACCACCACCCTCCCTAAAAACTTGGGAGAAACAAACATCTCCAGCCCTGCGCATGTGATCCTTTAGGTCTTGCCATGATGCAGAAGAGGGTAAGCCAGTCACCATAACTGTGTCAAATATAATAAAAAAAATTATATTTGAGAAATTAGTATTCATAATGAAACATGTAAAAATAAAATAAAGACAGACCTCTGTAATCAGAGCGTCTAGAAACTCCACCACTGCGACCACCACCACCACCGCGACCACTGCCATAACTGCCATGACGGTCTGTAGAAGATGAGTTACCACGACCACCATGGGCGAGTTCCACCTGTTCAAAGTATTCATATTAAATGTTTTGACTATAATAGAAACAAGGTAATAATGATATTAAATGTGGGAGTGGGACCCACCCTTAATCTGTGTCCATCAAAATCATAGCCATCGCGACCACGAATAGCATCTTCAGCATCACGAGCCTCTTCAAACTAAAAGAAACAACATTAACATGTATCAGGAAAACAATGATAAAAATGAAAACAATGATGAAGCTTACCTCAACAAAAGCATAACCTGGAGGCCTTGGTGGAATTTTCAAATCAATATGGGCTATGCGGCCATACTGCAACCAAATAAATAAAAATATACAAAATTTATTAATACAACCTTTAGATTAATCATTCATCTCATTCTTACTCTTGGGTAAGATGGACATATTTAATACATGAATGAATCAGATTAACTTTCTCCTTCCAAAAGCTTTTCACAAAAGAGTGATGTTGCTTTCCAAATGAAGTGCTTCATATGAGTTACTATTTTTTCCTGGTTAATATGGTAAATCATATTGATTTGTGCTTTGAAATATATATCTTCTAAAAATCCAACTAATTCACAACTCTTGGAAGCGGAAATGCTGTCCACTTTCACCAAGGCATAAAATCTAGCAAATGCACTTAAATGGCTACGTAAAACCCTAGAAAAATGTTTGGAACCAAGTTTTGGAATGTAGAGTTCAATTTGAAACCGTGTTGTGATGTGTAAGGAATCAATTTTGAAAACCATATGCTGCCACACTTGTGAAACCATTTGTTGGGACATGTGAAACTCAGTTTGAAACCAGGCGTAATAAAAATACGAGTTCAAATTTGGGTGTGACTCTGAAACCGGATGTAATTACCTTGTAAAACAAATCTTCCACTTCTCGCTCGCGAATATCCCCAGGGAGATTGCCAACATATAGAGTTCTGCTAGAGCGACTCATGTTCCTGGTGGCACCAAAACTAAGAAAGGTTAAAAAACATAACACTATCAGAAAAATAAAGAGACCCAATGTTCCTGGTGACATGAAAACTGCGAGAATTTAAAACTCAATTTACTCAGAGAAATTTAAAATAATTCAATAAATAAGAAGCGCACCCAAAACTTTCTAAATTAACCTAAATTATAAAATCAAATTACTAGTTTACACAAAGAACTGCAAAAATCGACTGCATAACCTTGCGAATGAACAGACCTATTGAATAATAGAAAAATCCAACATTAAAGCTAACCAATTTTGAATTCAGGGATGAATACGTGCATGCATATGCGCGAGTAAGCGGAATCTGAGTACGGAAAAACGAAAAATTGATCTACTGAAGGTGGATGTTGGTGTACCTTGATGATGAGAAAATCTGGCAGTGAGGGCGATTTAGTAGAGAGAATTTCGACAATTAGGGTTTTGAGAGAGGGACGATCACTATAGCCGTTGAAAGAGATCCATTATCACATGTGGTATCGCGTAGGTAGGATCTTTGATAAAATATCAAATCTAGCGGTGGATATTTGCCTGCCGAATCCGGTCATAAAAACTTAGGCTGGCCCAATGCTAACGGACTTTTTAATCTTTCTTACCTAAAACAAAAATGTGATCATGCAAAATACCTTAATAGGCCGTCCTGCGGTTTAGAGTCAAAATTACAAACCGCACGGTGATAGTTTTAAACCATATTATGCGGTGCGGTCTAATTTTATGCGGACGGTTTGTGCGGTTTATACAGTTTGACAAACATAAATAATTAAATTTAGCCAAATCTTTGTTGAGTATATACATCATTGTATTTTGTTTTGTATATGTAAGGTGTTTTGCATGATTATATTTTGTTTTCTCAAACTCTATTTTCCTTTTAGTGCTTTAGAATAGTCCAATCAGATAGAATGACAAAATTGCTAATACGTTATCAACATGGTTTATTAATGTTTATAAACATTTGAAACTTGTATATGTCGATTTAAAAAATGTGAGCTAACAACCAAATATATACTTTCATTGATTTCTATGTGAAGCAAAAGCACCATTGCACCTCCTACATTCTCATTACTAATTATGACTGCTCAAAGTTTTTGTAAACTATAACCGTTATTGTTTCATGCATATAGAAAAGTTACTAGATCATTATATATATAATATGTGGTGTGGTGCGGTTTTAACTGCAGTATTGTAAATAAAAACCACAAACTGAACCGCATAATGCGGTTTAACAAAATTACACACCACAATTCGCACCGTAAAAGTTATAAACCGCGTTATGTGGTGCAGTTTGGTGTGGTGCGGTTTGATACACACCCCTACCTAAAATGTATACAAATTTTTTTAGAAACAAAGACATGGGTTGCAGCCTATGAACAAGATCAGGTTTGAAGGCAAGATGTTACCGTCATGTTTGGAGTCGATCTTTGTTAATAGTTGGCTTCGTTGTTGTTTTTTTTTTTTTTTTTGGGGGGGGGGGGGGGTATTTGGAGAGTGGTTTTTGGTGTATACATGTTTGCTTTCCCTTGCTTTTTCCATTTGTGTCATTCTAGGTCTCTCTAAAGTTGATTTTCATTTGTTTCTTTCGTCATTCTTCCGTTGTTGGTTGGTACATTGTCTAGGGTTTTCTTCCTGCATTCATATGCATCTATTTTGTTATTGTTTTGTGGGTTTGTTGGTTTCTATTGTCCTTAGATTCTTTTGTTTGTATATGCATTTTATGTTTTTTTGGGCAATTACATGTACTGTTGGTTCGTCTCTCCGTTGCTGAAAGAGTAGAAGGGGTAGTTCCATTTTCAAACTGGGGCAATCGTCTGGGTTTGGTTACTCTTGCAGGCAATCTCGTCGTCGTCCTTCTGAGATAAGTTCTACTTTTGGGTTACTTGTTTTTTTTTAGAGACCACTTCCGTTGTATGATGATTATGAGGACAGTGTGTAACGTCCAAAAAATCATAATAAAATTTTTTCATTTTAAAAAAAAGGAATAAAACATTTTTCTATAAAACATCAGTCATTGAGATATTGTTTCACAACCATATTATAAAATTAGAGTATCATAACATAGTATCTCTAAAAAACATATAAATCACTAGATGAGGTGTATAGTCAAGTCTTCGTCTTCCCCCGATCCTCTAATGTACATGAAACATTTAAATCCACAACTGCTAGTTAAAGCTTAGTGAGTTCCCCAATATACCTATCACAATAATACACATATAATGCATGCACACATAAGTCTTCAGTCTGACAGGACCGTCTCGCAAGGCCTACAATACACTTGGATTGCTCTCATAAGCCATCATATAGTTGGACCGCTCTCCTGAGCCTACAACACGGATCTAGACCGCTCTCATTGGGCCTACAATATCAACTGGACCGCCCGGGTATCCTGTTCTTGGGCCGTGACACTACAAACAAAATTACATTTAGTGACACAAGTTTTTAATGGCACAAGCCTTTGTGCCACTATTTTATTGTTTTTAGTGGAACTTATCATTTTATGCCACTTTATGATTGAAAATTCTAATTTTCATGTTCCCTTTCCTAATTCCCCCCATGATTAAAATGCTTCCGCCAACACCAAAATTTTAAATTTTAATCAGACCTACACACTTAAACTTTCGTTGCCTTTTTTGAGATCGTAAATTTTCCTACTTTGTTGCTTGTGTATCACAAATCGGACAATAATTAGAGCCGAGAAAGAGGGACAAAGGCGAGATTATGAGAGGGGGTCAATGTAAAACACATGATAGGGGTGCATGGATCTTCAGTTTTGGCAAAGATTAACGAATCTGGATTAGGAACCTTAACAATCGGCGATATTTGATTCTAAGGTAAACTTTAATTTGTATTTTTATGTTTAGCGGGTCTCTTCATCTCTCTTCGACTTTAGCTCATCCTTATACATGTTTTTATATCACTTTAAAACCCTTTGCTTGTCCATAATATCGATTTATTTACCCTAGGGTTTCGACCTGGGTTCACAGAGTTTGTTGGCTGTACTGTATAATTATGGTGGCCAGGAAATGGAATTTGTTCAGAAATTGGGGAGAAGGTGTTGCTTTGTCTAATCCAGGACGAAGAATCATAAAGTGGAATTGATTGAGTTCGACAATAATCACCTTGTAATTTCATCGATCATAGTTTCTTTTGCATACAATTTCATCAAAAGGTAATCATTTTGTTTAATTCTTAATAGTTTAATACATATATTTTACTCTCCCTAGTCCATAGGTATGGTTTCTCATTTTTTTTTCAAGATGGTTAAGTTTGTATTCCTTTGTTTTTTTATTTACATTGTTTATGTTTTACAAATCTTTCTTGTAACTTATTTTAAGTTTTAGTTTTTACGAATACATAAAAGAATAAATGATGAGTGTTATACATCATTACATCTTTTTTTGTCAATTATCTAAATGTTGAGGCTTTATAACACTATGTTAAATTACTAGGAAATATTTTTGAATGAAACAACCTGTGATATGCAACTCCTGAAACATGCTTTATCTATGGTTTGAAACTTTACAGAAAATAATTTTGGTGTTGTAAACTTAATGGCACTTTTTTTTGTACCGTTGATTGCCAATGGTGCCTTTAGTGGCACTTTTTTTTAGTTTTTAGTGGCACTTTTTCTGTGCCACTAAATATCATTTTATTTGTAGTGTGAACACACAGCCTGGCCGTGAACAACATGCAACCCTCCACCTTTGCTTCTAACACCCTTATTTGTAAGTTAAACTTGCAAATTAGTTTGTTTTCCTAGAATTCTTATGAGTATATTCATTAATAGTATACCTATATATTACATAAATTGTGTTTAGGACCGGTTTTGTTAACAAGACTTCACTTGTGGAGTTAACGTCCTATACCAAATCTTCAATCGAATCCCCAACATAAGGTGAGTTCATACCTCTATAATCTATCTTTTTAAATGGTTTTAAATGCTTTTTAGGGGGGGGGGGATACAAGTTGAACACAATTAAATTGTGTTAATATTTACCTGTGATAACAATCACACAAAAGGTTTTCTTATGCTTTTAAATATTGTGTTTACAATAAAAGATTACCAAATACTTCCAAAATGACTTAAAGTCATGTAAACTCTTTTTAAACACTGTTAAACTCTTTTAAATGTCTTATAAACTCTTTAAACTTATATTTGTCAAAATCATGTTTATATATGTATAAGTATATAAATAAGACTTAAAGGGCTTAGAACTAATGAATTGCCTTATTTCCTTTTCCTTGTTTGGATGTGGGCTTAAGGTGGAGTTATTTGTCCGAATGTCGTTTCCTTCTTAATTATATATATTATACATATAAGAATATAAAAGGTTACTTCAATCAATATTGTTACCTTTGTATCACGTTGAGCAAAGGGGTACATTCATGAGAGATCATGCTAATCAGATAGAACATATAAATTATAATATGTATAATTTATGAAACAAACGAGAAATCTATTTTTACTAGATAAGTATTCAAGGTTTAAACTACTTTGTTAAGAAAAGGATATAATTCAATATTTACTTAAAACTAGATAAACCAAAAATGTGAGATACTATTTCACGGCATAGCAATATACTTGTTATGTCGTGTTTTGTAACCAGAGTCTCCTGGAAGGAGAGCGGACATTGTGTGTATATATCTATACGGGACTGACAATCCCACACCTCGCTGCTAGCTACAGTGGGACATGTCGGTCTATGGGTGACAAATGTCACATCAGTTTCGACACCAGAAGGTCGTCGTGTTTATACTAGTCAATCAGCATGGTTATAACCACATCACATTTTAACCCTAATTAACCAGTTTAATTATAGGGTAGTTATTACACCAGTAGTGTATTTTTAAGAAATACTACTGCATCAATCATTTTCCATAAGCAAAACAGAAAACATTCTTCTTATAATTTTATGGTGAGTTAAAATTATGTTATCCTTTGTTATGAGTACAATAACACTTAAACGAAACGGTTTTATGGTATTAAAACTACTTTTCAGTTGTAATAGAAAATAAGGGGATTTTCTGGAACTCATTCTATCATTTTCTTAAAATTATGGCAACCATAAATGAAATTAATACTTATGAACTCATCAACTTAAATGTTGATACTCTCTTTCAAAATAACTTGTATTCTCAGGGAATCCAGTAGACAGGTACACTCCCAGAGCCTTTGAGGAGACAACCTAGTACCGTGCTGCGTCTTTTGTCTTTTACTTTATCTACTTTCGATGTCAAATGTTCAATGTTTGAACACCTATGTAAAAACTTATACATTATTAATGCAATGATTGTTGTACTTTGATTACTATAATGCATGTGTTGTTATACTTGACATGAAGTCACCCACCCCCGGACGTTTCCGCCTTTCTGGTTTGGGGGTGTGACATATTGTTTCACAACCATATTATAAAATTAGAGTATCAGAACATAATATCTCTAAAAAACATATAAACCACTAGATGAGGTGTACAGTCAAGCCTTCGTCTTCCCCCGGTCCTCTAAAGTACATGAAACATTTAAATCCACAACTGTCAGTCAAAGCTTAGTGAGTTCCCCAGTATACCTATCACAATAATACGCATACAATGCATGCACACATGAGTCTTCAGTCTGAGAGGACCGTCTCGCAAGGCCTACAATACACTTGGACTGCTCTCATGAGCTATCATATAGTTGGACCGCTCTCCTGAGCCTACAACACGGATCTAGACCGCTCTCATTGGGCCTACAATATCAACTGGAACGCCCGGGTATCCTGACCTACATCACAAAGCAAGACCTCCTCAAACCAACCACAATATATCGACATATGCTGACAAACAAACAATTATAACCAGTAAGCACAAGTAATCATAACAATTCTACTAATCTAACAGATCAGTACAACATATCAACATCCTACATATAAAGAATACATACTGCAATACAAGGTATAGTGAGAAAACTCACCTCACAGACTAGTAGACAATCAACACAGCTCGCACGAAACAAAGACTGGTGCTACGAGCCATATATATAACAATCAAAGACACATTCTCAATCTATAGCCTAAAAACCCTCCCGGTCAAAAGTTAAAGGTCAAAGTCAACCTCAGTTGACCACCACGTTGTGGCCAAACATAGGCCACATTGTGGTAGCCTCACGACAAAATAGTCACAAGACTGCCTATCACCACGTCGTGGGGATCAAACCACCATGTCGTGACACCTGTTCTAGCCAACTAAATGGATTAAGCTCTTAATCCTTAAGCTATTCATCCATACTTTCCAGGAGACTTTCTTACACCCAAATGCATCATAAAATCTTTGCTTTATGGACATGCATGTCCAATACATGTCTGTAACAACCCAACTTTTCAAAAGAAAATTTTTCATTTTAATTAATCAAACACTTTTCCATAAATCATGAAATCTCAATACAATTGTTTTCAAATTATTTCTAAACATCAGAGTGTCCCATAAAACGCCTGAGAGAGTACACGTCGCGCCATAAAGCCTTGCCCTTGCCCTTGGGCTCAGATGTACCTGAAACAAATCCACAAACTGTAAGCTAATGCTTAGTGAGTCCCCCAGAGCATACCCCACACACAATCCACATAACACATATCATATTAGCTATAAAAGCTACATATACCACATAAGCCATGCATACTAACGTATAAGGATGCCGTGGGCTCCCCCAAGGTCTTATACCTTCATGCCATGGGCTCCCCATATGGTCTTTACCTAGGAATGCCATGGGCTCCACCACATGGTATTATATCCAACTGCCACGGGCTCCCCCAAGGTCTTCCATGCAATAACATACATAATCAACTAGCATATCATATATCACAGAAGTATCTATCATACTACATAACACATACATAAACATATAAGGATGTCGTGGGCTCCTCTTAGGGTCTTATACCATCATGCCATGGGCTCCCCCACATGGTATTTACCTAGGAATGCCACGGGCTCCCCCACATGGTCTTATATCCAACTGCCACGGTTCCATGCAAATATCACATAATCACTAGCATACCACTTAGCATAAAGCTAACTATCATACCACATATCTCCACTACAGCTAGTGTACCACATATCATAAAATGGGTCGACCTTGGTGCCGTAGACCCATTGGTATAGTGAGAAGACTCACCTCTCGTGTGTTGAACTAAGATCAGATATGTCCCACGCGATGCTCCCCCTCAACTGCCTATAACCAACATGTGATTAATTTTTCATGATCCCAGAATACCATAAATACCCTCAAAGTCAACCCTGGTCAACCCTGGTCAAAGTCCAGGTCAACAGTCAAGGTCAACAGTCCATGTTGACCTTAACTCGTGGAGTGCATCCAGCAACTCGTCGAGTTCCTCCCAAGTCCATTCCTCTGAATCCCGCATCAACTCGTCGAGTCACCCTAGTGACTCATCGAGTTCCTCAAATGTCCTGAAAACTAGATTCCGTTCAGACCAAAGCCCTAATCCTTCACTGCACTCATCCAGAAACTCAGAAATGGGCAAACCCTACCTCGACTCGTCAAGTCAGCTAAGGGACTCGACGAGTTCCTTCAGTCCTTTCCAAGTTCAGCCCTTTTCAATGGGATCTAAGGTCCCAAACTTCAGATCCAAGGTTGATCTAGGGTTTTCTCTGACTATTAGAGTGATAAGGGAGGCCACAAGAAGTGGATTATGTTCTTTAAATAGGGTGCAAACCCTAAAAATTAGGGTTTCTCTTTACAGCTCCTCCTCGTCGAGTCGGGGCCTTCCGACTCATCGAGTAGAACCCAAATCCCGCATCCTCATAATAGTCTCTACTCGACGAGTTGAAGCACCCCAACTCGCCGAGTCCATGCACAAACCCCTAAAATTATATAAATTAATCAATACCTGGAACAGGTGTTACAATGTCTTTTTCAAGTTAGGTAAAAAATGAAAGAAATGAACTCAAAACTCATGCATGAGATCATTGACTCCATAAAATACTAGATCTAGAGCATATAACCACAAATGGACCTCAAGGATCCATAAAGTTGCCAACTTTATGGAATCCATCCATCCAAAATATCAAGAACATGAAGAACAACAAGCTTTTAAACCTAGATTTAAGAGGAGTGTACACAAAAGATAGAGACTTGTGGATTTGCAAGAGTCCATAATGAATGCAAGAAAGTGATGAGGAGGTTTGCGTGTTGGATCTATGCACCATGATCAATTTCTTCTTCTTCAAGGCACCATAAAACACCACAAAAGCTCAAAATGTCAACAATGGAGGCTAGGGTTTGCTTTAGGTCGAAAGGATGTGATGGAGGCTGAGAGTGAGAAAACTTAAATAGGCCTTAAAACCCAAAAAGATTAGGCTTTGCATGGTGGCCACCACAGCGTCGTGGCCTAGACCTTGCCACATCATGGTGTCCAAAAAGATGTGTGTTCTCATCGACTGATTCCACGTCGTGGTGTATTCACCACCACGTTGTGGACAACTAAAATCCTATATTAAAGTCTTAATTGCTAAGAACACAAAAGAAATATATATATATATATATATATATATATATATATATATATCTAAACTGGTGTTACAATTCTCCCCCACTTGAACTAGATTTCGTCCTTAAAATCCTCAATCTAGAAAAGATATAGGTAGTGCTCGCGCATCTCTGCCTCGGGATCCCAAGTCCAATATGAGACCTTCTAATGTTTCCACTAAACCTTAGCCAAGGGCATCACCTTGTTGTGTAAGTCCTTAGTCTTCCTATCAACAATCGTCACTGGTCTTTACACGTAGTTCGAGTGCTCGTCGATCTGGAAGTCATCTAACGGGATCACAACTATATCATCCACTAAGTACTTTCGAAGCTGAGAGATGTGGAAAGTGCTATGAATTTAGCGAAGCTCCTCTGGTTAATCCAACCGGTAGGTCAGCTTGCCCACTCTATCCACGAATCAGAATGGTTTGATAAATCTGGGGCCCAACTTGCCCCGCTTCCTGAAGCGTATAACACCCTCCAAGGGTGATACCTTCAGCAATACCATATCACAAACCTGAAACTCCAACTCCAAACATCGCTTGTCAACATAACTCTCCTGTCTACTCTGTGTTGTCTATAATCTCTATCTGGTCTGTTGGATGAGCCTCGTCGTCTAGAGCACTACCTCGGTGCTCCCCATGACCTTAAGGTTGACCTCTCCAAACAAATTTGGGTCTGATACCTCCTCCCATAAAGAAGCTCATAAGAAGGTGCACCAATGTTAGAATGATAGATGTTTTTGTACGAAAACTCAGTCAAATGAAGGTAGGAGTCCCAACTCCCACTAAGATTGATAATGTAGGCTCTCAACACATCCTCGAGCGTCAGAATAGTCCGCTCATTATGCTCATTTATCTGCAGATAATATGCAGTACTAAAAAACAATCTAGTATCCAACTCATCATGGAACCTCTTCCAAAACCGGAAGTGAATGAAACATCTCGATCACATACAATGGAAATAGGTAAACCATGACGAGCAATGATCTCTTACACGTAGATATCGACCAATTTTCCGGCCGAGGAACTCTCCTGAATAGCAAGGAAATGGGCACTCTTGGTCACGAGGTTGACAATCACCCAAGTAACGTCGAATCCCTTAGTCATCCTTCGTTGTTTTGTGATAAAATTCATGGTGATTTGCTCTCATTTCCACATAGGAATCTATAAAGGATGCAACTTGTCGTGCGATCTCTAATGTTCGGCCTTTACCTTCCGACATGTCAAACACCTCTCAATAAATCAAGCCATCTCTCTCTTCATGCAAGGCCATTAGTAACAAATATTGATTATAAAAAAATTAGGGTAAATAGGATATTATGCATGTTTATATAGGATATATATATGATATTTAGATATTAGACAAGATAAATATGATATTTAATTGTTTATTTAGGACATACATAAATTTTTTCCGTAGTTAATTTTGTTAATTGCGTCTTTCATAAGGGTTAATATTTTAATTTCAATATAATAAAAAGGAAAAAAAACACAATTCTAGACATGAAGAATATGAACAAAACATAAAACCTAGTAGATGATAAGAAAAAGGTTATAGTGATTGCTCTCATCCTTGACGAACCGGCGTCATTCTTTTGGTTTTTGTTATCAGGTAGACTAATCCTCTGGTGCATATAAAATTAAATCGCCTATATGAACAATTGGAGTCATAAAGTATATCAACTAAACGCGGAAATTAAAAGATTGGGTTTTTCTTATAATCATAAAATTCTGGGTATCAATCGATGTTTGTGGGTCTTGGGTTCTGTTAAGAAATTATGACTTTTTTTGTATCTAAATCTATTTGGCAGGGTGATTTGAGATATGAAGAAAATTACACAAATAGAGAAGAAAGAGTATGATATTTACACCTATCTATAGTACATCTGGATTAAATCCATTGTTCAAAGGACCATATACTATCTCTCAGATGAGACAATAATTTAGAAGTGGAAAGATCAATAAAGATACAAATGTTTTCAATGAAGAAGAAAGAAATACACATATGATCGATCCAAGCCCTTTTTCTTTGTTTCTTAGACTAATGCATGATCAAGCTTTTTCTTGTAAATGCTTCGATTTTGAACTTAATCTGAAAGATAGAATGATTAACCAAAAACAAGAAGATATAGAAGATATATAGAAGAAACAAGTAGAAAAGGAGAATGTGATAACATATTTGAGAGAAAATCTTAAGGAAAAAGAAATCAGTAAGAAGAACCTTTCATCTATAAGTGTTCAAACAAAAGAGACACCTCCAAAAAATCCTTCGACAAGAAACCCTAAAACAAAATTATATGAAATAGCACTTGATTAAGTCTGAGTTGATGAATTCCAAGCTCAAAAGTGTCACGCTAAGAGATTCCAAGTTGATAGTTCTCCGACTAAAAAACCTCAAGCTAAGAGAACCAAAGTTGAATCATCCCAAGCTAAAAGACCTCTAACTTTTAATCTCAAGCTGACAAACCAGAAGCTAAAAAACAAGAAAACTTTTATAGAAACCTGTTCTACATTCTCTCTTCGGCCTTCATGCCAACTAATAGTTTTACCTATAATGTAACCTCCTCGTGTACGGTTAATCTATTTTAACAATTATAGATTTTGCTCCGTTCGTTGAGCCACCCTTAGTGCCGGTGCACAACAATTACCCATTGCAAATTGCAATTATAAAAATTGTGAAACTTTACAAATCGTAAGCTGAGAGATTTGTCAAAAATCTTTGTTGAAGAATAGATGACTTTCTTTTTTCTGCAATTAGATTTGTCTCTATTAAAATCATAGCCTAATTTATATATATATATATATATATATATATATATATATATATATATATATATATATTTGATTGTAAAGAGTATATAATAAGTGTATTTGATTTATGTTTTGTTGTTGCGATTGACTTTTTCCAAATGGACATGTTCCCCTAAATATACTACTTAAATAACATAAATTATTAGGGTTGTCAATTCTCGACACGACCCGTGACCCGACACGAAGATAAACGAGTTTGGGTTGAGTTTTTCAATCTGCCAACCCGTTTATTAAACAGGTCGTATTTGGGTTCGCCAAAAAATACAAGGGTTGACTCGTGACTCGTTTATGATTTTTACATATATATATATATATATATATATATATATATATATATATATATATATATATATATATAATGTTCTACGTAGGATACGTAAATACTAAATACTAAGTTTTCTAAAATGTTTTTGGTTGGACGAGTTTAGACGAATGTTTTTAACTTTTATTTGGATTCTTAAGGCATAAATTTTCTAAAATTTGGCTATGTTTGCATCGTTTAAAATTTCTAGAATGTATTCAAGTCTAATTATCAATTTTAATTATGGAATCTGACCTACGAACACAAACCTGACCACAAACCCACAAACCCGTTTCACGGGTCGTATATGGTTTTATGTTTCAAACTCATCAATCTGTGACCTGTATAGTCAAATGGGTTTGTTTGTGTTGGTGTATTCTGACCCGCTAACCAGAATACAACACGATTGTCAGACCTATAAATTATCATTTAGATAACTTTTTTTTTTTGGTATAGACCGGCCGAAATTATTACAATTTCACAATGACGTGTTTGGGGGTAAGGTGGTTATTTTTTTTAAATAGAAGGGAAAATGGTTATTTTTGTTGATTGCATCTTTCATTAGGGTTGGTTTTATTAGTTTCATTATAATAAGCGAGGACAAAATTTACAGACACGAAGGATATAAATAAAACATAAACCCTACTAGATGATAATATTTTTTATAGTGGTTGCTCTCCCCCTCGACGAACCGGCGCCGGCTCACGATTTTTGTAATCAGGTAAATCCTCTCGTGCGTGTAAAATTAAATCCTGGATACCAACAATTGGATGCATAATTAAAGTAGATCAACTAAACTCGAAATTACAAGATTGGGTTTTTCTTATAAGTATGAAATTCTGTGTATGAATCGATGTTTGTGTGTCTTGGGTTCTGTTAAGAGAAATTTGATTTTTTTTTTTCTGTATCTAAATCTTTTGAGGGATGACTCTGGGCTTTAATTAATTCATGGTGCACTAAAAAAGTCAGTATGTTTTACTGGCTTCTCTTTAATTACCTATATTTTGGATAAGGATATTTGACCCTGGACTGTATGCAGCCAAACATGATTTGAAGCTGTGTTTTGTACGTTTATAGTTGATATTGTTTTAATGATTTCATATTTTAATATATGAGCAAGTTAAGTGTGGAAATTTGATGATGTCCTATATTATGGGTGTGTTTGCAGGGATGAGACCAGAAGTAGAAGATGTTCACAAGTTGATGCAGAATATACAATCACGGTTGCCTGTAGAAGAAGCGGCCCGCATGAGCGTGTTGTCCAAGTCATGGCTACATGCTTATTCTACCATCCCTACCCTCAGGTTCGATGTTCGAAGAGGAAAGAGCATGGAGTTAGTGGACGTGGACCACACTGTGATAAGGTATCTCCGTGACAACATACCAATCCAAAGGTTTGACCTTAAGATGGACGTGGAGATTCCCAGCTGTTGATGCTAACTTTTTTCTTAAGATGAGGGAAGCACTCACGTTATCACGCAACTGCTACCTTGATATAGCAACTGCCAATTACTCTAAGCTGCCATGGGACATCAACATCAATGATCTAAGAAAAAGGCTCCTGCTTCCTCCTGCCAGGAACGTGCCACAACTGTCATTTAAAACGATAGGGGATGAATGCCTGTGGGAACGTTCTCCATTTTTTGATGCATTCTTTGAGATTTGCCATCCCGAGCACGTATTAGCAAACCCAGACATGCACAACAGCCACAACAATCACTTTTGCAGACTCATGTCAGGGAGTTCTTGGAGAAGAAGAAGAAGACCAGAACCGCGTATTGGCCTCATTACCTCAAACATGTTCAAATAAGACTGGATCCTCACCAAGAATGGAAAACCCTAACAAATTCCCACACAACTTTCTAGACGGGTCGGCACCTCATGTCTACCTCCAGTTCAAACTAAAGTGGCTTTAACGATCATCTCCGGCATGGGTCATTTGTTTTACTATTACATGTTCTAATTTTCGTTTTGGTGCGTTTCAAACATATTTAATTAAACATATAATTATGAATGCTATATATATTTTTTTATTTTAACATGATACTGTGATGCTTTTTTCACCATACATAGAATTTTCTTTTTAACAACATATGCTAAACTACCAGGTCGCTATTAATTAGTGATTTGGTATAAATAAAGAAATTTGATAATTATGTTTTGCCTTTGAATTTTATGAACTACCACTCTACTTTTCAAAATTTATGTTTTCATTTGAGCCTACTTAAAAGATTCGACTGCCAATTTAGCTTAACATATCACGTATTTAGAATAATTAATTAAGCTACAATGTAAAAAAATTTATACACTGGAGTTAGTCATTGTCAGTTTTATTTTTGCTTTTATAAATGTATGGAATTGCAATGATTGGGATCAACTTAATAATCAAAATCAACTTGTGTACAGATCTGCTATAATCATTCACTTGTGCATACCTATTTTCATAAATTTTTTAATAAGCAGCCATTTTTCTAAATTTTTAATAAACCAACATTGCATTGTGTAAATTGATGTCACATACATTATTTCTTTAGCATTTTAATATTTAAGAATAGAGTAAATAACACGAATGGTCCCTATGGTTTAGGGTAATTTGCACGTTTGGTCCCTAACTTACTTTTTTAACTCGGAAGGTCCCTACTGTTTGTTTTTGTTACACGATTGGTCCCTACTATTTGTTTTTTTTACGCGCTTGGTCCCTGTCTTACCTAAAAAAACTATTATTTAAATAGAGAAAAAATGGTGAGATAGGTAAGGTAAGGTGAGGGGGTTGGGTTGGGAGTGTGTTTATTGAAATAAATTAAAAAATCAAGGGCAAAATAGTCTTTTTAGGTAAGACAAAGACCAAGCGCGTAACAAAATCAAACAGTAGGGACCTTCCAAGTTAAAAAAATAAGTTAGGGACCAAACGTGCAAATTACCCTAAACCATAGGGACCATTCGTGTAATTTACTCTTAAGAATAACAAAATATGTGATACGATGTTATACTATTTCTTTTACATCAAATATGATGTTAAACTTTTATATACACATCTTGGCCTATATTTTTCTTTTTTGTTTTTTAGATGGATATTTAATATTTGTTAGTTGTAATAATACTATATTATATAGATCAATAGGGTCGGCAAGTGTAACACCCTAAATCTTGATGAACAAATGTAAGGAATGAATCCCATTTTGGGGGTGTGTTTATTGAAATAAATTAAAAAAATCAAGGGCAAAATAGTCTTTTTAGGTAAGACAGAGACCAAGCGCATAACAAAATCAAACAGTAGGGACCTTCCAAGTTAAAAAAATAAGTTAGGGACCAAACGTGCAAATTACCCTAAACCATAGGGACCATTCGTGTAATTTACTCTTAAGAATAACAAAATATGTGATACGATGTTATACTATTTCTTTTACATCAAATATGATGTTAAACTTTTATATACACATCTTGGCCTATATTTTTCTTTTTTGTTTTTTAGATGGATATTTAATATTTGTTAGTTGTAATAATACTATATTATATAGATCAATAGGGTCGGCAAGTGTAACACCCTAAATCTTGATGAGCAAATGTAAGGAATGAATCCCATTTTGAGGACTGGACACAACGTGTTTGAGGAACCAACACGGCATGTCTAGTTAAGGAAAAACATGGTTCACATTAAGGTCAACATGATGTGTTGGTGTCTAAACACGACGTGTTGGAAGCTGGGAAGGAAACCCTAATTTTAGGATGCTGAACCCTATATAATCTCTTTAAGCCCCAAGGGTTGGTCTCCATACCAGCCTCCATTGCCACTAAAACCCTAAAATCGATCCCTAAGTCTCTTGGTGGTGTTTTTGAGCAAGTAAGAAGCTTTTGGTGCTTATTTTTGGGCTTTGTGTAGGAAAAGGAAGATCTTGAAGTTGTCTTGCTTGGTGGATTGGCCTTGGATCCATAATCATCATCTTGTGGGAAAACTTTCTGAGGTATCAAGTTTGCATCTTGGCTTTTAGATGTCTAGATCTCTTCATTTTGTGCCTTGTTGTGCTTTTAATACCTTTTTGGGTTGGTGAGAGTGTGAAGTCGTTTAAGGGCTTGTTATTCCAGATCTGAGTTTGTTTTGGTCCCTTTGAGCATAAAGGTGCAAGCTTTATGAGATTTATGGTGTCATGCATGCATTGAGTCAATTATTAAGTCCCTTTAAGCTTAAGAGCTTCATCTAGATATGCATGAATGTAAAGTTGGCAACTTTACATGGTTTCCAGCTCAAGGAAGTCAGATCTATGTTTTGGGGCTATGTCTTCAAGGATTAAGTGCTTATTGGTTAAGCCATTGCTCTATTAAGCCTTTTTGGTTGGGTTTGGACCCTTTTTGGTAATCCCTATGGGTAAAAATGGAAACTTTACCCTTTTAAGTCTCATTTTGGTCTAGATCTGAGCTTTGGAGCTCTTGGAATCAGAGATAGTAGCTTAATGTATTAAGGTGTGAAAACTTGGGCAAACACAACGTGTTGCAAGCCAACACGACGTGTTGGCTGGGGTTTTCCCGATTATCTGAATGATGGAAGAACACGACATGTTTACTCAACATAAACTGTTGGCTTTAACTTTGACCAGAAGTTTGATCAAGGTTGACCATGAGTTATGTTGGATTATGTTTGGGGCCTAATTTGGAAAATTGGGCCAAGAATGGGCCTTGAGTGATTATTTGGTTTTGGGCCTTCTAGATTTTTAGTTTGGGCTTTTGTCTTGGGCGAAACTAGGTGAGGGGTAAAATGGTCTTTTTACCCCAAGAATGGACTGTTGGACTTATGGTTATGGATTGGGACCCAAATGTTGATCGGATGTTGTTTTGATATTGATAGTTCGGGGATCTGTCAGCCAACAGCCATGGATTTTCTATGCGTTTTGGCAGTGCGAGGCGAGTCTCCTCACTGTGTTTAAAAGGTCGAAGGCACCAATGTCGGCCCATGGTTATTATGTTAGGATGCCAGTTGTCTGCATGACTCTTTCATGTGTATGTATTGGTATGCATGTTGGGCGGGGCCTGATTGTTATTCTGTATGCTAGTATCAAGTTATACATATATGATTTTTATACGGGTGGGGCCCAATGATTGTGCAGTATGCTACTATCTTTGTGATTTTCGCATGTGTTTGAATTTTATATGATTATATGGTTATGCGAGTGTGGGCGGGGCTCGTATCTCAGTGGGCGGGGCCCATTATGTGAGTATCGACGGGGCATGTATCTCAGTGGGCGGGGCCTGTTATGTCATAAGTTATGAGTGGTATGTGGTATCTTGGGGAACTCACTAAGCTTTGTGCTTACGATTTTCAGTTTATGTTTCAGGTACTTTGGTTTTCAAATGGAAGAGCTCGGAATGATTGCAGAGCACACACCACATGTTTCCGCATTCTGTGATTTACTCTGATTCGATGATGTTTTCCTAAATCTTGATTACCTTGGTTTTATGGAAATGATATGTATTAACGATTTATTAATCTAAAAACGAAAACTTTATGTCATTATTTTTGGGACGTTTCAGCAAGCCGGGAGACGGCCCCAGGCCTCGTCACAGCTTGGGGCCCCAAAATAATTTATGCTTAGTATTTGATCACTACTAGAAAAAAGGTGTTTTGCTACTGAATACCTACGGAATGGGATGCCCTAATTTAGTAACGGGATAGCTACAGAATAGCGACATAAATGAATTCGTAGCTATTCCTTAGGTAATTAATAGCTATAGAAGTAAATCCGTAGGTAATTAGCTACAAAATAACCATGAATTACCGACAGAGGAAAATAGCTACAGAATAGCTACGGAATACCACTGGATTTATTTTAATTTCCATTATTATTGTTATTATTATTATTATTATCATCATTATTATTATTATTATTATTCATTAATATTCGTCTTAAACTTTTTTTTGAATCACTTTTTTTGCATATTTAAGACACGAACAATTAAAAATTATACTAATAATAATATTTATAAACATAATGATAATATATAATATGGTAACGAATGTGCTTAACACACAAACGATTAAACGAAAAAAACTACGTTTAACATACCAATAAGGTGAAATAATCCACGTGTAATGTATAAATAATGAAAATTGATGATAATAAGGGGAAATATGTACATTTGTATGTGTATGTATGTATTTATGTATGTATGTATGTATGTGTATGTATGTATATGTATGTATGTGTAGTACGTGTATGTGTGTGTGTATATGTATCTGTGGATGTATATATATATATATATATATATATATATATATATGTGTGTGTGTGTGTGTGTGTGTATGCATATGTACGTGTATGTGTGTATTTTCATGTGTATGTGTATATTTATGTGTGTGTATATATGTATGTATGTATGTGTATGTATTTGAATGTGTGTAAGTATATATATGTGTGTATGTGTATGTATTTGAGTGTGTATGTTTATGTATATTTGTATATGTATGTATGTGTTTATGTATGTGTGTATGTGTATGTGTCTATATGTATGTGTATCAAAAATCACAAGTATTAATAGAAATTACAATGTTAAACCATGAAACGAGTAAAGGATATCGAAGGTGCACATGCCTTTATGAACGATATTAATAGTTATAAGTTGGTGAAAGTATAGATAAACATGTATAATAGAGGTATGAAAAAAACGACGTTCGGTGCCCAAAAAATCGAAAATAAGAAAAATCCGCAGCTAATTACCTACCGATTAGCTACGAAAAAGGCTTTCCGTCATAAATCCGTGATTTTTCTTATTTACGATTTTTCGGGCACCGAATATCGTTATTTCCGCTTCGTTTTTTCACACCTCTATTATACATGACTATCTATACTTTCACCAACTTATAACTATTAATATTGTTTATAAAGTCGTGTGCACCTTCGGGATCCATTACCCGTTGGTTAATCGGTTCGGTTTTCGGTTCATGCAATTACCCTTATTCGGTTTTCGAGTTATTCGGGTTCGGGTCGGTTTGGTCCGGTTCCGACCCGAATTATATCCCTAATAGCAACATATGGTTGGTTATGTATAAATTGTAGGTTAATGTGCAAAGAAAGAAACTGAAAAGCTTTAGAGTTTCTGAAAAAAGGCAAAGATTTATCAAATTCAAGTAGGTGAATTTATCTACTTCTTAAAGGTGACTGAAGTCTAACCATGGAAGTTACAAATCCAACTACATTTCTGAATTTCTTCAGAATAATTGATCAGTAATCGATAGGAAACTGAATATTGATTGCAAAATAAAGCATACCAATTCTTGCTATGCATCCAAATAACACATTTCCTTCATATTTCCATAAAGCACATATAAAATTTTATTTGACATTTAAAACCTGAATGAAAACCTTTTTTCTAAAATTTTGAAATCATATTTTCATCAGCAATATGTTGCAAATGTAACCATAAAAGTAGTTGAATTTCACCAAAGAAAAGAAGGTGAAAGTGAATAAGAACATTGAGAAGATTTAATATACCTCGTCAATCACGACAACTATTCCACCACCCACACTTAGAATGATTTTTTGTCAACTTGCTGAAGGACTTTAGAATCATCCAAAACATTTTCTATCGAGCAAAGAAAGAACAAAACAAATAAGAATATAAAACTTATGGAGAATATGTGATTGGTAATCTATTCAAGAGTTCAACGTCAATATGTTGCTATTTGTTGCATATAAAGGAAAATCTTAATTATAAAACATGAAGTTATAAAACAGAACAAAAAAAAAGAAGGGAAAATTACATGTTTCTGAACCCCAAAATGGTTAATCAGAAGTTTGAATGCCAAAAACCTATCATGGATTTGGCGTTAACACACTGCAACCTGTCGATTCTTGATACCAAAATTTCTCATGGAACCTAATCCAACTCCATCTCTGATTCATATAACTACATGTATCAAGAGAAGCATCAACAACCGTCAAAAGCTGAAAAAATGAATGGATAAATTTTATGAATGGAAACCTATAATATATAGCAAAAAGCATAAAATTACTTGGGTTTTTTGAGGAAAGTCTTCAAGAATAACAAAAAAAATAGAAAAAAAAATGAGAGACACCCCCAAACATCAATTTGTTTTGTTTGTGAGCCCATCCATCAGCATCGCCACAAAAACCTAAATCTAATTGGGACCCGTCTAGCCTCGCTGTAACAGATGACAAATATGACCATATTGTTAGATTCTAATTCTGAAACTGGAAAAGGAACCAAATATGTTCAAAAATTGTAACTAAACTAGTTGTCCATACCTTGAATTCCAACTCTTAAACGTTAATGGAAAGGGTTTTCACAAAGTAAAAGAATAAAAAGGTGAATAAATTATTGGTGATCTAAAATAAAAAGATTTAAAACTGACCCTGTAGATCCATTGAAGTTGATTGAACGATGTAGATAAATGGAATATGCATCGATTGTTCCTAGGGTGTCGCCCATGGTGCATCTGATATTGATATTGAAGAAGGAACCAAATCAGTTCAGAAATTGTAACCAAATTAACTTCAGTTTCATTTCCATACCTAAAATTCAACTCTGAAGCACTAAATGGAAGAAAACATTACTGAAATTGAACTCAAATCGACCAATAACATCTTCGACATAGACGTCGTCAATGCCTCGTCACGCCGCCACCAACAATAGCCTCTCTGTCCTTCATCAACTCCACCGCGGTTACGTTTAGTTGCGGAAAATGGATCGTTTTTCAGAAAAAATTTCCAAGAAAAAATGAGACTTTTGAAAACGCATTTAGTTCGTCTATTTTTCTAAATTTTTCACGGAAAATGAAAATTTTCGTTTTCTAAAATTACAAAGAAGTTGAATTTTTAGAAAACTGATAATAATTGTTTTCCATATTTTTCTAATTCCAATTTTTTTCTAAAATATAAACACATGCTCGCTCCCACCCCATCCACCTCTACCTACCCCCACCTTAACACCCCAACCCAGCACACTCCTACCTACCCACTCCCACTCCCACTCCCAAGCCCACCCCTCCCCCCCCCCCCCCCCACACACACATACCCCCCACCCCCACCCCCACAAACACACACACACACACACACACACCCATTCCCACCCCCACGAACACGCACACGCACACACACCCACACACACAAACAAACCCACACCCCTCCCCCTACACACACACCCCCATCCATACGAACACACACACACAAACCCACCCCCACCCCACACACCCACCCCCACCCCCATAAACAGACAACACACACACCCACAAACACACACCCACCCCCATAAATACACACATACACCACACCCACAAACGTACATACACCACCAACCCACCCAATACCACTACCACAATAACCGACCTACCATCACCATCACCACCACTACTACTCCATCACCAGCACCACCGCCGCCGCCACCTTCATCACCACTGCCACAATTGATGCGCCACCACCACCGCCTGTCATCACCATCACCTCCGCTGACCCACTACTGCCACCTCCCCCACCCTACCACCGCTACCGTTTTTTAAAAATGAAAACCGATAGAAAAATACAAATCTAAACACATTTTCTAATTTTCCAAAACTGAAAATGAAAAATGAATAAGTTTTAACTAAACGCGTTTTCTAAATTTTCCAATGAAAAATAAAAACAGAAAACGAAAACTGAAAAGGGAAAACGAAAAACAGGAAATGAAAACTGTTTTTCCGTAACTAAACGCAACCTTAATTTGTTGGTGATGCTTGAGGAAAACATGTAAATAAGGTAAAGTGGGTAAACGATGGGGGAGTGTGTGTTTGACATAGAATAAGGAACGAGAGAGAGAGAGAGAGAGAGAGAGAGAGAGAGAGAGACGGTTGCTTTTGATCAAAATCGAAAAAAGGATAAGGAAAAATTTAAAAAACGTATCGATTGTAGGACTTTTAATGGTGGTGTACTATGGATATTTCCAAGTCCGTGGAGAGAATACATAATCAATTTTAGTATTTTTAACGGTGGTGTACTACGGACATTTCCAAGGTTGTGGAGAGCATACGTAAAATCCTGATGGGAAACGACAGGCAAGGACTAAAATTGGTAATCTGAACAAACTGTTGTGGCCAAAATCTGAACCATGCAAACAATATTGTTCCTAAATGGCATGTCCTTTAGGTTATGTTTGACGCGCCACAACTAGCTTATTTTTCGAGCTTTTTTAATTTTTCATGTTCGACAAGCCGAAAAGTAGCTGATAAGCTAGCTTTTCATGACCTTTTTGAAAATTTCTCAAATATACACTTAACTAATTATAAAAAACATATTCTTATAAATGTCCTTTTATGTCATTTTATATCTTTCATGTAGTTTATCAGTTAGTTTTCATTTTTTATCAGCTAGCTGATAAGCTACCAACTATCTTCTCAACTACCAACTAACTTTTCAGTTATCAGCTAAATTTTCAGCTACCGGCTAGTTTTTCAGCTAGTCTGAAAAACATAGCCTTAATATAGTATACAGTATCAATATATTTAAGACAAAACATTATAGACAAAACTACAAAAATGGTCCCTATGGTATGCATTTTTTTCGGATTTTGGTCAAAACCCTAATGTTTTTGGATTAGTGGTACTTTTGAGCTAGTTTCATTGCATATTTTGTCCCTCCGATAACTGAAATGATTGTAATATCCTTGTGGTATTTATTTTCCATTTTCTTTTAAGTTTAATACTTATTTATTTATTTTAATAATTAAAAATAAAAGAAGACATTCCCCCCCTCCCCTCTCTCTCTCTAAATTCACCGTTACATAAATCCCATCTCAAGAAATCTTGAGAGAAACCCTTCATCATCATACTTTCAAAGAATAGATAACACAAAACAGAAACAAACCATCGTCGCTTTAACCCCCGCATACTAATCTTCCCTTAATCAAATGAAAAAACCTAGGAATGCATCGCCAGAATTAACCAAGGAAGACATCGTGCCACCACTGCAATCCTCACAATTTACGATGTAGGAATTCCGCTACTTATAAAAAGCCATCCAAATCATAGGGAACTGAAGGTCTAGACTCCTTGCCCTTGAGTCAACACCCCGCTTTGACTTTTTCTTTCCCCCTCTGGTGACTTGTTTTTCTCCAACATATGAATGAGAAATTACTTGTCAAAGTAGGGCAATTGGAAGAGAAAACAAAGGAGTTAAGTGAGTTTTAAACTCATCCCACATTGGTGGGAGAATGAAAAGGAAATTGGTTTATAACTACAAAGACTAGCTACCTTTGTAAGACTTATTAGAACCAAGACTATCTCTTGCGTGCGCACGCGGGAGGGGGGGGGGGTGCACCACCCTTCGACCAAAAAAGTTCAAAGACCTTTTTGCAATTATTAATCATAGATTTCAGTTTTGATTTCTTGATTAATTGTCTTATTTAATGGTGACAGTTACGATTTCGTTTTAATTACATCAGTTACATTGGATAGTATAAATACAACGCCTATGTGACTGATTCGATACACCGAATGAAACGAAATACTCTTTCTCTCTTACGTTTCTGCTTCATCTTTTCTCTCTTGCTGCAACCAATGTATAATCCGGGTCAAATGAGGGTTCAGACAATCTAGAATAATTGTTTTCTGCTGTTGTATCATGGGAAACAAACATCCATATATGACGAATTTGTTTTAAGTAAACTGTGTTAAACACAGGTCTCAATCAACAATTTTAAGGTTTTGTTAGTTCGTATATTTTTTTTTTTTGGGTTATATATTCCTAACAAAACTAACTTATTTCTACTATACTTTTTGAATCTATTTTTACAAAAAAAAATCTACAAATAAGCCTTTAATTACATCCACATGGAATTAGTTGCAGAAGACCTACCCTGTCACTAGGCTTGGATCGTGTCACTCCCATCTTTGATCTTCTTCGGTTAAATATGTCTAGTAACATGTTAGAAACAATTTTCATGGTTTGAGACTTTCAGGCACGTCACTTACCCAATAATAAACGTAACGTGGAATAAGCGATGTTCCATCTGAAAAGCAATTTGTTGGGGTACGTTAATACCGTATGAGGCTGTATTGTATACAACCTTTAAGTATTTTCCAATATTGAAATGATCAACTAAACTATAAAATACAACTATTGGTGAATAATTTACAAATTAATTATGTACCGATCGACATCATTAGATTTGATCATTCAACTAATAGAAACTGATCATATATCAAGTCTTGATACAATTTAACTCTACATCAATTTGTGATTCACATTCGATGGCTTCCATCTTGCTCTTGTACTGGTATCGATTAGCCACTACTAAAAAGTAAACCATGTTTACAACTCCAAGTCCAACTATCACATAATAAAAATAATCGACCCTTCCTTCATTGATATTCTTTGTTAACCAATCCGGTCGACCATTTTTCCCGGTGACTTTATGAACGATCATCACCAACGCACCACTAGCATAACTCGACATACCAATCACCACAAAAAACATCGAATTCGCAAAACTTTTCATGTTTTCAGGGAATTCCTTGTAGAAAAACTCGATTTGACCAAGAATACCGAATGCTTCTGCAAACCCCATTAAAATGAGTTGTGGGGTGAGCCACAAGACAGATAAGGGCGCAACCCCATCAGGTTGGTTGTGGCTAGTGGCTGAGTCCCGTCTCATTTTCTCAACCATTGCCGCAACTACCATTGATGAAATTGAGAATACAATGCCGATTCCGATTCTTTGGAGGAGTGTGATTCCAGTCTCGATTTTTGTGATTTTTCTAAGTGATGGTACAAGGATACGATCGTAGAATGGGAGCCATATACCGATTGTTATCATGGAAACGACTGCAAGCGAGCCCGGTGGGATTTGAAAATGTGGACCGAGGTGTCGGTCCATTTTTAGTGCTTGTGATATTGTGAATGTCCCTTGTTGACCTATCGAGATGAAACAAATGATACCCGAAACTAAAATCGGGATTACTTTGAGCAAGCATTTCACTTCTTCGATTTGTTGAACGCTTGCTAATCTCCACGGGCTAATTCGAGAACCATCTGATGTAATTTCACCATCCAATATGATAGCAGCTTTGTTCAAAAACCTATAGACAATTAGACATAAGAAAACTATATAAATGGTTTTACTGCGTTTCACATGCGTAGGCAGCCATAAATAACAATAAATCACCTGAATTGGTTGGTAAAAGGTAGATTTGGTACATCATACGCTCCCTTTGACCGAGGGTTATAAAATTTGACCTCGGCCACAATCTCATTGGCTTTAGGAAGCTTGAGTTTGCGTTTCTTGAAAGCAACGACAAAAGCTTGAAGGATCCCAGACATAATACTTCCCTCGGGTTTGACATAAACATACATCTTAGTACCCACAAAATATAGCACAATGGAGCACACCATGAGGAAGGTTGGGATGGTGAACCCCCAAAACCAACTCACTTGATCTTGGATGTAGACCACAAGGGTCAAAGCAATGAGCAAAATGATAGTGAAAGTGGTGTAGTACCAATTGAAGAAGCTATTGATCCCCTTTTTACCTTCATCAGTGGTTGGGTCAAATTGATCCACACCAAAGGGTAGGCTGCATGGTCTTATCCCACCTGACCCTATGGTTAGGAACCCCAAGGCTAGGACCAGGACACCCATGTGGACCTTGGTTGGACCCTGGCACTGGTTGAGCTGGGCTTGTTGATGGGTGCATGGAGGTGGGTGTAAGCCTGGTATAGCCACTATTAGGGTCAAAATCACCATTCCCTGTTGACCATCGCAATAAAAGTTATCAAAATTTGCACGTATATGATTTTTTATTGCATGTTAAATATCGTTACAAAAACACTAATCCCACGCTTTGATTTGGAATAATATGCAAGTAAAAAGCATGAAACCTAAAATTTCATTTTATATTTAGACCAGATTGTTTGAGATAAACTTAGAATTGGTAAACTAGGCGTAGATTTAAGTGAAATCCGTAGACAAAAAAAATAAGTTATTGAAGCAATATAAAATCTGAGAATGAAACGTCTATTTTTAAGGCACGATAGAGTACTAAAGGTGTTTTGTTTTTTATATTAAAACATACAAGTAAAATATAAGAAAATAACTTTAAGATTATATAGTAATTGTATTTTTGATATTTATATTTATTGTTCAGGTGGGGTGGGGCCTTGATATAAATGTATACTGGCCCGTCCCTATCTTTTGATCGGTAGCTATTGATATGCGTGTCGGGCTAAAATAAATAGATAGTAAATATTGCATGATGTCAGGAATTTATTGTTTAATTTAATGATATGACAACGTTTGTTGAACGAAAATAATAAAAGTAAAATATTTTCAATGGACACAATCACACAACGTTTGTGAAAAGACAAAACTGCGCTTGCATGTATGTAAAACTGTGAAGAGGAAGGATCAAAACGTACGATAAGCGAAGCAAAGGAAGCGAAAGCAATGACCCAAAACTTTCCGACGTGTGCATCAGAGATATAGGCTCCGATGAGAGGAGCAAAATTGCCAATTCCAGACCAAATATATATCAAATATGATGATGATACTTGAGTCATGTGAAAAACAGTCATTAAAAACACTGTAAAGTTTGCTAATAACCCGATTGTTGCCAACCTCTCAAATGACTCCATTCCTGCACAATTATTCACGAAATAACAATTAAGATACACTTAAGAATTAATGGTTATGTAATATGATCCTGAACAATTTCTATTTGTATATAGTGATGCAAATTAGAATATAAGTTAGAGATCATTTCATAGTATTTGCAAGCACTAACATAACTTTCGGTAAATAGCAAAATATGAATTTCATTTGTCAAATTTGGTCTTACCCTTGAAAATAGCTTAATCTTAAAAAATTTAGTTCTTTCTTTTGTAAACATAAGATCAAATATGATTATTAAAAAGTCAAAAGCATAAATGGATATTTAACCCAATTGTTTTTGTTTCTTGTTACCTAGTACATAAGGCATGGACTTCCAGCCACCTGGCTTTCGTTGGCCAGATTTCGATTGCAGTGATGGTGGTGGAGAGTGGTGATCAAGGGCTTTTCTGACATCATTTTCCGGCAATGGTGATGAGGATGATGGTGAAGGCATTGATCAAGAAGAAGAAGAACGATTTACAAAGTAATCTTGTAGTTCACCACTTATTTATACTTGATTAATGATAGCACATGATAGAGTTGGGTGGATGATTGGTGTTTTGTCTTCAACTTCCATTGAAGCTTTTCAACATATTGGTTTGGAATATATAATGGTAGATATATTGTAATGAATATAATATTAGAGATATACAGATTTTTATAATAAATATATATTATAATTGTATAGTAATAATTGCATTGTAATAGATAGATGGGTTGATATTTGATAATAGAAATTTAAAAGTATTTGTGTATGCTTAAATTAACGTATTAAAATGATTTTTCTCGTTCTAGTTTTTGCCTAAAAGACCACGAAAAGAAATGTTGTTTCGTCTCTTTGATTAGTAATTTACTGTATCGGACCTAATCATATGGAAGGCATGACCATATTATCGATTAAAATTCAATTGTTTTATATTTGTATCATAATAATGTGTTTATTAGATAATCCATATGAAAAGTAATTCTAATTTACAACAAAGGACGCTAATGGTGTGTTTTAGGGTGTCCTCCACCAGACAATTTCTTGATTGGTACATTCAAATCTTTTGTTTTCATAAAACTTTGGAGATGTTTGGGATTGTTAAAATTAAATTGTTTGTTTTTCTTTTAAATTAAACAAATAATTTAGATAAATAAACAAAGGAAACTAATGAAACTTTAATTTTGAAAATTTGAAGTTAGAAGGAAGTCTATTAATGAAATTGATATGCATTTATTATTACATTTATTGCAATTATTACATTAAATATTATGTGGAAATCAATAAAATAAAAAGATCACAAAATGCCATGTGGAAAAAAATTAATTGAAAATAACCACAAAATGACATGTGACCATTAGGTGACAAGTGGCAAAAAAGTTCTTTATTTATTAGGAAGGATATATATATATATATATATATATATATATATATATATATATATATATATATATATATATATTAAAAATGTTTATTAGTTTACGTCGTAGTAAAATAAGATTTTTTTAAAGGTGTTTAAATTATTTTATGTGTTAAAGTATAAGTTATTTTTTTAGTAAAAAAGATGTTTGGGATATATATATATATATATATATATATATATATATATATATATATATATATATATATATATATATATATATAGAGAGAGAGAGAGAGAGAGAGAGGGGTAAGTTCAATTGAGAAAATAAAAAAGGTTGAGAATAAGGGAATCATTCTCAGCCACTCATTTATTTTGCCGCAAAAGTCTCCGTCGTATCAGCGGAAATGGGAAAGGAATAGACATGTGTTTTCCAACAAAACATGTTTCCTTAAACTATGTTAATCATTACCTTAATATATACAAAAACATAATTTTTTTCGTTTTTTTAATTTTTAAGAAGATATTTTTATCGAAAAATGATTTTAAATATACCAAAATTCATGATTTTTTATTCTCTACAAATAGACATTCATATTGATATAGTTTTAAGATAAAATAAAAAATTTATTTTTTTTATATTTTCAGCTATCGTTATTCATAAGTGAATAAAAATGCATCAAGTTTTTACTACAGTACATTCGTTATTCACTTATGAATAAAAAGTATGATTTTTTTTTTTTTTTACAATTTAAGTATCATTCATATATGAATATAGCATATAATAAACATAATATATTCATATTTAAATATTAGACAATGCATTCACTTGTGAATATTACATAGTATATTCACTTGTGAATATTAGATGGTATATTCACTTATGAATATTAGATAATATTTTCATATCTTAATATTACATAGTATTACATGGTATATCACATGTGAATATTACATAGTATATTCACTTGTGAATATTAGATGATATATTCACTTATGAATATTACACAGTATATTCATATATGAATATTACAAGGTGTTTTCACAAATATATATAATTTTTATATGTTATTCACATATGAATAACATACAGACTTGCATATTTGTTTTTTTGTTTTAATAATCATATACTGATTCAGGTGAGAAAACATATTCATATATGAATATAACGTGGTAATTTAGTTTATGCATTTCATCAAACAGTTGGAGTGCATACAAGTTAACTTTTTTTAAAATGTTAAAAACATGATACTTTGACTATTTAAATCTTACAAAATAGTAGATTGATAGAGAATTATATGAAATTTTTCAAAAAAAAAACGATTTGATCTTTTTCTAACCTCAATTTTGAAGTTTTATTTGATAATCGATGTTGAATGAATGATATGAAGTGGATTTTTTGTTGATTATCAATGATGTTGATCTAATGACGCTGGGAGTATAATTAATCGTAGATGTTGAAGATCTGATCGTATTCAAGCAGAATTGAAGGTTAGATTAAAAGAACCAAAAACGATTTTTTGTTGTTAACTGTTGAATCGTGTTGATAAACATGTTATTGACGAAGATCGATGATTGATTAACACTGGATGATGTTGATGATGGTTTAATTGAAGAAATATGGATGATTGTTGAAGCTTGGAGGAGAAGTTTGGATGATGAACGATCGATTTGAAATGGGTTTGAACTGTTATCTATTTCTATACAATTACGTATTTGAGATTGAAAGTTATTATCATATTTACAAGTATGCCAACGTGTCTTTTTATACTTAGATTAAATGATTGGCTGAGAATGATTCCCTCATTCTCAACCTTTTTTTTTCTCAATTGAACCCTCATCTCTCTCTCTCTCTCTCTCTATATATATATATATATATATATATATATATATATATATATATATATATATATATATATATATTAAAAATGTTTATTAGTTTATGTGGTAGTAAAATAAGATTTTTTTTAAAAGTGTTTAAATTATTTTATGTGTTGTTGTAAAGCTATAAGTTATTTTTTTAGTGTTTCACATTAAAATAACTAAAAAAAAAAAAGATGACCCGAAAGAAAAGAAAATGTGAGTTTCATTATAATGGTAAAAAGTTAGAAATAAACCACTTATTAAAAACTTCATATAAATGGTTTGGAGAAATTATTTTATAGAAACCAATTTGAAGGTTGAAAATGTTTTAAACCGGTAACAAAGTTATATTAAAAAAATGTTCGAATAGATATTATAAGTGTCATTTAGGACTTGCCACGTTTTGGAAACGATAAATTACAACTCAATTTGTAATATTTGTAATATTTGCTAGTTCTTTTGTTTTTTTTCAAGTCACAAATCAAATATTCATAAAATCATCGCCGTTCGGATTTCACAAGTTTCGTAGCCGACAAGCATATCTCAACCATTGCGATTGCAACGAGTAAAAGTAGTGCCAATTATACCAGCTCCTAGGATAACTCACCTTGCAACTGTCGTTTGAAACTAGAAAGCTCAACTCCCAGATCACCAACACGAACTCCACCACCTATAGTTACCATAAAACTCTTTTTCATAAATCTCCAAATTACCAAAATACCCTCAGAAGTCAACTGGTCAACCCTTGGTCCAAGTCAAAGTCCACGGTCAAAGTCAACAGTCCATGTTGACTCGACTCGTCGAGTGCAGTTCACCGACTCGTCGAGTCCTTCCTGAAATCGAGAAGTCGTGAAATCCTTGATTGGCTCGTCGAGTTCCCCTTTAACTCGCCGAGTTCATACGTGTTCAAGAATTGGGAGAACACTAGCCGACTCGCCGAGTCTTCGAACGACTCGTCGAGTTCAAGGCAATCTTCAACGGACTCGTCGAGTTGTTCATCCAACTCGTCGAGTTCATGGTCATCTTCAACGGGCTCGCCGATTTGTTCATCCAACTCGCCGAGTCCTTACAGACCTTCATCCATGAAGACGCTTTTTAAGCCAAGGCAAGGTTCCAGATTACAGATCCAAGCTTCTAAGGCATGTTTATCACATAAAGTTGCAAACTTTACGCACATGCAAGGCTCTAAAGGCCCTAAATGACCAATCTAAGCTTCCAATGGGGCTTTACACCTTGGGGGAGTCTCATTCTTGCACCAGCTGGAAACTTTATGGACTAAGAAGCCCAAGGGAGCTCAGTTATGAAGTTACAACTTCAGATCTTAGCTTACACACAAGAATAACTTCCAATCATACCATGAAAACCGTAGAGTTTGTCCTAAGAGGGGATCTAGAAGGAAATGAGGTCAGGGTAACGATTTATACCTTCCAGAAGATGCCCAATAAGGTAGATTTCAGATCCCACAAGCTCCTTGCTTGTGAATACTTGCTCTCCAAGCTCCCTTCTCCACAAAATCCTCTTCCAAGCTCAAAAATACACAAATGGAACACACACACTCGATTAGGGTTTGAGAGGGACAAGAAGCAGTAAAGGGGAGGTTGGGGGAGGCCAATGATCCTTTAAATAGGGTGCTAAACCCCGAGATTTAGGGTTTCATCCGCCAGCTCCTACTCGTCGAGTCCTTTCTTGGACTCGGCGAGTAGGTCATTAAAATACGTGGACTAACCCGCTGCTACTCGACGAGTAGGGCAATCAACTCGTCGAGTAGCCCTGGAAATCAAGAACTCACACATTAAATCAATACCTGAGAATCGGGGCGTTACAATTCTACCCTACTTGACCTAGACTTCGTCCTCGAAGTCTGCTGCAGCGAATAACTGGAATGCTCCCGAGCCCACAGTACGAGTCTCTCTTAGTCCGTAACTGGAATGCTCCTAGGGTTTGTTAGCTACCGCACGAAGCTCCCAAACCCTAACACTTGAATACGAATCTTGCATAACATAGAACAAGTACGAATCTTGCACAACATAGTGAGAACATTCTTAGTGAAAAACCCGACAAATAGAAACACGGAATAATAACACAAGTATTTAACAAATAAAAACCAATTTTATTTGTCGGGTTTTTCACTAAGAATGTTCTCACAAAGAGAACAAGTACAGTGATTCAAAAATAACAAATATTCTGAATCCTCTCCAAGAACTCTCAGATCTCTCTACATAAACTCTCTTACTCGGAATACAATACAAATAATCAACTTTCAACTAATGAGAGAAGCTAGTATAAATACTAGTCTAACCTAACTGATTATCACAAAGATAGGAGATGAGAATACTATAGATTTTCTAGATCTTCCGTTTAAATCTAATCCCTGATTTGATGGGATTGAATCTTCTAAGATAAATATAGATATGGTAAATAAGGAACAGATCTTCAGAATAATTCTTCACCAAGTAATTCTGATCTTCTCCAGATTCGGACATCAGCACCAACACGATATATGTTGATTAGGGGCATCGACTTCAGGTAGTCATCCGTTGATCAACTTCAACTTTAGCTTCAACAAATCGTGTATAACTATCAACATATCAGGTCTTCAACACATCATATCATCAGTGTAAGAACTTCAGTGTATGGACACACTTATGAGTCATTAGTACAAGCAGATGAGGTCTTCAGTGAATGGATAATATCCGTGCTGAAAATACTTTCAGTGTCTTTCATTTTGATAGTTCCTTTAGTGTCTTTTGGTCATCATGGGATGATCTTCAACACCAACATAAACATAGTAGCTTCAGATACTAGTTCCAGATCTAATCAGCTAAGGCAGCTCAGATCTAGTCTTCAATCTTCAACATCTGAACTTCAGTGTTTGGTAGAGTAATAACATACATCTTCAATATCAGTCTCTAAAAACATCAACATATCTTCATATTAACAAACTAAACAAACTTTGAAAGATCACCTTGTCTAAGTTGTATTATTTACACTTGCTTAGACAAGATTGACTTTCTACACTGAACAGTACAACTATAACTATAATATATCTTTTGCATCATCAAATTTATACAAATATGTACCCAACAATCTCCCATGTTTAATGATGTTAAAACCAAGCTATTAAATAATGAAATAATAAATAAATACAACTGAAGTAATATGTTGATTTCTACTCCCTTTAGATTTTGCTCCCCGTTAGATAAACAACATCTAAGGTTTTCTCCCCCTTAGATGTATAACCTTTTTCTTTCAAGAGTTTCTTCCATTCAAAGAATGATCAAGTAACATCATAGTAGAACTAATAAACATTTCCCCCTTTTTGACAGCATCAATAATCCCTGCCGCTTTTTTTTAGAAAACCTGAAATGAAATAAAACATCAAATAAAGTTAAAGGGCGGGATGTTTATGTCTCTTTCATTGTATATTGTAATACATGTGTTCTTTGACATGTGATGGTTTGATGCTCATACACTGTATGTTTTATTACATCAGTTCTTAGACATCAGTTTGTTTGTCATGTCTCTCACACTATATGGGGTAATACAACGTGTTCCTAGACATTATGTTGCTGAAACTCCCTTACCATATGGTTTAATACGGGAATTCCTGGACATCAGCTATAAGTATGTTTCACTCACTATCAGTGTTATAGCAAGATCATTAACATGGGGGAAAGATGTTTCATTGACTGTTGGTTTGACAACCAATCATTAACATCAAGGAAAAGGATAGTAAGAGCTAGGAGAATTAGATCCATTGTCAATTCATATAATGGTACTATGTCATACCTCAATAGAGGTCCAGGACATAAGATACCCTTTGTCTTTGAGGACAAGACAAGTATCTCTCAAACAATAGACAATGCTATTAGAGTGAGCCATTGGGTTATGCTCGATGTTCAGCAGAACATGAGACTTGATGCATACGATAAGCATGCTTTCGGGGACAAGGTATGGCTAAACAGTTAATCACAAAATAAACACCCAAGACTTACAATAATTTTTTAATTTGGACAAGGCAATCTCTTGCTGAAGGATATGTCAATGCATAACAATCAGTATGAGTGGGTGACTCAATGTCATCTCAGCAGATGGTCTCGCTGATGAGATACTTAGAGAGATTTAGACACATACATCAACATGCTTCTAGGAAAATTTATCAGTCTAAAGATATATCAACATAGAAGTTCACAATTATAAAGAAATAGATTGGCTAATAGAGGGAATAACATCCTTTCCTTATAAGAATTTTCATTTGTGACCAGGAAAATATCTCTAGGTGAAGAATAGACATTTTTATCAGTTTCAACACAAAAGATGGATAGATTGTTTAGTCTCAACAGATAGGAACATGACCTGTTGGGTTAAATATTTCTGAGGTGAAATCTCATCAGGTCATTAACTGTTAGAAGACACGAGACTTAAGGCATACACGACAACATTTGTTCCAAGGACAGTGATTTGTCATTAATTACATACTTGGCTTATGAAATGCCACCGTCAAAACATCAAAGGTATAATGATTTTAAAACGACTGACCATACCTGATGAAGCATAGGTTTCAGTTTCAAGAATCATTTCTACCAACTTGTAAATTTTTAGCTCGGCTGTCTTTGTATATATTAACTGTTCCCCCTAAACTTGTGGTTTATTTCTTCCAACATCTTGAAACACTTTGTCAGCTCAGTGTGATCATAAAGCATGACATTTCATAGAGCACATAGTTCACCGTCAAATAGTTTAAAGTGGTGCAATGATTTTTCAAATCTTAAAAAATGTGTATTGACACATTAGGTAGACCGTCATCAAGACCCACTTAAAACTATATTTTCTAAGAAAAAGAACCATCACATGATATCTCTTGTTCAATTGCAAAGCAGTGTTTGAAACCAAAGAACCGTGTACACACAAATAAATATATAACTGTTAGAATTTTACGGGGTAAATAACTTATGATATTCATGGATAATTTGAATATCAGACACAATATTAAAATTTCTCCCCTTGATTGAAATGTTTGACTCATTTCAGTGTATTCTCCACCTTATATTTCTATCAAGCTGATAGAAAATATATAGTTGAAAATCTTTGCTGAGAAGACATGCACAACACTTGTTTTTATATTTTCATCTTTAAACCATAACTACATAAACAAAATAAATATAAAAGACAAAATTTAAACAAATTAAATAAATTCAACAACTAGAAACAGTTTAATTTAAACAAAAACTAATTAATACTTTGGAAAATAATTTTTTTTTATTTAACTAAAAAGAACACTAATTAAAAAACGATTTATTTTTATTTTTATTTTTTTTATTTTTTTGGTTAACTTAAAAGAAAACTAATTAAAACTTTGGAAAATCGATTTTTTTAACTTGTCATATAACTTCTGCGTTTGACTTTCCTTTTTGACTGAGACTATTCAACCCTTGCCACCTTTGAAGCTTGTCCTTTCTACCTTTCTATTGTCTGCCCACTGTTAAATTGTAGACAACTTTGTTGAAGGTCTAACCGTCAAAACAGAATACCCCTATGAAGCACATCTTTGAAGGAAAGAGATAAAATTGATGCACCAAGACATAAAACTCATTGTATTCTTCATATCTTGATTATTGTATAAGATTTCTTCTTTTTCTTCTTCGGATTTTTGAGTTTTGGAATAATGCTTGAACTTATGAATATTCAACAAATCTTAGAACGAATGTTCTAAACTGCTCTGATACCAACTGAATGTCCCAAACCCTAACACTTGAGTACGAATCTAATAGAAACGTGGAATAATAACACAAGTATTTAACAAATAAAAACCAATTTTGTTTGTCAAATTTTTCATTAAGAATGTTCTTACAGAGAGAACGAGTACAATGATTCAGAAATAAGAAATATTTTGAATCCTCTCCAAGAACTCACCAAGAACTCTCCGATCTCTCTACAAAAAAGCTCTCACTCATAATACAATACAAATCATTAACTTGCAACTAATGAGAGAAGCTAGTATAAATACTAGTACAACCTAGCTGATTATCACAAAGATAGGAGACATGAACTCTGTAGATTTTCTAGATCTTTCGTTTAAATCAAATCCTTGATTTGATGGGATTGAATCTTCTAAAATAAATATAGATCTGGTAAATACGAAGATGATCAGATAAGATCTTCAGAATACTTCTTCACCAAGTAATTCTGATCTTCTTCAAATTGGGACATCAGCACCAACACGATATACGCTTATCAGCGGCATCAACGTCAGGGAGTCATCTGCTGATAAGCTTCAGCTTCAGCTCAAGCAAATTCATCCTCAACATATAGTGGATATCCATCAACGTATCATGTCTTCTGCACGTCATATTATCAGTCTAAGAACTTCAGCATATGGACACATTGATCGATCATCAGTACCAACGGATGAGGTCTTCAGTGAATGGATAGTCTTCGTTATGATAATACTTTCAGTTCCTTTCATGCGAATATTGCCTTTAGTGTCTTTTAGTCGTCAGGGGATGATCTTCAGCACCACAATAAAAATGATAGCTTCATAGATTAGTTTCATATTTGATCAGCCGAGGCAACTCAGATTTGGTCTTCAGTCTTCAACATCTGAACTTTAGTGTTTGGTAGAGCAATAACATACATCTTCAATATCAGTCTTCAGAAACATCAACATATCTTTAGATTAACAAACTAAACAAACTCTGATAGATTAGATTGTCTAAGTTATATTATTTACACTTGCTTAGACAAGATTGACTGTCTACACCGAGCTATAAAACTATAACTATAATGTATATCTTTTGCATCATTAAATCTATACAAATATGTACCAAACACATATTTGTAAACTCTAAAATATGCAATATCATGTGCAAATAAAACACAAAAATGAATGTTTTGAAATGCAAAGTTGGAGTAAAGAGTGTTGGAAGTAGTAAACAGGGGAAATAAAGTTGGGAGTAAATAGAGTGTTGGACTTATGTTAAATAAGTAGCCTTACTTCTCATTGTATTTATTTTAATGTACTAAGTATTTATCCCAATGCCTATATGATAATGTCATTGAGGGAACTCCCTTTTTATGTGATTTCAAGGGCACCAACCATATAAAAATTCATAAATTTATTTTTAGTTCATTTCATGCAGAAAATTTTAAAACAACGAAGGAACCCCCCCTCCCCCAATTATCCTCATCCATCCTTGGCTGAAACTTGATCAGGTGCCCACATGTGCAAATTTGGTTGACGAAGGGATTGATGTTGACTCTACTTGTTAATACACAGTTAGGACCCATATCGAGGCAACCCCGAAAGTAAAAAAGAAAAGTGAAGCTAGTTATTATAAATTTCTTTTGATATATGACAAAAAACTCTAATTTTGATAATACATACCTGAAGGTTTTTAGTTAATTTATATAATATCACAAGATCATAATGTATATTTGTGTCAATATAATGTCTTGGCAGTAGTTAAGAATATACTATACCTTTTAGCACGCCTTATCACCCATACCTCTTTATGTTTTCTTATAAATAGAATATAAATAACATACAAATCAAATAAGTAAGACAATGTCCAAGTTGTATATTTTCACAAGTTATCTAAATACAACATTCTTCTTGTTCATTTCATTGTGTTCTTTATATTTCATGAGAATTGTTTGTTTATATCTTGTAATTTTCAAATTTGTACTTAACTAGTTTCGCACTAAAGATAAAAAACCTTAACAATTGGTATCATATCAAAAGCAATTGTTCTTTTAAACACTCATATATTCATTATAAGAAAACATGGTTTCTTACATTTTCGAGTCACAACGAAAATAAAATTTTATACTATTTAGCTTATCTTTTGAATAAAAGACTGGTTAGAATATGCAACAACAATTCTCTGTGAATGTTGCAAATAGTGTTGGTTGCTCTATAAGAGCTCGAATACTTATTGCTGAAGAATACTATCATTAGACCATTCCTATAAGTACCTATCTAAAAAGAAAGTGTAATTATCACGACTGTTGGATTAGGTGTCTAAGTCAATAACTAACTTGGTATATACTTGAATTAAAAGCAAATTCCTTTTGGGTTGCCTTCAAATCTAGTAATTAACTAGAATGTCTTTTGGAGAGAGAGGTTGATTTATTGGTTTATTATATGTTTAACAAATAATAATAAATAGTTTAATAATATATTATGGGGTTCATATATTAATTAGAAATAGTATTATTTAATTAATAGTTAATCAGAAATTAATTGAAATTAATTTTGGGATTAATTGGATTAATGAAAAGTGTAGGGACGTAAGTTGTAATTGTTCAACAATTGAACAAGAGAAGAATTCTAGAGAATTCTAAGGGAGGCCGAAATTTTGAAGGCTCCTTAGGGTTTCTAGATTATTTCATATAGATAACTAGGTGTGAGACATGTGTACTATACGAGTTTATTAAAAATAAAAGTTGTATATGACGGTGTAAACATTAAATATTTTTAATGCCTACTTCATTTCAAAGTTTAACAAAATATATTTTATTATATCTCAATTTTGACAATATTGTTTTATAATATTTCATTATTATAATTATGTAACAAAGAAATCATAATAAATGTTTTTAGTGGTAGAAAAAAACAAACTATTTATTATTATATTTATTTTATGGAGAAAAATATATTTACCTTAAATAATAAATGTTTCATTAATTATAGTTTGATCTACACATTTAATATAATAAATACTTTACATATATAATAATAGAGGTGTTAATTAGTGGAAATGATTAATTTTTTATTAACAAAAAAATAAAAATACCACATAATGACATATGAAATTTAAGTAATTCAAAAATCTCACATAATGACATGTGACAAAAATCTTGAGGAAATGACAAGTGGCAAAAACATTTTCATTTATTAAGGTAGGTATGGATAATAAGAAAACTAGATAAATGCAAGATTTAAAATAATATTATTTTATTTCAAATAAGGGTTATCTAGGATTTTCCTATCAGCTATAAATAAGGGCTTTTACCTTACTATTTTCGGCCACTTGATACCCCAAGAGAATAGCCAAAAATCATCCCCTCTCCTCTCTCCTCAAGTGTTCTAATTGTTGGGGTATGGGTACAAACCATCAGAGACACAATAATTCTGGTGCTTGCTTTATAGAGCTTGTTCAAGAAGGTTTTTATTGATTATTTACAACAATAATAAAAAAGGTACGTAAACCCTAATCTCTTTATGAATTTCGATATTCATAGGGTATTCCTAGGGTTCTTTGATGTTCATAGATTATAGCTATCAATAGAGAAAACATAGATCCAAATAGGTTGCATGTGAACTTAAGGGTTAAGTTTTTCTGCCACGTGATTTTAAATATAACCTATAAAACCCATCAGTGGTATCAGAGTCATAGGTTTTCTATTTGATTGTGCATAATAGTGAATAGATCAAAATTAGGGTTTATGAAAATTAAACCCTAATGGCCATGATTTTCGACAAGAAACCCTAGCCTCCTTAACCCTTTTTCGAAAAAATGGGGGACATTTTTAGCGTTTTATCATGTTTTCTTAATTATTATTTTAAAAACCTTAAAAATTGAATAGTTAAAATCTGATAAACTCAAGGCCTATTTTCGAAAATTAGGGGGTTCAGATTAGGATTAAATTTGAATTATTTTATTAATTGGTTAATTTAAATAATTATTTAATCGCTAAATGATTTAATTAATTTAATTAATTGTTTAATTAAGAGATAAATAAATCATAATTGGTTTAATATTAATTAATTAAAATATTTAATTTAAATAATTAATATTTAAACCTTATATTTTAAAAATGTTTTAAAATACATCTTTATATATATATATATATATATATATATATATATATATATATATATATACTATTTAAAGCTTAATATATTATATGTATAAGACAAGTCAGTCAAATCAATAGTAGGCCTCATTCACAAAACCATGCTATAAAGAGGGTATAAGGAAGCGGCCTATAAATGGTCGTTAATTGGGTGTCCACTCTCACCTACCACTATCCTGTCTGGTGGAGGGTTGTTAGCCGAACGAGTTTGATAAGACAAAATCTCATTGAAATCATAATGACATAAAATTACCCGACCTTCTTTAAAAATCTCACTCTAGTTACTTTAGGAAAAATGTGAAAAGTATGCTAATCCATGAAAATACATCATACTTTAATATGTCGTTAGTGGAACATCTGTGGTTAACCGTCACACTAATATGGACTTTAAAGAGAAGTGATGGGCATCTAGAAATTTATCATTGTTAATGGATCATGTGTGGTTAACTGACACATTAGTTAGAGATGATAAATGACATCGAGGATGCCAAGTGTGTTTGCATGGTTATTCACATCTTGTTTGTGATCATCGGCATCCCAGTCACAAATATAAGAGCATAATCTGAGATTAAACATGCCATTGATAAGATTCACTGAATCTCAAAAGATCTAGGAATTTCATAGACTGAAATTGGTGAATTGTTTTTTAACTACCTTCATAAACTCGCAATAAGATTATGACATATCTCTTCTTAGTTGTGAATTGTTATATTGGATCCTAGCCTTGAATATTTATTATGGGTTAAAATATTAAGAATTTATATCAACTAACTACAGGGCCGGTCCTAGACAAAATGGGGCCCGGGGCCAAAAACAAAATTGGGGCCCTCATATTGTTTTTTTTTTCTTAAAAAAAGAGGGCGGCACCTCCGGAAATTTTATTAATTAAAAAAAATAATACAATTGAAGGTTGGGGACTCCCCACCTATAGAAAGAAAAGACTTCGGGACAGGCCCCGTAAGCCAAACAACCTATCAACTATTAATACAAAACAATAAAATAAAAAAGCCAAAACATGCTTTAAACCCTAATACATAAACATATCAAAGAAAAACTAAAGAAATATTAACATTAAATAACTGAAATTAAGCAAATGAATAATAAATTATCTCTAAAACAAACCGAGAAGGCTATTTACAGTTATAGAATCAGAGTTAGTGAGTTACAGGGATTCACAATCACACAATCAGAAGGCCATTTTCCTAGATTGATTCTACATAGCATAAAATTATGAATATCAGATTCATAAAAAAATAGAAAATCACAGAAAAATAAGAAATATGAATGCTAGAAATTAGAACTTATAGATAAAAAAAAAGAAGAAGATTCACAACCGAGAAGACAACGAGACAGCGATTCAGTGGGATTAATGCTTCTTCGAGTGATCTTGTCTTCGTCTGTGAGACTGTGACGACTCAGTGGTCTTCACAGATTCTCAATGGTCTAGTTCTATTGCAGAAAAAAAATTAAACTTGAAAATCGAAAATAGAAGGCAATAATCGTTAGAAAAGGGAGAATTGGGGAAGAAATCGGTAGAAGGAGAAGCAATCAGATGTACTAAATCGCCAAATCGGAAATTAGAAAAGGGAGAATTGGGGAAGAAATAAGAGATCGATTCAATTGAAACTGAAGAAGAAATAGAAGAATTTGATTATTGAGACCGTTGCTTACCTTAGAATCCGGAGAAAACGTTTCGATTTTCCATAGCCGATCGTTGAAGATTTAATTGCGCCTTGGAAGTCGGCATTCTCGCACGCCCAGTCGTTCCTGATTCCTCTTCCTCCCGCTTTCTTTTTGGTTGACGACGCACGCTGATAAGAGACTAAGAGACAGAGTATTGTTGTATTGGGCTTCAATAATAATCAGTCCAATAAGCTTAAACCTAATGGGCTAATGCTATACAATTAATATAAGAGATATAAAATGGGGGCCCTATGGCATTTGGGGGCCCGGGGCGGTCGCCCAGCTTGCCCAGGCCCATGGGCCGGCCCTGAATAACTAAAACTATCTCTCTTATGTAGATGTCTACTATATGAGATGCAACTGCTGCTCAATCTTCCAGCAACAACAACTTCTATCTACTATCGATCCTATCCAAAGAGAAACTAGCTGGGACAAACCACATAGACTAGATACGAAATCGCAAAATGAATATTCTATATGAAGGCAAAGAATATGCCCTCAAAAAACCTCTAGTTGAATTCAATGAGTCAACTTCTACTCCATAAGAGCTTGCCACCTACAAGAAACACTATGACAACGCAACAAAGGTCGCTTGCATCATGGTTAAAACCATGGTACCTGAGTTGCAAAAGTTCTATGAGGACTACTGGCCGTACGAGATGGGCTTGGATCTTGCAGAAACTTTTTGTAAGAGAGTGCGTAAAGAAAAGTATGAGGTCGTCAAAGCGTTAAAGACCTACAAGTTGAATGAAGGAGAGTCTGTCTGCAATCATGTGTAGAGAATGCAGAGTTACGTGGAGCATATTGAAAGGCTCAATGTGACTTTTGACAAGGAGTTGACCATTGACATGGTCCTTAAATCCTTGCAACCTTGTTATGATCAGTTCATCTTGGCTTGTCAGTTGAACAACACAAAGACCACATTGGTCCAACTCCATAACTTGTTGTAGACTATTGAATCAGGAATGAAGAAGAATCAAGCCCCTTCTGCTACACGTGCTCCCATCCTTACCATTGGGCAAAATAGAGGAAGGAAAATAAAGGCTAATCCCAAATCGATCTGGAAGGGCAAGGCCCAAGCTGCATCGTCTAGCAGTGGGTCGAAGATAAAGCCTAGTTCAGACATTCTTGTTGTTAGTGACCCCAAAGAGGCCACTTGCTACTATTGTACTGAAAAGGACCATTAGAAAAGAAGTTGCCTTAGATACTTTCAAGACATCAAGGATGGCAAGGTCAAGCCATCATAAAAAAATGTGTACACTATTCAAATCAGTAACTCACAACTTACTCGTTCTTGGGTCCTTGATACAGGATGTGGATTTCACATCTATTTTGATTTGCAGGGGCTAAGAGAAAATGAGGAGGTGGAGCATGGAAGAATAAATCTAATCATGGGAAATAGGCAATCTTCCCCTATTACCAAGATTGAAACTTATGGTATTGTGCTTGGTGGTGATGTTAAGATAAATTTGATTAAGTGTTGCTATTCATCAGAAATGGCGCAAAACATTATTTCTTTTCATGAAATGTTTAGACAAGGGTTTTGATATTATTTTAATGATATTAATGGTTTGTTTTTAGCTTATAAAAATGGTGTTTTTATGTTTGAAGATTTACCTTGTGATGGTGTGTATGAAACTTTGATTTGTGTTGATAGCTTAGGAAATAGTGTATTGAATATTGATTCGTCTAATGGTGTAGACAAATAATGATTGTGGCGTTGTCTTCTTGAACACATTAACAAGAAAAGCATCGCCCAGTTCCAAAAGGATGGAGTGTTGGAGTCATTTGAATTAAGACCAGATAATGAATGCGAGTCTTGTCTTTTGGGTAAGATGACAAAATCACCTTTTACTCAGTCTTATGAAAGAGGTGAAGGTTTGTTGGATCTCATACACACAGATGTGTGTGGGCCCTTCATATCTATCACAAGGGATGGAAATCGATTCAACGTGACATTTACGGATGATTTAGCAGATATGGATATATCTAATTAATCAAACATAAATCAGAAACCTTTGAAAAGTTCAAGGAGTTTAAACATGTGGTCGAGAATCAACTACGCAGGAAGATAAAGATGCTCCAATCTAATAGAGGTGGGGAGTATCTTGGTATCAAGTTCCACGACTATCTCAAGGAATGTGGAATAATCTCACAATTGACTCCTCCTAGGACACCACAACTTAATGGTGTGGCTGAGAGGAGAAATAGAACCTTGTTAGACATGGTTTGTTCTATGATGAGTCGAGCTTCCCTTCCTATTTCTTTTTGGGGGTATGCCTTAGAGACAACCGTGTATATTCTTAATCTTATCCATACTAAGAAGTTTTCCAAAGCACCTCATGATATGTGGACAGGGAAAGTTCCCTCGTTATCTCACATCAAGGTTTGGGATAAGGATTCTAAGGGATAGAAAGAAAAGACTTATTGGTCTTAGTCAGAGTACTTACTTGGATAAAATACTAAAGCGTTTTTATATGAAAAAAATCCAAGAAAAAGGAACTGCCTATTCAGAGTAATGTCAAGTTGAGTAAGACTCAAAGCCATAGTACAGATGAAGAGATAGCTGAGATGAGTTGATTCCCATATGCTTCGGCTGTAAGTTCGATCACGTATGTTATGACATGTAATCACCCTGATGTGTCTCATGCTTTAAGCATGGTTAGCCGATTTCAGGACAATCCTGGTAGAGCTCATTGGACTGCAGTAAAGAAAATTCTTAAGTATATGCCAAGGACGAAGGATATGATTCTAGTTCTTAGTGGTAGTGCTACGTTAAGGGTAACTGGATATAGTGATGCCAACTTTCAGACAGATCGAGACAACGTTTGTTCTCCGTCAGGCTGGGTATTTGTGTTAAATGGTGGAGAAGTGACTTGGAAAAGTTCTAAGTAGGATATGGTGGCTGATTCTACTTATGAATCAGAGTACATAGCATCGAGTGAGGCATCAAAGCAGGCAGATTTGTTGAAGAACTTCATCGGCGATCTCAGTGTAGTCCTGACCATTGTTTAGTGATAATGAAGGTACAGTTGCTTTGACCGAAGAACCCAAGGATCATGGTAGATCCAAGCATATCGACATAAATTACCATCACATAAGACATAGAGTAGGAAGGTAAATTTGGAAAGGAAGAATTCAAGAGCGTTGAGAAAAGAGATTATCTCAAAAATTGTAGAAATCATCAGGAAATCTCAGGAGCAAGCTTTGGAAGGAGATAACTGAAAGGAGGAACGTTTAGGAAAAACGTTGGAATTCGGTACGAACAGTCAAGGGTTGAAGGTATTCCAAAACATGATTTGGGTACCTAAGGGAGGACGAATGAGAGATTTTCTCATGGAAGAAGCCCACAAGACCATGTACTCGATTCATCCTGGCAGTACCAAGATGTATAGGGATCTGAAACCTTACTATTGGTGGCCGACGATGAAGCTCGATGTTGTAAAGTATATGATTACTGTGTCACTTGCACAGGAGTTAAATCGCAACACCAGAAACCTTATGGGAATATGGAGCCTTTACCAGTTCCCATGGGTAAATAGGAAGATGTCACCATGGATTTTGTAACTAAGTTTCCTAGGACAAAGAAAGGTGTAACATCCGGATTCCCAGGTATCTTATTTTAGTTATTTATTTTGGGTTTTATGGAGGGACTCGGCGAGTAGACGCTCAGACTCGCCGAGTAGGATCGCGAGTTCTTGACTGGATTAATGACCGGACTCGACGAGTAGATGCGTGGACTCGGCGAGTCCGCGCTGTAAAGTGAAACCCTAAATCTCAGGGCCTGAGCCTTATTTAAAGGCCCTTATGGCCGTCATTTGCGGCCACTACTCCCCTGAGAAACCCTAGAGAGTAGAGAGAAGCTTATGGTGCAAGAGAAAGTCTAATCCATCATTCTTGAGTGTGTTTTAGCAAAGGAAAGGGAAGATTTCGAGCTAGGCTGACTTGTGGGACTCAAATCTTCCATCATTCGTTCAGAGCTGCTGTGAGAGGTAAGGATTCATGTCTATTTTTCCTTGAGCAATAGATTTCATGAATCTAGGGCTTTTTCTCTTCTTTTTGGTAAAAGATCCAATGAATGTGATGTCCCCTTGTGTCAATATCTTCAGATCTGGACCTTGGGAGGTCCAGAGAGTCCCTATTCTCCAGCTTTATGCAGCCCTTTATGAGTTTGGGGCTTAGGTTATCACATTAAGGGTTATTTTGGCATATAGAGGTGATAGTGTGATGCATGGTCCTAAAGTTCGAACCTTTACGTAATTATCGTGTTTGGGAAGGTCAGATCTATAGGTTAGAGGAACAGATCTGACCTCAGAAGGTCATTTCCGTGCTGCCATGGAAGGGACTCGCCGAGTCCATTAGTGTACTCGACGAGTCGAGTCGGGGTTGCCCCGCGATTCGTGACAGGTGTAACTCGTCGAGTGGAGGGATGACTCGACGAGCCAAGAGAGATTCGAAGAATTCAGAGGACCAATGTGGACTCGCCGAGTCGCCCGAGTGCACTCGACGAGTCTGGTCAAGTTTGACCGTTGACTTTTGATTGACTTTTAGGGTTTGGTCAATGTTAGGGTCTTTGAGCCATGAGAGGGGTAAAATGGTCTTTTACCCTTCTAAGAGTACTAAAAGAGGGATTAGTATATCCTGGAGGGTTGTATTGATTTGAGTGCTTATTCCATGTGATTAGGCGGGGGCTAGACCAGAGATTACCGAGTTCGAGATTTACCGAGTTACCCGAGGTGAGTCTTCTCACTATACATTACCTAGAGTGGTATTTATGTGTAGACCAGAGGGTCTTGTATGCTATGTGTATATATGAGTTTATGTGCATTGTGTTATATGTATGCTATGTGTGTTGAACAGACCGGGCCGGAGGGCCCAACGATATAGACTGGACCGAAGGGTCCAACGACACAGACTGGGCCGAAGGGTCCGACGAGCTATGACCGGACCAGAGGGTCCAACGAGCTACGGGACTGGAGGGTCCCGCTGAGACATATCGACCGGAGGGTCGTACTGTAGCCTCGAGTGGCGTATGTGTTGTATGTGGTATTTTGGGGAACTCACTAAGCATTTATGCTTACAGTTGTTGTGTTATGTGTTTCAGGTACTAGCGAGGATCGCGGGAAGGCGCCGACATGATCCATACACACTCATAGAGATTATGTTTCGAGATTCTGGGATTTGTTGTTATGATGACATTGGATACAGTTTGTTTGATATTGTTTTTTATGCTTGAAAATATGATTTAAAAATGAAAAATTGTTTTGGAAATTTTACGTTGTTACAAGTTGGTATCAGAGCCTTGGTTTGAGAGACTCGGATACACCTCCGAGTTTATCTGAACTCAAACTGATGATTTGAGAGAATTTTTCATCAAAGAAACAATTTTCCCAAAAGAGTAAAGGACTTTTGAGAAAAGCGGAACGGAGCAGTGTGTACGATCAGCCAACGCCCGAACGGTGATTTCCCAAAATACCCTTACATTATGTGTTATGAGATATTATGTGATACGTTATGCATGCTAGAGTAGGCTAGGTATTCATGGTTAGGACTAGAGTGGGCCTGATTTGTGATGCCTTAGCCTAGGAGTTACTGCTACTATGAGATACTTCGAGAGTAAGTAGGTAGCAGCGAGGAACTTATGAGTGGTCTACCAAAGAGTAGCATGAGTTTAGTGAGATATAGAGTACTTGTGATCTGGGATCCTAGGAGGAGGACTTGGGGTGAATACCGATGCGCTGTGGAAGGTAGTATAAGGGCCCGTACTACTGGAAACACCGGATCGGTGAGCAGTCCAAGTAAGAATCCTCGGGGTACTAAAGAACAAGTAGGGTTGAGTATCGAGTGCGAGTATACTCGAACGAGTCTATGATTCTTTTGTGTTGTATTTCAGAGACATCATGGTTGGGACGCGCCACCACCCAGGAGGCAGTGGTACCAGTGATGAGGAGATTCGTAGGTTGATTCACGAGGAGGTGGTTGCGGCCATCCGAGCTGAGATACCAGAGATGTTCGGGTCTATCAAGACCACTCTGATCGAGACTTTTGATGAGCGGTACGCTGCTCTTACTGATGCTGCTGTTGCTGCAGCCACCGCAGCCGTCGCTGCTGCCAGGCCGCAAGGGGGTGACTCGTTGCTGTACCGAGAGTTCAGCAACACGAAGCCACCAGAGTTTGATGGGACGCAAGACCCGATTGCTGCGATGAGGTGGATTTCTGATATTTAGGGATGCTTCTACACCTGCTCGTGTCCGGAGCATCTGAGGGTTCGGTTTGCGCTGAACCAGCTTCGCTTGGGAGCGAAGGACTGGTGGAAGTTTGTGACGGCAGACTTCACTACGGCAGAGCTTACTGCGGTGACCTGGGAGAGGTTCACCACGATGTTTCGAGATGAGTATGTTCCCCCTGTGGAGAGGGAACGTCTAGCCCAGGAGTTCTTATCCCTCAAGCAGGGAACTGAGTCTGTGACGGTGATGACGAGGATGTTTCATGAGAGGGCGTTGTTTTGCCCTGAGCACGTGTCGACTGAGCAGGCACGTATGAGCCGGTACTTGAGCATACTGAGGAGGGATATCCGTGAGTTCGTGGCGAACTCGTCATACCGGACATTTTCCGAACTCCAGGCAAATGCCCGGAAGAGAGAGATTGAGCTGGAGACTCAGGTCAGGGAGGAGGCCGAGTCTCAGAGGAGGGACAGGCGGCCGACACAGGCGCAGCTGGCAGCCAAGCGGGCAAAGCCCGCTGATTCGAAATATGGGGGTCCGAAGGGCCGCACTTGTGGGAAGTGCGGCAAGAGTCACGAGGGGGTGTGCAGAGCTAGGGTGTGTTACAAGTGTGGAAATGAGGGGCATTACGCGAGGGATTTCCCCAAGGGATTCTCGGTTTGCTTTCATTGCAACCAGACCGGCCATTGGAAGGCCGAGTGCCCTCAGCTACTAAAGGGATCAGCACAGGGATCTGCACCTGCTGCTAGAGCTACCGAGGTCTGGCCAGCGAAGGCCGAGGCACCGAAGGCTCGCAGGAGAGCCTTCCAGTTGACAGCGGAGGAGGTCCGCGCAGCACCCGATGTTGTGGCCGGTATGTATTCTTTTACTTACTTATTTTGAGTATGAGATTTTGTGCTTATATTGTGGTATGCTTAGGTACTTTTCTTGTGAGTTCTGTACCTGCGTTGGTGTTATTCGACTCGGGTGCGAGTCGATCTTTCGTGTCATTAGCATTTAGTCAGCACATCAGCGTTCAGCGAGAGGCGTTGAGTCGACCTCTACGAGTTTCTATAGCCGACGAGCGAGCAGTGTATGCTACTGATGTGATCCAAGGATGTGTACTCGAGATCTTCGGCGTTGAGTTTCCGATTGATCTGGTCCCGATTGCGATGGGAGATGTCTGTGTCATCGTGGGCATGGACTGGTTGAGCAGGTTTGGAGCGGTTATCGACTGCGAGCAACAGTTGGTGACCATACGAGACCCTAGTGGGGGAGTTCTTATGGTGTACGGCGAGGGTACCCGTTCAGGGTCAGCATTCTGTTCGGCTGCTAGAGCGAGGCAGAGTCTACAGCAGGGCTGTAGTGGGTTTGTGGCCTACGTGATGGACATACGAGTAGCAGCGGAGAGGCCTAGTTCTGCTAAGGATGTGCCGATAGTGCGTGGGTTCCTGGACGTTTTCCTCGAGGAGTTGCCGGGTGTGCCTCCCGAGAGACAGGTGGGGTTTCGCATCGATTTGGTTCCGGGAGCGGCACCTATCACCAAGGCGCCCTATTGCCTTGCGCCACCAGAGATGCAGGAGTTATCCTCACAGCTGCAGGAGCTGCTGGGGAAGGGGTTTATTCGGCCGAGCAGCTCACCGTGGGGAGCGCCGATCCTTTTTGTCAAGAAAAAGGATGGTTCACACCGGATATGCATTGATTACCGGGAGTTGAACAAGTTAACGGTCAAGAACCGTTACCCACTGCCGATGATTGATGATCTATTTGATCAGTTGCAGGGAGCGTCTTGGTTCTCCAAGATTGATCTGAGGTCTGGATATCATCATATGAGAGTGCGTGATGAGGTTATCCAGAAGACGGCGTTCAGGACTCGTTATGGGCATTACGAGTTCGTGGTGATGCCTTTTGGGCTCACCAATGCACCGGCAGCGTTCATGGATCTCATGAACAGGGTGTGTAGGCCGATGTTGGATCGATCGGTGATCGTGTTCATCGATGACATATTGGTGTATTCGAGATCTAGAGAACAGCATGAGGAGCATTTGAGGGAGATCCTCGGAGTTCTGAGATCGGAGAGGCTTTACGCCAACTTCTCCAAGTGTGATTTCTGGTTATGAGAGGTCCAGTTCCTGGGACATCTCGTTAATCAGAATGGGATATTGGTCGATCCGGCCAAGATTGAGGCGGTGATGAGTTGGGAGGTGCCGAGATCCCCCACCGAGATCAGGAGTTTTCTGGGGTTGGCCGTCTATTATAGGAGATTTATTAAAGATTTCTCCAAGATCGCCGTGCCTCTCACCAGGTTGACCCGGAAGGGCGTTACTTTTTCGTGGGGTCCTGAGCAGTAGGCCTTGTTTGAGACTCTTCACTAGAGGTTGTGCGAAGCCCCGGTGTTATCCCTTCCAGAGGGAATGGAGGATTTTGTGGTGTACTGCGACACATCGATATCGGGGTTGGGTGTGGTGCTTATGCAGAGAGGGCATGTGATAGCATATGCATCGAGGCAGCTGAAGCCTCACGAGACTAGGTATCCCACCCACGATCTGGAGTTGGGGGCAGTGGTGTTCGCCCTCAAGATCTGGCGTCACTATCTGTATGGGGTTCGTTGTACCATATACACGGACCACAAGAGCTTGAAGTATTTGATGGATCAGCCCAACCTGAATATGCGCCAGAGGAGATGGTTGGATGTGGTAAAGGATTACGATTGTGAGATCCTGTACCACCCGGGCAAGGATAATGTGGTAGCCGATGCCTTGAGTCGTAGGGCGGAGAGTGCCCCGATACGAGATGTTTGTATGAGGTTGTCGGTGATGACTCTGGTGTTGGACACCATTCGGGAGGCCCAGGCAGAGGCCGTGAGACCAGAGAACCGCAAGAGAGAGCGGGTGATTAGGCAGGTACCTGAGTTCGTGACCGATAGTCGTGGGCTTATGACCTTTCAAGGTCGGATTTGGGTGCCGTATGCAGGCGGGACGCGCACCACTTTGATGGAGGAGGCGCACAGATCGAGGTTCTAGGTCCATCCCAGGGCCACTAAGATGTATTTGGACCTGAAAAGAGAGTATTGGTGGCCCTGTATGAAGAGGGATGTTGCGTGGTTTGTCGAGAGGTGCTTGACCTGTCGCAGGGTTAAGGCCGAGCACCAGCATCCGCATGGCAAGTTGCAGCCACTTGAGGTTCCCCAGTGGAAATGGGAACAGATTTCTATGGATTTTATCACCAAATTGCCGAGAACCGCGAGGGGCGTCGATGCAATTTGGGTGATAGTCGACCGGCTGACTAAGAGCGCTCACTTCCTTGCTATCAGTGAGAGCTCTTCCGCAGAGAGGCTGCCCGAGTTGTATGTGAGAGAGGTGGTATCGCGTCATGGAGTACCGATCTCGATTGTATCAGATCGAGATGTGCGATTCACTTCCAGGTTCTGGAAGAAGTTCCATGAGGAGTTGGGTACGAGGTTGCATTTCAGTACCGCCTACCACCCCCAGACGGACGAACAGAGTGAGCGGACGATTCAGACGCTCGAGGACATGCTTCGAGCATGTGTATTGGACTTCGGAGGAAGTTGGGACACGTACTTGCCGTTGGCGGAGTTTTCCTACAACAACAGCCACCATTCGAGTATTGGTATGCCTCCCTTCGAGTTGTTGTATGGGAGGAGGTGTCGGACTCCCATTTTCTGGGGAGAGGTAGGGTAGCGCGTGATGGGTAGCACTGAGATAGTGCTTCAGACGATAGAGCAGATACAGCAGGTCAGACAGAGATTATTGACAGATCAGAGTCGCCAGAAGAGTTATGCGGATAGGAGACGATCCGAGCTCGAGTTCCAGGTGGGAGATTTCGTACTCCTGAAGGTGTCTCCTTGGAAAGGAGTGATTCGATTCAGGAAGAGGGGTAAGCTGGGGCCCCGGTACATCGATCCGTTCAGAGTGACCGCGAGAGTGGGCAGTGTAGCGTATCGTTTGGAGCTACCTGCGGAGTTGAGCCAGATTCATGATACCTTCCACGTGTCTCAGTTGAGGAAGTGTATAGCCGATGAGTCAGCGGTGGTGCCGCTGGAGGACATTCAGGTAGATGCGAGGTTGAATTATGTTGAGAAACCGATCGCGATTTTGGATCGGAAGATCAAGGTTCTGAGGAACAAGGAGGTGCCCCTGGTTCAGGTCCAGTGGCAACATCGGAGAGGGTCCGAGCTGACTTGGGAGCCGGAGTTGGAGATGCGGGAGCAGCATCCAGAGTTGTTTGCGGAGCAAGACTTCGAGGGCGAAGTCTGATTCTAGTGGGGGAGAATTGTAACATCCGGATTCCCAAGTATCTTATTTTAGTTATTTATTTTAGGTTTTATGGAGGGACTCGGTGAGTAGACGCTCAGACTCGCCGAGTAGGATCGCGAGTTCTTGACTGGATTAATGACCGGACTCGACGAGTAGATGCGTGGACTCGGCGAGTCCGCACTGTAAAGTGAAACCCTAAATCTCAGGGCCTGAGCCCTATTTAAAGGCCCTTATGGCCGTCATTTGCGGCCACTACTCCCCTGAGAAACCCTAGAGAGCAGAGAGAAGCTTATGGTGCAAGAGAAAGTCTAATCCATCATTCTTGAGTGTGTTTTAGCAAAGGAAAGGGAAGATTTCAAGCTAGGCTGACTTGTGGGACTCAAATCTTCCATCATTCATTCAGAGCTGCTGTGAGAGGTAAGGATTCATGTCTATTTTTCCTTGAGCAATAGATTTCATGAATCTAGGGCTTTTTCTCTTCTTTTTGGTAAAAGATCCAATGAATGTGATGTCCCCTTGTGTCAATATCTTCAGATCTGGACCTTGGGAGGTCCAGAGAGTCCCTATTCTCCAGCTTTATGCAGCCCTTTATGAGTTTGGGGCTTAGGTTATCACATTAAGGGTTATTTTGGCATATAGAGGTGATAGTGTGATGCATGGTCCTAAAGTTCGAACCTTTACGTAATTATCGTGTTTGGGAATGTCAGATCTATAGGTTAGAGGAACAGATCTGACCTCAGAAGGTCATTTCAGTGTTGCCATGGAAGGGACTCGCCGAGTCCATTAGTGTACTCGACGAGTCGAGTCGGGGTTGCCCCGCGATTCGTGACAGGTGTAACTCGTCGAGTGGAGGGATGACTCGACGAGTCAAGAGAGATTAGAAGAATTCAGAGGACCAATGTGGACTCGCCGAGTCGCCCGAGTGCACTCGACGAGTCTGGTCAAGTTTGACCGTTGACTTTTGATTGACTTTTAGGGTTTGGTCAATGTTAGGGTCTTTGATCCATGAGAGGGGTAAAATGGTCTTTTACCCTTCTAAGAGTACTAAAAGAGGGATTAGTCTAGCCTGGAGGGTTGTATTGATTTGAGTGCTTATTCCATGTGATTAGGCGGGGGCTAGACCAGAGATTACCGAGTTACCCGAGGCGAGTCTTCTCACTATACATTACCTAGAGTGGTATTTATGTGTAGACCAGAGGGTCTTGTATGCTATGTGTATATATGAGTTTATGTGCATTGTGTTACATGTATGCTATGTGTGTTGAACAGACCGGGCCGGAGGGCCAAACGATATAGACTGGACCGAAGGGTCCAACGACACAGACTGGGCCGAAGGGTCCGACGAGCTATGACCGGACCAGAGGGTCCAACGAGCTATGGGACTGGAGGGTCCCGTTGAGACACATCGACCGGAGGGTCGTACTGTATCCTCGAGTGGCGTATGTGTTGTATGTGGTATTTTGGGGAACTCACTAAGCATTTATGCTTACAGTTGTGTTATGCGTTTCAGGTACTAGCGAGGATCGCGGGAAGGCGCCGGCATGATCCGTACACACTCATAGAGATTCTGGGATTTATTGTTATGTTGACATTGGATACAGTTTGTTTGATATTGTTTTTGATGCTTGAAAATATGATTTAAAAATGAAAATTTGTTTTGGAAATTTTACGTTGTTACAAAAGGTCACGATATGTATTGGGTAATCATAGATCCATTGACAAAGAGTGCACATTTTATAGCAGCCAATGAGAAATGGCCTATGGATAAGCTTGCAGATGTCTATGTAAAGGAGATAGTAAGACTTCACGGTGTTCCTTTAACAATTGTGTCGGATCGTGACAATCATTTCACTTCTAGGTTTTGGAAAAGTCTACGAGAAGAAATGGGTATGGAGTTGTGTTTGAGTACAGCCTACCATCCACAGACTGATGGTCAGAGTGAAAGGACGATTCAAACACTAGAAGATATGCTAAGAGCATGTACCCTAGAATTTCAAGGTAACTGGGATGAAAATCTACCCCTAGTAGAGTCTTCCTATAACAATAGTTACCATTCAAGCATTAATATTGCACCTTATAAAGCATTGTACGGACATAAGTGTCGTTCGCCATCTTGTTGGCTTGAAGCTAGAGAAAAACCGTTTATGGGACCAGAGATAGTCCATCAGACTACTGAGCAGCTAAAAGTTTAGATAAAGGATGTTAGCAGCTCAAGATCATCAGAAGAGCTATATTGATAAGAAGAGACGACCAATGACATTCGAAGTTGGATATTTGGTGTTGCTTAAAGTCTCGCCATGGAAGGGACTTATAAGATTCGGTAAGAGAGGGAAGCTAAGTCCAAAGTTTATCGGACCATTTAAAGTGCTTCGGAGAGTTGGAAATCAAGCTTACAAGTTGGAATTGCAGCAGAGCTTGATGGAATTCATAACACTTTCCATGTGTGTTATTTGAGGAAGTTCTTGGGAGAAGTTCCCGATATAATTCCACTTTCGGAATTAAGGATTGATAAGAGTAAGAGGTTGATTGAAGAGCCCAAGGACATTGTTGACCATAAGACAAAGAAGTTACGACGAAAGATGGTCAAATTAGTGCTAGTACGATGGAAACATCCGAATGGGCGGAATATCACCAGGGAGAGAGAGGACAACATGAAGAGTCATTATCCTCATTTGTTTGATGATTCCGGGACGAAATCATCCTAAGGAGGAGAGAATTGTAACGCTCGCGTTTCCTACTAGACATTAATAAAGATGATGAAATGGTTAGGGTCAATAATTGTAATATTTTTAGGTTAACAAAAGAGGGTTATTTAATTATTACGTGGTATTTGTATGTGTATACATATATATATATATATATATATATATATATATATATATATATATATATATATATACACGTATACATTGTGTGTTTATAGCTACGTAATAAAATAGGGATAGAATTCGCGTATAAATAAATTAAAGATTAGGACAAATAGCCTATGAGTGAGACGAAGTAGTCGTAATAAGGATTCCGGAGGTATAAGGAGCGCTCAAAACGGACTTATAACAGATGAGTTATGACTCGTTAAAGTTTCACGTTCAAACCGGCATGACTACGATATCGTAAAAAGCAAATCGGAGTTAGGACAATTATTAGCCTTAGTAATCTAAAAAATCTCGTAGATATCATAAAAGAAAATTCGTGCGTATAGGTACCGTCTAAATCTGACTTCAATAGAGGAAGTTATGATTTTTCTAAAATTCGGCGCACCAGTATGCACACTGATATCGAATTTTAGATCGGTAGATTATTAGCCAAAACAAACTAAACGAGAGTTTAAGATCTCGTTGTTAGTATTCCATCGATATAAAGACAGTCGAGATCGGACGTCAGATGAGATAGTTATGAATTTTTAAAGAACTTTAACAGTCTAAGCCTGTTAAAAATATAAATTTAAAAATAAAGTCAAAATTTGCCGATGGAGTCTAAAGGAAAGTTGTAGATCAGGCCGAGATCTTTCCGTGGATATAAAGAACGTCGAAAACGGAGCTCGTATGAATGTTGCTTGCTTTGTGCTTTTAGGAGTTCCCATTAACTTCAGCTAACTAGTAAGTGGATATGCTAAGTTACATATTACTGAGACTAGATAATTTTAGAAGGTTAGGTTTTAACTCTATTGTGCAGCTCTTGTTTGAGTCCAACCGTTGTAATGTGAGACCTTTCATTCGAAGAATTATTTGGTGTTGGTGATATGTACTTATATATTCGTGAGTTAGTTAGAGGGTGTTAGGAGGAGTTCCTTCTGCAGCTGATGGTGGAGAGTGGTGTGGGGGTTGCCCTAGGAAAACCTAGTAGGTGATTCGCTGCTGAGAGCCTTGTCTTATTGAGAATTATTAGTTTTCTAAGGGAGTGACCTGGAGGATTCAGGGTGATCATTGAGGAAAGTACAGATAGATGTGGAAGGTAGTATGAGCTCGTACTACTGGAAGCAGAGGATCCGTATAAGTCATGATGATACCAGGAAGCTTGTCGAGTGTGGTATTTTCTTCGACTATGTTTTGATGGTTTATATGATTTATTTTTAGTATGGTGGTTACTTGAGGAGGTGCTAGTGCTGATGGGGGTGTCGGTGTTTGTGCCGGTGATGGTTCGAGTTCGGGATCTGGAGCCGGACATATGGATAATCAGATGCGGGAGTTCATTTCATCAGAGATTACCCGCATTATTCTGGAGCAGACTCTTGTGATCTTTGGCACAATCATGGAGAGTATCTTGGAGATTCTGAATGAGCGCTTGGGCACTTTACGTTCTGAGATGGTGGCGATGATGGGAGCTCGCACTTTGATTTTCTGTAAGTTCCGGGTATGTGGAGCCTCCGAGATCTTCGAGAAGAAGGACCTGGTTGTGAGCAGGCGTTGCGTACCATCCGGGGAAGGCCAACATGGTGGCTGATGCTCTCAGCCACAAGGCAGTCGCGTCTCCGATCAGAGATGTATGCTTGATGATGAAAGTGATTACTCCACTCTTGGAGCAGATTCGAGATGCTCGGGTTGAGGCTATGAAGGAAGAGCACCGGAAGAGTGAGCGCATAGTAGGACAGGTGGCTTCCTTCGATTATGATAGCCAGGGGTTATTGACCCTTTATCGAAGGGTGTGGGTTCCATATTTAGGCGGTGTGTTTCAGGTCTTGATGGAGGAGGTGCACAAGTTAAGGTTCTCTATTCATCCTGGAGCAACAAAGATATATAGAGATCTTCATCTTGATTATTGGTGGCCATGTATGAAGCGAGATGTGGCCTGGTATGTGGAGATGTACTTGACTTGCAGGAAAGTCAAGGCCGAGCATCAGCGAACTCAAGGAAAGATGCATCTATTAGACATTCCTATTTGGAAAGAGGAAGAGATTACTATGGATTTCCTCACGAAGTTGCCTCGGACAGCGCACATAGTGGATTCCATATGGGTCATCATGGATCGATTGACCAAGAGCGCTCATTTCATTCCAATTCAGGAGAGTATCTCTGTCAAGAAGTTGGCTGACATCTACATCTGGGAGGTTGTGGCATGGCATGGGGTTCCGGTTTTAGTGGTTTCAGACAGGGATGTCTGGTTTACTTCCAGGTTTTGGAAGCAGTTTCACGAGGAGCTGGGTACTCGATTGCATTTCAACACGGTTTTCCCGCCACAGACTGACGGACAGAGTGAGCGGACTATCCAGACCTTGGAGGATATGCTTCGGGCATGTGTATTGGATTTCGGGGGGATCTGGGATACGTATCTCCCTTTGGTGGAGTTTTCGTATAACAACAATTATCACGCCAACATTGATCGACCTCCTTTTGAGATGCTCTATGGGAGGAAGTGCAAGACCCCAATATGTTGGGGTGAGTTCGGTCAGCAAGTCATGGGGAGTACTGAGGTGGTACTCAAGACTACCGAATTGATTCAGCAGGTTCGGGGTAGACTTCATACATCACAGAGTAGGTAGAAGAGCTATGTCGACAAACGTCGATCAAATCTAGAGTTCCAGGTTAGAGATATGGTTCTCCTGAACATGTCACCTTGTAAACATGTCATCCGATTCAGGAAGAGGGGCAAGTCGGTCCCCAGGTATATCGGTCCTTTTAGGGTTTTTGGCCCGGGTGGGCCGGGTGGCTTATCGCTTGGATCTACCCGAGGAGCTTAGTCAGATCCATAGAATGTTTCATGTCTCTCAAGTGTGGAAATGTTTGGTTGATGATTCCGCGGTGGTTCCATTAGAGGATTATCACGTGGATGATCGCCTGAATTATATTGAGAGACCGATTTCCATCCTTGATAAGAAGACGAAAAACTTGAGGAACAAGGTTGTGGAGTTGGTGAAGGTGTAGTGGCAACACCGAAAGGGGTCTGAATGGACGTGGGAGCCTGAGGAGGAGATGAGGGAGCATTACCCAGAATTATTTATGGGAGCGGACTTCAAGGAATAAGTATAATTCAAGTGGGGGAGAATTGTAACACCCGATTCAAAGTACTTTTCATTTTTTAACCCTTGGTGTGTAAATATTTTGCAGATTTGGTCCATATGGGGCCAGGGCCGTCCCAAGTCGATTTGAGGCCCGGGGCGAAAACAAAAGATGAGGCCCTTCAAAATTTAGTAATTGCTAACAATAATACAATGATGTTATGGAGACGAGTACAAGGGCATTTGTTATTAAATTATATATATATATATATATATATATATATATATATATATATATATATATATATATATATATATATATAATGTGAAAAAATTGGAATGAGTTTAAAGGATGCGAGTTAAATATTAAAACCAATAAAACCATTTGGTTAGTGTAAAAAAACCAATAACAAAGCTAAATAAAAAATTGAACTATAGAACAATCGACCTATTTGAAAAACCATCGATTTGGTGTTTGGAAAAAAAAAACAAAAAGATGAGTGTTTGGAAAAAAAATCATCTTTCAATGAAACCTCTGAAAAAAATAACTTGAAGAATAATCTGCCTAACTGATAGGTTAGCATTAATATTGTTACCAAACCTAGAAAAAAATTATATATTAAAAGACGATAAAAGATAGAAAATCTCATATATATATATATATATATATATATATATATATATATATATATATATATATATATATATATATATATATATATATATAGAGAGAGAGAGAGAGAAATTATGTATAATAATGGGTTAGAAAAACAACCAAAATTTCAAATGAAATAATTGTTTCGGTGGTTTGTTGAAAAAACAAAAAGAGTCGACGGACCATTTATTAACTTGTATGATTTGTAAATGACAAAGAAGAGTGCGGGGGATTTTCTAGATTTCACTTTCAATAAAATGATGCGTAGTAAGTTTTTTTTAAAGTAAAATAAATAAATAAAAAAAGTTAGGCGCCTCAAGTAATAAAAGAAATTGTTAATCTAAAAATTGCACATAGAAGGAATCGAACATGGGGCTATTGAAAAAAGTAATATGCATACTAACAACGCCGCTAACCAACTCCTCTACTTAAACCTTGCTAACTCTTTTGACACAAATCAGTTATATATATATAAATAAAATATCAAACATCATTAATTTGGGGCCCCAAACCGTAGTGAGGCCCGGGGCCGTCGCCCAGCTTGTCCGCCGTATTGGGCCGACCCTGTATGAGGCAGTTTTGCCTTTTTTGGAAATTTAGGAATACGATGGTCGTACTTCTCGTACGCAGAGCGTACACACCCAGGGGACAACCCCTAAAATTTAGGGTTTGGACCCTTTAAAAAACATTATGAACCATGATCCTCTCATTTCTCATCCTCCATTGTGCTTTGAGTCCCATTTCGAAACCCTAGCCCCTTTTGAGGAGATTACGTCTTCTGTGTGTTTTTAGTGTATGTTGGTGAGATTTGAGGAAGAAGAGCTTGGAAGAGAGAGCCTTGATCAAAGGAGAACTTGTAGATCCAAATTTAACGCATCATTTCCAGCTTCATTGAGGTATAAAGCTTGGAACTTACTCCTTGTATACTTAGATCTAGTCTTTATGAAGTTTTGGTCCCTTTTTGGTCCTATGATGAGATCTGGTGGGTTTCTTCCATTCCAGAAGTTAGGAGTTGCTTCTCTTGATGTTTATGAGGTCACTAGTCCATAAAGTTAGCATCTTGATGGTTGTGGACCAACCATGCATGTGTTTGGGTCCATTTGGTGAAAGTAGAATGCTAAAAGTAAGGTTTGGGTTCTTTTGAGCCATGTAAAAGCTCCAAGTTCATGACTTTATGGATTAAGACGTTCCACAAGGCTTATATTTGAAGTTTGGACGAAAATCTCTTAAGGGAATAAGACCCTAAGTTGGATTTTGGGACTCTGGCCAGTACGACGGGCGTACTCTGTAGTACGTTGCACGTACTGTGTTAGCATGCCGTTTGTTTGGGTCAACGCATGTATGCGGTGCGTACGAAGGGTACGCAAGGCGTACGCTGTGGCTGGGCTTCTTTTGTTTTGGGCCTTTTTTTGGAATTGGACTCCCTTTGGACTTTGGGCCTTAGCTTGATTTTGGGCTTTGTATTTGTTGGGTCATATAGTTGGACCTTAGGTTTATGGATTGGGCCATTTTTGGGCCTTGGACTACTATAGGGTTATTGGTCCAAGCTAGTTGGGCCCAATAAGGGAAAATGTAGATTAGTCTTTTACCCTGGAGGCTGAGGGTGTTGGGTCGGGGACCCCAGTTATGAATTTTGACGTAATTATTAATTAGGGTATTGTTTGATTGTTTAGCGCGGGGATTTTCTGGATCAGCAGTCCGAGCATTTATCTGATTTTCAGCAGTTTGAGGTGAGTCTCCTCACTGTGCTTGGCGGGTCGAAGGCACCAATGTCGGCCCATGATTTATTATGATTAGGATGCTAGTTGTCTATGTGACTCTTGCATGTGTAGTATGTGATATGTATACCGGGCGGGGTCCGATGCCAGGCGAGGCTTGATGGATGTATTGTATGATATTTATCTTAGTGATTCTCGTATGTGTTTATGTGTTTGTATGAATGTCAGGCGGGGCCCGATGCCAGGAGGGTCCTTATGAATGTGATGGGGCGCGACTTATCTCATATTACTGACAGATCTGTTCCGAGTGGGGCCCGATGTTGGGCGGGGCCCCATGGTTGTTGGGCATGACCCATTGTATGTTTGATATGTATGGTATGAGATATTCTGGGAAACTCACTAAGCTTTGTGCTTACGGTTTTCACTTTATGTTTTAGGTACTTCCGGATCGAAGGGGAAGGCCTCGGTATGATCGCATCGCACACACCATGTTGTTCCGCATTTTGTTGACTTGATATATTTGGATGATTATTGACATACTCTGATTTTCTTTTATAGTTTTATGAACACGTTTTAGATGATGGTTTTATTATAATAAAAATGAAAATTTTGGTCTTAAATTTTGGGACGTTACATCATCTATGAATTCAAAACTACTCTTAATGCAATAAATCGATCTAATAACTTGAAATAAATCTTGAGCCGCATTAATAAATCTCCACATCCACTTCTTGTAACGTCCAAAAAAATCACAACCAAAATTTTCATTTTTAAGTTATATAAAAACATTGTTTTCAGGAAAACCAAGTCAAGAAAATCATAATTATCAGAATACAATCATCCCAAAATCAGAGTATTAAAAAATGCGGAATCATGAAAGTTATCGAGGAGAGTTTACAGTCAATCCTTTGTCTTTCCATGATCATCTAAAGTACCTGAAACACATTTAATTCCAAAACTCTAAGCACAATGCTTAGTGAGTTTCCCAAAAATAAACATCTATAGGTTATCAGCAACCCTGGGGACTATTAGCAGTCCTAATAGGCTAACAACACGTCCTGGAGCTATCAGCAGCTCAATAACACATAACAACAATCAGAAAATAAGACACAGCTGGTCAGTATGCACTGACTATGTCACAAGTAATATAGTGAGAAGACTCATCTCGCAGATAGCAGCTCAACATAACAGCTCTCACATGGTGAAGACCGGTACAACGAGATACCTAACAACAATAAAGAAGTGCCCTCTCAGTCTACACCCTAAAAACATTAAATTGATCAAAAGTCAACTGTAGTTAAAAAGTCAACGATCAAAGTCAATCTCAGCAGGTCTCCATGTCGTGGCAGCTTCTCGACAAAACAATCAACTAACCTCCAGTCGTCACGTCGTGGCGAGCAGCCTGTCACGTCATGGAAACTAGGCTTTCACAGCCTAATGGATTACGCTCTCAATCCATTAAGCTACCCATTCAAACCTTCTAGAAAGCTTCCTAAGGTCTAATACAACATAAAAATCAATTCTTTTTAGTCATGCATGTCCAATGTAAGTCTAACACTCAATCTAGGTAAAAAAATGGAGAAATAACACTAAGATCTCGTGCATGGAGCTCATTACCCCAACAAACTTCAGATCTGGAACATATGTCCACTAAGGGACCTCAATAATCCATAAACTTGGTAACTTTATGGAATCCATGCACTCAACTCAACCTAAACATGGAGAAAAGTGGGTAGAAACCTAGATCTAACATGATATAATGAGAAAGATAAGATCTTGAGGAATTACAAGAGTACATAAATAACACAAGATGATGAGGAGGAACTTTACTTGCTTGAACAAAGCACCAAAGATACCTTCTTCTTCTTCAAATCACTAAAACACCACCAAAAGCTTCACAAATTAATAATAGATATTGGGATTTCATTGAGGGTGAAAGGAGGTGATGAAGGTTGAGGGTGTGCAAACCCTAGTCCCCACTTCCCTTAAATAGGGGGTACAAACCCCAAAATTAGGGTTAATCACTCAGGCGGCCGCCACATCATGACCATAAGCTTGTCATGTTGTGCCGCACAAGGAATGATAGGCGTTTTTACTGTCATGGCCACGTTGTGGCGTATCCTTCACCACATTGTGGCCATCATAAAATCCACATTTTAACTATTTAATTGCCCAAAACATAATGAAAAATATACCTGAAATTGGTGTTACACTTCTTCATGAAAACCTTGTTAAAGGCATGCAGAATGCCCTAAGTACAAACATCAGTAGCACCTTTGACACCCCAATAACAACCACCACACCACCTAAGTATAATGAGTTTGTGTGTCGATTTTCAGAACAATTGTTCAGAACCATTAAGTTGATGAAGTTATAGATTTTTAATAAGATTGTTTCTCAATCTTTATTTTGGATTTGCCATATAAGTAAAAGATAAAAGATAGAACAAGATTGGTTTGGTTTTACAAGCCTAACTTAACCATTTCCCATGTGTAATTTGTTTTTCTCTCTAATATATTGCTAGGTTTTTAATATATTAACTAGTATTTTGTAACCTCGCGCGTTGCGGCGGAGAACACCTTTGTAAAGTGAACCACAAAAGCATAAGATAAAATTTCAACCGAAACAATTATGTATGGGGGATGCGAGTAAAAATAAATTTTAACATTGTATCTTGAATGTTACACTTCATAAACGACAATTATTTAAGATATTATAATGATAAAAAGCAAGGTTCTAAAAAGCTCGTCATGACCCGCCATGAGTCCAAGGCTTATAGTTGCTGCCGAGTTTTGACAAATTGTCGCCTTAAATCATATATGTATATAAAAATGAATAATAGTAGAAAATATATATATAATTATTAACTATATACAAATTTTCCGCCTTATGTCACGCCTTACAAACGACGTGTCTTGCCATAGCTCGAAAAATTTTGAGGTTTGACATTGCCGCCAAGTCACGCCTTACATTATTTAGAACCTTGATAAAAAGTAATATTTATAAAAACAAAAACTATAAAAACAAATTATGCAAGAGACCAAAAGCGTAACTTAAAAATATAGTAAGGGACTAAATTTATAACTTACAAAATACCAAAAATTTAACTTTAAAATTATAAGGATAAAAACTATTAGATAAAAATTAGTTTAGGTTAAAGAATGTAAAAGCAAATGAAACCTAAGGGCTGCAAATGAAAAAACAAATGAAAGTGAAAATAGGAAAAAGTGAGTAAAAGAAACCTCTCTCAACTCTCTCACCGGACCGCACAAAATTAGTTTTGGGTAAAAAATGTAAAACCAAATAAAGCTTAGGGGAGAAAAATAAAAAAACACAAACAAAATGAGGAAAGAAAAGAAACGGCTGATTTGCTTACACGTTCCATTGTTTCAAATCAAACGACTAAAAGAAAATGATTTTGCTTACGTGAATCGTCTCACATACCTATTTTGGTAATATATATATATATATATATATATATATATATATATATATATATATATATATATATATATATATATAATATGTTGTAAAAAAAAGTTGAGTGAGAGATAAACACGGTGGCTCCATTGGGTTTCTATGGTATATATTTAGTCACTTAATTCTTTTTATTTTACACATTTATTGCTTAAGTTTTGTTTTTTTTTTTTTCTTTTTGTTTCCTTTTGCATTTAACTCAATAGACTAGACCTACAAACCAACAAAAATGTCATTTTTCAATGTCAAAAATTATGAAAGAATCTTTTGCTACAAAAGTTAAACATAATGGCCTTTTCAAAAAATTCATGTATACTCGATATGTTTTTCTATGGCCTTGTAATTTGTACTCGTAATAAGAGATATGTTTTTATATGGCCTTATAATGTGTAACCCTAATAAGAAAAGAGGTACTTGCTAGGTCTTATTTTTTTAGTACAAAAAAATCTTCCAATTTTTTAAATAAAAGTTTGATATCTTTTTAACGATAAAATTTAGGAAAAACTTCATAAAATCGTTACATTTTGGTCTTATAATCGATTAAGTCTTTATATACCTTTTTTTATTGAAATTAAGCCCAAAATACAGACAATTGTTTACAATTAAGTTCTAAATTTTGGAAATATGGGTTTTCTTTATCTCGATAAGTAACATCTTGATGCTCAGGTACTTCCAGATTCATCCCTATAATGTCATTTCTTGTCAATTGGTCAAGTGGTTGCATTCTTAGGATTTGGACACAGCGTGTTGGAGGCACCAACACGGTGTGTCTGAATATTTTAAGGCGCATGATTTATTTGGGCAACACGGTGTGTTCCTCTAGGAACACGGCGTGTTGGCTATTGAAAGTGAAACCCTAATGTTCCGTGTTTTTCTCCATATTTAAAGGAAAGTGGAGGCTAGGGTTTGTTCACCCTTAGCCTCCATCAGCCCCTCAACTCTGAAAGAAACCCTAATCATTTCTCTATCCCATTTGTGAAGCTAATTGGTGTTTGAAGGAAGAAGGTGTTAGAATGAAGCAAAGATCCAAAAAGCAAGCCCCATTCTTCAGTTTGGCACTTTCTTGGATCTTTGTAAGTGTTCAAGACCCGATATTTATCATTCAAAGTTGTTAGATCTTGAGTTTTGTCCCTTTTTCTCCTCATTCTTGGATGTTGCAATGGATGGATCTCATAAAGCTTGCAACTTTATGAATCTCCAGGTCAAGGTGACCTAGTAGTGGCTTGGATCTGGTCCTTAACCAAGTTTTGATGTCATTATTAGAGATTAGGTCATAAATCCCCTTTTTGACCAAATATGGGTTCAAGAAATGCATTGTTCATGCATGTCTAAAAAGCACCAACCTTTGGGATGGTTTAGGTGTTTGAACCACTTTTGGAAGGGATGGATTTCAGATTTTAAGGATTTAGAGTATTGTGGTTAAGCCCTTGCATTGTCAAGCTTGTAATTTGGGTTTTGGACCCTTTTGGTAGTCCCAATGGATAAAGTTGGAAACTTTATCCTTCCTAATCACATTTTTGGTCTAGATCTGAGCTTTGGAGCTCTTGGGGTCGAAAAGGCAACTGAATTTAGTAAGCTGTTGGAACTCTGGCGAACAAAGCGTGTCTGCAAGCCAACACGCGCGTGTTGGATGAAGTTTTCCCGCTTGTTCATATGCTCGCGGAACACGGCGTTGTCAAAGGGAGCACGGCGTGTTGGTCAACATTGACTGTTGACCTTGACTGTTGACTTTGACCAAGTTAGACTTTGAGGGTATTTTGGGTATTTGGGATCTTGATGGAATTGGTCACTTGGTGGATGTAGGTATTATGTAGAGAGCTGGGATTCGGAGTCGGGCCTCATCAGTTCTGTTCAGTTTGCGAGGTGAGTCTTCCTCACTGTACTTATGGGTCGAAGGCACCAAGGCTGACCCTTTGGATTGTTATCCATAATTATCGTATGATCGAGTGTTGTAGTGATCTGTTAGATCGGTATCCTGGTAGATAAGATGATGTTATGCATAGTGATCTGTAAGATCTGTCTGTTTATTATTGACTAGTTATTCATATGCTTGTCTGTTATATGTATGTGTCGATGCGGTGTATGCGTGGTTGGGTTGAGGCGGTCATGCTTTGTGTTGAAGGCCAACAGACCCAGGGCGGCCCGGATAGACTGATGGCCAGTGGGGAATACCAGTCAGGCCGCAGGCCCGAAGAATGGTCCAGATAGGCTGAAGGCCCGGTGTGGCGTACCAGTCATGATGAATGTTATGTGAGCGGTCCAGGTAGACTGTAGGCCGGTGAGGCATTCCAGTCAGACTGAAGGCTCTGTATGCATGTTGTTTGTTGTTATTATGCTAGTTTTGTATTGTGTTGGTATTTTGGGGGAACTCACTAAGCTTTGGGCTTACAGTTTTGGGTTATGTTCCAGGTACCTCAGATGATCGCAGGAAGGCAAAGGCGTGATCGTGCACCTCCTCGTGTTTTGTTCTATGATTTTGGGAAAACTCTGATATTAAACATGTTTTGAAAACTATTTTGTAATCAACGATGAATTATGGGTTGTTTTAAAAGATAAAAAATTTCATGAATTTTATGGATGTTACACGGTAAACCGGTAATTTTTGGGTTTTTACCCTGGTAAACCGATTGCAAACCAAATATGAGTGTGTTTTTTTTTTTCATAAATGTGACCAATGTTTATGGATTTAAACTAACTATTATCTAATATTTTGTATTAGACTAAGTGCATATTTTTTATTATACTAACTTAAAATTTGGTTACATTTGTAAAAAAAATTAGGGGGTGGAATTGGTACAATAAATTAGGGGGTGGAATTGGTACGGTGCCGATTTTTTTTTCTTCAAACCGCGTATTGTACAACCTATAGTTTTTTTGGAAACGGCAAATGATTAAACTACCAGTACAACCTATAGTTGGCAGGAGAATTTAACTACCAGTACCGTAACAACTATACTTGGTACCACTTTATTTGGCTACCAAAAATTTGGTTGGTACATATTGGTATTGGTATATACCAAAAACTTTAACTAATTTTTATATTTAAAGAGTTTGTCACTTGATTAGCTATATTAGGCTTCACATTATAATCATCACCAAGTGGTTAGAAAATTTTCCAAAACCGAAAACAAAATAATCAAAAAAATTGTCATTGATGTTTAATATTGTTTATACACATATAAAATAAAATAACTATCATGTACAATGCAAAGTAGATGTATTCAACCATCACGTTGTTGTACAGTAACTACACGACTGTCTCACCCCCTTGATTGTAAACATTATCTATAAATAAATAGCAAAAAATGATATACTAGTCTAAGAAGTGGTTAGTTAATTGTTTTTAGTTTTCTTTTTTTGAGTAATGTATAAGTAATTGAGTAATGTATATGTAATGCCAATTGCAGACTTGATACTCTTAATTGAAACATAAAAATGTGATAATTAATATTTCTTCATATTTATTAATTGATATATATATATATATATATATATATATATATATATATATATATATATATATATATATATATATATATATATATAGAGAGAGAGAGAGAGAGAGCTAGGTTCAAATGTGGATTGACATCTATTGTGCGGACGTGTAGACAATACTATTCTGTGAAAATGACAAAGAAAATATGTTGTTTGATAATATGAATACGTACAATCTTACATAACTATTGTAATTATCACACATTCTCACTAATTAAATCGTCTATAAGGTTATTATAGACTTTTTATTATTATTCTCATTCTGTCAGAATGTTGTCAAAATGTTTATTGAGTAGTATTCTGTAAGAATGAAAATGAGTGAAAAACGATGTGTGAAAACAAAAATGAATAAGAATTAGTGAGAATGCACGAAAATAACGATAGTTGTGTGAGGATGAATGTATTCACATTACTAAACAACCTATTCTCTTAGTATTTTTTATAAAATAACATTGTCCACATGTAACAACTCAAATTTTCAACCAAAAATTTCATTTTTAAATTTCTCAAAACATAGTTCATAGCATCAACCCATGCCAAAATGTAATAGTCAAATACAAAATATCATGAAACAAAGTCAAGTATCCCAGAATCCACATAAATCTAATCATCAAGCTGGTGTGTAAAATCATGTCGGTGCCTTACCGCGATCCTATGATGTACCTAAAACATATTTAATCAACACTGTAAGCACAAAGCTTAGTGAGTTCCCTAAAATACCATATACACAAATAATTAGCCTCTCATGGCTAAACCCCAATAAGGACCCTCTGGTCATGTGTCTCAGTGATGACCCTCCGGTCTCATGTCTGGGTATGGACCCTCCGGTCATGTCTCAATAGATACATAGAATAATATAACAGAATAAGTCACAGAGACAGAGTGCATAATAACACACAAACAGATAAGACCCTTCGGTCAGTAATACAATTAAGACCCTCCGGTCCATAACATGAATAAAACCCTCCAGTCACACAAAAGTTACCACATAGGTAAGTATAGTGAGATGACTCACCTCTCGCTGGAAAGCAATCAATCTCGCACCCGAACTGCCGGTCTAGACTCCGCCTAATTATGTCACATTCATCTCTAATTAATAAATACTATTAATAATCTCAAAATGCTAGACCGAGTCTCTCTACAAAATCTCAGGAGGGTGAAAAGACCAATTTGCCCCTCCTTGGCCAAAAGTCCACAAATTGACCAAAAGCTCAAAAGTCAATCGAAAGTCAACACCTAGTGAGTACTCTGGGTGTACAACCCTATACGTTGGGCGTACAACCAACCATGAATGCATCGGGGGGTCTCAGCACTACGTTGCATGTAGCTGGGAGTACGCACGACGTACTCCTCGGACTTCCACTCCTCACTTCACTTGGTCTTAATCCGTTAAGACAAATGCTACAACTACAGATCTGAGCTGACTAAGGCCTATTACTTCATAAAGTCGTGGACTTTGAGCCTTAGCTTGACTGAACAAGTCCCAAACCCACAAACTCTAACCTTCCCAACACAAAAGTCCACATAACTCATACATAGAGAGGTTTAGACGATCAAGTTCCCATTTTTATGAATCTAGACAACCAAATACACTTAAAAGGACAGGAGATATGCTCTGGAGTTCACCAAACTCACAAAGCTCCAAACTTGGGACATAAAACCCGAAAAATGGACCCAAAACATGAACTAACATAACAATGAGCAAGTTTTGAACTTGATATCTCTGGAAGATGCACCAATAAGAGTAGAACTCAGATCCAAGAGCTAGATGCACAAGCTATCCTTCATTCAAGGCTCCTTCTTCACCACAAGCTTCACAAGAACACTCAAATGAGCCACAAACACTCACACAAGCTAGGAATACGAAATTAGGGTTTGAGGGAGGTTGGAGGCTGGAGGCTGGAAATGGTGGCTGGAAATGAGGCCATCATTTTCCTTAAATAGGGGCAAAAAAGGGCATTAGGGTTTTACTCTGAGCCTAGTACGCCCAGTGTACTAGGTGACCTCCGCGATCAAGCAAAGTGCATGAGTACGCTGCACGTACACATGCGTACGCCCCGCGTACTCAATTGCCATATTTTCTCAATAAGGACTAGTCTTGACAAATACATAAAAGATTAAGGTCAAAGAGCTATACCTCTTTTCGAGATGTTACACCACACGTCCGCACAATAGTTGTCCCTCCACATTATAACCTAGCCTTATATATATATATATATATATATATATATATATATATATATATATATATATATATATATATATATATATATATATATATGGCTAGGCTATAATGTGGATGGACAACTATTGTGTGGACGTGTGGATAATGCTATTTTATGAAAATTACTAAGAGAATATATTGTTTACTAATGTGAATACGTTCAATCTCACAGAACTATTGTTATTTTAATGGATTCTCACCAATTCTAATTCATTTTTGTTCTCATTCATCGTTTTTTATTTATTTAAATTCTTACAGAATACGACTCAATAAACATCATGATAACATTCTGACAGAATGAGAATAATTAAAAAAAGTGTATAATAACCTTATAGACGATTTAATTAGTGAAAATGCTTAATAATTAAAATAATTATATAAGATTAAGCGTATTTATATTATCAAACAACATATTTTCTTTGTAATTCTCACAGAATAGCATTATCCACACGTCCACACAATAGATGTCAATCCACATTTGAACCTAGCTCTCTCTCTCTCTCTATATATATATATATATATATATATATATATATATATATATATATATATATATATATATATATATATATATATATATATATATATATATATATATGAATTGGTTGATACGGTGCAACCGTGGTATTCAAAATTTTGTACCATTACCGTACCAAGTTTACTTAATTGGCATTGTAATACCGGCCAAACTTATTAGCTACCAAAAATGTTGGCTACCAATTTAATTGGCTCGGTCGGTAACATGTTGGTTGGTTCTCTATGATACATATTTGTCAGTCTTAAAAAAACACTAGTACTCAGTTGGTGATTGGTTACTAGGGATGGAAAAGAAACCCATACTCGATGGGGAACTCGAAACCCGCATCCATGTTGATTGGGAATCCCCAAGTTGATCGGGGATGGAGAATCTCCAAATAAAAAACAGGAAAGGGGATTAGGATGGAAATTCCTCTAGTCTTCGACCATTGACCTAAACCCGATAGATATTAATATAAAAAAATAATACAAAACATATACTTATAGTAAAATTTACAATACCTAAAATTTGATAAAAGTAATCCAACTCATTAATAATTATTTTATTGAAATTATATTTTTTCTTTTTTATTTATCTAATCTAACATCATATATAATTTTGTTTATTCTTGGTTTATCTATTGTTACCTCAACTATATGATTTTTTTGCTACTTGATTCTCTATGTATGTATTTAAATTTGATAGAAAAATTGTATATAGTTTTTATGCAATCTATGAATATTTTTATATTTTATAAAATATTTAAATTTATGTTTGTAAAATTGAAATTTAGAGTTTTTTTTACATAAAAGTTTTCATATAAAACCAGAAAAAGACATTCATGATTCCCCGTTGGAGATTCCCGATACTCATTGGGGATGAAGATTCATTTATATTTTGCGATGAAGATGGGGATGAATATGATGATTAGAATGAAGATTTGGAGATAAGGATAAGGATGGAGATTGAGTCACCAATATTCTCCTGCTCCATTGGCATCACTGGTGTAAAAAAAATCCAAACTTGTAAACAACTGCCGGGTTTTTTGGAATTAATTGCAAGGAATTGCCGACTTTTGAGACTTAATTGTAAACAATTGTCAACTTTTTGGGCTTAATTCCATTCCATTCCATCTCTGATTCAGTACTACCAATGTCCAATTACTACCTTAATGCCTCAATTATTATTAATACAATTCAAGACATGAACAAAAAACATTGATTGGTCAAGCGAAACCAGACCTACACCAAAAACATGGACATAATATGATGGAGAACCAACCACACATGTGACATGACATGTGACTCAAAAACATCATAAACAGAAATAATAAATTGTTACAAATGAATCATTTTTTGTAGATTGACAAAACTAATCTTATAAAAGAATCAAGAGTATATGAATGTGGGTTAAAAAAGTAAAAAACTGTACACAATCTTCTAATTGTCACCAAGATTTTGTAGATAAAGAAGCTATGAAGATCGTTAATGGACAATAAGCATGTTGTTTTCATACCCATTATTGTGAACTATTGGGAGCATCGGATCAACTCTCCAAATCCCATCAACAATAAATTTTATCTACACAACAAAAAAAGCAACATTTAGCTAAATAACAGAAAGAAAGATAGTCTGTTTGTTATCTTCTTTTGTCTGAATTCCTATTAGAAAAGAAACCAAACTCTTCCTTTTCTAGGTCTATATCTATCGACAATATTGAGGACTAGGGAGGGCAGTTACGTCTTTTTTCACATTCAAAGAATCAAAAGAGTAAGCCCATCATGTCCACAAAATATTTGCAACTTTTGTCTTTAGTGACATCAGTCTGAGTCTCAGTCCATAACATGCCAAAAGCAGTCAGCAGTACAACCTGTCCTTTTCTGTCCTGTCTATCAATCAAAGATTATTTACCTCGTATTTTCCAGGATACAACTTCAGGGAAGTGGAGAAAATGCCTGTTACTGTTTTCTCCATCTTTATCTGCATAAGAATTCAGAATATAAACTTTTTAAAATCTAAAAAATATAATTAATATATCATAGTTTAGAGATTTTTAAAAGAAGAACCTGAGAGGTCCAACCATCAAATGATCCAACCAACAGAACTTCTGAAGCCGAATGAGTCCAGAATATAGAAGTGGTGCGAAGAAGCTGCAAAGTTTTACGGGCACTGTTGATTCTTCTTTGCTTCTCCTCCACTAACTTCTGTGTATCACTGAAAACAAACTATAAACATCTTGCATTTTACACTACACGTACTTTTCAGGGCTATTTTTGTCATTTTGATGATGAGGATGAGGCCAATAAAGTCTTTTGCACAAACGAGACTTTGAAAGCAAGTCCCTGTCACACATTTTTAGGTAGGACACAAAATTGTAACTTTTGTTCCTCAGTAGACAGTAGACAGATAGGGTCTTGATGGAAAAAGAGAATGCATACATTACTGAGAGTGCTATCTTTCCTTCAAACACAGCTAGTTTAGCTCGTATTGATCTCAACTTATCTTCAGCTTTCATAAGCTCAGTTTCTTGGAATTCCCATGCATCAGAAAGCTGCTGCAACTCACTGGAACTGTTTTCATAAACCTGATGAACATTTTCATGAAGAAAATTGGTCATAATTTTATAAGTCATGCATACAACATATTAGGTAAAATGTAAGAGTTATGATTGATAATCTATAAAGTACCTTTGGGGTAAGTGTCTGACTTTTTGACTTCAATGAATGAAGGGCAGAGGAAAGCTCAAGTTGCATTTGCTTGAGTCTAGATCTTATATGATCTGGGCTTGCTTTCTTATTTCTATCTTCAAGTTGTAAATCAGGTTGGATGTTGGGTGTTTTTTCTTTTGTGTAATCTTTTCCATAATCAATCTCTGCAGCTGCATATGAACAAAGGGTTGATATTGATAAATAATATGGGTGAAGAAAGACAGATATAAAATCTTTAAGGGTAGAAAGTTTATAAAGGAAATACCTTGAAAGTCTGAGAAGTGCTTTCTTGGAGAGATATTGCCATTGTCTTTGCTAGAAGAATATGTATCGTTTATGCTTTTCTCCATATGAACATCAAATGATAAACTTCTATGTTTCTTCAATCTACTCAAAATGCCTTCCACCCCTGTATCTTCATCTGCTTCCATTTCACTGATCAGAAGAATTATATTGAGTCAACATGGAGTATTCTATGTCACTGAACTCAATTTCCTTCAATGGGTATCGATTTCTCTTTTTTAAGTAGAAGCATTTACACCATTCTTGATTTTGTTGAATGGGGTAAACCAATTTTCATTCTTTATTCAAGAATCAGAAAGAATTTTCACCCGTCTTTCGAAATGGCATTCAATTTCTATTACTTGTAATAAGGCTGAATGTACTAGGCAAGCTTTTCAGGTGAATCTTACATTTCAAAATTTGAACATTTACTTTTCTATATACTATCGCGTGTTTTTTCATTTAAAGAACCCTAAATCAAGAACTTGTATTAAAGATTATAGACATATTAATAACAAAAATCTTACAGTGATCTACCAGAGGGTGAAGCATATTGATGAGATGAACTCTGAAAACCCGAAGAATTGTCATATACATCTTGTATTTGTTGAAGAGTCTCAACCCTTGTTTGTAACTCCCTATTATCATCGAAATAATTGCTCTCGAAATCATTTTCATCATCTGAATAATCCCAACCCAATGCCAGCCACCCACCTGTTTTAGAAATCGCATCCACTAAATCACTTCTCCCAGCATCCAATAGTTGTTTCTTAGTCGGAAACTCATTTGGGTTACTCGAATTCTTCATGAACATCAAAATCTCTCTCTCCAAAGCCAATTCTGCTTCATTAACCGAATACCCTTCACACGAGAACCCACTTCTTGTTATAGTTTCTTTAAACTTTTTATACCCGAAAACTCGGTCCTTTTTCACCAAAATGAACGAAACGCGTGGACTAATCTTGAACTTAGTTCCCAACCCAAGAATGGGGACGACAGGGGAAATCAAATGATACGGAGTTGTGGAGGCGATAAACAACATCATCGTTCAGGCATTTCATCGAACAGATGGTTTGCGTTGGTGAAAACCTGGAGCAAGATTCCGCATCTACAGTGGCGTAAAGATTATGGTGTCAGAAGAGATGGAGAAGAGAACGCCGAAGGGCTCGAAAAGAGTGAAGAAAGGAGGGTGGGTCTGTGAAGCAACGAACAATGCTAAAACGAGATGAGTCAAGTACAAATTTAATGGATGATAGAAGGCTCCACTTGCCTCGTTCAAGACACCGTGGAGTAAACGTCTCAGCTGCCAATTTTTGAAAAAGTGATTGAAAAATGAAAAAGGATATCGACATGAAAACCATAATTTTTTTTAAAAAAATATTGTTTTATTTTATTATTAAAATCGATATTTTGAAACTTATTTTAAGTTTTGTCATTGTAATATCAATTTATTATTAAATAGATTTTTTTAAAAACTTTTAAGCTTATAATATTGTTATGCTTTTTTTTTTTTTTCCTAATTTCATTTATAGTGATCGTAAAATTATATTTTATATACCTAAATACATTTTTAAAATTATAAATATATATTTTCATGTACTTAAAAGTTTATTATATTTTTTCAAAATATTAATATGCTATTTAGAAGTATAAATGTAATGTCTTGTTTTTGTTTAATTAATTAGAAAAAAACTTTTAATAAATAATATGAATGATTATATAACTAAAAATAAACGTTTACCGGAGTGATTTAAAACGCATAAAATAAATTTAAAATAATTAATTACTAAATTAATTAAAGAATTATTTTTAATAATTATAATATATAAAATATAATAATAGTTATATGATATATATTCGTCGACACGTATCAGAATTTTGAGTGAAGTGGGGGATGTTGCTCAAGATAAGGCGACGTAGAGTTGATCGTGTGTAAATACAGGTTGAGACAGATACACACCAATTTTTCCGGTGACTGACCTTAACTTTTGTTTATGGTCATAGTGTAACAAACTTTAATTGGAAACTATTTTCGTGTGAAGACGAAGGGTAGATCCAGAGTTTTGTTTATATATATATATATATATATATATATATATATATATATATATATATATATATATATATATATATATATATATATATATATATATATATATATAGAGAGAGAGAGAGAGAGAGACACGTTTTCCAATACATGTTCCTGTTATTACTATAGCTTTGATTATTGTGGGAAGCAATTGTGAAATGATCAGCCGTGTGTCGTTACATAAACCCTCTGTTAGATTGATGTTCCTCAACATCATTATAGGGGTATTCAGTTTTAGCAATAGTGTATGAGGCAGAATCCCTGCAAAAGTTAGTTGATTTAGGTATTCAACCGGGTACAAAGTTTCTAGTTCTGAAGTATGTTTGTCATTTGATTGCATAACGGTTGTGCTCCTGTATAGCATGTATAACATCTGATCAACACTACTCATTTGTAGAATGAGACCATTTTATTTTGCTTGTGATGGCGTTTATAGGGAAAACGATTGCTCTGATAGATAGATCACCAGGAGAGGGATTTACAAGCACACCATTCCTATATACGAAATGTACAAGACGCTCTAAAGATTTGTCCCCAGGAGGTATCAAAAGCGGATCTGGTATCTCAACCCAACTTGTATTTTCCAGATCATCAACATTTGGTGTTCCTAAATTTTCGTTGCCAGTGTCAACTAACCATGTTGCGAAAGCTGATGTTGATAAATCGAATGTTGAATTGGTATTGGCATTGACCAACCTCATGTTTTGATGTAGTTTACGAACGTCAAAAGATTGCCACGGGTATGAGTTTGGTAGGCTTAATGAAATGATGTATGTCATACTGCTTTTTGGGAGAAACTAGAAGTGTTTGATGGAAATCACCACCCAAAAGAATTGATATTCCGCTACATGGTTGTTTGTCACATTATAGAACGTCTCTTAAGGAACGATAAAGGTATTCGAAGCATCATCTATCACTCATCGGCGCCTCGTCCCATATAGTTATAGACATTTGCTTCAAATGATCTGCAAGTAGTGTCTTTTTTTATATTGCATGATGTTTTTTCTTAAAGGTTAATAGGAATGTAGAACCTTGAGTGGGCTGTTCTTCCAGAAAGTAGTAACAATGATGTTATTCTCGATGTTGCAACCGCCAAAACAATTTTTCCTGTAGATCTGAAATAGGCAAGTCGTGTACTCCAAAGAAATGTCTTTCCGGCTCCACCATGTTCGTATACAAAAAGTAACAAGTTGATCTGCATTTAACTGAAATACCATCTCTGAATGTTGCCTTTCCAATAATTCCCTATCATAACTCGTCTCTTCAAGTAACAATCGATTTTGTAACATAGTTAGAGTAGCAGACGATGACAGTGGCAAGTGGAATTCAACTAGTGATTTTGAAGGTGTAAAAGACTGAAGTATTTTTCATGTTCAAAAAGTACGTGTTGTTGCAAAAATTTCATGACTTATATGAACACATTTTCCTGTAATGTCAATAGTTAGGTTACACAGAAGATCATCACTCATTTTCTAACATGCAACTTCGCACAATGATAATGAACTACTAACTTAACAAAAAATATAAACGCCAGAAAAGGTTCGCAACTGTGAAGAAATGGCACATGATGAAGCCTCTATAAAAGTTGTCATCCATTCTTTATCTTCACCGATTAGTCCTAGAGCATTGCATGCTCTTCATAAAGTAGCATGCATGTGACCAGAAACGGTACAAATGTCTTTATAGGACTTGCAAACTTTTTGATGGCATAACAACATCTGAAGGTAGAATAATTCTCCCGAAGATGGGTGGATAAATACAAGCCTCCCAATCGTTTTGGAGGAGTCTAGATACCTATGGCCCCATTCTTTGGTTGTATTATCCCAACGATATGCAGTTAGGTAATCGATGTAAGTTAATGGAGACTATTCAGATCCCTTTCATTATTATCGAACCATCCTAAAAGGGGTGTTCTACCAAATGAAGGATTTTGGATGACTTCTTCCAAACCGTTGTTTTATTTGAAAACAACGTTTTGCATATTGATATTTGTAAATGGACATGTAGTATTTACACATCGGGTTCATGCCGATGGATATAGAAGTTCAAAATTCTTCACGCTGCCTCGTGAGGACAAATGTACCAACCTTCCAGAAAACTTTGGACCTCATTCACGTTTGGATTTTTGTAGAGGTGCCACAACCACCAATTCTTTCACCATTTTGTATCACAAATTTTACAAGCTCGATGTAACGCCCGTATTTCTAGGCTAGGCATTAATATTGACATAATGGTCTAGGTTAACCTTTGTAACTCATTTAGAAGAAATGAAAAGGAATTATGTGAATATTATGTGAATTATGTGTTTTATGCTTAATTATTAGGGTTTAATTAATTAAGAATAAAAATGAGCGTCAAAAATTAAATTTTAGATAAAGCCGATATCTATTAAGAAACTTGTAGTGGGCGTGACAAGGATTACTGATATATAAATAATGCCGAAATCCGAGTTATAACGAAGAAGTTATGACCTGTCGAAGTTTCACGATAAACCGGCACGGTGCCGAATGTCGTAAAAAGTGAGTTGTTGATAAACTACTTTTTAGCCTCAGTAATCTAAACGAAACTCGTAGTGTTCGTTAAACCGAGAGTAGGTCTAAAAAGAACACTCAAATCTGACTTCGTATGAGGAAGTTATGATTTTTCGAAGTTTCAGCTTAGCAGTAGACAACTAAAAACTCGAATTTTAGATCGAGTGATTTTTAGCCGACACGACCTAAACGAGAATCGAAGGTCTCGTCATTAGTAGCACAACGGTAAAAAGTCTGACGAAAACGGACGTCGGATGAAGAAGTTATGAATTTTTAACAAATTTCTTGTCCCGGTCTATTAAAAATAATAATTTAAAAATTAAAGTCAAAATTAGCCGACGAAGTTGAGACGGAAGTTGTAGAGCGTAATTTTACCTACGCGTGCATATAAAGAACGTCAAAAACGGAGCTCGTATGCGAAAGTTATGGATTTTAGAAGTTTTGGCGCGAAAACCGAGAAATTTCGCATAGGTGGCTTCTGCCACGTCACCTTCGCTGAATGAGTGCCACGTGTCCGAAATATGTTGAGTCATCCGAAGCCGTGGAAGCATCTGAGGAGTGACACGTGCGCAGCCGAGAGTCCGACGCGTGTGTCTCGGTGGCGAGCCTCGCATCCGACGCGTATGTAGTGACTCATCCGTCCGAGCCTTCGCAGGAGCCACGAGCCACCCACCTCGGCCCCGGACTTCGGTCCAATCAGGAACTGCCAGCGAAGCCTTCGCATGCGCAGCCACGTGCGAGCCCATGTCCTGCGAGCTTCGGATCTTCGCCACCTGGAGGCTTCTCAGTCGTCCGATCAGAAGCTTCCCCCTATAAATAGAGGGTTGCGAGACTTCCCGGGTAACTTTGGGATTTTGCCCTTTTTCACCCCTAAACTCATATTTTTAGCATTTTGACCTCCCCCGATGCCCCGAGATCATTTCCAACGCCCGGAACACGTCCCGGAGTGCCCGAAGGCCCGAAAAATTTATCTTTTCGGTTTCGAAGCCCGACCCTCGCAGAGCCCGGTTTCTCAATAAAACTCCCGGTTTTATTAGAAACGAATTGTTGCCCGATTTTCATTAAATCAGGTGAGTGTATAGTCACTTTCACCTTACACATAGATATGAAGTATTTACCTTAAAATACGTGCTATGTGTAAATATATTAATTGTTTATTTGAGGTGACTGTTGAATTGATGTTTTATACAAGTTTTAAACTGTATATATATTTTTATCTACAAATATGTTGGGTAAAACATGGGTAGATGAATTAGATGATGTGTGATGAAATAAAAGTGATGAGAGGTATCGATGTTTAAGATGATCTAGTCATCTAGCAGAGTATAGACAACGGCCACAGACTATTTTAGATAACCCAGTGGAACGTTAGTAGACTTGTAATTGGTACGTATGTTTGAACTATATGTTCATTAGGTATTTTTGAACTATGTGTTCATCCATGAGTTCTTCCTTTTGACACTATTACGTGTCGGGGTACGGGAGCGTACGGGAGTACTTTATCAGTATTTTCCCTATACTTTTATTTGGAAGAGCTTTGGAGTCTTTGTTCTTTTATGAAGTGATCGGACGAACTTCATGAGTTAGTGATATAGATTATGAGTTAAATAGTTGGTGTGTGATAAAATAAAGTGATGAGAGGTCTCGATGTGATTTGAAATTCAGTCATCTAGCGGAGTTTGGATGACGACCACAGACTTTCTAGACAGTCCAGTGGGAAACATTAGCAGGCCCGCAACCTGTACGTGTTAATGAACTTGAGTGTTCATTCGTTGTACTCTATTCCCCTCATGATTGCCTTTAGTGCATGTGTGGCTGGGGAAACCCCTTAGTATGTTCATCAGCTGTATGTAAAAACCCATTGACATGTATTGCGGGGGGAAAACCCGTTGGAAATACCGTCGATGAATAAGAGCTATGGACTAGCACATGGCGACGATGTGACTTCGTGCCTATTTGACATAAATTGCTGAAGGAAAGCAATGTTGTCAACTTGTTGGTTGTTTTATGTTAGGATGTCTTGTTTGACATAACTTGCTGAGGGAAAGCAATGTTGTCACCCCGATGTTTGTTTTATTTGACATAACTTGCTGAGGAACCCCCAAAGCAATGTTGTCACCCTTAGTGATAATCCTTAGACTAGGTCCCTTGTGATAGTTGTTTTAGGGACGTAACGTGAGGATAATGGGAATAGGTAATTAGGGTTATTTTTGGTTGATGAAATTAATAAATTTATTATTGACTGAGAACTTAATAAGTTTATTATTTATTGTGGGTTGAAAACCCTATATGCTCACCAGGCTCCCAAGCCTGACCCACTCAGTTTAATTGTATCACAGGTATCGATACGAAGTTGCTTTACACTGAGAGATTAAAAGAGAAGTAGATCACTAGTGTAAATGAATGTAAGTTTTGTTTATGCTTATGTTTTTGTATTGACAATGACATCCCAATGGTTTAAGTGAATAAAATACATTTCTTCGGAAATGATTTGATAACATATTTATCATGTTTTTCTGGGAACAAATTCCGCAACACTTTTAATCAAATGATTACTCTGAAATTATTTTAAAAGCATAAATTAAACCGGTCTTTTCTGGCCGTGAAATTGGGGATGTCACACTAAGTACTCATGAATATTGCAACAATTCATATGCAATGTGCAATATCTATGGACAATCTATAATCGATTCATGACAATCTTAAATCACTACTTACTTCCAAAACTAGGAACGACTGTGGAATTTTGAATAATTAAAATTAGTCAGGAAAGTAAAACATGAAAAGTGAAACACAATAATAAATTAATTACCTATGGTATCATACCCATTGATCCTAAATAAATCCCTATTATTTAATCACCATAATAATTACGAATTTATTCATTGTATAATGTTTCGAGTAATAAACTAACCACTTGAATTAGATAACATCAGTCATGATGTGTTATGAACATGCACATTATGTTTCTCGATGATCCTTCCTTTATGAACAAATCGAATGGACATTACTTCAATGATGCACATTTCATAATTCTAAATTCTTATCGTTATCTAAGATGTAGTGTAATTTCATCTTTACATGCATTGTCTTTCTATGATGTCGAGGTTATATTGTCACAGAGACCGAGCCTCCGATATTAGAGAATGTCCCACTGCAACTTGTTGCTTGAAGCAACTCCATGGTTATGAGGTTTCAAATTTAAGGTACACTCCTTGAACACTCCCCTCCCATTAAAGTTTCCAACTCACATGTAGATTTTACAAGCATCTCCCATTATGGAAACATTCCATATTTCCATATGACCATCAAATTTGACCAAGAATTATCTCAATCCACAACGTGTCAGTATAGTCCTTCCCAAATAATATCATGCTTCCAACTGTCCATGAGCAACCAATCTTTGGTAAAACCTTAAAATATTCTTGACAGTTGTTTGACAACATTAGTCACATGTAATTCCAGTCCTTTTCACACATTGCTAAAAGCATTTGAAAATTTTAAAAATCTAAATATTATAGCATATGTAATCAACCCTATATCAGAATCGTATGAGACTCGACTCATTATATCTTATATAAGGATTTAATATATGTTCAATCTCTTGCTATAATATTTCCATATATAGAATATCCAATGTTGAAACATTTCAACATGCTATTCATATATGTATTTGACTAAGTTAAACTATACAATCTAAACCTTTAGATTCAAAACGAAGTATGAGTGCCCTCTCCCTTAAGTCCACTATAGCGAAGCAGTTCCCAACTTTTTCAACTTGCAAACTAGAGACATTGTTCCGTATGAATAGTATTGTCAACATGCAATACCAACATAACATTTATGCTCCCACTAGCTTTGACATGTACTCATAAATCAACTGGACTTCTAGAAATCAATACCCTTTGAATTTCTCATGGAAGTGCGGATTCCTATTTCGCGATACTTTGTCAAGCCTCTAATTAGGATTCTTAAGCTTATGCACTTATCTGGATAGTGTATGTGTTTAAACCCTTTCAAGACGTGATAAACATATCTCTTAAAAATTTTTACAATCCTTTTCCATTCCTCACAGTTCGAAATATGAAAAGGGATGTCGTAATCATATTGTGAATTTGAGAATGCAGTAATACAAACAATATCCATATTGATCTTTATCAGATCCTTAAAATCTATCAGCGAAAGTATGTTCTCATAATCATTTTCATGAATTAGAGTGAAACCTTTGCCACCTAGATTTGATGGTGCATACGTTCCCATCCATGTGAATCTATCATTTCCAACCTATAGTCCTAAGACAAGGTTTAGGACAAACCAAAAACCACCTGTTACGGATAGCGTTAGAGTAAGACTAATACACATCCAACTTGTATGCAAAGAATGCAATGTCTCTCCATTTTAAGAATAAAAGATATTATCATCTTAGAGTTACTCGTGATGAAATCCATGAAGTAATCTCTTTGAGTGTGGGTTTCTCAAATACTTAAATCTCTATTAAGTACTCATGAATGTTAGTTGTAATCTCCATGATACGTCTAATACCTATAGACAATCTACTAACACTTCATGATAATATTATCTCAATACTTACTTCCAAGAATATGATCAATTGTGGAGGTTTAAGTAAATTAATACTCGAAAAGTGGGGATCTAAATATGAAAAAACGAAACACATTAATAAATTAATTTTAAATGGTAACACTTCTGAAAATAAATAATTCTCCATTATTTAATCACCAAAACAATTAAAAAATTTATTCATTGTTATACATGTTTCAACTAATCAACTAAATAAAAAACTCAATATTATCTCTCATGCCTATGCTCCTAACATGCACACTATGTCTTTCCTATGTCAGCCCCTTTGTAAAAGGATCAACCAGGTTTTCCTCGGATGATACTCACTTTACAATAAGATCTTCATCCTCAACTCTGTCTCGAATGTAATGAAACTTCCTCTTTATATGCCTTGATCTTTTGCGATCCCTAGGTTCTTTAGTCAGAGTGACTGCGCATTCCTTATTACATAATATCTCTACGGGATCTTTATTGCTTGGAATGGCTCAAAGATCACCAATGAAGTTCTTGATATAGGTAGCGTCCTTAGACACCTTACTAGCAACAATATATCCAAACCCGCATGTAGAGTTTAGCACCGTTTCCTATTTGGAGCTTATCCATGTCACCGCACTACCATTTAACACGGATACCCATCCAGACTGTGACTTGGATTTGTCTCTATCTATTTGGAAAATCGCATTACTATATCCCTTCACAACTAACTCTTTTTCACCCCCATACACAAGCAACATATCTTTTGTATTTCTTAAATACTTAAGAATGTTCTTGACATTTGTCCAACGACCTAGTCTAGGGTTTTATCAGATATCGACTCATCATGCTTAAAGAATATGAGACATTAGGACAAGTACATGCTATAGCGTACATGAGTGATCCTATAGCCGAAACATGTGGGACTCGACTCATTCTATCCTATTCATCACTAGAACCTTGATATTGAGACTTACTCAATTTAACGCTATGATGCATAGGAACATTTCCTTTCTTTGAATTTTCCATATTGAATTTTTTCAATACTTTAACCATATATGTACTTTGACTAAGTCCTATTACATGCCTAGATCTATCTCTATAGATTCTTATACCAAGTATGTACGTCGCTTCTCCCAAATCCTTCATAGCGAAACATTTCCCGAGCCCAGGTTTTACACTTTGCAACTCAGGGACAACGTTTCCTATAAGTAGTATGTCATCTACATACAAAACTAGGAAGACAACAACCCTCCCACTAGCTTTGACGTATACGCAGGACTCATCTAGACATATATAAAAACCATAATCTTTGACTTTTTCATGGAAGCATGGATTCCTGATTTGTAATGCTTGTTTAAGTTCAAAGATGGACCTTTCAATCTTGCACACTCTATTTGGATACTTGGCATGTTCATAACCTTCAGGTTGTGCCATATACATATCCTCTGAAAGTTTCCTGTTAAGGAAAGCGGTTTTAACATTCATTTTCCATACCTCATAATCATAAAGGACGACTATGGAAAGTAGTATCCTAATAGACTATATCTTAGCTACTGGCAAGGTTGTATATAACGTAAGACGAGACTTGGCGGAAATGTCAAGCCTCAAGTTTTTACGAGCCTTGGCGAGCCACATCGTTTGTAAGGCGTGACTTAAGGTGGTAATTTTGTATATAATTGATAATTTTATATGTATTTTCAACTATTTTTCATTTTTATATACATATACGACTTAAGGCAGCAAGTTGTCAAAGCTTGACGGCAAGTACAACACTCGGAGCCATGGCACGCCATAGCGAAGCCATGACGAGCCTTTTAGAACCTTGGCTACTGGTGATAACGTTTCCTCATAATCAATTCTTTGAGTTTGAGTGAAACCTTTTGCCACCAAACTAGCCTTGAATGTATGCACACTCCCATCTATGTCGGTCTTCTTCTTAAAGATCCATTTACAACCTACTGTCTTAAGACCATGTGTTGGATCAACTCAATTCTAAAGGTTACAAGTCTAAAATGTAGCTGAACAGATCACTACTCCAATTGTTGACTCTATCGGTCACGTATACAATAAACAGTGACCTAAACTCAAACTACTACTCAAAATACCCAAAATACCCCTAAGTCAAACTTGGTCAAACCCCTGGTCAAAGGTCAAAAGTCAAAAGTCAAAAAGTCAGCATAGACTGTGTACGACCTGCGTACTCAGTCACTACGCTTAACGTAGTGCACCCTTGGCCAAGTTACGATGCATTAACCAGGTACGCGCAATGTACCACTAGGTACGCTCATCGTACTCAGCTGGTTCTCTTTTTCTCTATTAAGTGCTTATTTCATTAAGATCTCACATCTAAAGCTCAAATCTAGTCCCAACAAACATTTGAAGTCATAAAGTTTCCAACTTTATGACTTTCCATGACTAGAAGGAGTCTAAAAACCAAAACCCTAACTTAATACACAACCAAAGCATTATAATTGTTACATGGAGGGAAGAAAAGCACCAAGATCACATTTTTGATTCCTAATACTCAAAAACATCTAAAAGGACAAATCTTATGATTTAGAGTAATCCATACTCATGAACACCAAGATTATGGGACTAAATTGCATAAAGACTTAAGAACTATCAAGATCCAAGGAAAACATTCATCTAGATCCAAGCTTTATACCTTCAAGGGATGCTTGAGGGTGAGACACTTTTGTATCTAGGTTGCCTTGAGCTTCCAAGATGATCTACCACCATCTTCCCCATTCACAAGTAGAAGAATACACTCTTATCAATCTCAAAATCACACACAAGGAACTAGGGTTTGCAAGGGACGTTTTTGGGAGATAGAGGGTGATGAAGGAAAGGGTTTTGAGGAGATAAGGATGCTTAAATACTGCTCAAACCCTAAAAATTAGGGTTTGCTCACCTGACACGTACGCCCAGCGTACCGATGAGTACGCCCATCGTACTCACTTAAGTGTGCGTCCCACTTTAAAGAGCTACGCCAAGCGTACGCCCCAAGTAAGCTTAGCGTAAGGACCTCTTTTGCAACATATTTTATCTTTTGGGTCAAAAAGGAAATTACCTAATATCTGGGTGTTACAAACTTAACGTATTTTGGTTAAGTAACGAAAGTTTGGGATTTTATATTGATTAAATAAAGTTTTTAAAAGTTTAAATTTATTGTAATTTTTGGGACGTTACAAGTTGGAGCTTGGGTGCGTTCTCATTACGACTCATGTGCGACTTGATATGAGTTCCTCAATACATGACCTTGATGTATTAAATCTTGCTTAGTTCGTATGTGTGTTATTAGGGTATGTATGATTAGTACTAGATTGTATGGTTTGTCTGGTTGTTTATGATATGTTGGGATGAAGGCCATAAGGCTAAGTATGTTGATAGAAGGCAGATGTACCAAGTCATGGGACCGAAAGTGGTGGCACTGAGTCCGTGGACCGAAGGTAGTAATACCGAGTCCTTATGGTATGGTTATGTATTGATGTGTTCTTGAACTTGCATACATTGTATGAATGTGTTTGCTTATATGTAAAGTATGTTTAGATTATTACTTGTTGGTATGATAGATGTACCTGGATTATAGGAGTAAGATATTTTACCTCGATTTTATATTGTGTTGGAATTCACTAAACTTCATGCTTACCATTTCCCTTTTAAACAACTATTTCAGGAGTTGTAGGTACAAGTAACGGAAAAGACAAGGTTTGACTGTACATGTGACACAATTGGAAGATGTTGATCCTTGTCTTGAAAACTAATTATTGTTTTTATTTTCGATTTTAATTTTTGGTTTGCGAAATTAAATGAAAATTGTCAGACAATTTATTTATGTTTGAACTTAACGTATTTTGGGTAAGTAACGAAAATTAAGGATTTTATACTGAATAAATAAAGTTTTTAAAAGTTTAAATTTCTTGTAATTTTTAGGATGTTACAACGGAGCTTCGACACTTGCTTCTTTTCCTTAAAGTTATCCTTCTGAAACCTCCAGAGCTTTGCTAACACGATTACAGAACAAGAAATTGAATCACGAGGGACCGAGATCTAAGATTCTTGAAAGTGAAAAGGTACAAGGAAGAAGTGAGGGGTGACCCTCTATTTATAGGACTGGAATTACACTGGATGCGCGACATCCATAGATGGTCACACCGCGCCCCTGCAGCAGACCTGCTCCTTCGACATTAATGCAGGCAAGTGGCATTTAATCTAGGTAGTTGGGTGGTTGGCGGCATTATGAGCGGCCAATTGCCTTTTAATTTGTCAGTATTCTGTTATTTTCTCAATAACTTCAAAAAATCATAACTTTATCATATGGTCTTCGATTTCGACGTTCTTTATATCAACGGGTTTATAATTCCTTCTACTACAACTTTCATGATTAACAAATTGGTTGAAACGTAATAGATTTTTACTGAATATTTTGAAGGACTAAAGCTTATTCTTTAATAATCTTAAAGTGAAAACATGATGTTACAACCCATCAATGTTATATCTTTTAATAACACAATATTATATAGGGCATTACAAGTAGCCTAACAAGGTTATACAAACAATCAGCTGAATACATGAGGGTTGTACATACTAAATACATACACTAACGTTATCTCCATCAATTAGCAAAGACTTAAAAACATTTTATAGGCCTATATAATTCGTGTAGAGAGTGCCAGAATGAATTTTAATTTAATTTTAAATGTTTTGTCCAATATATAAGTTATACATATGTTCAATTACTAAAATCCAAATGTAATTATCTGAATAACAGAAATGCTTTCAAAATTGATAGTATATTTGGTTGATTATGATCCATAGTGGTCCTCCAAATAACCTTCCAATTAACCTCAAGAAGAGGTTAGAGGTTTGGTACTTCAAATAAGGTGGCCCGAATTCATTTTGTACAATAGCACATTCACATGGATCGTTGATATATCCGTAAGTCACATAAAAAGATCGACGAGTTTACATAAAGAGATCACCTACACAATGATTGCTGCCATTAATGTCACCGTGGTTAAGGTGTATAGTCCAATAGTGACAACAAACTTCGCTACACCACATACAACTTTTCAAACGAGAATAACCGAGATTAATGATCTTAATTGCTAATTAGCCACACCTAAGTGCTATTCAAAAGATGAACAATCTAACTGATTTTGATGCTTGTAAAATCTTAAGCCCATTTCGCCATTACAGACATCCCTCCAGCTCCAAGAAACACTGCAACATACGACTTAATTTGGAGCTTAATGCTCCCTTGTAGCTTCGGACCCATAAAATCAGACGCAAGAAGATCCACCAAAGCCATGTAGATGAGGAGACCAGCTGAGGAAGCATTGAGCAGCCCCACAACGATTAATGAGCTTGGGCTATTCTCTTTGTATGTATTCGACAACCCGATCCCCAATGCAATCCCAAAAGGAGTCGTCATTGAGAAGAAAAATACCATTACGAGTTTCTTCATCGTTTTATATTCGGCCTAGTAAAACGTGGATTATCATAAATATATAGTTATGAAAGTTTATAATAGTAACAGGGTTGAAAGATTTATGGACCTGAAGGATGCAACCACCAAGGCCCATGCCTTCAAACAGCTGGTGGAAACAAAGGGCTGCAACCAATGGTTTGATGGTGCAAATGTCATTCGAAGCTCCAACACCTAACCCGATTATTATCGAGTGGACCACTATTCCAAGCTCGAGTACCTATATCCATGAATTTAAAAATAGAAATATTCTAAATTTGGTATAGAGAACAAATCATAAAATATAGTAGCGTATTTTTCTTAAGAACGTATTTTATTTGCTACTATATATAGTAGTAAAATTTGGAAAATGTATACTACTTTTTACCTATGAGTAATTTACTTACAAGTTTTTAAATTTGTTGTTATTTAACGTGTAGAAATAACATGTTATTGAAAAGGTGTAAAATGTAGATGTAACATGAAACTTGTAAGTATTTTGCAATTAGTTTCATGTTATATATTACAATATCTGTAAAAGAAATGTAATTAGTAGGCTGTTGTTTTATAACTAAAAATAAATACGTTAACATTATGAGTAAAAAAAATATGTTGCCCATTTTGAAGGATTGATCATAATGAAAGTAGAGTATATAGTTATTCTTTGGAGTTCCCACTTATTAACTTAGGAATATGATCATGGAAGGCACCAGTTGTTGGAAATGTTCTATCTACTAAGTAGTTCAATTATAAAAAACAGAAAGGATAACACTCTACTCTCAACTATGTAATTAGGTTAATTTACAACCACACAACAGTAGAAAAAAAAAATTCATTAATATATATTTCTTTAATTTAAAAAAAAAAAAGAACAACAAAAACTTCAAATAGAAAAAAGCAATGAAAGGGGAATTAACGATGGCAAGATTCGAATGTGCATGAGAAATAAGACTAACCATGGCAACAACGCGATACCGTAGCAGTTGTGTTCCGATTGAGCCCCTTTGACCATGCTGGTGGTGTCCATGGAAATGTCCACCGCCACTCTCCACCACCGGCATCTCATGGTCTCCGGCAACCACCACCTTATCAGCTTCGGCCGAGACTGAGTTATTCGTCTTAGTATACATACTGGTAGCCATGGAATCCACCATGAGTGTGAAAATCGCAGACAACATAGCAACAAACCCCGTGAACGGGAACTTGTGCCATGGGTTCTCAGCCAAGCAACTGGACCTCAACATGCCGAAAGAATCCGGCAAGACGTGCATGAATCCGGTGGCCAGAATGATGCCGGAAGCGAAAGCTTTGATGATGATGAAAAGGCTTCGGTCAGGGCTGAGGGCGGGAACAGAGCGGGTGACAAGAGGGAGAGAGACTCCGATGATGCTGGTGATGAGGATTGAAGCAATGCCAATGAGTTTTAATGGCAGAGCTTTGGTTTTATTGTTGCAGGAGTTGTTGGTTTCTTCCTTGCACTGAGCTAGGGTTCCGGTGGAGAAGAAAGATGTGAGGAAGAATATGATAGAGACTAGTTTTAGAATGTTCGTGTTGCAGGCTTCCATGGCTACTTTCTTAATGTGCTTGGGTCTCTTTGAGGTTTCAATATCATATATAGAAACTGGAATAGTACTTCATTATTGTTACAATATTATTATAAATATTTGTTTAGGGCAGATCCAACCCAAACCGGCAAAACAGCAATATGAGATTAAGCTCCAACCGCGCACGGCATCCAACACACCAAAATGGTGTCTCACTCTTTATCACCGGCAAAATGGTGATAAAGCAATTCCAGTGGGATATTTTTTTTACCCACCAAAATCCAAATCTTTGTGTATATTCCTTAGAAAAATCATATATTTTTTCGTTTTTATGTTTGAAACTTAAACTTGTATTTTTTTCTTAGGAAAACCATAATTTAACAAATTTATTGTTATATCATTAATAGAGCTGGTTATCGACAAGTATATTGAATTTATTCCATAAAAGACTTACAATTTGTCTTTTTTTTTTCCGTACTTTTATACCTGATTTTTATTCTCAAAATAACTTCAACTTTAACATATTTTATATCCATGGATTCTTATTCATGTTTATTAGTCTACATATATTAACTTATTTTGTTGCGGCCCTTATTCCTTTGTATATTCGGCCCATATGTTGTACGTGTGTATATATATCTCTTGTATATTAATAGAATGACAATGATTTATTCCCACTCATGTGGTATCAGAACGGTTTTAAAATAAAAATCCTTGATTTCTCTCTTCTTCCCGCTCCATTCTCTCCATTCTCTATTTGTTCCTTTTGTAGCCAACCCTAGTTCATCCGTCTTCTTCCCCTTTCCACCATGGTTATTGGTAAAGACACCACTGGAAATCCTTTCAGCATTGCCAACATCCACATATACGTACCACATACTCTGGGCTTTGAAGAACTCAATTACAATGCAAGACACTATTTGTTTTAAGCTTGTTGTATTAGCTTCGATGTTCACCACCATCTCGCAGAAACAACCCCCTCTCAGCCCTCCACAGAATGGAAGAAACTTGATTCCTTTTTCAAGCTTTGGTTGTACGATACAATCAAAACATACCTACTCTAAATGGTTCTGAAGAAAGGTGCCTCTACACACAAAATTTGGCTTAGTCTCGAAAACCTCTTTCGAGACAACAAGGATGCTTGTGGTATTCAACTAGATCAAGAACTCCGTTCCATTGAAATCGGTGACATGACGATCACCAAATACTTTAAGAAGATCAAATTCATCTTTGTTATCCTTGCTAACATCGAGCAACCGGTTTCGTAAAAGAACTTGGTGACTTATATGCTCAACGGCCTTGGGGATAAGTTCGATCAAGCTTCAAGCCCGATCCATGCTTTTACTTGAAGAAAACCTCCTTGCTCGCTTTCGCACCATTCATGGAACTCATCAAAATAATGCTTCTGACCCGAAAAACCCTCTATATCGAACCCAGAGATCAGCCTTGTAATGCCAACTCCTTACGAAATGATAGCCATAACAATTCTCAGTGTGGCAGCAATGACCAAAATGAACGTCGTAGTGGCGACGATGACCGAAATGACCGTCGTGGAGGTAGCCATTTTGAATTGTCGTGGAAGTGGGGGAGAGACGTCAGTAATTTGTTCCCATACATCCTCCAAATCCTCCTGATTCATGGTATCCATGGGGTATATCTCCACCTTGGCCTACTACTTTTATGCCTTGGATCCAATCGGCCTATCAGGGGTGGCTTACAACAACACAACAACAGTGTGCCTCAAGCCACCACGTCCTCCAGGAAATTGGACTCCCAACAGGAACACCGAGCATTCTCGCCAACAACAATCTGCCCAGCAACTTGCTGCCTTCCATGCTACTTGGTCCAATTCAGAAACCACTAATAAACCTACCTCGATTCTTAAAGCATTTCAAACCATGAACCTCCAATTCCCAATAAACTTCGGTTGGTTTATGGATACATGTGCAACAAACTATCTCTTGGCAGGTACGAGCAATCTAAAAACCATCGGTTGGTTTATGAACCTGCAATTCCTATTTTTTTTATTTTATAAAGTTGTGAACTCTCCTTTTGATTTAATACACTCAGATGTTTGGACATCACTACTTCATAGCCTTAGTGGTCTCAAGTATTATGTTTTATTTTTAGATCACTACTCTCATTTTCTATGGGTATACCCTCTTTGGAGAAAATGTGACACCATCTCAAAAGTTATACATTTTCAATCATTTATTTGTAACCAATTTAACCATGACATCCGTGCTTTCCAATGTGACCATGGGGGAGAATTTTATAATGATGCACTTCACAACATCTTTGACAAAAATGATATACATATCTATTTCTCTTGCCCAAAGACATCTCAACAAAATGGAAAATCTGAATGCATAATTCGCACCATAAACAACCACGTTCGATCTCTTCTTTTTCAATCCCATCTTCCACCTATATATTGGGTCGAAGCTCTCCACATAGCAACTCACATTCTAAACCGTATACCCTCCAAAACCATTAACAACGATACCCCATAATCTAAACTCTACCAAAAACAATAAACCTATGATCATTTACGCATGTTTGGATGTTTATGTTACCCATATCTCCACCCTTCACACAAACTTGTTCCAAGATCCACTCTGTGTGTTTTCCTTGGATATCTCGACAACCACTATGGTTTCTGATATTTGGATCTCCACCACAAAAAGATAATCATATATCGGCACGTCACATTCGATGAGAATGTATTTGCTTTCCCCTCTATGACACCAAACTCACCTCTCTCATATAGTTTTCTTGACATGTATATCAACCCCATTGCCTCACCTTCTTCAATCAAAAACTCTTGCTACCGTTAATCTCGACACCCCACAGCAGCAGTCACAGCCTACGCTGCCACTTCCACTCCGACCACCTCTCCTCCTCTGAAAACCCCCTCCTTGACTGTACTCCCTTTGTTGGTAGCCTCCTCATCGACTAATCACCTCCCCCGACACTGCAACCCTACTTTCCGCTCCTCTACCCACTCACATAATGTCTACTCGATCTCGTTATGGCATTGTAAAACCCGTCAACCGCCTCAGGCTTCACACTTCTACCTCATCTCTTATACCTATAACACACCTTCAAGCTCTAAAAGACCCACATTGGAATTCTTCCATGAATGATGAATATAATGTTCTAGGAAAAAAATGACACGTGGGTTCTCGTACCTTGCTTGCTAGGTGTTAATGTTGTTTGCTCCACGTGGCTATTCAAACATAAATTTAATGTTTACGGTTCTCTTAGCACGTACAAAGCAAGAGTAGTGGAAAATGGAAAAAGTCAACAATGGGGGATCGAATGTGAGAAAACATTTAGTCATATTGTAAATCCTGCTACCATACACATCGTTCTCAGTCTTGTGATTTCCCAAAAATGGCATATTCATCAACTAGACATGAAAAATGCATTTTTACACGAGCACTTATCCGAGACTGTCTACATGCATCAGCCACCTGGTTACACTGACCCCCACAAATGCACCATGTCTGTCACCTTCAAAAATCCCTATACGGCCTTAAGCAGGCCCCACGCACTTGGTTTTACCAATTTGTCGGTCATGTTATTCTCCTTGAGTTCCATCATAGCAAATATGATTCATTTCTCTTTGTTCTTAAAAAAGGAGAACACCTGACATATTTAATTATATATGTGGATGACATCATCCTCACAACCTCCACCACTTGCCTTCTTCAACAACTTATTTCTCTTCTTAGTGCAGAATTCTCTATGTCAGATCTTGGCGCATTGAACTATTTTCTAGGAACTTCTGTCACTCGATCCACCACAGACATGTTTCTCTCCCAACAAAAGTATGCTCATGAGATTTTCAAGGGTGGTCACATGTCCAACTCTAATCCATTTCACACACTAGATGATCCGAATTTGATCCGACCTCAAAGCTAGCTACTAGAGAGAAGCCAACTTCAGACCCAACTTTATTTGTAATATCAGAGAACTTCATTTCCATCTTCGATTTGATACCTCGGTGTACTGCGAAAACATTAGCTCTATTGACATGATGGCCAATATTGTTTAACATCATTGAACTAAGAACATTGAGCTTGACATTTATTTTGTTTGGGATAAAGTCTTCATTGGCCATGTTCGAGTTATCCACGACCCCTATCGATATCAGTGTGCATACATTTTCACCAAAGGACTACCGTTCCTATTGTTCTCCAATTTTAGATCCATCTTGAGTATCTATCAGCCTTATGATTAAACTGCAGAGGCATATTATTCTACATATATTAACTTATTGTGTAGCCCTTTAGGCCCTTTTTCCTTTGTATATTCGACCCATATGTTGTACGTCTGTGTACATATATCTTGTATATCCCATACTAGAATGACAAGGATTCATTCCCACTGATAATTTCAACTATAACTTTCATTTAGAATGTTACTGCTAAAAATATATAGATCTCAAACTTAAGGTGGTATACCCTCTTCTTACAACAAGTAACTGAGATACCATTTTCAAATTGCCATATCTTCTTCATCTCAACTCCAAATGAGTTGAATCTTTTTTACAATGCTTCATTTTGTCTTGACTTCACATCATGGTAAATAAATCCATGTTCCATACACTAGAATCACACTTTAACTAGTAATACTCGAGCATCTTACTATACATTTCGAATATACGTATATGTGTTTTGGTTTTGTGTTTCTGACACCTTTATATGTATTGAACCATACACAGACAAAATTTTATGATGTAAATCATACACCATAATCCATTTACAAGTTTACATCAACTTTATCTTGTTTTTCACATTATAGCAACTTACTTTGTTTATTTTGCCAACTATAACAACCTACTTTGCTATTTCTTTGCATTCATGTCGAAGTGATGAACCTTTTGCACCATTTCACTTCTTATACATATTATAACATGTCTAGTATAGTTTCCACCATAATATAACACATAAGGCATACTTGACATAATTTCTCACATTTTGTCCCATTTTGAGTAACTATAAGCATATACTTAGTCATTTTCACAATTTCCTTGCATATGTATAGTTGTAAACATAAATATTTCCAGTGGCGGAAGACAATAGGGGCTGGTGGAGGCCAAGGCCCTCTGCTTTATATCCTGTTATGTATCATTTTTATATCAAGTAAATAGTTATTATATAAAATCATTTCATCTTTACTACTTGTTTGTCACACCCCCAAACCGGAACGACGGAAACGTTCGGGGGCGGAGGACGTCATGTCAAGTATCAAAACACATGAATTATAGTAATCAAAGTACAACAACCATTGCATTAATAAGGTATAAGTTGTTACATAAGTGTTTAAACATTACATATTCAAACATCAAAAGTTGATATAGTAAACGAAAAAGACACAAAACAGTACTAGGCTGTCTTCTCAAAAGCTCCGGGAGTATACCTGTCTACAGGATTCCTGAGAATACAAGTTATTTTGAAAGAGAGGATCAGCATTTAAGCTGGTGAGTTCATAAGTATTTTTGTTATAAAAAGTATACTCTAAGTTCTTTGGAAAAGTTCGCTTGTTCCTCCAGAAAATCCTATATTTTCTGATGTGATGAATGACAAGTAAAAATGACTCTTACAATTCCTTCTATGAGTACATAATGAATACAAGTTATATACAATCCAGATCAAACAGACAATCGATTGTGTGAATCTTCCCTAAGCCCACAACCAAACAAGGAACAGGAAATGAGGCGGAAGTCACACATTCCACTGTCTATCGGATTTCAATTTTATCTAACCTTATTGTATATACTGAGTATCATATAGTTAATATCCCTTGGGAAAGTTTAGGAAAAGTATATTACTACGTATGTATATCGTTATTTTCTCCTTGTGAATTATATGACCATACTGATTGATATGACGTGAATCGGACGTCGATATCGTTTATGACGTTTGTCACCCGCAGACCTGCCGGTCCAACTGTAGCTAACAGTAGAGGTGAGTGATTGTCGGTCCCTTATAGATCTATACACAAACTCACGCTCTCCATCCAGGAGACTCTGGTTCATAAAGGTGGACTTCCACTGGTACTTAAGTAAGTACCGAAGACGCGTCTCACAAACTAGATTAACGACTTTACAAGTAATAATGCCAAAACCTTTTATAAATAACTGGTAGTTTTGTAAAAAGATTCTTTTGTTCCATAAACTATATCTATCATATTTTATAAGTTTATTTCCATGTTTTGACAAGTTTCATGTTTTAAATACATTTTAAAGGTAAGAAAGACATAATAAGCAATTGATATTTTTCAACACAAGATTCCATGTGTTATACTTGTATTCCACCCCTAAAAACATTAAAAAGTTGGAAAAAGATATGGGGGGTATGAACTCACTTGATAAAGTGGTGATTTGGGCAGCACTTCGCTACTAGAAATGAATTTCCTTGACGAAATCGTGAGTTTTTTATGAAAATTGGGCTTTACGCGGGCAGAGTTTCGACTGGAAAAGATTATTTTGTCGAGGACGTCGGGGCTCCGGGCTTTCTTCGGGTGTTAGGGGTGTTCCCTAGGCTTCAGGGTAATTTAGAGTGGCTAGAGAGGGTATAGAGAGTGAAAGAGAGTGAGAATTAGCAACCATTCCCGGGAGGTTTCGCATGCTATTTATAGGTTGTTCTAGGCTATTCCACGCCGTGGAATACATATGGCCACGTCGTGGACTTCCATGAGTCACCCCGTAGCTTTAACACGTGTTTTCTAGCCCCGATTAGTGTCCCTAACAAATTCCACGTCGTGGACCTTATTTCCACGTCGTGCACTTAAGGAGGCTAGGGTTTCTGCCACGTGTCATGCTCTCAGACAGTTGTATCTTCGAAAGGCCATAACTTTTGCATACGAGCTCCATTTTTGACGTTCTTTATATCCACGCGTAGATGGAGACGTACTCTACAACTTTCATTTAGCTCATTAAGGCTAAAAAGTAATCTATCATAAACTCACTTTTTACGATTCCCGGTGTCGTGCCCGTTTTGTCGCGAAACTTCGACAGGTCATAACTTCTTTGTTATAACTCGGATTTCGGCGTTCTTTATGTCACACCCTAAACCGGAACGGCGGAAACGTTCGCGGGTGGATGACGTCATGTATAGTATCACAACAATTGCATCATAGTAATCATAGTAAACACAACCATTACATTGAATACATATATGAAAATGTATTTTACATCTGTTTGATTCTTATTTTTATACATCAAAAGTATAATCAAAAGAAAAAGACGTGACTCTATACGCTCCGTCTTCTCAAAACTCCAGGAGGTACCTGTCTACTGATTTCCTGAGAATACAAGCAGTTTTGAAAGAGTATCAGCATAAAGCTGGTGAGTTCATAAGCATGTTTTTGAGAGGAAAATCGGTTAATGAATCAATGAATGTATTCGTATGCTTCCAAGAAAATCCATTATTTTCTAACATATGTAATTTGTTACTGAATCTCATATCGTAATAGTTCATATGTCTAGTTACCATTGAATGTGTTGTGCATTGTTTGATTGAATAAGAAACCTCTTTTTACATGAAAACCCCTGGTTATCACCAATATGTATAGTAAGTTCGGAAAGCTCTGAAAACTTTAATATGTATAGTAGTTCTATTACTTTATAATAAAACTAATTAAAGTTATTACCATTCATACATCAATCGTATATTCTTAGTACCGAATTTATGAGTTGTTATAACCATACTTGACCATTGAATTGCCTGAAAGACGTTCTTCAGGTGTCGGAATCGAAATGACTTTGTCACCCAGGCCTGCCGGCCTAACTGTAGCTAACAGTTATGGTGCGGGATTGTCAATCCCGTATAGATCTATACACAAACTCACGTTCTCCCACAAGGAGACTCTGGTTATAATCTCAGGACTTTTGTTAGTACTTAGGTAAGTACGCGAAAAATGTTCACTCATAAAATGCTATACTAACGATTACATGTAGAATAAAATGAATCCATTGAATTTAACCTGCTGTCTATATATCTCATAAACTACACATTATATAGTTTATATATTTGATTTCATTGAATCTATGTTTTGTACATTGATATGTTAATTGTTCCATAAACTATACCTATTATAGTTTATATGTTCATTCATGCATTCAATTCATGTTTCACATTGAAAGTTCTGTGATTATGATGAAAACTTCCCTTATGCTCTGCATAGTACAAAAGGGATAAAATATCTATATATTTTATAAAAGTATAGAAACTGTATGATTGTATCATTTGCATCCAGTTTTAAGTTTATTGAAATCCTTTTTGTATAAGTTTCACAAAATCATTTATATTTGGCTTGTATTCCCCCCCTGAAAACGTAAAAAAATCATAAAAGCGTATGGGTATGAACTCACAGTTAGTTGTGTGCAAACGTCAAATCAACGAACTGGAATGAAGACCCTCGAGTTGTAATGTGGCACTTAACGGAATTCTAATAACAATTAAATACTTATATGTATCTAAATTAGCGATTTCGTTAGATAAAGTGTTAGAAAAACACTTGCTTTCGGTTAAGGAATGTTACCGGAACTTGATTGAATCGAGGAAAGTGGGGTTTTAGTCTATTGCACCACTTAGGAAATGTGTACGGCCGTGAATGGGGTTTACGACCGTGAAGGGGGTTTACGGCAGTGAACTGTCTACGGCAGTGAACTGTCTACGGCCGTGAACTGTTTACGGTCGTGAACTCCTCTCGAAGGGTGTACAGCCTTTGAAGGTTTTAAGTGTGTACGACCATGAACTGGTGTACGGTCAATGAAGATTTGCAGACTTGATGGGTGTACGAACGTACAATCAAGAACAAGAGTGCTGGATTCGATGAAAAACGTGTTCTAGATGCTTCGAAATGACTCCCAACGGTGATTTTCGATGATTCTCGGAAGAATAAGGGTGTTTTTGGGGTGTACGGTCAAGAGTTTAGAGAGAGAATGAGAGTGTGTCCGGCCAGAAAAGTGTGAATGAGGGATAGAGTCTCGTATTTATAGGGATTTTCGTGGTCGGTGGTGGGGTCCACCCAACGTTGGCCGTAAATGAGTGTACCGCCGTACACGGGTTTACGTCCGTAAACTCACTTAGGCCGAAAACCGTTTTATTTTTCAAGAAGATTCGGGTTTTTTGCGCTATTGTTGGTTCCGACTCGTATAAAAATTTAATTTATATAAACTAGATGATTTTCTAAACCAAGAAGTTTGAGGGGAAATTTAATAAATTTCAAATTTTATTAACGGAAACGGATAACGGAAACGGAAAAAGGTTTGGGTTGTCACACTTTATATGTACGGAAACCTTGTGACATATACTACAACTAAGTTAAGATTATTTATTCTAAATAATCCTCTATCAAAAAGTCATTTTTGACGTGAAATAATGGGTTGTTACATTATCCCCTCGTTAGAGGGAATTTCGTCCCGAAATTTGAATTCTGTACGGCTACTAGGAATTAGAAAAGAGGTAGGTACTTCGGTTCTATCTGATCTTCTGTTCTGATCGGTAGAGATTGTGCGAGTTTGGCTTACTTGACTACATTTATCCAACTGGTAGGATGTCCACTCGTAGTTCTGGGCAGCTTTTGTTCTGAAGTTCATGGTAAGACTCATACTTGATTTACCTATCATCACCTTATGTATACAAGTCGTATATAATTAAGATTGAAAAGACGTTCGGATGGGTGACTCTGCCCCAGGTCCACAACCAGACAAGGAACAGGAGATAGGGCAGAGTCATACATCCTAAATTTGTAAAATCTTAGTTATATACCACCCTCGCGTATACACTTAGCAGTGATAGATTAACCGCATGGGGTCCTAAGTCTCTATTCTTGGACTTGACTTGCTGTACAAGTGGTATTCCTGGGAGATCTACTGGGGATATCTCGGGAGGGTTAGGGAAGGATAGGGTACTCCTCGCATGAGTACTGCGGAGGTTTGAAACGGGAGACGATCCGAGGTTCGTATCTGGTTTGTCATTATGAGCGATGAGAATTTCGTTAGTCGGTCGTTTAAGGCGAAGGGTTTTTTTTATGTGGCACATGAAATTGGTATGGCGAGGACCAAAACAATCCACGTCGAATGACGACGTTAGAACTTCTTATCGTAACATATGTTAAGTTGATTTGGAAGAAGTGATTGTTAGAACAATGAATTATTCAGTGCCATCAGTTTTATCCTTGTTATTACTACTGCGAACATTTTGTACCACATTAGCGAGTACTAGCAGTACAAGTGTCCTGATAATCGAAAATTATGAAAAATAATTCCTAACAGGTCTTTTTATAATCGCTTGGTGTATACAAGTCATGTATAATTAAGATTGGAAAGACAGTCGACTGAGTGACTCTGCCCTAAATTCACAACCAGACAAGGAACAGGAAATAAGGCGGAATCACTCACTCTAAGCCTACAAATCTTAATTATAAATGACCCTAGTGTATACATTAAGCCATCATAGCTTACCTACAAGGGTTTTTAGTTTTTATATGAATGATGTGATTTTGTTCGGTCGAAAGAGTAATTTATAATTATAATTAATTATTGGGGTTTGGAAGCCTACCAAAATTATAGCAGGGTTCTTTGATGCTTCCCCATTCTTTGGGGTCAAACTCCTCCCGTTCCCCCGTCATTCTCTCTGTTGGACAGTCCCTCTTGAAATGTCCTATTTCACCACAAAGATGACATATTGAACTGGTTCCAACATTGGTGGTTGAAGTAAGGTACTCAGCCGGAATCCTACAGAAGCGTGTGGTGTGCCCCCTTCATGTTGCATCTAATGCAATGCGGCACTCGGCAGACTCCATAATGATGGTAGTTGCACTTGCTGCAGTGTGGGAGGTTTCCTAGGTATGGTGTGGTTGGTGTTGGGAGAGCAGGGCTGATGGGGGTATTGACTGCCCCAGTTTGTTGCCCTTCAGTAGGTCCTTGATTTGAACAACTCCCTTTCTCGTTCTCGAACTTTCGTTTCAGGATATTAGGTTTGAGGTCTGGAATGTCTTTACAAGTTGGCACTCATTGCTGAAATTGGTTATCACCACGATCGGGACTGCCGATAACATTTTCACAAACATTTGCGTTGTTAGCATTAAGGTGAGCCATGACAGCTGCTACGACTGCTGTGACCGCAGCTTGAAATGTAACCGAATCTATCTGAAGGATTGGTATTTTATCGGTGGGTTGGTTACGTTTCTTCAGAGGCATGATTCTTTTATACGATGATAAAATGGGCTCGTGAGCAACGATGGTTATCTCTAGATGTATTCTATATATATATATATATATATATATATATATATATATATATATATATATATATATATATACATATAAAATTTTCGTTTTGTTATACGGTTCTCAATGTTTCGACCTACATCCCTATGATGCAGTCCTGGTAAAGAGCAGAAGTAAGTTTCTAGAATAGTTATAAGCCAAGTGTCATCCGAACTAAGTTACCTTCGATTTGTGGATATCATGTTCCAACTTTCGAAAAGATTTGAAAACAATTCATAATAGAGTCTACATAAAATAGACTTACGAATTTGAGAAATAATCACTCTCAATTAAGATTTCGTGATCCGATTTACTGTTATTAGTCGTGACAGAAAAAGGCGATAAGCTTAATACCTAATGTGAGTAATGTAATCACTAACTCACTAGGTTGTATCAATTTATTAGTTATTAATGTAATGAAAAGGCACTCAACCACTTCGTATGTATCACATGTGGCTTTCCTCTGTTCTCAGTTCTACTCTGGGCGGTAATGATTCGTTCTCTCCTGGTATCTATAGGGTGTCCTTCTCCTCTATAGGTATATTGAATTCCTGTGCCATTTTACTTCCGATTCTGACACTGATCCCCATTACTTCGTAATGGAGAGTTCGAATCCCGGAAGTTCATGCGAACTTCTCATCGGTGCCCTTAATAAGGTAAAGGCACTAAATGATTTCTATAGTTTCTTTACTCCTTATCTGATTCTTTATCAGAATCCTCCTAATGAAATTCTGTTGGATCCTCGTTGACTCTTCTATTGATTGTTGGAGTGGCTACATTTATCTAAGTGGTTTATACGAGAATGGGAATGTCTAAGGAATCTATAAGATTAATAAATATTAAATTTTTACGAAAGTGATCCTTTCTGGTCTTTCTATAATCACATAGTGTATACATGTTATATATAATCCAGATCAAATAGAACTTCGAATAAGTGATTCTACTCTAAAACCACAACCAAACAAGGAACAGGAAGTAGAGTGAAAATCACATATTGTAAGTCTATAAAATCTCAATTATATATAACCTTAACGTATACACTTAGTAATTATAGACCTACCAGAAAAGATCTTTTAAAATTTTCACAAAAGTTATTTATGGTACCTAAAGTACTCCTATAGCATTTTTATTATATGTTTGATTCTTGAACTTCTTGATATATGAAGTTGATAAGTTTTCAGTTCTTGTTGCTATAGCATCATAAAATACTCCTATAGTATTTTAAACTTTATATTTGGTTCTAGTATTCTTCTGGTACCTAGGTAAGTTTTAGACTTGTTGCAACACTACAATCACTCCCAAACACATGTTGGTCATATCTCAAATAAATATAGTTGATATGGCTATATTGATCCTGTTGGGTTATGAGCATTCTAACACTCCTAAGTGTACATGCAACCCTAAATACCTTGGATCTATGTTTTCTCTATTATACATACAATTATGAACATCCAAGGTATTATCCTAATCTAGCATACAAAATAATAAATATAACAAGATAGAATACATACCTCTTTGATGTAGAATGTCTTCATGAAGCTTGAGTGCCTAGTGCCCCAAGTGTGACACCTCAAATGGTTCACACAACACCAAATACACTTGGAATAACTTGAGAGAAACTTGAACACTCCTTAATTATCGTCTAGCCCTCACACTCACACATTAGTGCACGATTTCTTGAGCCATGGGATTCTTTTATATGGTGGCTATTAGGGTTACACCATGTAACTCATAACTTTACCCATTCCTTATGCTCCATGGATTTTAACCTCCATGGAGTATCCATGGGTCACCCCATGGACTTAGTCCAACATAAGGAATCTTGGATCACAAGCCCACATATATAAGAATGAATGATTTACACAATCAACCCATATATTTAATTAGTCTCCTTTTGATCACTTAATTAATTCCAAATTAATTCTTGATCAATACTAATTAAATAACCTTATTAATATATTAGAACTTATAATATATTAACCAACCTTAAGTGTTATTTCTCTCATTATAGTCTATCCAAATGCATGATGCCATGCAACCCAAATGGACCATGCCGGGTCGGGTCAAGTCTTACCAATTATAGTTATGGACTTAGACATTAATCCAACAGTCTCCCACTTGGATAAGTCTAAAACTATTATTGCGTATGATTTCAGGAACCGATCAGCAATCGTAGCTCTCAAAAGCTTCTGTCGAACTCTGACCTTGTCGATGAACTCTGACCTTTGTCAATGACTTGTCCATTAGATAAGGGATCATATATTCCTCCATTCTAGATATCATATGGACTGAGACATGGATTATCAATCATTCTCTCTGTCCATTTGTTGTTTCCCGATTTCCGATTCATGATGACTGACTGATTGAACAAATCAAATCAGTCCTGGCTTGGCCAAGCACTCACATGTATCATCTTTAAATCATCGAGGGGCCCACAGATATCGCTTTTATCCCGAAGGTAAAAGGAATGGATAAACTTCGACTCATATGGCTTGTTCTACTACTTGTTGAATCATACACAAAGGCACGTTTTATAACATCGAGTTACCAATGCGTTTTCGTGCAATCAATGTATAACCAACTCATAGTAACAACTCATATCTCTAGGTTTGAAGAATATAAGATATTATCGTCTCATGATCACTCGTGATAAAATCCATGAAGTGATTCAAATGAGCGCGGGTTGAATCCAATACTCAGAACTTATGAGCACTCATGAGTGTTGTAGCACCACTTTGTCCACCAACTTGGACCTCTACAAACCAACCCATGATAGTCTTGATTCATATCTACTTCCAACATATGACCGACTGTGGATGGTTTGAATAACTTAATCATTCAGGAAGAGCGACTTAGTTATTCTGGAAGTCAAAACATGCAAAGCGAAACACAAGAATAAATGAATCAAATATGGTATCAAACCCTATGAATATAAATAAACACTTTTATTTATCACCATACTGATTACTCATTATTCATTGTTTCGGTTTTATCAACTTTATACTTGAATTTAAAACAATAGTTGTCCCATGCTCCAAGCATGTACACTATGTTTTCTAAACACTAGTCATGCCATACACCAAGTATGCATACTATGTTTGTCTATGATCTTTACTTTGTAAAATAGATCAATTGAACATCACTCCAATGATCCTCTTTTCACAGTCCCAAATCCTTACTGCAAATGCAAGAATTCCAAATTCATGCCATTTACTGAAATCTGTTAGATTCTAAACTTATATGCATTGATCCTCTTAATGATTATGCACAAAGTCAGAAAGACTTGACAACAATCATTACAGAGCATTCCAAAGGAGATCAGCTCCTTGGAAACATCCTTCTTTCATTAAGTTTCCTAATCTTACACAGATTGAATAATTTCTAACTTTGAAACATTTCCATATTCCATTTTGACTATCACTTCTGAACAAGAGTTGCCTCCTTACAGATTATGTCAATATGGTCCTTCCAGAATTAACATTATACTTCCAACTGTCCTTGAGCAACCAATCTTTGGTAAACCTTAGATTGTCCTCGACAATTGCTTAATCATTTTAGTAATATCCAATTCTAGACCTTTTCCCTTCATAATGCCCCAGGCATTTGGAAAATTTTAGAAAGGATGAATATAGCACATGTAATCGATCCTATATCTGAAGCATATGAGACACGATTCATGATGTCTCACATAAAGACTAAACCGGTCTTTTGCTATAATATTTCCATTTCAATTTGCCAAGTTCTCAAAATTCGGATTATGAAAAGGGATGCCGTAATCATAATCGAATTTTAGAACGCAAATAATGGACCCATATATAGAATTTCCTTATGTTGAGCCATTCCAACATGAAATTCATATATATATCCTTGATTAAATACGATTAAAATCTCAATCTAAGCTTTTAGAATTGAAATGAAGTATAATTTCCTCTCCCTTAATTATAGCAAAATAACTTTTTCAACCCCTACAACCTCACGAATTGAAACTTTTGTTTTCTATAATTAACATTGCTAACTTGCAACCTTTGTCATAATTATCATGCTCCCACTAACATGATGATTATTAGCATAACACTTATGCTCCCACTAGCTTTGACATGTACTCAGAAATCAGCTGACTTTCTTACCAAAGTTCAGATTTCTGATACTAGATTGTTTTGATAAAACTTTATCAAAATCATACACCTCTCTTAGATAGCTCACATGTGTGTCTAAACAATTTTAGAACTATGAAAAGGGATGCCGTAATCATAGTCTCAATTGTTTAGACCTTTGCCACTTCTCACAAGTCCATGTTAGTGTGCCGGTAAACCACACACGCTCCACTAACGACTTTGAGAATGCAAATATCACAATTGCTATCTAGCTAAAATCTACTTAGTGAAAGTGTTTCTTCACCATCATTTTCATGAATCGGAGAGAAACCTTATGACACTTAGATTTAATAGTGTATGTGTTCTTATCCATGTGAATTTTTCAAAACCATAATCACAAGACAAGGTTAGTGACAAATCCAAACTCATATTGATTAAGCTTGTGCAATCTTAAATTCTGCCATTTGGCAGCTCAGGTGCCTGCCATTGCTTCCAAGTAGTTGTGCAACCAATTGAGAACTCTCAGAACTCCTATGCAAAGCCAACTTGAATAGGCACAAAAATTTCAACACGATAGGTTATAAACCTCAAGTCGTGTGCTAGTGAAGGACTTTAGGTTTTATTCTTGATTAAGTCTTGAAACTTTCAAGAGCTTTAAGACTCCCACTATCCTCTTGACATATAAGACTCCCTTGTCAAATATTCAAGAGATAGTGCGGATTCTTTATCAAGACTAACACTTTACACAATTGGCCTAAGTTGGTCTCTGTTTTATCCAAAACATCACAGCTTACCAATTTCAAATGTACAAGAGTAGATAACCTTTTACTCTTACATTTGACTAGTGTTAACAAACCCTCTTTAAGATATGTCACTCAAGTTACAATCTTGGAGTATGACTCTAAGAATTGTTTTGGAACGAAGTATGACTCATCTTTTTGATTTAACCATTTCAACAATTCATGACTCCTCTTCTTAGTCATAAGAATGCACTAAGATGACTTTAGAGGACCAATTGTGATATGATATCTTAATCATTAAGATGATCATAAACATGATACTAAAGTACTCTCCCATCTTTTCAGATTTGAGAAACTTTTATCTTTCTGCCATACTTTGATTCTTCTTATTCGTTCTGTCTCACATTGAAACTTCTCCAATGCTACAAACTTATACTTAAACTTATAAGTATAACCATATTTACTGAACTTAAGTAAATAATGACGAATAGTCTTCTTGATCTTTTGTGGTGGACTTGACCAGTGCACAAGAATGTGTACTCGATCCCTTAGTCCTTTCCTTATTCACATAAGGAATTAGTCTTAATTTTCCAAGCTGAAAGTTCTCATTCATCATACTATACAACTTGCATGATTCCAAGTTTCGGTCCAATTGAACCTTGGGTGATGAGAATCTTTCCTTATTTGGTAATATTAGACACTACCACAACCGAAAGAATCAAATCCATTTTTCCAATATTGCTATCAATGGAATCTTATAAGCAACAACTTTTCACAAATGCCATTGTAAGGATACTTAAAATAAATAAAATCAAAACCTTTTTCTTTTATTTTAAAACTTTGCGGAAAAACTTATCCTTACAATCCATATGAAAACCTTGTTGTTATCTATTCCTAAGCAATATAAATATCATAACTCTTAAGTAATAGCCCAAAATTCTGATCACCGAACCATGCGATTGAAATCCATCTTCGCGATCAGAATCAGCATGTACTTAATAGAGTTAGACAATGGACTTTACCTGAAGTAGAGCCAAACTTATTGACTTTAACATCCTTAGGTAAATTTGGCAGCTTCGTAACCATTGCCCCTTCCTTTGGCAATAGTTACCTATGGACCCTTGATAATAGGACTATCTCAGACTTCACCTCTCTCTTTACCATTGGGTCAACCGAGTTGACTATGGCCGATCCCTTTACATTGGGAAGAGAGAGCTTTACTGGATATCCAATGTCATCATTGTCAATGTCCATAGCATTTTAGGAAGTTGATCTTAGCAAATAGATAAGATCATTAAGGGTCTTGTCTTAGTCTGTTTCATAGGATTCCCAAAAGAACTCACTATGTGACTTAGAAAGTAGTTGAGCCACCAACTTTCTCAAGACTTTGACACCCAACTCTCCCGGCTTGTCAATATGTGACTACATCTCCAAGATGTGATCACACCTAGACCTTGCCTTGCCAATAGGGCTTGAGTGACCTTAAACTTTTTAGGAACTTGTGGGTTAGGGAGAATAATTGGAGGAGGTGAAAGAAGTATGATATCCATGGGACATCATCTTCATTTAGGAAAGATTGTTTCAAGAGGCTAGGACCCAACAAACTATTTTATAACTTAGAAGAGGGATGCCGTAATCCAAGCTATAAAATATTTGAAGGTAGGTGAATGACGATTCACCAATTACCACCATGAAAAACGAAATAATTTATTAGGTTTTAATTGGATTTGAAAGTCCTAGATCTTTGAGATTCATTGAACTGTTCAAAGGCATGTTTCAATCTCGAGTGTGCCCTTCAGGTTTTGTGACTGGGATGCCAAGGATCACAAAACAAGGTGTGAATAACCATGCAAATATACTTGGTACCCTTAATATTTACCCCTTAATCAGTGTGTCGGTTAACCACACACGCTCCACCGATACTATGATAAATATTAAGTTACCCTTTGCCTACCTTGTTAAGTCCAGGTTAGTGTGTCGGTTAACCACACACGCTCCACTAACGACTTAAGCAAAGTGCAAAGTGTAATTTCATGGGTTAGCACCAAATTCACATTTTCCTAAGTAACTAAGATTGGGTATTAATAAGAGTTTAGTTACTTAGTATTTATCATTAATACTTTTAATGAAAGGAGAATTATAGTCCTTGTCCTACCCGTTCGGCTAACGACCCTCCACCAGTCGAGGAAGCGGTGGGTGAGAGTGGACACCCATTAAACTGCCATTTTATAGGCAGTAACCTTATACCCCCCTTATAGACCGGCTTTGTGAATGAGGCCTACTAACGGTAAAACTGACTTTACTCTTATACATATATATAAATATTATTAACTTATAATATTATAAAGTATAAGGGTTGAATTTTAACTTTTAAAATTCTAAGGGCTAACTTGGAATTAAAGTATTCATAAGTGAAAACTTTTCAAATTCCAAAACTTGAGGGCAAGTTTTGAAACTATTCAAAACTAATTAATTCCATAACTTATGAGTTTAAAGTAGTTTTAATTAAAAAAAAAAAAAAAAAAAAAAAAAAAAAAAAAACTCTTCAAGTTCCATAACTTGAGGACAAGTTATGGAAGACTTTAAACTAATTAATAAAAAAAAATAACTTTTTTTTATTGTAACTTATGGAACTAATTAAGGTTACACTTTTTTTTTTTTAAATTTAATGAAGAGACTCTTGAACCTCCATAACTTGAGGACAAGTTATGGAGTCATAAAACCATTTAATTAGAACTAGACTCTTCATTTTGTAACCTTTGCCAACTTTTATGAGTTTTATGATTCTTAAATGTGACTTTTCATATAACTTGAGGACAAGTTACAAAACACACTTTGGAATCAACTCTTAGATTAAAATGGATTGAAAACAACTATTTCACACAACTTTTCTATTAATCTAAGAACCTCATAAGAACAAGATAATTCAAATCATCAATCTTCAAGAAATTAGCATGAACATACAAACTAATACAAATCTTGAAATTATGACAATTATCTTAGAAATTGGATTAGCATGAACATTACCACATCAAAAACAAGTTTATAAGTCCAAAAACATCTTAGGGTAATGTTCCTAGTCCAATTCCAGCCAAAACAATCGAATATATGCATCCAACTTGATTTTTCAGCTACTTTTGCAAGTATAACAAGAAAACAAGCCTAGGCTCTGATACCACTGTTGGGTTATGAGCATTCTAACACTCCTAAGTGTACATGCAACCCTAAATACCTTGGATCTATGTTTTCTCTATTATACATACAATTATGAACATCCAAGGTATTATCCTAATCTAGCATACAAAATAATAAATATAACAAGATAGAATACATACCTCTTTGATATAGAATGTCTTCATGAAGCTTGAGTGCCTAGTGCCCCAAGTGTGACACCTCAAATGGTTCACACAACACCAAATACACTTGGAATAACTTGAGAGAAACTTGAACACTCCTTAATTATCGTCTAGCCCTCACACTCACACATTAGTGCACGATTTCTTGAGCCATGGGATTCTTTTATATGGTGGTTATTAGGGTTACACCATGTAACTCATAACTTTACCTATTCCTTATGATCCATGGATTTTAACCTCCATGGAGTATCCATGGGTCACCCCATGGACTTAGTCCAACATAAGGAATCTTGGATCACAAGCCCACATATATAAGAATGAATGATTTACACAATCAACCCATATATTTAATTAGTCTCCTTTTGATCACTTAATTAATTCCAAATTAATTCTTGATCAATACTAATTAAATAACCTTATTAATATATTAGAACTTATAATATATTAACCAACCTTAAGTGTTATTTCTTTCATTATAGTCTATCCAAATGCATGATGCCATGCAACCCAAATGGACCATGCCGGGTCGGGTCAAGTCTTACCAATTATAGTTATGGACTTAGACATTAATCCAATAGTTCCTATATATGATTACATAACTGTCCAGGTTTAACTGTTGTATCCAATATCCAAATACTTTTTCTTCTTGTGATACTCGTTCTAGTATATCTTTTATGAATTGATATACTGAGTTCACTATAAACAATGCTCTGATACCAATCTGTCACACCCCCAAACCGGAACGGCGGAAACGTTCGGGGGCGGAGGACGTCATGTCAAGTATCACAACACATGCATTATAGTGATCAAAGTACAACAACCATTTCATTAATAAGGTATAAGTTGTTACATAAGTGTTTAAAGATTACATATTCAAAAATCAAAAGTAGATATAGTAAACGACAAAAGACACAGCACAGTACTAGGCTGTCTTCTCAAAAGCTCCGGGAGTATACCTGTCTACAGGATTCCTGAGAACACAAGTTATTTTGAAAGAGAGGGTCAACATTTAAGCTGGCGAGTTCATAAGTATTTTTGTTATAAAAAGTATACTCTAAGTTCTTTGGAAAAGTTCGCCTGTTCCTCCAAAAAATCCTATATTTTCTGATGTGATGAATGACAAGTAAAAATGACTCTTACAATTCCTTCTATGAGTACATAATGAATACAAGTTATATACAATCCAGATGAAACATACAATCGATTGTGTGAATCTGCCCTAAGCCCACAACCAAACAAGGAACATGAAATGAGGCGGAAGTCACACATTCCACTGTCTATCGGATTTCAATTTTATCTAACCTTATTGTATATACTGAGTATCATATAGTTAATATCCCTTGGGAAAGTTTAGGAAAAGTATATTACTACGTAAGTATATCGTTATTTTCTCCTTGTGAATTATATGACCATACTGATTGATATGACGTGAATCGGACGTCGATATCGTTTATGACGTTTGTCACCCGCAGACCTGCCGGTCCAACTGTAGCTAACAGTAGATGTTAGGGATTGTCGGTCCCATATAGATCTATACAAAACTCACGCTCTCCATCCAGGAGACTCTGGTTCATAAAGGTGGACTTCCACTGGTACTTAAGTAAGTACCGAAGACGCGTATCACAAACTAGATTAACGACTTTACAAGTAATAATGCGAAAACCTTTTATAAATAACTGGTAGTTTTGTAAAAAGATTCTTTTGTTCCATAAACTATATCTATCATAGTTTATAAGTTTATTTCCATGTTTTGACAAGTTTCATGTTTTAAATACATTTTAAAGGTAAGAAAGACATAATAAGCAATTGATATTTTTCAACACAAGATTCCTTGTGTTATACTTGTATTCCCCCCTAAAAACATTAAAAATTGGAAAAAAGATATGGGGGGATGAACTCACTTGATAAAGTGGTGATTTGGTCAGCACTTCGCTACTAGAAATGAATTTCCTTGACGAAAGCGTGAGTTTTTGATGAAAACCGGGCTTTACGCGGGCAGAGTTTCGACTGGAAAAGATTATTTTCTCGAGGACGTCGGGGCTCCGGGCTTTGTTCGGGTGTTAGGGGTGTTCCCTAGGCTTTGGGGTAAATTAGAGTGGCTAGAGAGGGTATAGAGAGTGAAAGAGAGTGAGAATTAACAACCATTTCCGGGAGGCTTCGCATGCTATTTATAGGTTGTTCTAGGATATTCCACGTCGTGGAATACATATGGCCACGTCGTGGAGTTCCATGAGTCACCCCGTAGCTTTAACATGTGTTTTCTACCCCCGATTAGTGTCCCTGACAAATTCCACGTCGTGGACCTTATTTCCATGTCGTGGACTTAAGGCAGCTAGGGTTTCTGCCACGTGTCATGCTCTCAGACAGTTGTATCTTCGAAAGGCCATAACTTTTGCATACGAGCTCTGTTTTTGACGTTCTTTATATCCACGCTAGGTGGAGACATACTCTACAACTTTCATTTAGCTCATTAAGGCTAAAAATTAATCTATCCTAAACTCACTTTTTACGATTCCCGGTGTCGTGTCCGTTTTGTCGCGAAACTTCGATTGGTCATAACTTCTTCGTTATAATTCAGATTTCGGCGTTTTTTATATGTACGGAAACCTTGTGATGTATACTACAACTAAGTTAAGATTATTTATTCTAAATAGTCCTCTATCAAAAAGTCATTTTTGACGTGAAATAATGGGTTGTTACATTGTTACCCCTTATATAATGTGAATTTCCGAATTCTCTATAGAAATATAATAGAAAGCATATTACAGAATCTATACCACTCATATACCTTGGGCCTTATGATTAATTTTTCAAGGTATTTTATCAATTATAATTAAGTTCATATTTCCACACAAATTAAGATTATTTTGGTGAATCTAGTGATAACATATAAACTGATTAAGTGAATTACATGGTTATTTGTAACATCCCAATCTTCAGGTATGGATTGAAAGCTTTATATTTATATTTTAGAGCAACGCGTCGTGTAGAGTATTTAATGTCCACATATCTTTCAATGTCTACTCGACGAGTTGGAAGGCCCCAACTCGACGAGTTGAAGGCTGAACATGAAAACCCTAATTTTTAGGGTTTACACCCTATTTAAAGGCCTTAACTCTCATTGTTGGCCTCCCTCACCGTCCCTTCATTCCAGAGAAAACCCTAATTGTGCCTATTTCCCCATTTTGAGTGTGTGTGAGCTTAAAGAGTGTTCTTTGGTGCTTTTCTTGAAGGAGTGTGAAGTTGGTGGTGCAAAGCTGAAGGGAGAAGCTTTAGATCCGGGATTTTCAGTGTTGTTGCAACCATTTGTAGGTATATAATCGTTATCTTGATCAACCCTTTGCTAGATCTCTTCTTTTGAAAGTTTATGTCCATTATTATCTTATTTTGGGACCATTCTTGGATTTGAGCATGTTATGAAGCCATGGTTTCAGATCTGAACATCTCATGGCCTCCATGGACTTAAAGTCACCAACTTTATCAAGTCTTGGCCCTCCTGCATGCTTTAAGTCCCTTGATAAGCCTTGTTTGAGTGATTTAGCCCTCTTGATGCCATGCATGGACGTAAAGCTAGCACCTTTACGTGGTATTTCAGTCCTAAGGGACCAGATCTATAGTTTGGGGCTTTGGTTTCGCTTAGAAATGTCTGAATGCCTTAAGACTAGGAAAGTCGGGTTTTTCCGCTTTCTGGATGCTGAAGAACTCGACGAGTTGCTCTGGTAACTCAATGAGTTGTCTCGAGCTTTTAACGATTTTCTGAGATATGAAGGAACTCGACGAGTCAGTAGATGCACTCGACGAGTTGGGTCAACATGGATTGTTGACCTTGACTATTGACCTTGACTGTTGACTTTGACTTTGACCAAGTTTGACCTTGAGGGTATTTCGGGATTTTGATGAGGTTAGTCACTTGGTGATCGTAGGAAGTTGAGTTGGAGTTGTGAGTTGGGATTGATATTATCGGTTCAACACTACTTGTGAGGTGAGTTTTACTCACTATACTAATAGGGTCGACGAAGGCACCAAGGCCGGCCCTTTTGGATTACTATCCTGGTTATCGTATGATGCTATGTGTAGTGATCTGTTAAATCTGTATCCTAGTGTATAGGATGATGCTATGATTGATGATCTGTTAGGCCTGTATGATTATGTATGTGCTAGCTAGCGTTTGATATCTATGTGATGATGTGATTGCGGGTGGGTTGAGGCGGTCCTGCTTTGTGCTCTAAGCCAACAGACCCACGGCGGCCCGGATATACTGAAGGCCCATCGGGGCGTACCAGTCAGGACGAAGGCCCAGAGAATGGTCCAGACAGGCTGAAGGCCCGGTGAGGCGGTCTATACATGCTGAAGGTTCTGAGAGTGGGCCAGATAGACTGAAGGCCCGGTGAGGCGATCCAGTCATACTGAAGACTCTATATGCATACTGTTTGTTTATGATATTGTTATTTTATATGGCGTTGGTATTTTGGGGGAACTCACTAAGCTTCGGGCTTACAATTGTGGATTTTGTTTCAGGTACATCAGATGATCCCGAGAAGGCGAATGCTTGATCGTGCACCTCCTCATATTTTATGTTATGATCTCTGGGATTTCTCTGATGTTAAACTATTTTGAAAACAATTTGTAAACAATGGATGGTTGTGGAATGTTTAAGAAGTTTAAATTTTTCATGAACTTTATGGATGTTACATTATTTCTTTATATTATTTTATTTGAGTAGTTCAATATTTTTGAATTTTAATTTTATTCATTATATTATCTAAATTTTAATTAGAATATAGGTTAATCCAATAAAAAAACAAAAATAATTTCATTAACACTAACAAACGATTCCATGTAGAAATACTATTTGTTACTATTTGTTGAAATAGTTAGTCTCATACTTACTCTTCCAGATTCTATGGTTTCTACTGCTATAGAGTAGATATCATTTCCAGACTGAGCCTCATTATGACACAATTACTGAATAAAACTAAATATGACTTACACTTTCACGAACAAGTTCAGTCCATATATGGCTTTGAAATATGAGTTTTGAACCGCTAATTGTATTGTTTGTGCTCCGACTTTGCATATTCCATTATCTACCATAAGATGACTTGTTTAAATATAATTAATAGTTAAGCTCAACCATTGAATCAGTTTTAGAAAAAACAATCGTGATTACGTCCATATTTTAAGCGACACAAGGGCCTTGGTCTTTCCATTAGAACCATACTTACAATTCACTAAATTATAATATATTAACATATGAAATCTTGGATGTTATAGATGTTTTGTAAATGTAACATCCCAAATTTCAAATCAAAATTTTCATTTTTCAAATCTAAAGTAAACATTCCAAAACCATGTTTCATAAAAATGCCAAGTACCAAAAGGTTTGAATCACGATAACCCAGTAAATGTATCAGAAATTACGGAAGCCAGATACCATAATAGATAGGAGATGCGCATATGTCATGGTCAAGTTGGAGCCTTCCCATTTCTAGAAGCACAACTTGAAAAGCATTTAATCCACAATTGTAAGCACAAAGTTTAGTGAGTTCCCCAAAATATCACAAACATCACAGTAATAACTATACATGCAAGTGTTGGGCCTCTTTAGCTCACAACCAGTCCCGATCTTGCTATCATCCCAATTAGGTACTCTTTGACTCACGACATGTCCCGATCTTTTCATCAACCCACCTAACACTGTTTGAATCACCCTATTCCAATCTTGTCTTCAACCTGACCGGACACTATTTGACTTAGTGCCTGCCCCGATCTTGTCATTAGCTAAACATGTCACATAACGTACCAAACAACAAGAAACCATGAAACAAGCCAAAAATCTCAATCCATAATCAAGACCTTACTAGTCTAACTAAGCATACAAACATGTCATAGTATTATACATGCATCCAACACACAAAGGACCCAATAAGGACATGAGTAATATGGTGGGAAGACTCACATGAAGGAAAAAGTAGTAGCCTCCTAGTGCCAAATTGATACACATCTATCACGAACCACCTATAACCAAATTAAGGTTCTAAATCAATCTACAACTCAAAATCCTTAGTTTGACCAAAAGTCAAACTACTTAAAAAGTCAACAATCATCGATAAACAGTGGCGTCGAGACCAAGGACCTATCGCGTCAAGAACCACTACATGACAAAATAGTCATGAAACTTTCTAGGATTGCACTGATATCCCTCAAGGCATCGTGCTGCTAACCCGGTAGAACAACCAACCTTCTTTAAGTTCTTAATCCCTAAAGACAAGAGTTCCAAATTTCAAATATGTAACTCTACAATGTCTTAATGGAAAAAGTTTCCAACTTTATCCATCCCGGTGGCATAATAAACCAAGATTTCAAACCCTATGTCCAAAATTCCAGTTATAATACCAAAACCAAGTGCATGGATCAAGGAAAGCACATGCATGGCCTTTTATCCATTAATAAAGTCCAGAAGCACAAAAACATTAACCACAAGTTGTGAAGTTCCTTAAACTTCAAGAACATCAATATCTAGGGACTAAAAAGCTCTCGATGTCTCCTAAGACCTAGATCTTACATGCAAGAGTACAAAAGATAGGATCTTAGATATTCACATAACTAGGAGAGGCAAAAAGAAGGTAGACAACTTCTATAAATTGTTTCCTTAAACACCAAAATGAACCTTCTTTCACCAAAATCACACCAAGAAATAATTAAGAACACCAAAACAATTCAAGAGGCTAGGGTTTGGGAGAGAGGATGTTTATGAGAGTGGAGGCTGATAGAATGACAAAACCTTATGGGTCTGTGCCTTCAAAATAGGACCAAAACCCAAGGCCAACCGCAAGTTTCATTGAAGGTCGCGCCACACCCTCTAAATCTATCACGTCGCCACCCTGAGAGAAACCTAGAAACGTAATATTTCCAATTAATTCATAAAAGCATTCTTGAAAATCGGATGTTACAATTCTCCCATACTTCAATCTGTTTTCTTCCTCGAAATCGGCCTCAGTTAAACTGCAGAAAACTACCTTTACATAAATATTTTATGACCTCTCCAAAACCACTCACTAATACAAGTTATCGAACTAAAGGGTTCACGAGACCTCTCAGAACCTCGACAACGCTCGAATCTTGAAAATGGGAACAATTAAACTTCTCACTATCAACGATCAAATCAATCTCCTAGAGAAACCATTCAAAACTGAGTGTAACGTCCATAAAATTCATGAAAATTTAAAACTTTTTCAAGCATTCAAAAACCATTCTTTATTACAAAATGTTTTAAAAATAATTTCATATCAGAGTATCCCAGAAATCAAATCATAAAAATGTGAGTAGGTGCACGATCACACCTTTGCCTTCCCGCGATATCCGAAGTACCTGAAACCAAATCCAAAACTGTAAGCCTGAAGCTTAGTGAGTTTCCCCCAAAATACCAACATCATACAACATAACCATATCATAGCAAATAAACAACATGCATATAGAGTCTACAGTATGAATGGATTTCCCTCACCGGGCCTGCAGTCTATCTCGCCCACTTTCAGAACCATCAGCATGTCCGGTTCGCCCACCCGGGCCTTCAGCCTGTCTGGACCGTTCTCCGGGCCTTCGGCTTAACTGATATGCCCTAATGGGTCTTCAGTCTATCCGATCCGCCCTGGGTTTGTTGGCCTTCAACACAAAGCAAGTCCGCCTCAACCCAACCCCACATACACAATCAACACATAGATATCATAAGCTAACTAGCATGTACAAACAGTCAAACTGATTTAACATATCACTAATCATAGCATCATCCTATATACCAGGATACAGACCTAACATGTCAGTAACATATCATCATCCTATATACCAGGATACTGACCTAACAGGTCGCTAAGCATATCATCATGCAATAACCAGGATAACAATCCAAAAAGAAGGGTCGACATTAGTGCCTTCGACCCAGTTAGTATAGTGAGGACAAATCACCTCACAATGTCGAACTGTAGTGATAAGATCAAACTCCCGAAGCACAGCCACAAACTCCACCACCTATAACCACCATAGGAACAAGTCCATCAAAATCCCAAATTATCAAAATACCCTCAGAAGTCAACTGGTTAACCCTTGGTCAAAGTCAAAGTCAACAATCAAGGTCAACAGTCCATGTTGACCCAACTCGTTCAGTGCAGCTTACTGACTCGTCGAGCTCCTTCAGAACTCAAAGAATCGTGAAAACCCCATTCGACTCGCCAAGTTTCCAAACAACTCGTCGAGTCCATGCAGTGTCCAAAATATCGGGAAAACCCTAACCAACTCGTCGAGTTAACTCAATAACTCGCCGAGTTCATGCAGAATCCAGGAAGCGGGAAACGCTCATCCAACTCGTCGAGTTGGCTATGCAACTCGTCGAGTTCCTTCAGTCCTTTTCTCATTCAGACGCTTTTAAGCGAAACCAAGGCTCCAAACTGTAGATCTAGCCTCCTAGGGTATAGTTACCACGTAAAGTTGCTAACTTTACGTGCATGCAAGGCTCCAAGAAGCTAAAACACTCAATACTAGCCTTAGGAAGAGGTTTTGGACATGGAGGAGGGCCAAAGCTTCATAAAGCTTGAGGCGTTAAGTCCATAAGGGCCTAGAGGAGTCTAGATCTAAAGTTACAACTTCAAATAATGAACCAAACCAGAAACACTTCAAACTAAGCTAGAAATGGCCCTACACTCTTGAATGAAGAGATATAACAAGAGGATGATCAAGTTAATGACTTTTTACCTTCAAATGAAAGCTAAAACGATGTAGATGCTAGATCTACAAGCTCCTTCCCGTTCCAAGCTTCCCAACCTTCAAGCTTCTTCAACAATTGCACCAAAAACACACTTTTAGCCTCACACACACTCAAGATAGGGGTTAGATCGATTAGGGTTTGCTTCTGGTCATGAAGAGGTGGTAAGGAGGCTGGAAGAAGGACTTAAGGTCCTTTAAATAGGGTGCAAACCCTAAAAATTAGGGTTTTCATGCACAACCTCTACTCATCGAGTTGGGTCCTCCAACTCGTTGAGTAGGTCCTAGAATCCGCACGGCTTTAACATTCTCTACACGATGAGTTGGGGCATCCAACTCGTCGAGTAGGTCTAAAAACATAAATATAAAGCTTTAAAATATATACCAGGGAGTCGGGGTGTTACAATTCTCCCCCACTTGAACTAGACTTCGTCCTCGAAGTCTGCTGTGGTGAACAACTCCGGATAATGCTCCTACATCTCTGCCTCCGGCTTCCAAGTCCACTCATATCCTTTCTGGTGCTCCCATTGTACCTTTACCAAAGGTACCTCCTTGTTCCGTAGAACCTTCACTTTCCTCTCCAGAATGGCCGCTGGCCTCTCCACGTAATTCAGATGCTCATCGACCTGAATATCATCTAACGACACCACTGCCTCCTCATCTAGTATGCACTTCCGCAATTGCGAGACGTGAAAAGTGGTGTGGATCTGAGTAAGCTCCTCCGGGAGATCCAGTCTATATGTCACCTTGCCAACCCTGGCAATAACCCTGAATGGCCCAATGTACCGGGGACCCAACGTCCCCCCTCTTCCTAAAGCGAATCACACCCTTCCAGGGTGAGACCTTCAGTAGCACCATGTCACCAACCTGAAACTCCAACTCAGATCGGCGCCGGTCGGCGTAAGTCTTCTGCTGACTCTGAGCAGTCTGCAGTCGCTTCCTGATCTACTGAATCCTCTCGTAGTCTGCAGAACTACCTCTGTCCGTCCCATCACTCTATGGCCAACCTCACCCCAACAGACCGGGGTGCGACATCTCCGTCCATACAATAGCTCATAAGGTGGAGCACCAATGCTGGAGTGAAAGCTGTTGTTGTAGGTGAACTCTGCAAGAGGTAGGTAGGAGTCCCGGCTCCCACCGAAGTCAATAACACAGGCTCTCAGCATATCCTCTAGGGTCTGTATGGTCCGCTCACTCTGACCGTCTGTCTGTGGATGTTAAGTTGTGCTAAAATGCATTCGTGTGCCCAGTTCCTCATGGAACTTTTGCCAGAAACGGGAGGTGAACCGAACATCACGGTCAGACACGATAGAGACCGGAACTCCATGTCGAGCAATGATCTCGCGGATATACACGTCGGCCAGCTTCTCGGCCGATGAGCTCTCCCGGATGGGCAGAAAATGGGCACTCTTGGCCAGTCGATCCACGATGACCCATATAGCATCATATCCCTTCGCCGTCCTCGTCAGCTTGGTGATAAAATCCATCGTGATCTGCTCCCATTTCCACATGGGAATCTCCAGAGGCTGCAGCTTGCCATGCGGCCTCTGATGCTCGACCTTGACCGTCCTGCAGGTCAAGCACCTCACGACGTACCTAGCAATCTCTCTCTTCATGCACGACCACCAGTAGCTCAAATTTAGATCCCAGTACATCTTGGTGGCCCCCGGGTGAATAGAGAAGTGAGACTTATGAGCCTCTTCCAGTACAATCTGTCCGACCTCACCGGACATCGGAACTCATACCCGTCCATAATTGGTCAACAATCCCAGACTATCCTGCACAAAGCGGTTGATCTCGCCCCTGATCGTCTCAAGCTTCCAGTTCTCCTGCCGCACACCTTCAGCTTGAGCTTCCCTAATCAAGCCCACGAGTGAAGAATCCACAGATATCCTCATGTATGCTGCTGAGACAGAAGATACCGCCGACTTGCGGCTTAGTGCGTCCGCAACTACGTTCGCTTTACCCGGATGGTAAAGGATCTCGCAGTCATAATCATTGACTACGTTCAACCACCTGCGCTGCCTCATGTTCAGGTTCGGCTGATCCATGATTTTGTTGGATTAATGTCTAAGTCCATAACTATAATTGGTAAGACTTGACCCGACCCGACATGGTTCATTTGGGTTGCATGGCATCATGCATTTGGATAGACTATAATGAGAGAAATAACACTTAAGGTTGGTTAATATATTATAAGTTCTAATATATTAATAAGGTTATTTAATTAGTATTGATCAAGAATTAATTTGGAATTAATTAAGTGATCAAAAGGAGACTAATTAAATATATGGGTTGATTGTGTAAATCTTTCATTCTTATATATGTGGGCTTGTGATCCAAGATTCCTTATGTTGGACTAAGTCCATGGGGTGACCCATGGATACTCCATGGAGGTTAAAATCCATGGAGCATAAGGAATGGGTAAAGTTATGAGTTACATGGTGTAACCCTAATAGCCACCATATAAAAGAATCTCATGGCTCAAGAAATCGTGCACTAATGTGTGAGTGTGAGGGCTAGACGATAATTAAGGAGTGTTCAAGTTTCTCTCAAGTTATTCCAAGTGTATTTGGTGTTGTGTGAACCATTTGAGGTGTCACACTTGGGGCACTAGGCACTCAAGCTTCATGAAGACATTCTACATCAAAGAGGTATGTATTCTATCTTGTTATATTTATTATTTTGTATGCTAGATTAGGATAATACCTTGGATGTTCATAATTGTATGTATAATAGAGAAAACATAGATACAAGGTATTAAGGGTTGTATGTACACTTAGGAGTGTTAGAATGCTCATAACCCAACAGTGGTATCAGAGCCTAGGCTTGTTTTCTTGTTATACTTGCAAAAGTAGCTGAAAAATCGAGTTGGATGCATATATTCGATTGTTTTGGCTGGAATTGGACTAGGAACATTACCCTAAGATGTTTTTGGACTTATAAACTTGTTTTTGATGTGGTAATGTTCATGCTAATCCAATTTCTAAGATAATTGTCATAATTTCAAGATTTGTATTAGTTTGTATGTTCATGCTAATTTCTTGAAGATTGATGATTTGAATTATCTTGTTCTTATGAGGTTCTTAGATTAATAGAAAAGTTGTGTGAAATAGTTGTTTTCAATCCATTTTAATCTAAGAGTTGATTCCAAAGTGTGTTTTGTAACTTGTCCTCAAGTTATATGAAAAGTCACATTTAAGAATCATAAAACTCATAAAAGTTGGCAAAGGTTACAAAATGAAGAGTCTAGTTCTAATTAAATGGTTTTATGACTCCATAACTTGTCCTCAAGTTATGGAGGTTCAAGAGTCTCTTCATTAAATTAAAAAAAAAAAGTGTAACCTTAATTAGTTCCATAAGTTACAATAAAAAAAAGTTATTTTTTTTTATTAATTAGTTTAAAGTCTTCCATAACTTGTCCTTAAGTTATGGAACTTGAAGAATTTTTTTTTTAATTAAAACTACTTTAAACTCATAAGTTATGAAATTAATTAGTTTTGAATAGTTTCAAAACTTGCCCTCAAGTTTTGGAATTTGAAAAGTTTTCACTTATGAATACTTTAATTCCAAGTTAGCCCTTAGAATTTTAAAAGTTAAAATTCAACCCTTATACTTTATAATATTATAAGTTAATAATATTTATATATATGTATAAGAGTAAAGTCAGTCTTACCGTTAGTAGGCCTCATTCACGAAGCCGGTCTATAAAGGGGGTATAAGGTTACTGTCACACCCCGCTAAAGCGGAAACACAGGGCGTGGCAGTACAAAGGGTTTCATCGCAAAAGTTAAAAGACAACACCAACCATAGTATTAAAAATCATTACAAATTCACAATGGGTTTGAACAACTTTTAAAAGAAATTACAATGTAAATTGAAATACAACACATGCGAATGCTCCTAAAAGTGAAGTGTCCCTAAGTGCCACTTACTCGATGATTCCTGAAAAAGCATGTAAAACGAGCGTCAACTATAAAAATAGTTGGTGAGTACTCACAGATAAACAAAATAATACTGGTTCCATGAATTGAAATCAAAGTTTTGATAAAAGTTTCCAATAATAAAAGTATATTGTTAAAATGAGTAGATAAGTTTGTAAAAACAAAGTTCTTTGTCATCATGAGAGATAAGGTATGTTGCCCAAATAAGATGCAACATTCATATTCTCATGGAAGATAAAGTTCGTTACTCAAACGAGTAAACAAGTTTCATTGCTAAAATGAGCAATCAATTTCGTTGCTACAAGGAGCAAACAATTTCATTGCTAAAACATGTATATAAGTTTTCAGTAATAACAGTTCGTTGTTGTAATGAGAAACAAAGTTCATTGCTATAATTAATAAACAAGTTTATTGCTATAATAAGTAACGAGTTTGTATGTGTATGAGCAAACAATGAGTCTCAACCAAACCTATGACTGAAGCCCTATCAAGATCTATGCTTATCGTTCCATAGATGAATATGGTATCATGCACTCCAGCAATAGGGCGAGTGAGGAGTTGTCAATTCCTAATAGCGCTATCCATAATGACCATTGGCTCAAAGAGTTAATGGTTAGAGATAAAGGAAGGGCCTTAGTACGATAAGTTCTCATGTTCCGTGTTGCATAGACATACATAGAGAGACATAGCAATACAATAGCAATCAGGTTCGATACAAATCAATTTAAATACAACATGCAAATAATAGTTTTTTTTTCGGGACATGCTTTTCCACCCCAAAACATAAAAACTGAAAATAGGGGAGTGCGTGAATACTCACAATATGCAAAATATAGCAACCAAGTTTATACGAGTCAAATAAATACAACGAACATAAATAGTTTAGGACATGCTTTTCCACCCCAAAACGTAAAAACCGAAAATAGGGGAGTGGTGAATACTCACAATATGCAAAATATAGCAACCAAGTTTATACGAGTCAAATAAATACAACGAACATAAATAGTTTAGGACATGCTTTTCCACCCCAAAACGTAAAAACCGAAAATAGGGGAGTGGTGAATACTCACAATATGCATTGAGATGATGCAAATGATGCCTTGAGCTAAGTTCCACTTGTACCACTATCGATTCCTACAATAATGGTATTTGCTAGTGAGTCTCTAATCGAAATCTAACACTAGTATACTTACTACTACAATAGAATTATGCCAATATTGTGTTCAAATTTAATATTGATAAGTTACAAACATATTTCTATGAAAATTAAATTTCAATGAATCAATTGTTCTATAACAATTTAAGTGGAAATTTCCCATTATTGAAATGCTAATATTTAACAATTTAAGAGGTGTTCCAATGATTAAATATTCAAAAACTAAATTAATTTAGTTCTAAAATTTCCCAAAGTTTGCATTTTAGTTTTAATTGAAGTGAAAGACCTCAAGATAAATTTTCTTGAATTTTTGATTTGTCTGACTATTTTTCACGATTTTAGTTTCTTGAATAACCATAAAATCTTGAAAAATACTAAACAGTTAATAAAAATTACCAAACTTCAGATTTTGGTTCTAAATGTACTAAAGGACTTCTAGATAAATTTTCATGGAGTATGAATATGTATAACCATTTTTCATATATTTAATTCTCTAAATAGATACAAATTCATGAAAAATAGAAATCAGTTTCCAAAATTACCCAAACTTTTTGTATTACTGTTATTAAACATTATTAAGCTGGGAAACATATAAAAATTGATTTCTAAACTGTTTAACCCAATTTTATGATTTTTGAGCATTTATTCTAATAAAAATTAAAATAAATAGAAAACAGTTTCCAAAATTGCCCAAAATTTTTGTAACACTTTTATTATACATTTAGAAGCTGTGAAAAATATAAAAGATATTTTTCAATTAGTCTTTCTATTTTTCTTTGTTTTATCCTCTTAAATAATCATTAATTGGGGAATAATTATTAAACAGTTAAAGTAAATTACCAAAATTTTTGTACACTTCATTTTCAGAATAAATAATCTGGGAAAAATACTAAATGTGGTTTTTATATACTGAAATCCGATTTTGGGTATTTAAGTGTATTTAAGTGTATTTAAGTGTATTTAACCTTAGAAAATAGGAGAAAAATAGTATACAGAAGAGAAAAATCATCTAAAATTTTATGTAGGCTCCTAATGTACAGAAAGAGGTTCTGGTAATTTGTCATGAATTTTAGATGATCAGAACTATTTTTTCTATTTTTAGGCCATTATAATTACAAAAATTGGGGGAAAATAGAAATGTATAATGAAAAATCGTGAAGTTATTTTTCTGAGTCTTCCACCTCTGGTAAGAGGTGCGAAAATTGTTAGATGAAATTTTCACACTCTCTAAAGTGGTTTTGTGATTTATTGGAACCACACAAAAAGAAAATCAAAAGACACATCAAACAGTAACAAAAATCGATGAAATTTTATGAGGGGTCATTATTCACCATAAGGGTCATCCACGAATTTTCCTAGGATTTATAGACCTCAGAAAGTATTTTATATGATTTATTGACCTATTTTGTTGCAATAATTATAATAATTCGAGAAAAATGAATTATTTTCTGGAAATTTACAGAGCATCTTATTTTGTTGATGGGAATCTAGGAAAAATTGGATTTGGTCATAAAATGGGTTTTAGATATTTATTTGGAAATAAATCCTTCATGAACATATTTGAAAGCTTTTAACAACATACTTTGATGATCTAGCATATAAGCTTGAAGATCATCACATGCATGTTGGTTTGAAGATCATTCATGAGTTTGAAATGTTCAAAAATCTTTTTTTTGATAGAAAACATAGGGTGCATGTGGTGTTTTTCCACCAAAACATATAGAAAAGTGCATTTTCATGGTTTTGACTTAGGTTTAGGTCATGGATCTTCACCATTTTGTAACATGCAAGATGTTTTTGGTGAAAATCTACCACCATCATCATCAAAACTGAAGTGAATGAATATTCACACAAATTTTCTAAGAGAAAGGTGTAGAAGAAGAAGGAAATGCAAGAAAAACCTTGAAAACATGGAGGGAAATGAAAGGAAATCGTGTTCTACCTTAATGAACACCTCTAGATGATGAAGATTTCGAGTTTGAGGTGTGTTCTTGGACTTATTCTCTGGAAAATTTCGTGGGTATAGAGAAATGAAGAGAGAAATGGAGTGGTGGTGATGAAGAGTGTGAGAGAGAATGAGGGGTAGAGTGAGAGAGAAGATGGAGTGGTAGAGTGAATTGATTGAGTTTTGGGGAAGAGGAGAGGCATCTTGGGAGGAGGGAGTCCGACTTTGGAGTGGAGATAGGGTCTCCCTCTCTTAAATTTTATAAAATTATAACTTTATTTTATAAAATTATCAAGTTTTAATAAAATATGCATCTTATTTTAATTTTCATTCACAAAACCTTGATTTTTTTTTGCATAGAAAATAAGGTTAAATACTAATGACTTAAATTTTATTTTTCTTAAATGCATTCTCATAATTTTTATTATTATAAGATAATATTATAAGTTTCATAATTATTTTTATAGAAAATTTTAAGGTTAAAGTTTATAAATATGAGTTTTTATGGCTTTTAGGGTTTTGGAGTTTAATAAACTTTGAATATCAAAATAAATAGAATATTTGAGACTTTAAATTATCTTATGGTATTATAACTCTTTTATAGTTATAAATAATGTTTGTAATTTATTTTTATCGGTTTATTGGCATTCTATGTAGTGACTCCGAGATTCAAGCGAAATTGAGGAATCAAGTATACTAGTCCTAGTCTATAACTTTGACTTAAGTTTCTATGAGACTTTGACCTAATTTCTACCTCTAGGTCAAGTGCATGATGTGTGTATATGATTCATGAAATGATGTTCGAGTCAAAGAGTGACCCAAATATGGATAGTCACTGCACTTAAGTAGTAGTAGAATTCACATATCAATGTGAAATCTAAGCACACCATCCATTGTTTCTATCTGTTTCCAAGTTTCTACTAGGTTATAACTTAGCTTCTAGTTACTAAGTCTAATATGTGTTGTGCCTATATGTGCAACTAAGTCTAGTCAAATCTAGAACCGACTCGAATTTTGACGGTTGTCACAGTCTCCCCCGGTTGAAAGAATTTCGTCCCGAAATTCAATTCGTGACACATTCTATTAGAACCCAGCCGAATACAATTGTATAATTGGGGGGATGGTGACTTGAAGAGCTCTTTGATTATTTTGGGTTAATTCCTCAAGGGAAGAGCCCAATTCTTTAGCTATAATCAAATTAATGTTTCCCTAATTCGAGTTCTATAGTCTAGATTGTGAGAAATTAGGATCATGGAAATCATGATCCAACCATGGTGACCTAGTTGAAAAAGATTATATAGTTAGATATTATCTAAATTAAAAGAACGTTATAAGTTTTTCTTAAGCACCAACTGCATTGGGCATTAAATCCACATTGATCCTCAAGTCGCATTCTAAATTAGCACTAAGTGTAAATTCGCCACCTAATAAAGAAGAGATTAGGAACAATTTGTTCACTTCCGGGTTGGCTACTATATCTGGAAAATATATATTCCGAAATAAGAAGAGGTAGCACGAATGAAAGGGGAAGCGATCGAGAGTACGTTCCTAAAAATACGTACTAAGGGTAGACAACGAAGTTTTGTTACATCTCAAATGTAAAGGCTATTTAAGTGTCGGCTACAAAATAAATTACGAAATGATTGAGGATCTCCGAGGCTATAATTACTACTACGGTTACTCTTACAATAATAGATCTATATTCGAAGAATATATATATTTAGAGAGTCCATGTTGCAAATGGAGGCGATTAAATCACATTGTGTAGATAGCATTTTAGGTGTTTAGAAGTGATAAAAATCTCACTGTTATCAAAATGTGTAATAATTCCAAGATAATGAAGATACATGTGTGGCGATCCAACAAAGTAGTAAAATAATATAAAGATTAATTAAGGTTAAAGGTTTAAGTCGTCATTAAAGGAATTTGTATAGAAATATTTGTATTAAACTTTTGAGAAATTGTCCAATTGTCTAAGTCATGACAAATTCAAGTTTACGAGGAGTCAGAATACTTATGAAAACAAGTTTGAGAGTTTAGGGACTCACTGAAAATTGCAAAGTAAAATACTATTTTAAGAAAGGTGTAAAAATGTTAATCTTTGAAAATAGTGCATTCATAGTTTAGTGTTTCTACAAAAACAATCATTTAGAGAATAGATAATCGTAAAATTCAAAACTTTTGATGTATTTAAAGAAAAGAAGAAACATAAGGAAATATATCATTCACATATATTTTTCAGATATAAAAAAAAATTATAAGCATAAGGGTATTCATCTTTGTATTACTTATAAGGAAAAATACAATGAAACTTGCATTTTAAATCAAGTTTCCGAATTTAGAACGAAAGGGAAAATGTAAATAAGGAATACTTGTTTATTGTAGATTTCAAAATAAAAACAAGATGTATATGGTAAAAGGCGTAATTGAATATATCAAAGTTGACTAAAATTAAAGTATGCCTCATGACTATACACGTATTAATCGCTCAAAACGAAAGGGTAGACTTTTAGTCTTTATGTATACGAACATGATACCACGAGAAGCAAAATAGACAGAAACAAAGTCAGACAATGTATTATGTTAATATTATGGTGTGCGAGATCTAAAATCAGAAGGAGAGCGAGAAATAAAGTTTGGGGGAAAGAAAAAGGAAGGTAGCAGCGACAATGATTGTTATTGTTAAAATTATAAGAACAATACCTATAGGTAGATTTAAAACCACGTTGAGATATATTTCAAACTTCAATATTTGATGTATATTGATGACTAAATAGAAATGTAGAAGTTCTAAAGTGTTTTCTAAGTTTTGCTAAAAATCCACGAGTTATCTATTAAGTTAAACTCCATTTGTGAAAAAGAAGAAACACTAAAACTCGTAATTGAAAATTTGACAGTTTTGATCTTTTGACTGGGGTCCAACAATGGTTAAAACGGATAAGGTAAAGACTTAACATATTTAGATGAATAATTGTGCATTGTCAAAAGTACGTCACTGAAAGTTTAAAAGTGAACACTAAGTTTTGCAATGTTGTAAGTTTTATAAACACAAATTATAAAACTAATTTGAAATGAAATAAACAAATAAGGTGTGTTTTTAAATGTAGGAACCAGTGATGTCTTGTAAACACATTTGGATTAGAAAGTTGTAAAAATATCATGTTGGGTTTCAAGAAAACACATTTAAGTAAAGCATAATGCCTAAATGAGGAAGTGGTCAACCAAAACAAAAGTGGTTTGAAAGACCCAGTGAAGCTTTTACACATAATATGGACTTCAATGTCATATGTTTAAGTTTTATAGCATAGAGTCTAAACACTTTTATAAAAGAAATTGTTTCTAAGTTTTTCGAAAACGTGTCAAAATGGTAAGCAAGGTTTAAAATGGTTTATATGCCCTTAAAAGCACATCTATCCATTGAAATGGATTGAAATGAAATTGAAATAGCAATGTCAAAACAAATATTGGTTAAATTGAGTTTTGAAGAAAAGTGTTAAATTAAAGCAAGTTGTCAAAAGATTTTTAGCGAGAATATGACGAAAATTGTTAGGAAAGGTCTAGTAAGTTGTATAAAGTGGTTATAAAGTATTTCCAAATACTTATGAAAGTTTACGATCCTATATCTGAAGCATTTGAGAAATTGTCCAATTGTTTAAGTCGTCCTCGGCATCCCAGTCACAAAACCTGAAGGGCACACTCGAGATTGAAACATGCCTTTGAACAGTTCAATGAATCTCAAAGATCTAGGACTTTCAAATCCAATTAAAACCTAATAAATTATTTCGTTTTTCATGGTGGAAATTGGTGAATCGTCATTCACCTACCTTCAAATATTTTATAGCTTGGATTACGGCATCCCTCTTCTAAGTTATAAAATAGTTTGTTGGGTCCTAGCCTTAATATTTCATATTGGGTGTCATATTAAGGACTTTAAATCAACTATCTTGAATATCTCCCAAAAAGATGTCTGGTCTAGACATTTATGATCTTCCCAAATCTCTTGAAACAAGCTTTCCTAAATGAAGATGATGTCCCATGGATATCATACTTCTTTCACCTCCTCCAATTATTCTCCCTAACCCACAAGTTCCTAAAAAGTTTAAGGTCACTCAAGCCCTATTGGCAAGGCAAGGTCTAGGTGTGATCACATCTTGGAGATGTAGTCACATATTGACAAGCCGGGAGAGTTGGGTGTCAAAGTCTTGAGAAAGTTGGTGGCTCAACTACTTTCTAAGTCACATAGTGAGTTCTTTTGGGAATCCTATGAAACAGACTAAGACAAGACCCTTAATGATCTTATCTATTTGCTAAGATCAACTTCCTAAAACGCTATGGACATTGACAATGATGACATTGGATATCCAGTAAAGCTCTCTCTTCCCAATGGAAAGGGATCGGCCATAGTCAACTCGGTTGACCCAATGGTAAAGAGAGAGGCGAAGTCTGAGATAGTCCCATTATCAAGGGTCCATAGGTAACTATTGCCAAAGGAAGGGGCATTGGTTAAGAAGCTGCCAAATTTACCTAAGGATGTTAAAGTCAATAAGTTTGGCTCTACTTCAGGTAAAGTCCATTGTCTAACTCTATTAAGTACATGCTGATTCTGATCGCGAAGATGGATTTCAATCGCATGGTTCGGTGATCAGAATTTTGGGCTATTACTTAAGAGTTATGATATTTATATTGCTTAGGAATAGATAACAACAAGGTTTTCATATGGATTGTAAGGATAAGTTTTTCCGCAAAGTTTTAAAATAAAAGAAAAAGGTTTTGATTTTATTTATTTTAAGTATCCTTACAATGGCATTTGTGAAAAGTTGTTGCTTATAAGATTCCATTGATAACAATATTGGAAAAATGGATTTGATTCTTTCGGTTGTGGTAGTGTCTAATATTACCAAATAAGGAAAGATTCTCATCACCCAAGGTTCAATTGGACCGAAACTTGGAATCATGCAAGTTGTATAGTATGATGAATGAGAACTTTCAGCTTGGAAAATTAAGACTAATTCCTTATGTGAATAAGGAAAGGACTAAGGGATCGAGTACACATTCTTGTGCACTGGTCAAGTCCACCACAAAAGATCAAGAAGACTATTCGTCATGATTTACTTAAGTTCAGTAAATATGGTTATACTTATAAGTTTAAGTATAAGTCTGTAGCATTGGAGAAGTTTCAATGTGAGACAGAACGAATAAGAAGAATCAAAGTATGGCAGAAAGATAAAAGTTTCTCAAATCTGAAAAGATGGGAGAGTACTTTAGTATCATGTTTATGATCATCTTAATGATTAAGATACCATATCACAATTGGTCCTCTAAAGTCATCTTAGTGCATTCTTATGACTAAGAAGAGGAGTCATGAATTGTTGAAATGGTTAAATCAAAAAGATGAGTCATACTTCGTTCCAAAACAATTCTTAGAGTCATACTCCAAGATTGTAACTTGAGTGACATATCTTAAAGAGGGTTTGTTAACACTAGTCAAATGTAAGAGTAAAAGGTTATCTACTCTTGTACATTTGAAATTGGTAAGTTGTGATGTTTTGGATAAAACAGAGACCAACTTAGGCCAATTGTGTAAAGTGTTAGTCTTGATAAAGAATCCGCACTATCTCTTGAATATTTGACAAGGGAGTCTTATATGTCAAGAGGACAGTGGGAGTCTTAAAGCTCTTGAAAGTTTCAAGACTTAATCAAGAATAAAACCTAAAGTCCTTCACTAGCACACGACTTGAGGTTTATAACCTATCGTGTTGAAATTTTTGTGCCTATTCAAGTTGGCTTTGCATAGGAGTTCTGAGAGTTCTCAATTGGTTGCACAACTACTTGGAAGCAATGGCAGGCACCTGAGCTGCCAAATGCCAAGAATTTAAGATTGCACAAGTTAATCAATATGAGTTTGGATTTGTCACTAACCTTGTCTTGTGATTATGGTTTTGACAAATTCACATGGATAAGAACACATACACTATTAAATCTAAGTGTCATAAGGTTTCTCTCCGATTCATGAAAATGATGGTGAGGAAACACTTTCACTAAGTAGATTTTAGCTAGATAGCAATTGTGATATTTGCATTCTCAAAGTCGTTAGTGGAGCGTGTGTGGTTTACCGGCACACTAACATGGACTTGTGAGAAGTGGCAAAGGTCTAAACAATTGAGACTATGATTACGACATCCCTTTTCATAGTTCTAAAATTGTTTAGACACACATGTGAGCTATCTAAGAGAGGTGTATGATTTTGATAAAGTTTTATCAAAACAATCTAGTATCAGAAATCTGAACTTTGGTAAGAAAGTCAGCTGATTTCTGAGTACATGTCAAAGCTAGTGGGAGCATAAGTGTTATGCTAATAATCATCATGTTAGTGGGAGCATGATAATTATGACAAAGGTTGCAAGTTAGCAATGTTAATTATAGAAAACAAAAGTTTCAATTCGTGAGGTTGCAGGGGTTGAAAAAGTTGTTTTGCTATAATTAAGGGAGAGGAAATTATACTTCATTTCAATTCTAAAAGCTTAGATTGAGATTTTAATCGTATTTAATCAAGGATATATATATGAATTTCATGTTGGAATGGCTCAACATAAGGAAATTCTATATATGGGTCCATTATTTGCGTTCTAAAATTCGATTATGATTACGGCATCCCTTTTCATAATCTGAATTTTGAGAACTTGGCAAATTGAAATGGAAATATTATAGCAAAAGACTGGTTTAGTCTTTATGTGAGACATCATGAATCGTGTCCCATATGCTTCGGATATAGGATCGATTACATGTGCTATATTCATCCTTTCTAAAATTTTCCAAATGCCTGGGGCATTATGAAGGGAAAGGTCTAGAATTGGATATGACTAAAATGATTAAGCAATTGTCGAGGACAATCTAAGGTTTACCAAAGATTGGTTGCTCAAGGACAGTTGGAAGTATAATGTTAATTCTGGAAGGACCATATTGACATAATCTGTAAGGAGGCAACTCTTGTTCAGAAGTGATAGTCAAAATGGAATATGGAAATGTTTCAAAGTTAGAAATTATTCAATCCGTGTAAGATTAGGAGACTTAATGAAAGAAGGATGTTTCCAAGGAGCTGATCTCCTTTGGAGTGCTCTGTAATGATTGTTGTCAAGTCTTTCTGACTTCGTGCATAATCATTAAGAGGATCAATGCATATAAGTTTAAAATCTAACAGATTTCAGTAAATGGCATGAATTTGGAATTCTTGCATTTGCAGTAAGGATTTGGGACTGTGAAAAGAGGATCATTGGAGTGATGTTCAATTGATCTATTTTACAAAGTAAAGATCATAGACAAACATAGTATGCATACTTGGTGTATGGCATGACTAGTGTTTAGAAAACATAGTGTACATGCTTGGAGCATGGGACAACTATTGTTTTAAATTCAAGTATAAATTTGATAAAACCGAAACAATGAATAATGAGTAATCAGTATGGTGATAAATATAAGTGTTTATTTATATTCATAGGGTTTGATACCATATTTGATTCATTTATTCTTGTGTTTCACTTTGCATGTTTTGACTTCCAGAATAACTAAGTCGCTCTTCCTGAATGATTAAGTTATTCAAACCATCCACAGTCGGTCATATGTTGGAAGTAGATATGAATCAAGACTGTCATGGGTTGGTTTGTAGAGGTCCAAGTTGGTGGACAAAAGTGGTGCTACAACACTCATGAGTGCTCATAAGTTCTGAGTATTGGATTCAACCCGCGCTCATTTGAATCACTTCATGGATTTTATCACGAGTGATCATGAGACGATAATATCTTATATTCTTCAAACCTAGAGATATGAGTTGTTACTATGAGTTGGTTATACATTGATTGCACGAAAACGCATTGGTAACTCGATGTTATAAAACGTGCCTTTGTGTATGATTCAACAAGTAGTAGAACAAGCCATATGAGTCGAAGTTTATCCATTCCTTTTACCTTCGGGATAAAAGCGATATCTGTGGGCCCCTCGATGATTTAAAGATGATACATGTGAGTGCTTGGCCAAGCTAGGACTGATTTGATTTGTTCAATCAGTCAGTCATCATGAATCGGAAATCGGGAAACAACAAATGGACAGAGAGAATGATTGATAATCCATGTCTCAGTCCATATGATATCTAGAATGGAGGAATATATGATCCCTTATCTAATGGACAAGTCATTGACAAAGGTCAGAGTTCATCGACAAGGTCAGAGTTCGACAGAAGCTTTTGAGAGCTACGATTGCTGATCGGTTCCTGAAGTCATACGCAATAATAGTTTTAGACTTATCCAAGTGGGAGACTGTTGGATTAATGTCTAAGTCCATAACTATAATTGGTAAGACTTGACCCGACCCGGCATGGTCCATTTGGGTTGCATGGCATCATGCATTTGGATAGACTATAATGAGAGAAATAACACTTAAGGTTGGTTAATATATTATAAGTTCTAATATATTAATAAGGTTATTTAATTAGTATTGATCAAGAATTAATTTGGAATTAATTAAGTGATCAAAAGGAGACTAATTAAATATATGGGTTGATTGTGTAAATCATTCATTCTTATATATGTGGGCTTGTGATCCAAGATTCCTTATGTTGGACTAAGTCCATGGGGTGACCCATGGATACTCCATGGAGGTTAAAATCCATGGAGCATAAGGAATGGGTAAAGTTATGAGTTACATGGTGTAACCCTAATAGCCACCATATAAAAGAATCCCATGGCTCAAGAAATCGTGCACTAATGTGTGAGTGTGAGGGCTAGACGATTTCAAGGAGTGTTCAAGTTTCTCTCAAGTTATTCCAAGTGTATTTGGTGTTGTGTGAACCATTTGAGGTGTCACACTTGGGGCACTAGGCACTCAAGCTTCATGAAGACATCTACATCAAAGAGGTATGTATTCTATCTTGTTATATTTATTATTTTGTATGCTAGATTAGGATAATACCTTGGATGTTCATAATTGTATGTATAATAGAGAAAACATAGATCCAAGGTATTTAGGGTTGCATGTACACTTAGGAGTGTTAGAATGCTCATAACCCAACAGATTTGTCTCAGACTCTTGTGGTCCGTGTATATGGTACAATGGATCCCATAGAGGTAATTTCTCCAAATCATGAGAGCGAATACCACCGCTCCCAACTCCAGATCGTGTGTGGGATATCTCGTCTCGTGCGACTTCAGCTGCCATAATGCATATGCTATCATTCGTCCTCTCTACATAAGGACTGCTCCCAATCCGGTGATCGATGCATCACAAAACACCACAAAATCCTCGACTCCCTCAAGGAGTGTCAACACTGGCGACTCGCAAAGTCGTTGTCTCAGCATCTCGAATACAGTCTGCTGCTCAGGGCCCCACCAGAAATCCACCGCTTCCTCGTCAGACGAGTGAGTGGTACTGTAATCTTGGAGAAATCCTGTATGAATCTCTGGTAGTACCCTGCCAATCTCAAAAAGCTCCTGATATCCGAGGGATATTTTGGAACCTCCCACTGCATAACTGCCTCGATCTTGGCCGGATCGACCAAAATCCCCTCCTGGTTAACGAGATATCCAAGGAACTAAACCTCTCATAACTAAAAACCACACTTCAAGAACTTAGAATACAGCCGCTCTCGTCTCAAAACTCCTAGTAGCTCATGGAGATGCTCCTCACGCTGCTCCCTGGTCTTGGAGTACACCAAGATATCATCTATGAATACAATGACCGAGCGATCGAGCATCGGTCTGCAGACCCGATTCATCAGGTCCATAAACACTGTCGGCGCATTGGTGAGCCCAAATGGCATCACCACGCACTCGTATTGTCCATAACGAGTCCGGAACGCAGTCTTCTCCACGTCTTCCTCCCTAACCCTGACCTGATGGTATCCGGACCTCAGGTCTATCTTGGAGAACCAAGATGCTCCCTGCAACTGATCGAAAAGATCATCTATCCTCGGGAGTGGATAAAGGTTCTTCACCATCAACTTGTTCAACTCCCGGTAGTCAATGCATATCTGGTGTGAACCATCCTTCTTCCTGATGAAGAGAATCGACGCTCCCAATGGAGAACTGCTCGGATGAATGAACTGCTTGTCCAGCAGTTCCTGCAGCTGTGATGACAACTCCTGCATCTTTGGTGGTGCCAATCGGTACGGCGACTTGGCGATAGGGTCCGCACCTGGCAGTAGGTCGATCCTAAACTCGACCTACCTCTCCGGAGGCACTCCGGGTAACTCCTCCGGAAACACATCAACGAACTATCTGACAACCGGAATATCCGACACTGAAACCTGATCCCTGACCCACATATCTGCCATATATGCAAAATAACCCGCACACCCGTGCTGAATGTACTACCGAGCCCTGACAGCTGAGCAAAACTTTGAACCCAATCTGGTGCCCCCGCCGTAGATAATCAGTTCTCCCCCACTTGGGGTTTGAACTAGCACCTGTGACCCTCGCAGTCGATCATGGCACCGAAGCGACTAAGCTAGTCCATACCCACAATCACACATACATTCCCCATGGGAATCGGAATCAAGTCTATCAGGATGGATACCACGAAGATCTCCAACACGCAACCCCGATAGACTGAAGAAGCAGAAATCCCATGTTCGTTGGCGATAGAGACTCGAAACAGACACTTTAGCTCTCCTACTGGCAAACCGAACTCCCTACTGAACGACTGAGAGACAAACGACCGACTCGCCCCCGAGTCAAATAAAACCAAAGCAGGTAAGGAGTTCATTAAGCACGTACCTAATCATAGGTACAAACATATAAGCATAAAACAAATACAATCTATAAGATAAATGATAGAAACATACCAGCAACCACATCCAGTGTTGTCCTGGCCTCCTTGGCTGTAAGCTGGAAGGCACGTCCTCGAGCCTTCGGGGGCTCTACTCTACCCTGACCCTCGTCAGTAATCCTCAGTGTAGTCGGTGCTGGAGCCTGTGCCGGCCTGGCAGCGAGCTGTGGACAGTTGGTCTTCACGTGACCAACCTGATCGCAGTGATATTAGATCCTCATATCCTGAGCCGGGGCTGGCTGGCGGCAATCCCTCGCAAAGTTCCCCTCCTTGCTGCATTTGTGGCACGTACTACCAGATATACAAACTCTTGAATGGCCCTTTCCGCACTTCCCACAAGTGCGGCCGTGCTGGCCCCCTGACCTAGAATCAGCGGTCTTGGGCCACTTCGGCGTAGGCTGTGACTGCGCCGGGGCCTGCCTCTGCTCCCGCAACTGTAACTCAATCTCCAGCTCACGCCGCCTAGCGGCCTCCTGTAACTCTAGCAGTGTATCACAACGGTGGGTAGCAACAAACCGACGGATGTCGGTCTTGAGCATGCTCAAATAGCATGTCATATGAGCCTGCTCGGAAGCAAACTCCGGGCAAAATATCGCCCTCTCAGTGAACATGAGTGTGATCTCCGTCATCGACTCCGTAACCTGTCTCAACTCCAAAAAATCCTATGCCAGCCGCTTGCGTTCCACTCGTGGAATGTAGCGAGCGTGAAACATCTCCCTGAACTGATCCCAAGTAACCACAACTCTTTGATCATCAGTATACGACCCACTCATCAACCTCCACCAGTCCTTTGCTCCAGACCTCAGCAGGTTCAGCGCACATCTGACCTTCTGGTCAGCAGGACATGAGCATGTGAAGAAGCATCCCTCCACGTCATACAACCACCTCATGGTTACAATCGGGTCCTGAATCCCATCAAAAGGTGTGGGCTTCGTGTTATCGAAGTCCCAGTACTGAAAAGCTTGGCTGGTCCCACCACCAGCGGCTGCTACAGTTGCGGAGGCTGCAACGACAGCGTCTCAGTAAGGGCTGCATGGCGCTCATCAAAATGCTCCACCATGACGGTCTTGATAGACCCCAAACATCTCCGACAACTGTGCTCGGAACAGTGTAGCAACCTCATCATGCAGGATCTCTCGAATCTTGGCGTCCAACTCATCCGACCTCATCTGGCCAACGGCCTCGGGCTTTGCTGGTCTACCCCAACTGCCCTCTGCCTCTCCCAATCCGGATCCGGTCACAAACCGCCTCGTGGTCACCATACTGAAAATATACCAGGAAGATATCAGACATTCCATATAATACGGGGAACCAACTCCCAACCAAAACCGTAGGGGTTGTGACTTCCTTGCTACGCGTATGGGTCCTGTGCTTTCAGTAGTACGAGCCCATACTACCTTCCACACCTACCCATATTTGTCTCAAGTATCATCACAACGCCCTAAAAGTATACATATGTATGGCGAGCGCTCGATCCTCACTCCTAGAGGAAGGCTAAATATCTCGTAACTGGTCGACTGACACCGCACAACTCATCCGTCCTACCACTAACTGCCACACGACCCTCCATTGGTGCCAGATGACTATCGCATGAATACAATCACATACCCAATAGTTGAAACAATCTTAGGATAAAAGATTTAATCCCACAACGGTTGGACTCAGACGAGAGCTGCGCAGCAGGTCCAAACCTCTCAGCCTAAGATCCTTTAAACCATGCAATATGTGACTTAGCGTATCCACTCAATAGCCAGTTCACACGCGAAAGAGTCACCGATCATCTCAACAAGAGAACCCTATACGAACCAAGGCATCATATAATCAGGAAATTCTATCAGGAAATTCCTGAAGATCCCTAGCCTATCACTAGCATGCTCTTCTAACATATCATAATCTCAAATATCTGTATAGTTTTTGGGGTCTACTTACTGGCTACGGCTGATCGTACACTCTGCATCCTCCTTTAGTATTTTGGAAACCATTTGAAAATCATTTTGAAATCTTTTCCTTGGTTTGAGACTGGATTCACACGAGTGTTCCTCCAATTCACTCAAACCAAGGCTCTGATACCAACTTGTAACATCCATAAAATTCATGAAAATTTAAAACTTTTTCAAGCATTCAAAAACCATTATTTATTACAAAATGTTTTCAAAATAGTTTCATATCAGAGTATCCCAGAAATCAAATCATAAAAATGAGAGGAGGTGCATGATCGCGCCTTCGCCTTCCCGCGATCATCCGAAGTACCTGAAAACAAATCCAAAATTATAAGCCCGAGGCTTAGTGAGTTTCCCCCAAAATACTAACGCCATACACCATAACCATATCGTAGCAAATAAACAACATGCATATAGAGTCTACAGTATGACTGGATTTCCCTCACTGGGCCTGCAGTCTATCTGGCCCACTCTCAGAACCATCAACATGTCTGGTCCGCCCACCCGGGCCTTCAGCCTATCTGAACCGTTCTCCGGGCCTTCGACCTAACTGATATGCCCTAATGGGTCTGCATTCTATCCAGCCCGCCCTGGGTTTGTTGCCCTTCAGCACAAAGCAAGTCCGCCTCAGCCCAACCCCACATACACAATCAACACATATATATCATAAGCTAGCTAGCATGTACAAACAGTCAAACCGATCTAACAAATCACTAATCATAGCATCATCCTATATACCAGGATACCGACCTAACAGGTTACTAACATATCATTATCCTATATACCAGGATACCGACCTAACAGGTCACTAAGCATATCATCATGCAATAACAAGGATAACAATCCAAAAAGAAGGGTCAGCATTGGTGCCTTCGACACTGTTAGTATAGTGAGGACAACTCACCTCACAATGTCGAACTGTAGTGATAAGATCAAACTCCCGAATCACAGGCACGAACTCTACCACCTATAATCACCATAGGACCAAGTCCATCAAAATGCCAAATTACCAAAATACCCTCAGAAGTCAACTGGTCAACCCTTGGTCAAAGTCAAAGTCAACAGTCAAGGTCAGCATTCGATGTTGACCCAACTCGTCGAGTGCAGCTTACTGACTCGACGAGCTCCTTCAGAACTCAAAGAATCGTGAAAACCCCAGTCGACTCGCCAAGTTTCCAGACAACTTGTCGAGTCCATGCAGTGTCCAAAATATCGGGAAAACCCTAACCAACTCGTCGAGTTAACTTAATAACTCGCCGAGTTCATGCAGAATCCAGGAAGCGGGAAATGGTCATCCAACTCGTCGAGTTGGCTATGCAACTCGTCGAGTTCCTTCAGTCCTTTTCTCATTCAGACGCTTTTAAGCGAAACCAAGGCTCCAAACTGTAGATCTAGCCTCCTAGGGTATAGTTACCACGTAAAGTTGATAACTTTACATGCATAAAAGGCTCCAAGAAGCTAAAACACTCAATACTAGCCTTAGGAAGAGGTTTTGGACATGGAGGAGGGCAAAAGCTTCATAAAGCTTGAGGCGTTAAGTCCATAAGGGCCTAGAGGAGTCTAGATCTGAAGTTACAACTTCAAATAATGAACCTAACCAGAAACACTTCAAACTAAGCTAGAAATGGCCCTACACTCTTGAATGAAGAGATCTAACAAGAGGATGATCAAGTTAATGACTTTCTACCTTCAAATGAAAGCCAAAACGTTGTAGATGTTGGATCTACAAGCTCCTTCCCGTTCCAAGCTTCTCAACCTTCAAGCTTCTTCAACAATTGCACCAAAAACACACTTTTAGCCTCACACAATCTCAAAATAGGGGTTAGATCGATTAGGGTTTGCTTCTGGTCGTGAAGAGGTGGTAAGTAGGTTGGAAGAAGGACTTAAGGTCCTTTAAATAGGGTGAAAACCCTAAAAATTAGGGTTTTCATGCACAGTGTAACACCGTAGATTTTCAAACAAAATTTTCATTTTTAAAATCACATAATTCTCATAACACATTTCACAAAAATCTCATTTATTTAATTTACAATACGCAACTCCATAATTGTTTGATTAATAATCTAGGATCCTCGAAACATAAGTCTTTTTCTGGTGTGTACAATCAAGCCGACGCCTTCCCGTGATCCTGAGAAGAACCTGAAACACATATCACATAACACGGTAAGCACGAAGCTTAGTGTGTCACACCCCCAAACCAGAACGGCGGAAACGTCCGGGGGTGGGTGACTTCATGTCAAGTATCACAACACATGCATTATAGTAATCAAAGTACAACAACCATTGCATTAATAATGTATAAGTTTTTGCATAAGTGTTCAAACATTAGATATTTAACATCAAAAGTAAATAAAGTAAAAGACAAAAGACGCAGCACGACACTAGGCTGTCTTCTCAAAAGCTCCGGGAGTATACCTGTCTACTGGATTCCCTGAGAATACAAGTTATTTTGAAAGAGAGGATCAATATTTAAGTTGGTGAGTTCATAAGTATTAGTTTCATTTATGGTTGCTTTAGTTTTAAGAAAGTGATTGATTTCGCTCCAGAAAATCCTATATTTTCTGCTTTACAACTGAAAAGTAATTTTAATCCTATAAAACCGTTCCGTTTAAGTGTTATTGTACTTATAACCTAGTATGACATAATTTTAACTCACCGTAAAATTATAAGAAGAATGTTTTCTGTTTTGTTTGTGGAAAATGATTGATGCAGTAGTATTTCTTAAAAATACATTACTGGTGTAATAACTACCCTATTATTAAACTGGTTAATTAAGGTTAAAATGTGATGTGGTTATAACCATGCTGATAGACTAGTATAAACACGACGGCCTTCTGGCGTCAAAACTGATGTGACATTTGTCACCCGTAGACCGACAGGTCCCACTGTAGCTAGCAGCGAGGTGTGGGATTGTCAGTCCCGTATAGATCTATACACATAATGCCCGTTCTCCCTCTAGGAGACTCTGGTTACAAGAATGTGACATAACAAGTATATTGCTATGTCCTGAAAAAGTACCATCACATTTTGGTTTATCTAGTTTTAAGTAAAGATTGAATTATATCCTCTTCTTAACAAAGTAGTCTAACCTTGTGTACTTATTTAGTAAAATAGATTTCCGGTTTGTTCATAAATTATACCTATTATAATTTATACGTTCTATCTGATTAGCATGATCTCTCATGAGTGTACCCCTTTGCTCAACGTGATACAAAGGTAATGATACCGACTGAAGTAACCTTTTATATTTATATATATACATACAATCCATAATTAATAAGGAAACGATATTCGGACAAATAAACCCATCTTAAGTCCATATCCAAACAAGGAAAACGAAGTAAGACAAATCATCAATCCTAAGTCCTTTAAATCTTATTTATGTACATATACACATATAAATATGCTTTTGACAAATATAAGTTTAAAGAGTTTATAAAACATTTAAAAGAGTTTAACGGTATTCTAAAAGAGTTTATGTGACTTTAAAAGAGTTTGCTTGACCTTAAGTCATTTTGGAAATATTTGGCAATCTTTTATTGTAAACACAGTGTTTAAAGGCATAAGAAAACCTTTTGTGTGATTGCTATCACAAGTAAATATTAACACAATTTAATTGTGTTCAACTTATATCCCCCCCCCCCCTTAATAAGCATTTAAAACCATTTAAAATGTAGATTATATGGGTATGAACTCACCTTATGTTGGTAATTCGATTAAATATTTGGTAAAGGACGTTAGCTCGACAAGTGAAGTCTTGTTAACAAAACCGGTCCTAAACACAATTTATGTAGTATATAGGTATACTATTAATAAATATACTCCTAAGAATGCTAGGAAACCGAACTAATTTACAAGTTTAACTTACAAATAAGGGTGTTAGAAGCAAAGATGGAGGGTTGCCTGCTGTTCACAGCCAGGCTGTGTGTTCACAGCCCAAGAACACTTGGTGTTCTTGAGTTCACGGCCCAATATGGGTGTTTACGGCCCAAGAGTCTTGACAAATGATGATGAATCATGGTTGAAATCAAGAGAGCTCCATATGTATAACAAGAAGGAAGGTGCTTCTTATGATATTGAGGAGAGAGGAGGGTTTTAGGCTGATGATACTTGAGAGAGAATGCTTTAGTTCACGGCCAGAAGTGAATAAATGAAGATAAAATCAATCAAACACATATATATAGAGATGAGTTCACGGCCGAAGAGTTCATGGACCGAGGAGTTCACGACCGAAGAGTTCACAGCCCGAGGAGTTCACGGCTGCGAGGGTGTGTTCGGTTCTGCGAGGTTTGCGGTCCATACGAGGTTTGCGGTTCGGACAAAGTCTTCTCGGTTCCTAAGTGATTTTCCTCCTTAACACATTACACTCTGAATACAAAGTCCATTCATCTATAACTTATTACTCTAACTATTTTAAGGTAATTAAAGAAACAAATTTGACTTTTAATTGATATGTTTTGACTTTAGTTGACTAAGATTGACTTTTACAAGAATATAATTTTCGGGTTGTCACATCATCCCCCCGATAAAGGGAATTTCGTCCCGAAATTAAGTCTAAGAGATACACATGGACGAATGGGAAAAGATGTGGATACTTATGGTTCATTTGATCCTCCTGCTCTTAAGTGAATTCAGGTCCTCGCTATGTATTTTAGCGGACCTTCACTATCGGGGTACGATTTTGTTTCGTTCTCTGGACTTCACTGACTAGGATTTCTACGGATTCTTCCACAAAGTTGAGGCTCTCGTTTACCTCGATCTAATCAAGTGGGATAACAAGAGTCTCGTCGGATAAACACTTTTTCACGTTAAAGACGTGGAAGGTAGGGTGTATTTTATTGAATTCCCAAGGTAGTCGGGGCCTGTAAGCTACTGGACCAATTCTAGCAAGAATCTCGAATGGTCCTATGTACCTTGGATTTAGTATTCCACGTTTTCCGAAGCGTATCATGCCCTTCCAGGGTGAGACTTTCATATGACCTGGTCACCAACCTGGAATTCCAAGGGTTTTCTCCTATTAAAGGCGTAGCTTTTCGGTCTGACTCTGGAAGCTTTACGTCGCTCCCGGTTTCGTACTCTCTTCTTGGTATTTTCTCGGATGATTTCCGGACCAGCAAAGGTGCTTTCTGGAAATTGGACCTGTAGCTAGTTGCGTGTCACCTACTTTAGTCCAGTGAAGAGAGGATCTACACTTGTGACCATAAAAGGTTTCGAATGGAGCAACTTTAAAGGCTAGTATGGTAAAGGACTCGGCTAGTTGGTAAATGGGTATCCCATGCTTTACCAAAGTCGATCACATATACTCTCAACATGACTTCTAATGCTTGAATCGTTCTCTCATTCTGTCTGTCGGTTTAAGGATGGTAGGCTATGCCCATGACCAGCCTAGTTCCCAAAGATTTCTTGAAGTGACTGACTGAACTGGGAGATGATCCTACTATCTCGAACGGAAATAACATATATTGGAACACCGTGCAGTCTAACTAATCTCTTGGACACACGTTCTAGTTAGCTTCTCTATTTTTCATGTTTCCTTCAATATGCAGGAAGTGCGCGAACTTGGGTTCACCTGAGTACTTTTTCCGACTAAGGGCGTCAGCTACTACATTGGCTTTACTGGGATGATAACGAATTTCGTATTCGTAGTCATTTAGTAGCTCAACCCATTGTCGTTGTCTCATGTTGAGTTCCTTCTGGTAGAATATATGATGAAGGCTTTTGCTCTGAAGTTCATGATAAGACTCATACTTGGCTCATCCACCATCACCTCATGTATATAAGTCGTATATAATTAAGATTGACAAAGCATTCGGATGGGTGGCTCTGCCCCAAGTCCACAACCAGACAAGGAACATGAGATAGTGTGGAATCACACATCCTAAATCTTGTTGAGTCTAAATTATATACCACTCTCATGTATACATTTAGCAACGATAGATTAACCTCATGAGTTCTTAGTCTCTATTCTCGAACTTGACTTGCGGTACAAGTGGTCTTCCTATGAGATATATTGGGGATACTTCGAGTGGTTACTGACTTCTGAAAGTTCTTTGGTGCTTTTCGCTTCAAGTTTCCTATCTACTGAGTAGGCTAGAAGGGTGCGGTACCCCTCGCATGGGTACTTCTGAAGTTCATGATACGAGAGACGATACAAGGGTTTGCGTTATGGATTGAAAGAATTTCATTGGACGGTTGATTAAGGAAAAAGTTATTTACACAACATAGGAAATTGGTATGGTGAGGACCAAACCAAACCATGTCGACTGACGACGTCGAAACTCCTCGAAGTAATAGATATCAAGTCGATTTGGAAAAAGTGATTACTAGGACGATGAACTATCCTACGTACATATGTCTTAAGTGCCATCGGTTTTATCCTTGGTATTATTACTACGAACCCTTTTTGCTCCGAAATTAACGAGCACTAACAATATAATTTTAAATAATGAACTTTCATGAAATGATCCATACTAGGTCTCTCTATAACCGCTTGGTGTATACAAGTCATGTATAATTAAGATTGGAAAGACAATTGACTGAGTGACTCTGCCCTAAACCCACAACCAAACAAGGAACAGGAAATGAGGCTGAATCACTCACTCTAAGTCTACAAATCTTAATTATAAATGGCCCAAATGTATACACTAAGCCATCATAGCTTACCTGTTAGGGTTCCTAGTTTTATATGAGTGTTGTGATTTGGTTCGAACAAGAGAGTAAGTATAATTATGATTAGTTATTGGGGTTTGGAAGCGTACCAAAAAAATAGCAGGGTTGTTTGATGCCTCCCCATGCTCTGGGGTCAAACTCCTCCCGCTCCCCCGTTATTCTTCTTTGTTGGACAGTCCCTCTTGAAATGTCCTATTTCACCACAAAGTTGGCATATTGCATGGTTCCAACATTGGTGGTTGAAGTGATGAACTCGACCGGAGTCCTACAGATGCGGCGGTGCCCCTTCATGTTGCATCTATTGCAATGCAGCACTCGGCAGACTCCATGATGATGGTAGTTGCACTTGCTGCAGTGTTGGAGGTTTCCTAAGTACGGTGTGGTCGGTGTTGGTATAGAAGGGCTGATAGGGGTATTGACTGCCTCAGATTGTTTCCCTTTGGTAGGTCTTTGAGTTGAACAACTCCATTTCTCGTTCTCGAACTTTCGTTTCTAGATTTTACGTTTGAGGTCCGGAGTGTCTTTACAGGTAGGCACTCGTTGCTGAAATTGGTTATCACCACGATCGGGATTGCCGATAACATTTCCACTAACATTTGTGTTGTTAGCATTAAGGTGAGCCATGACAGCTGTTACAGCTACTATGACTGCAGCTTGAAACGTAGCCGAATCTATCTGAAGGATTGGTGTTTTGTCGGTGGGTTGGTTACGTTTCTTCGGAGGCATGATTCTGTTACACGATGAGAAAACGAGCTCGTGAGCAACGATGGTTGTCTCTAGATGCATTCTAATTATTTATATATACATATAAAATTTTCGTTTTCTTATACGGTTCTCAATGTTTCGACCTACATCCCTATGATGCAGTCCTGGTAAAGGGCAGAAGTAAGTTTTTAGAAAGGGTTATAAACCGAGTGTCGTCTGAACTAAGTTATCTTTGACTGGTGGATATCATGTTCCAACTTTCGAAAAGATTTGAAAACAATTCATAACAGAGTCTACATGGAATAGACTTATGAATTTTTAGAAATAATCACCCTCAATTGACATTTCGTGATCCGATTTACTGTTATTAGTCGTGACGGGAAAAGGCGATAAGCTTAATACCTAATGTGAGTAGTATAATCACTAACTCACTAGGTTGTATTAATTTATTAGTTATTAATGTGATGAAAAGGCACTCAAACACTTCGCATGTATCACGCGTGGTTTTCCTCTGTTCTCTGTTGTACTCCTGGCGGTAAAGATTTGTTCTTTTCTGGTATCTATATGGTGTCCTTCTCCTTCGTAGGTATATTGAATTCCCGTGTCGTCATACTTCAGGTTTTGGAACTGGTCCCTCATTACTTCATAATGGAGAGTTTGAATCCCGGAAGTTCATGCAAACTTCTCATTGGTGCCCTTAATAAGGTAAAGGCACTTGATGATTTCTATAGTTTCTTTACTCCTCATCTGTTTCTTTCTCGGAATCCTCCTAATGAAACTCTGCTGGATCCTCGTTGACTCTTCTATTGATTGTTGGAGTGGTTACATCTATCTAAGTGGTTTATACGTGAATAAGAATGTCTAAAGAATCTATGAGATTAATAAAACATTTTCGTTACAAATACATTTTTACGGGGATGATCCATTTCGGTCTTTCTATAATCACATAGTGTGTACAGATTATATATAATCCAGATCAAATAGACCCTCGAATAAGTGATCCTACTCTAAAACCACAACCAAACAAGGAACACGAAGAAGAGTGAAAATCACCTATTCTAAATCTATAAGATCTCAACTATATATAACTTTAACGTATACACTTAGTAATTATAGACCTATCAGAAAGGATCTTTTAGTTTTCATCGACGTTATTTATGGTACCTAAAATACTCCTATAGTATTTTAATTATATGTTTGATTCTAGAACTTCTTGATATAAGAAGTTGATAAGTTTTCAGTTTTGTTGCTATAGCATCATAAAATACTCCTATAGTATTTTAAACTTTATGTTTGGTTCTAGTATTCCTTTATGTATATGGTTGGTAAGTTTTAGACTCGTTGCAACACCACAATCACTCCCAAACACATGCTGGTCGTATCTCAAATAAATATAGTTGATCAGGCCATATTTATCCCATATATGACTATATAACTGTCCAGGTTTGACTGTAATGTCCAACCTCCAAATACTTTTGTTTTGTTCTTCTTGTGATACTCGTTCTAGTATATATATTATCTGCATGTACTTATACTTTTATAAAATAATGTTATATTTTAAAGTATAACTCTTGGTCAGAGTGTTTTTATCCCTTTGTGTTTATAGTTGTATATCTTTTATGCTTTAATATACTAAGTTCACTATAAACAATGCTCTGATACCAATATGTCACACCCCCAAACCAGAACGGCGGAAACGTCCGGGGGTGGGTGACTTCATGTCAAGTATCACAACACATGCATTATAGTAATCAAAGTACAAAAACCATTGCATTAATAATGTATAAGTTTTTACATAAGTGTTCAAACATTAGATATTTGACATCAAAAGTAAATAAAGTAAAAGACAAAAGACGCAACACGACACTAGGCTGTCTTCTCAAAAGCTCCGGGAGTGTACCTGTCTACTGGATTCCCTGAGAATACAAGTTATTTTGAAAGAGAGGATCAACATTTAAGTTGGTGAGTAAATAAGTATTAGTTTCATTTATGGTTGCTTTAGTTTTAAGAAAGTGATTGATTTCGTTCCAGAAAATCCTATATTTTCTGCTTTACAACTGAAAATTAGTTTTAATCCCATAAAACCGTTCCGTTTAAGTGTTATTGTACTTATAACCTAGTATGACATAATTTTAACTCACCATAAAACTATAAGAAGAATGTTTTCTATTTTGTTTGCGGAAAATGATTGATGCAGTAGTATTTCTTAAAAATACACTACTGGTGTAATAACTACCCTATTATTAAACTGGTTAATTAAGGTTAAAATGTGATGTGGTTATAACCATGCTGATAGACTAGTATAAACACGACGGCCTTCTGGCGTCAAAACTGATGTGACATTTGTCACCCGTAGACCGACAGGTCCCACTGTAGCTAGCAGCGAGGTGTGGGATTGTCAGTCCCGTATAGATCTATACACATAATGCCCGCTCTCCCTCTAGGAGACTCTGGTTACAAGAATGTGACATAACAAGTATATTGCTATGTCCTGAAAAAATACCATCACATTTTGGTTTATCTAGTTTTAAGTAAAGATTGAATTATATCCTCTTCTTAACAAAGTAGTCTAACCTTGTGTACTTATTTAGTAAAATAGATTTCCGGTTTGTTCATAAATTATACCTATTATAATTTATAAGTTCTATCTGATTAGCATGATCTCTCATGAGTGTACCCTTTTGCTCAGCGTGATACAAAGGTAATGATACCGACTGAAGTAACCTTATATATATACATATATATATATATATATATATATATATATATATATATATATATATATATATATATATATATATACATATATATATATATATATATATATATATATATACATACAATACATAATTAAGAAGGAAACGACATTCGGACAAATAAACCCACCTTAAGTCCACATCCAAACAAGGAAAAGGAAGTAAGGCAAATCATCAGTCCTAAGTCCTTTAAATCTCATTTATGTACATATACACATATAAATATGCCTTTGACAAATATAAGTTTAAAGAGTTTATAAAACATTTAAAAGAGTTTAACGGTATTCTAAAAGAGTTTATGTGACTTTAAAAGAGTTTGCTTGACCTTAAGTCATTTTGGAAATATTTGGCAATCTTTTATTGTAAACACAGTGTTTAAAGGCATAAGAAAACCTTTTGTGTGATTGCTATCACAAGTAAATATTAACACAATTTAATTGTGTTCAACTTATATCCCCCCCCCCCCTTAATAAGCATTTAAAACCATTTAAAAATGTAGATTATAGGGGTATGAACTCACCTTATGTCTGGGATTCGATTGAAGATTTGGTAAAGGACGTTAGCTCGACAAGTGAAGTCTTGTTAACAAAACCGGTCCTAAACACAATTTATGTAATATATAGGTATACTATTAATAAATATACTCATAAGAATGCTAGGAAACCGAACTAATTTACAAGTTTAACTTACAAATAAGGGTGTTAGAAGCAAAGATGGAGGGTTGCCTGCTGTTCACAGCCAGGCTGTGTGTTCACAGACCAAGAACACTTGGTGTTCTTGAGTTCACGGCCCAACCTGGGTGTTCACGACCCAAGAGTCTTGACAAATGATGATGAATCAAGGTTGAAAGTAAGAGAGCTCCATATGTATAACAAGAAGGAAGGTGCTTCTTATGATCTTGAGGAGAGAGGAGGGTTTTAGGCTGATGATACTTGAGAGAGAATGCTTTAGTTCACGGCCAGAAGTGAAGAAATGAAGATAAAATCGATCAAACACATATATATAGGGAGGATTTCATGGCCGAAGAGTTCACGGCCCGAGGAGTTCACGGCCGAAGAGTACACGGCCCGAGGAATTCACGCATGCGAGGGTGTGTTCGGTTCTACGAGGTTTGCGGTCCATACGAGGTTTGCGGTTCGGACAAAGTCTTCTCGGTTCCTAAGTTATTTTCCTCCTTAACACATTACACTCTGAATACAAAGTCCATTCATCTATAACTTATTACTCTAACTATTTTAAGGTAATTAAAGAAACAAATTTGACCTTTAATTGATATGTTTTGACTTTAATTGACTAAGATTGACTTCTACAAGAATATAACTTTCGGGTTGTCATATAGTGAGTTCCCCAAAATACCACACACATCACATTAGCCACTCGAGGCTAACTCAATACGACCCTCCGGTCAATGTGTCTCAGTGGAGACCCTCCGGTCCCACAACTCGGGTGGACCCTCCGGTCCTAACTCAATAAGATCATAACAATAATACTCAAAATGAATCACAAAGACATAATGTAGAATATCACAATACACAGGTAAGCATATAAGACATCACGGTCACACAAAGATACCACTCATGGTAAGTATAGTGAAAAGACTCACCTCGGATGATGAACAACGCCTATAAACGCTGCTGCTGCGCACCGGCCTCTATCTCTGAGGTAGTCTACTAACCAGCCCATCCATAACCCAAAACCCATTGGGCCCACCAAGGCCCAATAATAAATGGGCTCTCCCGAGGCCCAACTCTCAAGTCTAAATGGCAAGCCCAACACAAGGGACCAAGGCACATCTATATGATATTTCTCTGATCAACATCTCTAGTACACAAGCCTAAAAATCCAGGCCCAACCCTTAAGGCCCAAAATGAGACTTAGCCCAAAAGCCCACAGTGAGGTTACGCGGGGCGTACCTCCCTTGGTACGCTTAGCGTATGCACGAATCCAGATTGCCATCGGGGACATTTGGTCAGTACACAGGGCGTACTGGAATTACGCTCAGCGTACGTCCAGGTTTGCTCTTCCTACTCCTTTGGTCTTAACCCGTTAAGACCTTAACTCAAATCTTAGATCTGGACTCCCTAATGGCTCTTACTCCATAAAGCTTGTGACTTTAAGCCTTTGCATGGCTGATAAAGTCACAAACACCCAAAACTCTTACTCTCTTATCTCAAAATGCTCATATCTCATGCATGGGTTGATTCAAACGTCCAAGTCTCGATTCTTATGACACTATACTCCTAAAGACACTCAAAGGAGCTGCTCATAATCTCTAGAGCTCATTTTCTCATAAAGCATGCAACTTTGGGACCAAAACCCTAAAATGGTCTAACATGATGCACAAAACAAAAGAGTGAGAAAGCTTTGAGCTTTATACCTCCAAATGAAGCTCCCAACATATATATGCTCAGATCTATAGCATGGACTCCCACTCCTTCTTCAAAGCTCCTTCTTCACACCAAGAACACACAAAATCACTTAAATGCTCTCAAATGGACACACACAAGCTCAAGAACGAGGATTAAGGTTTGAGAGGGTTGGTTGTCTGAGGATGGTGGCCAGGAATGAGGACATCTTATTCTTTATATAGGGACACCCCCTCATTTAGGGTTTTCACTCTGAGCCTAGCATGCCTAGCGTACTAGGTGGATCCGCTTAAAAGCCACGCACATGAGTACGCTAAGCGTACACACACGTACGCCCAGCGTACTCAGCTGCCATCTTTCTCAAATAAGGGACCTATCTTGTCAAAACTTCAAACTTCCATAGCTTCCTCGATATAAATTTGTTTCCAATGAACCTCATATCCACGGAAAGGTGATGAGAAGCCCTACGCTTCTAGCAACTCGTCGCAGCCCCGAGGCTTCCTCATGCCCGGGTTGCAGCCCACGAGCCCTAATCACGGACGATCCGAAACAGGATGTTACACATAGCCGCTACTCATCGAGTTTGGTCCTCTAACTCGTCGAGTAGGTCCTAGAATCCATGCGGCTTTAACCTTCTCTACACGAGGAGTTGGGGCATCCAACTCGTCGAGTAGGTCTAAAAACATTAATATAAAGCTTTAAAATTTATACACGGGAATCGGGGTGTTACACTGAGAGCTCTAATACTGCAACCATAAACCAATCCTAACGATGATCTTCACAATACTGAAAGACCAACATTCTAAAACCCTAGAAATCATACTCCAGGTCCGAAGTTCGCCTTCTGATATATATGTCTCCCAACCCCTTCAACTAGAAACATAGCCATACACTAAGGCACGAGTTCCCAAAACATACCAACTATGTCTACTCAACAAATTCCTAAACTGGAAACCATGCCCAAATGGATTTTCACTACCAATTGACTTCCTGAAAAGGCATTACCATCCTACCGCTCCCATGAGCGTACTAATGAACAAATCGTAAACTCACGTTATATCTAAACTCATATTTCGGCTCAGTCGTGCAACCATTTATCTATGGTTAATCCAACCCCACTCCCCATTGTACCTAATCCGAGATTACCCCATTAGCCTAAACGTTGTCACCCAAAAACCCAAACCTAAAAACCTTTGAGAAGTGAAACAAAACCTAGATCGTTGGAATCATGACTAATCATCAATCAACAATTATACTGATTTCCATGAAATCATATCCACTATAGTCCTACGTCACCATACCAACACATATCAAGCCACCATTTTCCACATACACGTCACTCTTAGACTTCTCGTCAGTCTCCATATGACCTAATCGCATGAATAAATAATGTCTCCAAATCCTAAGACCTGAATCACTGACCCCAATTCCCAACAAGCATCTGATACTTAGCCTCTTGAGGCTACATCTGACCCGAGGCAAAAGATCTGAATAGTGACTGATGCTAATGTTTAACCGCCGCCCTACATCAACTTACACACGCTAAATACTAACCATAGACTGGCATCAATATACGTGTAACATCCGAGTCCTGATTATGTTTTTCTTCTCTATAATTGGGGTTTTGTAGTCCATAAGAAAGTAGAAGGATGGGACGAAGCCAAAAGCCATTTATCGCATTTACTGAAAACCTGCAAATCTGGAATTTATCGGGAGAGGTGTGGGGTGCCCTTTAAAAGACATGGTGCACCTCTGTACCATTGGTTTAATCTTTTTATTTTGGGTTTGGGGGTATTTAAAGGCCATTAACACCTAGTGTTTGATCAATCTCATCCTCCATGAACCTTTGAGCGATTTTACAGAAACCCTAACTCTCTCTCTCTCTCTCTCTGTCTGTCTGTCTTTCTTATGCATTTGGGTGATTTATGAGCTCATTTCTCCATTTTGAGTGAAATTTTAAGATCAAGGAGTTCTCCTAATATTATTAAAGGAAGGTTCAAGTTTGGATCTAGCAAAGTTACTTCATTGATGGACCTTTGTGAGTATAAATTTCCTAAATTTCTCTTTGGGTCATTAGATTTTGTTATTGGTCATATTTGTCACTTTTTGGTGCATTTTGTTTATGACCTTGGATTTAAGATAAATCCAGAACCTTTTAAGAACCTACGAATACTCTATGTACCTTGTTTCAAACTTTAAGGGTTTTATATCTTTAGCTAAGGTGTGACCTCTATTTTTTATACGTGATTCGAGTAGCTAACTCTGTTTGACTTAGAGTGTTGATATCCAGCTTGTGATCAGGCGATTTTTCTTACTAAAATATGTAGGACATTAGGTGTCATTGTATGCTTGCTTGTCTTTATGACTTGCATTAAAGTAAATGGTTAGATCGCTACAGGAAAGACTGCGGATGGGTTGTAGCAATAGACGTGATTGTAACACTGTGGGTGGAACATATCATTCAAATGGGTTGAAATAGACCCGTTTGCTGAAATAGGTCGTTTGTTGAAATGGTTCGTTGGCTAAAATAGGCTGTTGACCGAAACAAGCTGTTAGCTAAAATTGGTCATTACTGTTATGTACGATATTTGTGTTGTATGTGGTATTTTGGTGAACTCATTAAGCTTTTTGTTTACAGTTTTAAGTGTAAATGTTTCAGGTTATTTTGTAGCAAGGGGAAGAGCACGAACCGGTTGCAACGTATCCACTAGATATTTCACATTATTGATTTTTATGATGTTTACTCTGATATGTGATTTCAACTTCAAACTCATATTTTGATTATCTTATGGTTTGGGATGATACTTTTATTGGTTTTATTAAATATAAAACTGAAAATTTTACTCTATATTTTTGGGACATTACAAGTTGGTATCAGAGCCCTAGTTTGTGGGATTCAGGCTAGCACAGGGTGCGTCTGAACTGAAATTGAGGAGTTAGAGAATCTTTTTACAAAAGGTTTCTAAAAAGAAAAAGGATGGGATACGTGCAATCAGTTAGAGCTCAAGTAAGCAAGTACCAGAATAGCCATACATGTTGTTATGTTATATGTGTTATAGTATGATTTGCATGCTAGAAGATAGCATAAGGAGTTGCTCTAGATTTCATGTTCCAATGTTGCTTAGGCGAGATGCGTATGTATGATAGTGTGTAGGCTAAGGATATTTCAGGAATTGCATGGCAAAATTGCCTGGTCGTTATAATGCCTTATTTCTTGATGGACTTGTTACTTGAATGTTGCTTGCTTTATGCTCTATGAGACCTATACTGATATTAATTAACAATTAAGCGAATGTGTTTGGTTAAATGCCATAAAGATTAAATAGTTTATAATGCTTGATGTGGCCCTATTACGAAGGTCGTGTTTGAGTCCAACGTTATAATGTAGTATCTTTCAGTCATAACACTCTTTAATTTTTTTGCATGTAATTGTATTCGTAAGATAGTTAGTTGATATTGGTTGAACTTGTTGGCTTTTTATTCAAAAGTTTGTTTCTAAAACACAAGATTAGAAACTGAAGACTTCATAATTTGAACAACATAAACTAGTTTTATACCCACCAAAGGATCTACTTGCAAGGTTTGGAAAGAAAAAAAACAACCATATAGGGGGAAAGATTAACAACCTTTGTAGTCCTTTAAGTCCTCAAGTAGAGGGTTGAAAGTTTGTGAAGATAACAAAGATCTAAGGAAGAATCTCTTTATGTGTATCCACCAACAAGTCACCAAGACACTAATAGATGCTATTCTTTCACTTATAGCTAGTTGTTCTTAAGCCTTAAAGACTAATAAAAATTAGCCTTCAAAGCATAAGCAACTAGAACTCTAAAAACTAAACAAAAAATTTGTTAGAGATAGGAGATGGGAGTAAGGTGCTCTCGGCTTTTCAACAAAAAAAAAGAGAAAGAAGTAAACTAGAAATGGTTTCCTCTTAGCCTTTTATATTTACAAGCCTAAATGAAGGCCCATGCTTTAATTAATTGAGTGTAAGAAGAAGCAACATGCATGTGTAAGAAGAAGGCAGTGGAAGCAACCAACCATACCTAGTACTAGGTATGGAAGGTTTTGATGAGAGAGAAGGAGAAGAAGTGTTAAACACTTCTACTTATTATTTTAATGTACACAACATATGTTAATGGTCTTACATAAGTCCAAAATGTTGTACACAACTTGCTTAACCATGCCATATGATATAAACTACTAGCTATGGTTTTTTTTTTTCATAATACAATAATTCCCTAATAAAATACAAGTGTTAATTGTATTTATTAATAATAATATTACTTAATAAATAATCATTTAGTGTTTACTTGTTATAAGGTGGGACCCTATAGGATCATATGTTATTAGCAAATATCATTTCATAATGATTCTTGAGCATAAAGATATTTTAATATCCCAGTTTCTCAAGTGTCATTATGAATTGATATAGGCAATGGTGGACATCTAGCAACATCTCACTACCCCCAATAACATACGATGAAGTGTTATTCATCAACATCCAATTCCTAAAATCTCAAAGCTGCAATTGATGTATAAGGTAAGTATTCAGTTATCCATTTGTCACAGACATCATGTTGAACACGAGATACAGATCGCAGTCAATATCATTAAGTGATCAACATTTGGTAAGGTGCCTTAGATGTCTAACTCTCAATGCACAAAAGGAAAAAAAATCTCATCTCGACTACATACGCATGTTGCATGGTTCATATTACACCTAATAATAGCTTTTATAATTGTATGTTTAAAAAACAACACTTGACTACATTAAAGGACAACATTCCCCATACTTAAGTCCCAAATATGTGTCTTAGGTAGGGATGAGCAATGGGACGGACCTAGACAGAACTAGGCAGAATACTGAAAACCCGAATACCGGAAATCGTACCTTACCCGGAAACCAAACCGGTTTAGGGTGTATCTAGGGTGTATCTAGGGTGTATCGGGTCCGGTTTCGGTCCCGTCCGAGTCCGGGTACCAAACCGGGTTTTAGGTTTTGGACCGAATTAGACTTTGGCAGTGTTGTTTACGGTTTTGGTCCGTTTCCGGGTACCAAACTATAAGGACCAATCACAAGAATTTAAAACCACATATACACCGTATTCACAAATAAAAAACTAGAGACTAGATATATGAATTTTTGTAAAACATGAATAGTATTTATGTAATTTGGTTTATAAAAATTAACACTTACGGTAAATTACAAGTTTGTTCGGTGTGGTTTTTTGAAAATTTCATATGTTAGTTCTAAATCTTTTTTGTCACAAAAATGTCATCGTGGTTTTAATATTTTGTTACAAAAATGTCAACATTCCATGTACGTCGCTCAAAAAAGCTAACAACCTTTAGTATTCCTGTCTGGTCTGGGTTAAAATCCTTATTCTGGGTTCGGTCCAAACCCAAAACACAGTTATTGTAAAAATCGAAACCTGAAAACCAGCCCACTTATAAGAATATCTGGTTCGGTCCTGGTCCGATCCTAGTTTTTTTCCGGTCCGGTCCATTCCAACAGGTTGTATGCTCATCCCTGGTCTTAGGTATTAAAAATATAAAGATATTAACTTTGTCAAGTATCATTCATGATAACAATCCATGAAGTGATCTTGAACGGGTCATATCCAATACTTGTTCTCTAGCAACTACCTATGAACCTGGTTACAACTCTTTGTGAACCAATCAAGTTCATATTAGTCTTAATTCATTATTATTCCCACAATAATGACTGACTATGAATTTTAAGTGACTAAATTACACAAGGATTAAACATGTTAATATAGATCACAATAAGTAACTAATGAAAAGATCGTATTCTATATATCACAATTATTACATTAGTTGTTGTCTTACAACTTCATTTTGAATGTAGTTTAACCTTCAGTTAATGTGCTTGGTCTTCTGATGCGATCTGGGTTCTTTGGCCAAAGCAATAACACCCTAATTGTCACAAAAGATTTCTATGGGATCTTGAATGGACGGAACAACCCCTATATCTCCAATAAATTTCTTCATCCAAGCAGCTTCCTTCTGAAGCAACAATATATTCTGAGTCTGTAGTAGACTACGCTACAACACTCTGCTTGGATCTCTTCCAAGATACTACACCCCATTGATAATAAAGACATATCCTGACTGTGACTACAATCATCTCGATCTGTTTTGAATGAAGCATCAGTGTAACACTTTACACATAGATCTTCTTCCATACCTCCACATAATAGGAACATATCCTTAGTTCTCTGCAAGTACTTCAAAATGTTCTTCACAACCATCCAGTGACTGTCTCTTGGATTTTGTTGATATTTTCTCATCATGCTCAAAGCATGCGAAACATCAGGTCTAGTACAACGCATGCCATACATGATGGATCAAAAAACCGAAGCATATGAAACACCTTTCATCTTTTCTAGCTCAACCTTTGTGCTAGGAAATTGATATAAACTTAATATTGTGCCATGTGTCATTGGTAAATATCCTCTCTTGGAGTTTTCCATCTTTAACCTCTTTAAGACTTTATCAATGTATGTACTTTAGCTCATTCATATTTTTGATTTATCTCTGTACATCTTTATACCAAGAATGCATGCTGCCTCACCTAGATCTTTCATTGAAAAACACTTTCCAAGCCAAGATTTTACCCCTTTCAAAGTCGGATTGTGATTTCCCATGATAAGTATGTCATCCACATATAGAAAAGGTCACCGATCTCCCACTAGTTTTCTTATAAACACAAGATTCATCTTTGTTTATGATAAAACCATGCTTTGTGAGTTCATCATCAAAACGATGATTCCAATTTCGAGATGCTTACTTTAACCCATAAATGTGTTGAGTTTACACACTTTATTATGATTCTTTTGATCAACAAAACCTTCGGGCTGAACCATATAGACATCTTCTTCCAGGTATCCATTTAGTAAAGCGGTTTTGATATCTATTTTCCATATCTCATAGTTATAATATGCTACTATGGAACTTTTGGCTCTTGGCTCAATTATTCGCCAACTCTATCTAAACGAAGGATTTTAATTATCTTGTTGAGTTGATTTTCAACTTCACTTTGAAACAATTTGAACTTTCACATGCTTCATGTTTATGTTCCATCAAATAAACATAACCAAAATGACTGAGGTTATCAGTGAAGGAGATGTAATATATTTCATCGTATCTAGACATGGTTTTGAAAGTACCACACATATCAGTATGTATGATAACTAACAAAACACTTGCCCTTTTACTCAAACCAGAGAAAATGGATTTTGTCATCATGCCACATAAGCAAGATTCACACATATAAAAATGAGTCATCATCATTTGCTTCGAAAAGTCCACTCTTTAGGAGTTGGGATATGCACTTCTTGTTTCTGTGTCCAAGACGATAATGTCATAGATATGTTTGGTTGAAATCTTGTTTGATCCTTTTGGTGTTAACATGATAAATGGATTTATTGTTTGAAGAATCATCAAGGTTTAATTCATAAATTCTATTTATTGGTATAACCTCAAAATAGAATATTCCATTAAAAAGGGAGTAAATATTATCATCAACAATTTGACATGTGAAACCATATTTCTTTAAATGGGAAACTAAAATGATATTTATTCTTATAGTAGTAATAAAGCATGCAGTGTCTAAGAATGAATACATGCCATTTGGTAAATATAATTCAAAATGTCCTATCGCTAGGACAACAACTCTTTCTCCATTGCTGACATGTAGTACCACATCACTTGTCTTCAACTCCTTACTATTTCTAAACCCTTGCAACAAATTACATATGTGAGTTCTACAACCAGCATCAAATACATAAATGTTACATGAAAAAGTAAATATATCATTTCAATCATGAAAATAAATATACCTGAAGTTCCTTCTCCGACCTTCTTGGCTTTCAACCCAACAAGATAAGTAGGATAATTCCTCTTCCAATCACCAATAATGCTACACTCAAAGAAGGCGTCATCCTTAGCCACTTTTTTCTCATTCTTTGGCGGTTGAGCTTGGGGAGCTTTCTTCCTTATGCCCTTGCCAGCTTGTGGCTCTCCCTGAAAGTTCTTTCCTTTCTTCTTCTTGATTTTCCTTTCACGAATCATAAGCACTTGAGGGGTTTTACTTAGGATATTCTTCCCAATAGTTTTGAGCATCGAGTGTAACTCGGCAATAGGATTATCCCACCCATTCATATTGTAGTTCATAATGAAGGTATCACAAGACTTTGGAAATGAGTTCAAAATCAAGTCTGTGGCCAAGTCTTATGGATATGGAGACCCCAATCTCTCTAGGTGATCGATATATCTCTTCATTCCCAAAACATGTGTGATTACATTTCCAATCTCATCCACTTTGCAACCATATTTAACAACCAGTAACATTAGCGTGAATTTCAAATAACACATAGTAAGCAAACTCTAAGTCAATAAGGCATGAAAAAGATTCAACAATTCAACATATATATAACATGCATGAATATTTCGGGAATCACTTTTCTTTCTGAGTTTTGGCCAACTATACACATTGTATCTCTTCCTTTTTTATAAAAAAAAATCTTTTCAAAAAGGTTGGTAAAATTTATTAGATCCTAGTTTGAGTTTGTAATCACATGAGTGTTCATCCAAATCCCTCAAACGAGAGCTCTGAAACCATCTTGTAACGTCCGAAATTTCAAACCAAAATTTCTATTTTTCAAATATAAAATAAACATTCCAAAACCATGTTTCATAAAAATCCCAAGTACCAAACGGTTCGAATCAGGATAACCCAATAAAATGTATCAAAAATTACAGAAGCCAAATAACATAATAGATAAGAGATGTACATGCTTCACAATCAAGTTAGAGCCTTATCACTACCAGAAGCACAACCTAAAAAACATTTAATCCACAATTGTAAGCACAAAGCTTAGTGAGTTCCCCAAAATATCAAAAACATCACAGTAATAACTATACATGCAAGTGTTGGGCCTCTTTAGCTCACGGCTAGTTCTGATGTAGCTGTAATCCCAATTGGGTACTCTTTGACTCATGGCCTATCCCAATCTTGTCATCAAACCACCCAACATTGTTTCACTCATGACGTATCTTGGTCTTGTCTTCAACCCAACCGAACATTGTTTGACTCACAACCTGTCCTGATCTTGTCATCAGCCCAACAAGTCACATAACATACCAAACAACAAGCCACAAACTGCAATCCATAATCAAGACCCTACTAGTCTAACTAAGCATACTAACATGTCATAGTATTACACCGGAATCCAACACATAGAGGAGCCAATCATGACATAAGTAATATAGTGAGAAGACTCACCTGAAGTGAAAAGTTGCAGCCTCCTAATTCCAAAATGATACACAACTATCACGAACCACATATAACCAAATTGAGTTTCTAACCCAGTCTACAACTTAAAATCCCCAGTTTGGCCAAAAGTCAAATTGGTCAAAAAGTCAAAGGTCAACTATAAACGGTCGTGCCGAGACCAAGGACCAGTCGTGTCGTGAACCGCTACCTGACAAAGTAATGGTGAAACCTTACAGGATCACATTGAATTACCTCAAGGCGTCGCGAAGCTAACCCGGTAAAACCGCCAACCTTCGTTTTGTGCTTAATCCCTAAAGACAAGAGTTCTAAATCTCATATCTAAAACTCCACAACATCTTAATAGATGAAGTTTCCAACTTTATCCATCCAAATGGCTTAATAAACCATGATCTTAAACCCTAAGTACAAAAGTTCACTTATAATGTCAAAACTAAGTGCATGCCTCAAGGAAAGCACATGCATGGTCTTTTATCTTTCATGAAAGGTCCAGAAGCATAAAAAAATTAACACAAGTTATCAAGTTCTTGAAACTTCAAAAACATCAAGATCTAGGGACCAAAAAGTTCGCAATACCACCAAAAACCTATATCTTACATGAAAGAGTAAAAAAGATAGGATCTTGGATGCTCACAGAGCTAGGAGAGGCAAAATGAAGGTAGACAACTTTTGTAGGTTGCTTCCTTGAACACCACAATGCACTTTCATTCACCAAAATCACACCAAGAAGAAAATAAGAATACCAAAAAAACTTCAAGAGGCTAGGGTTTGGCAGAGAAGATGTTTCTAAGAATGGAGGTTGAGAGAGTGACGAAACACTAAAGATTTGTGCCTTTAAATAGGACCAAAACCCGGGGCCTCTAGAGTTTGTCCCATCAGACCTTTCGCACCGCGAGTTTCATTAAAGGTTGCGTTGCGAACTAGTTGCGCCACATCCCCTAAATCCGTCGTGTCGCTACCTAGAAAGAACCCCCAAAACTTAATATTTCCAATTTAAGCATAAAACTGTTTCTGAAAATCGGATGTTACAGTATAATAATATTCTATTTCAATTATATTTTTGTCTTTTCTTATTTTTTTTGTAAAGAAAAATTGGTTTGATGGATTGAAGATTCAACTTTGACTTTGACTTCTTATAAATATATTCTAAAGTTACTTTTAAATTAATAAGTTTCGGCAGCAAAAACAAATAATAATGTTTTTAATGATATATAAAATATGATTTTCTTAAAATAAATAGTCATAACCTTTAATTTAGTATTTCTTAAAAGTATATATAATAACAACAATTAATTGCATGTGATAATTGTTGTTCAAACGAAGAAAGATACACAATAAAAGTAGAACATGGAAAAGGAAGTACAGGAAATAATAGTTCCATATTCATGTATTTTCACATCCCTTGTTTATAATTGAAATGCTAAAAAAATCATTGAAGATTTGACAATATCCAAATTCCCTTGATTTGTCTTTGATAGCCTCCCTATACCATATAGAAAAAATGTATACAATATAGATAAGGTAAATTGCATGTAAATATAATTATGTTTAGTAAAATTTCGATTTCAAAATGATTTTTGAGAAA